>NC_139787.1:2993332-3593332 GCF_965231275.1 Zosterops lateralis
TCAGGTAGGACATGGGGACGTTGTGGACACCCCAGGCATGGGGACCCTGTGCTGGCACAGGTCACCCCCACCAGCCCTATGGCCTCTGTCCCCATGGCCCATCTGCATGGTGCTTGTCCCCTTGTCCCTGTCCCTGCATTCCTGTCACCCTGTCCCTGTCCTCACAGCTGCACCAGTCCCGTAATTCCTCTCCCCACTTTCTGGTCCGTCCAGTCCTGTCCCTCTTCTCCTGTCCCCACAGCCACCCCACAACCCTGATCCCCTCATGCACTGGCTCTGCTGGCCTTGGGGACCTCAGGGGACCCTGCACCCCCCTGTGCCCCCTCCCCACCAGTCTCTGCCTCATCAGGGCCCATTCCCATGCCCAGGGCACTCACCCCACAGGAGCAGCACCACCTTCCCGGCCATCCCCGTGTCTCTGACCATCCAGACTGGCTGTCACTCGCTGTCAGGGGTGGCTGTCCCCTGGGTGGTGGCTCTTCCGAAGAACGGGGAAGGAAGTGAGGTCAGGCTGTGTCCCCAGCGTGGCTGTGTTCTTTGTTGGGGGCAGGGTGACCACAAGCTCAGGACGGGCTGTGGGCTGGGTGGGGACAAATCTGGGTGGCACAAAGTGGGACATGGTGGGATCAGGAGTGGAGTTCAGGGGGTTTGGGGAGGCCGGGATGGGGTACCTGGGGAATGGGGGTCATGAGAAGGGGGAGTCACTGGGAATGGGGGTCCCTGGGGCTGGGGGGACTCAGGGTTGGGAGTCCCATGGGAACGTGGGCTCCTGGGATTTGGGATCATGGGATGGGTGTGCCAGGGATGGGGTCGGGAGGAATGGAGGATCCCATGGGAATGGGGTTTTCATTTCGAGAATCAAGGTCCTGTGGGAATGGGAATTTCAGGGGATGGAATGAATGGGAGAGGGTTCCTTGGGAATGGGGACCCTGGGCCATGGAGATCCTGGGGAATGGCAGTCCTGGGCTTGGAGTCCAAGGGAGAGTGGGACATAAGGAATGGGGGCCCCATGGTTCAGGTCCCTGGGGAATGGGGGTCCCAGGGATGTGCAGTGGCTGGGTGAGCCCGTCGGTCACAGCTCCTTCCCTGGGTGCCTCAAATGTTGGGGTGACCCAGGGCCCAGCAGGGCTTGCATGTTGTAGATGAGCAATGCGATGTTTGGCTCTCACAATCAAGGGATGAATATTATGTGTATGTTAAGAGATGTTTTATTGATGTATAGTTATGTTATTGTGGTAAGTCCTCCCATAGTCCTCTTTCCCCTCCCCTTGTATTGTTGTCACGGGATTGGTAGGTGGGGCATTGGGGGAGGGGCTGGCTTGTTAGTAGGAGGCGTGGCATGGCAACACCTGACCTCCAATCAAATTGCAAGATAGTAGTCTCCACCTGTTGCCCCTGATTTTCTTGCTTTCAAGTGTTTGAATCTTTGCAGCCTGATTCTCACAGTGCTTTAATATAAACTATATGTATTTTAGAAATTATCTATGTGTTTTGCATAGTTGTTCTCTTAGAGGAGAACTTGACTGATGGTCACAGTTACCAATGCAGTCGGGAGGTTGTAACCTTCTTGGGCCAATCCTGGCCCTCTGTAAAAAGTGTATATAAGTAATGCAGTCAGAAAAATAAAGAATCTTTCCATGCTTTATCCTGCTGCTGCCTGCTTGTTCTCTGTGAGGGTCCACACGCACGTCGCAATGTGTGACCCCTCTAAGTGAGGGATGACATCCACCAATTAGTGGCAAAGAGGAGTTGACTGACAGGCTTTGGGAGGGGCCAAAGTTGGCTGATGGAACACCAGGAGTACAAAAGGCAGGGCAGCTATTTTGTAGACAATCACGTGGTGGTTCAGGTTCATGCTCCCAGTGCTGCTTTTCCTCTTTATTCAGTATTTTGTTGTATTTTGTTAAGTTTTAGTTAACCTTTGAAATTTTAAAAGTGAGTGTTGTTGCTCACAAATGGGGAGTCAGTCTGGGATATACACCTTGTCACCGTGGCCCTAGGGGTTTTTGAAAGAGAATTGCGCGCCGCCGTGAGTTCAGTGACTCCGTCAATTCCTCCTGGGACCATTGGTGATCGCAGGTTGAAAACCTTGAGGTCATTGGAATATTGAACAATGAAAAATTAAAGGGGTAAGAGAAAAAGTCCCCTGGGGAGAAAACTGCAGATGATCTGGAAGACTGTGAATATTTGCACATGTGTGTGGGTCTGGGAGTGTGCTTAGAGTGTGTGTGAGACTTGAAAGAGTTGCCGGATTGAGAGAGACTCAAGAGCACCTGGGGATGTCAGGTTGAAGGTTACCGGTTTTAAGGAGACTCAAGAACTCCTAAGGGTGTCAGGTTCAGAGTTACCGGATTTAGGGGGTGTCAGATCAGTGGTGGCCGTGCTTGTATCGGGAGGTTCCGAGCACACGGCGCCGGCAGTGGAGGCAGCCAAGCAGCGCAGACCGCGCTTGTCCGGGGCAAGGGGCCTCTGGCGGCAGGGGCGGCCAGGCGGTGCAGAGGAGCCGTGGGGGCCCACGTGGGGAGCAGCGAGCGGGGACCCGGCACAGGAACTCCCAGCACTCACCAACCCAGCGGAACTGACCCAGTGGGATGGGAGTCACCAGATCACAGGAGAGTTGTTTATTTGCTTTTGTTTTCCAGGGAGAAGGTAAGGTTTGGTTTTCCTCTTTCTTTTCTCTTCTTTCCTTTCTTTCCTTTTTTTTTCCCGCTCCTTTTCCTTCCAGCTGATTGGGAAGGCTGGCCTTGTTAGGTGGGTTGTCGTTGGCTGCTTGGGAAGGCAGCTCTTGTCAAGAGGGCCTGTGATTGGCTGTTTGGGAAGGTGGGTCTTACAGGGAAGGTCTGTGATTGGCTGTTTTGGAGGGCCTGTGATTGGCTAGTTGGGAAGGCGTGTTTTGTCAGGAGACCTGTGATTGGCTGTCAGGATAGGACTGGGAGCAAGTAGAGAATCCCCAAGGAGAAAAGAAGGAAGTGAAGAGAGCAGCAAGTGTACCCTTAAACAGTGCCCTGGGCAGCAGATGAACCCAGTGGAGATGTAGCCTGAACACCAAGAGTGAAAATAAGGTGTTGGGACTTGGTTTCTTTTTCTTTCCTTTTTACCTGTGGGAATTTTTTTCCCACTGAGTTGCTAAGAAGCACCGATGGCTGCGTGCTTGAGATGGCGGGGAAGGGAAAACCCTTGCCAGGGATGGGAAACTCTTGCTCACTTGATCTGAGCTTTTGGAGATGGTGATGGTAGAGTGGCTTCTTGGGGAAAGGAACTCGCTGCTGCTGCAGAAGTCCAGCTCAGTCCTGTTTCTTCTAGTGTGGGGGGAGCCTCTGCTCCCAGGATCAGCCACTGAACTGGGACCTGGTTATCTCCTGCTTCACTAAAAGCGGGGCCTGTTGCTGTGCTGGGAGCAAGGTCGCTGTTGTCCTGCCCTCAATGCTTCTTCAGCACTACCCCTGTCTTCTGAGACCTTCTGCATCTTAAGCCTCAGCTCCGGAGTTTCTGATCCATCCCTTCCATCCCTTCCCATCTGGGCCCAGCCGCCATC
Organism: Zosterops lateralis; assembly: GCF_965231275.1. Taxonomy (NCBI): domain Eukaryota; kingdom Metazoa; phylum Chordata; class Aves; order Passeriformes; family Zosteropidae; genus Zosterops; species Zosterops lateralis. The sequence goes on from NC_139787.1 coordinate 2,996,868, forward strand.
ACCACGTGCTCCCCCAGCCCGCCCCACAGCGCCCCCTGCAGCCACGGGGGGATCATCACACCTGCCCCGCCCACCGGGAGCCACCAGCGCCCCTGCTGGCTGTGCCCGGAACTGCACCAAAGGGGAAAGTGCCGCGCTCAGGGAAGCTGTTACGGGGTTCCGGGTTCTGTTTATTATTAATGCTGTGGTTGTTATTGGTTGTTTGCCTTGTTATACATACTAGTAAAGAGCTGTTATCCACATCCCCATATCTTTGCCTGAGAGCTCCTTAATTCTTCAAAGTTATAACAGTTTGGAGGGAGGGGGTTTGCATTGTCCTTTCCAAGGGAGGCCCTGCTCTCCATAGCAGACACCTGTCTTTCCAAACCAAGACATAAGGTTATGCAGTATTGTGTAATAATGTGGACTGAAAGGAAGATTGAGCCCAACCAAGTGTACTGGCCTTGGTGTGAGTCAGAGAATGAATGGATGCATCAAGTTTTAAACATCTATATACAACCCCAGCAGAGATCAGAGAGAAGGGAATTCTCGCTGAACAACCCTTTTTGCTCTAGTCTCTCCATCCTGACCCTACAGAGCGGCCTGGAGTTTCCATACCGTTTGTGCCTGATCCCCAGGAAACTGTGAGCTACCCTCCACAAAAATGTGGAGGAACCACATGTATCCCCCCTCAGGTAAGGGGCAAGAGGTGCCCCTTGATGAAACTCAACAATTTACCTACACTGCCCTTTCCCTTCCTCTCCTAATGTGCACTGATCCCGCCCCAGAGGCACAGAGGGTGGAATATTGCCTACAGGGTAGCAAGCAGTAAATGTCCAACTACTCTCTTTTCCAGAAGTGCTCTAGGAAGTGCTGTGCACCCATGTGCCAGTGTGTGTGACTCTATGCCAGGGTGTGAGTCTGCACATGCTGTGCCTGTGTGTGCCAGTATGTGTGGCTCTGTGTGCGCACACAGGTGCTGGGATGTACCCGTGTGTCAGTGTGTGAAGCTGCCTGTGTGTTTTCTAGTGTGCCCCAATGTAAGTGTACACGTCCCACTTTGCACAGCTACCGATGTGCTCGTGTGCCCAGCACTGTGCACATGGACACCTCTGTAGTCCAGCTCTGACCAAGGAGTGCTGTTTCTTTTTCTCTGCTAGAGCTGGCTGCAGATCCTCTGTGGGATTATGTGTAAGCACAGCCCTGTGTAAGGTATGTATGTATATAACACTGCACATATTAGTGTGCACAACTCCATGTATATGTATACAGGTGTGTGTGTCATGAGTTAACAGAGCTTGGTTTATAGTTAAAGAGGAAACAGTTCCCTGTAAGGATCTTGGAATTTCTTTTGGAAAGGACAGGGACCTATCAGAGGCCAATTTTTAGATAGTGACATATTGTATAGCCACTAAGGAGGATGGATTTGCCTTTGTGAATACACATATGAGTTGAGCAATCCTGGGAAACTTCTCTTTTTCCTTCCTGCCTTGGAACAGGTAACAGGGCTGGTCCTGCTCTGCCGTGGGTCCTCCCCGGGCCTGGCACAGCCTGGCTGGGCTCTGCTGCTGCTGCAGCCCCGGCGGGGCCGAGCTGGCCCTGGGCCCCATCAGCTGCCGGCAGGGGAAGGGGAGGCCCCAGTACTGACATCTAGCTGACTTTAAGACCTGCCCCGCCACAGGCCAGGCTGAGAGAGATGTCCCCTGTGCCCCTCGGGAGCAGCTCTGAGCCCGGGCTGGGCCGGGCCCACCCCATGAGAGCGAGGGGTGGAGGGGGGAGGCATCCACCAGCCTGGCTCCTGAGATCCTGGCCGCTGTTCCTGAGCCTTCCCCCATCGGCGCGGCTTTGAAATCCAATATGAAATCCAACATGAAATCCACCATGAAATCCAACATGAAATCCAACAGCCCTGCAGCTACAGCAGCCACCCCCAGCAGAGATTACATGACCATCTACAGGCCCAGGCGAGGTGTTAACTCTTTCCTTACACAGATGAAATTTATAAAGCACTAACCCTTCTCTGAGTGAGAGAAAAGTTAGAGTGGGAGACATGTAAAGAGACAGAATGAAGATACCAGGGTTAGTGAAAGAGGAGTTATATCCTAAGTGTTGAGGAGATGGAGAAGATGCCTTGGTATTTGGGCTGAAAGTCTTTTGTGAGCCGTGGTAACAGTGTAATATGCTAGAATATTCCTTTAAACCGTGGAACAAATATGCATTTTGGGGAGATAATGAGAATGTTGAAATTGTAGAGATAAGCAAAAGCATTTATTGATGGACTAAGTGAATATTGTTATTATGAGAAGCTGTGATCTTACGAGAAATTTGAAGAGAGAGAGCGAGAGATGAGATATGAACCCTCTGCCCCAGGGAAAAAGAGCTCTCTCTTCCAGGAGATGAAGAAAACCCTTGGCTTTTGGTGCTGTTCATCTGTAAAAATGATACCCAATGAGTTTACATGAGTCCATGGCCCATATGCAGCTGCGGGAAATGCTGTGTTATATGGGAGGTTCACAGCTGCGGATTTTCCCCAGGCGGCTGCTTTTGTGAGAGATAAAAACCCCAATCTGTTTCTTTCTTGTGGAATGTTACCATAACAGACCAAAAGAGACTTCTCTCTTTAAATGGACTGATGAAAGACTATTCTGTAAGTGGTACCAACCTAGAGTTCTGTGTTTTGTCTTTGCACATTTTCAGTGAGAAGAGAAGATGTAGAAGAAAGTGTTGATCAAGGATGTTGGGACAACAGGCAGCTCTTCAAAATGCTGTTTATTGTATCACAGATGTTACAGCAGTCCTGGCTCCTGGGTGACAGAGCCATGCCTAAAGCTGCCAGCTACAGCTTTGCATGACTGGAGCCACTTTAGCTCTGGTTACAATGCATTATGTAGTTTTCTTTCCTGAGCATCTTAATATATAAAAGCCAATCAGCATCACATACAATACCTTTACATTTACCTCTTTACATTTACTTCTAGCCTATCACAACTACTATTGTTAACATATTATGTTACAGTTTAAGCTTAAAGTTGTTTTTCTATTTTCTTGCAGTGGAAAATTCTTAGACCTTTTTTCTACTTGATAAAAAAACATGCTTTTGTTTGCTGATGGTATCTTTGGCTTTTCTTGAGATCTCTTCCTGCTTGCTATAAACACCTTCTTTGTTTGTGGTCAACATATCTTTTCCTCTAACCATAAAACCTCTTTCCAGCTCGACTTAACCTTTGCCTTCTTAGTTGTCCAGTAACAAGTTTCATTTAGACATCTTTTATTCTTCTATATCAAAACTTGCTTCTGTCTCTCTTTCACTTACAGGTTCCACATTCAGAGAGCCTTCTGCTCAACATTCATATCTGTAAAACTTTCCTGTAAACTTGCATCATTTCCAACATCTCCCCTGTTCCAATGAACCACAGAGATGCTAGGAATGGTCTTATTCATCATTTTCTGTGCAAATTGAAGTGTCCAGGGTGCCACTACTCTAATTACAATTATCACTACTAAAACAATCAAGCCTACTTTACAAGGTTCCTTCAGATAAGGTAAAAAGCTCCAACCATCAAACGGTTTAGCTAAAATGATCTATTTGTTGTAATCTGGTGGAAAAAAGGCATGAAATTCAACAGTACATTAATTTGAGATCTGGTAGAAGGTTTCTCTGTATTTTATTTACATTGTATTTGTAGTCTATGGCTACTTCTCTTGATTTAGGAAGGGATATTTAATATTTTTTTCTGTAGCTTTTGCTTGTGTTTTGTTAAGACCTTAATTCACTAATTGGTAAATTCGAAAATTTTACTCAAATCACAATAGTTTTGAAGTCTTTTGAGGCAGGACTGGGAAAGTTAGTACATATTTATACGATTTTAAATATGTATAAATTCTTTTACCAACTCTCAGGATAAGATTTGCTGAGACAGATTATAATTTTAGTTATACTATTTTTTCAGAAAAAAGACAAAATTAATTTGGCAAAAATTAAATTCAATATTATGTAGAATGCTTTAAGTAATATTTGTCTTCTCACTAAGATGCTCGCAAAGAAAATACAGACAAATAAAATATTAAGAAACTAACAATGCAAGCAACTAGGGTGGCACTTTAAATTTCTTTGGGTTTTATGCAGCTCCATCTGATGTGTTGGTAACAGAGTTCAGGAGAAGTGGTTATCACATTTAGGTGTGTAGTAGCTGTTTGCAGTTTCTTTGTTCCTGTCTTTATCTTGGATGCAGGGATGTTTGGCATTCCTAGAAAAGAGAAAAGACAAAAACTTCTCAGCAAACATGTGCCTGAAAGAAACAGTTAATTACATTGACTTATTCAGGTGAAGTTTTTTATTTTGTGAAGAGGGGTTTGGGGTTTTTTTACTACTTTTATTGTTTCCCGCAAGTTTTATTGTGGTTTCCTCTAACTAATTGTTCAGTGGGGGAGTGGGACCACTTTTAACAAGTTTTGCAAGAGTTGCACTCTGTTGAAGGGGGCCTCTGCTCTTCGCCTTGGAGCAGTTTGCTTTACCAGTTTGCTCCTTTTGTTTCAATGACTGAGGCACTGCCTAGAGCCAATCCTCTCCTTCCTCCCCCTTTTTTTATATATATATATATATATTTTTTTTTTTCTTTTTCATTGAGAAAGCAAATTTCTTCCCCACACTGTGATGGGTTCCTGCACGACATAGGGACAAATCAATGCTTTCTTTTCTTCTGGTCCTGTAACACTAATCAAAGACTGACTTTGCAAGCGCAGAGTGGCACCTCTGATGCTTGTGAGAGCACCTGAGGGAGTTACCAACTTCCAACTTTTGGCCAAAGAGAATGAGAGATTACAGAAATATTGGCACCCGTATCTAACATACCTGTGTTATTAACCTGAACTCCTCAATTTGACAACTTACAAGTCAGCAGTGGTAGTTAGTGACTAATTTTTTGGACCCAAAAAGCATCAGGATTTTCAGGAGCGTCTGAAAAACAGCGTGGTGGGATATATAGTGGAGGGTAGCAGGCATTAGTTAAAAGACTGTGAGTTTCTTGGTTGTCCAGTAACAACTTTCATTTAGACATCTTTTATTCTTCTATATCAAAACTTCCTTTTGTCTCTCTTTCACGTACAGGTTCCACATTCAGCCTTCTGCTAAACATTCTTAATGTAAAACTTTCCTGTAAACTTGCATCATTTTCAACATCAAAAGAAGTTGTTGGGGGAGAGGAAGTGTTTTGAAGGTTTCATTTTAATTCTCATTCTCTTCTTTTAGTGTTTGTTAATAAATCTATCTTCATACCTTTAAAGTTTGAGCCTGCTGTGCTTTTCTCCTAATCCTATCTCACAGTAGAAAAAGAGTAAATTATTCTAGTGAGCACTCAGACCACTACACTAAATTTAGGAAACAGAAATTGGCGAATGTGAAACCACTACATGATTTGGTGTTTCCGCCTGGTTATGAACTTAAACCACCACAATGTGCTACTGACAAGTACCACTGTACACCAGGGCTCTGTGCCAGTGAGCAAAGCCTGTGTGTGTGCACTGGCTCTCCAGGTGTACCTGGGCACACACACGAGCTGGGCTCACAGGGATGTGGCTCCAGGGCACGGCTCTGGATGCAGAGCAGTGTGTCCAGCTGCTGTCCCACCTGGGAAGAGCAGGCGTGTGTATGTGTGTTTGTGTGTGTGTCATTGATAGGTGTCACTAAAGCGGCCCTGGCGCTTTGTGTGCACTGTTTTCGTAGAAGAAAAAATTTGCCTCTGCATTTCCCTTTTATAGTTGTTAAAGAAAGGAGAGGCTGCCTGCCCTGGGAAGAAGGGGAGGTGTCGTAGGCATGGCCAGACTTTTTGTCCCTTTTCTTTAGAAAAACTTTCCTTTCCAAGATCCCAGGAGCTGGGCAGCCTGGTGCAGCTGAAATCTCGACTGGGTACAGGAAGAGCAGGCAGCTGTAGCAAAAAAAAAAAGCACCAAGAAGTCTGAAAAGTAAAATCACACTTTCACCAGCCAGCTCAAGGACTGTTTTAAGTAACACTTTGGGGAGGAAATTTGAACTCTGTTGGTATTAATGTGATTGTCGTGTTTTAATGGATGAGGATTGCGAGTGTCTCTTGAAGGGAAGTACACAGGGAACAATAAGAGGTGCTGGGGCAGTTCATTAGGAATCGACAAGTAGAGGAAGACAGGAACTAGAGGGAAAGACCAGGTTGGCCCCTGTGTTCACCACTGAGAAGATTCTATAGCCCTGCTGGGGGCAGCAACCCTGTAGGCATGGTAAGGTGAGGGCAAAAAGCCGTACCAGACCTCTCTCATTCCTCAATTGCTTTTTCCTCCAGAATCCAATATGGGTGCAATTGACAAATAAATTACAATCAAGACTAGAGGGCAGGACCAAACTGGCCTCTGTACTCACCACCAAGATACACCTGCTATGGGCAGCAACCCCATAGGAATGGTAGATGAGAGTAAAAAGCCATACCAGACCTCTGTGATTCCCTTTGTCTGCTCCAACCAGTCCATGTCACCAATTCCACCAACCATTGTGCTGAAAAAAAAACCCTGAGATTTTTTTTCTCTGTTCCCACTGTCCTCACCCACGTCAAGAGATGCTAGTATGACCCATCCAAAATTAAACTTTGACTCAAGAGAAGTAAATCATCGAAATTGAAAACAAAAATTAATTGTTCAAGTCAAATGACTTATAGAAAAAGTACAGCAGGGTTTGTTATAGATGAGCAATGCAATGGTTGGCTCTTAAAATTAGGGGATGAATATTATGTGTATGTTAAGAGAAGTTTTATTGATGTATAGTTATGTTATTGTGGTAAGTCCTCCCATAGTCCTCTTTCCCCTCCCCTTGTATTCTTGTCAGGGGATGGCCTTGGTGGTCTGTCACAGTACAGGCAGTCTGTAGTTGGGCAGAGAAATCTGGCTATAATTAGAAACCCAATTAGGCTCTCCTAGTTTGATAAACAAGTCCCTAGGTGAGCAATCATAGGACAGATTGAAACTCAACAGAGACCTCAACCAATCCCTTCCAACCCTAAATGCAGATGTATCATTGGCCAGAGAGCTGGGTGGTGTTAAAGCCCAGACCAATCAGTTGTCTAGACCTGGGAATTTTAAACTCCCAATATAAGAAGATTCTGAAGAATAAAACAGGCTGTTTGCCTCATGATCAGGAGGACTCGAGTCATGATTTCTGTCTCCAACCTATGACTGCACGTAATAGTGATTGGGGCATTGGGGGAGGGGCCGGCTTGTCACTAGGAGGCGTGGCATGGCAACACCTGACCGCCAATCAAATTGCAAGAAAGCAGTCCCCACCAATGGACAGTGAAGAGAAGTTGACTGACAGGCTTTGGGAGGGGCCAAAGTTGGCTGATGTAACACCAGGAGTATAAAAGGTGGAGCAGATATTTTGTAGACAAGCACATGGCGGTTCAGTTCCATGGTCCCAGCGCTGCTCTTTCTCCTTATTCAGTCTTTTGCTGTCTTTTGTTAAGGTTTAGCAAACCTATGAAATTTTAAAAGTGGGCATCGTTTCTCACACCCCACAAGGTGCTTGTGGCCTGGGGGTCACCCCAGGAGGATTCTAAAGAGCTCTGGGTCTGTGCCCCCCAACCCCCAGGGGCTTTTTCCTCTCTTCATTTCCATTTCCTTCCTTGTTTCCTCAATTCTGACAGCCCCCAGTTCATGGCTTGGTGATTCTGGAAGCACCTGAGCAGGGAACGGGTTGAGGGGACCCCAGGAGGGAGGAAAAGGGGATGCAGGGCCTGCAGGTAATGGATGAGGCTGTGGGGACCCCTGGGCTGGGATGTGTCACACCTGGGACAGGATCTCCCCCTCAGGATGTGTCACCCCCAGAACATGGAGCTCCCCAAGGACAGGACCCCCCTGAATGGGCCCCTCCAGGATAGAACCCACCCCACCCGTGCAACACTCAGCACAAACGGCCTCTTCCTTCTGCTGCAGAAGAGAGAAAGTGAAAGTTTTGGGGAGGACGCCCACAGACCCCACCAGGCCCCCACCTCTCCCTGCACTCCCTGTTGCCCCTCCCTGGGGTTCCCCCAATCCATTTCCTGCTCAGGTGCTGCCTGGGGTCACCGAGCCAGGAACTGGGGGAGTGTGAAATTGAGGAAAAAAGGAAGGAAATGGAAATGAAGAAAGGAAAAAGCCTCTGGAGGGCAGGGGGAATGCAGACCCAGAGCCCTTCAGAATCCACCTCGGGTGACCTCCTAAAAACCACAAGCACCTTGGGAGGCTTTGCTGGGGCCTGAGTCACCTCAGAATGTGAGGCACTAAAAATGTGAGGGAAGGAACTTTGACGCATGGGCCCATTCAGCCACTGCCCATCCCTGGGACCCCCATTCCTCTGGGAACCCAACCATGGGACCCCCATTCCTGATGTCCCCATTCCCTGGCACCCCCATCCAGGTGGACAGCAGGACTGCCATTCCCCAGGATCGTCATGGCCCAGACCTTCCATTCCCAAGGAACCTTCTCCCATTCAATCCATCCCCGGAAGTCCTCCTTCTCCCAGGACCTTGATTCTCCCATGATCCCCCATTCCCATGGAGCCCCCCATTCCCCCTCACCCAATCCCTAGGAACCCCATGCAATGACCCTAAGCCCCTGGATCCCATGTTCCCCTAAGACTTCCCTCCCTGAATCCCCCCACTCCTGAGAACCCCATATCCCACAGCCTGTCCCCAGCTTGTGGTCACCCTTCCTCCAACAAAGGGCACCTGCACATGTTGATAAGACCTGACCTTGCTTCCTTCCCCTTTTGTAAAAGAGCCACCACCCAGGGGACAGCCGCCCCTGGCAGCGAGTGACAGCCAGCCTGGATGGCCGAGGACACAGAGATGGCCGGGAAGGTGACACTGCTCCTGTGGGGTGAGTGCCCCGACCTGGGTCTGACACCCTGGGGATGGGCCCCAGTGAGGCAGAGACCAGTGGGGAGGGGGCACAGGGAGGCTCCAGGGTACCCTGAGGTCCCCAAGGCCAGCAGTATCAGTGCATGAGGTGATTAGTGTCATGTGGTGGCCGTGGGGAAGGAGAGGGCTAACAGGAACATGGGGACAATAATGGGGGGACAGGAGTGTGGGGAGGAATCATGGTGCTCGTGGGGGGGACCTCTGCCACCACGGAGTGGCCATGGTGACCCCATTTCCTGCCTGAGCATGGGGTGTCTGCCGTGTCCCAGTCCCTTAGGGGTCTGTGCCACACAGGCACAGTTTGTGGAAAGCCCCCACACTCTGTGCCCCTGTGCTGCTGTCCCCATGGTGCCACCCCCCAAACAGCCCTGTCCCTTCTCCCTTCTAGCTCAGACCCTCGGCCTCGCTGGTGAGTCCTGAAGCCACATCCCCAGACCTGCTTTCCCCAGCCCCATGTTGGCCCTGGCAGGCTGGTGTCCCCTGTCACCCACAGGTGCTCAGACCACCCAGCTCCTGGTGGAGCCCCCCTGGAGGCCGGCGGTGCTGTGGGACCGGGTGACACTGACCTGCCAGGGCTTGGGGACCACCAGTGCCACCACCTGGTACAAGGATGGGCAGCGCTGGGGGCAGGAGGGACCCGAGAACTTTGTTGTCACTGAGAGTGGCAGCTACACCTGTGACAGACCTGACACCGGGCTCAGCCCCTCTGAGAGTCTTAGATGGTGAGGGGCATTCGAGTGTCCCCAACCTGGGACCTGCAGGGACCCCGAGGGCTCTGGGTTGGCCCCACTCCATGGGTCACCTCCTGGTGTGGCCAAAGCCCATCCTCTGGGGATGGGGACATCCCCACACGGGGACATCCCAGTGCATCCCAGTGTCGAGTTGGGGACTTGGAGATTCCTGGTGCACTGGGAGTGACCCAATGGGGGACCCCATCTGAACTCCTGTGCCCCGGCGATGTGATGGGACCCCCGTGTCCCGCAGGCCCCTTGGTGCTGCAGGTGCCGGCTCGGGCAATGCTGGAGGGGGACACGGTGACACTGCGCTGTCGCTGCCGGCGGGAAATGTCGGTGACCACAGTGCGATTCTGCCATGGGGACAAGGAGGTGAGGATGTCTCTCCTTGGGACCGAGCTGTCCCTGTCCCCTCTGCAGCTGAACCACAGCGGCCACTACCACTGCAGGGGCTGGATGAACTCTTGGCTGCCCCTATGGGCACAGTCGGTGCCGGTGACAGTGACAGTGCACAGTGAGCACCCCACAGCCACCACCCCGACACACCCACGGCCCCTCCCCATGGACTCGTGGTCACAAATCCCCCTCCCCTCTCCTTCCCAGAGCTCTTCACAGTGCTGGTGCTGGAGGGTCCCCCCAGGCCCATCGAGGGGTCCCCCCTCAATCTCAGCTGCCTCAGCACCCCCAGCCCCCTGCGGCCCCCAGCCCCCCTCCTGGACCTCTTCTACCAGGACGGGCAGTTGGTGGGGGGCCTGCAGGGGTCCCCACAGCTCCTGGTGCCCTCTGTGGGGGTCTCCCACTCTGGGAATTACAGCTGCCAGGTGCACTCCGAGGGGGGGCCGTGCAGAAGAGCAGCGCCCGGCTCCACGTCATGGTGCACAGTGAGTGTGAGGATGGGCATGGGGAGCCCCTACAGCCTCCTTGGGGCCCCTGGCCCTATGTGCATATCCCCATCTTTCTCATAAGCATTTTCCATGTCACCTCCATCAATACTCGGGTCCCCTTCCGTGCCCCCCATCCCTCACTGGGTCCCTTCACCCATCCCTGGGTCAAACCCATGCCTCTCTCATCTCCCCCACAGTCTCGAGGCCCCCATCCCCTTCCTGAGTCTCCACACCCTCCCTGGGATTCCCCCATCTCACTCCAGGTGTCCCCACACAGAACCCCCCATTGTTTGTTGGGGTTCCTTTCCAGGCCCCCCCAAGCTGTGCACTGCCTCTTCCTCACTGGCGTTCCTCTGCCCCTTGCTGACCTCCCCTGAGTACCTCACTGTCCTCTGGTGTCCCCCCTCCTGAGGGCATCCTGCTCTCGGAGGTGTTGCTGTCATGGCACCCCCCCAGGGGACAGGTGGCACTGCCTGGTGCTGAGCTGTGTGGTGGCTGTGGGGACAGGTTACTTGTCCTTCTCCTGGCACTGGGGGGCTCGGGGGTACTGCTGAGCACCAGCCCCCCTCTGGAGCTGCAACACATTGGGGAGGACAATGACAGGAGACACTACCAGTGCTGGATCAGCGACAGAGACAGTGTGGCTCATTGTCCCCCTGAATGTCACTGTCCTGGGTGAGGGGGACAGTCAGGCTGGGGGTGACCCCACCCAAGGCATCGCCGTCTTACCTCACCTGGTGCCAGCCACATCTGTGTCCCCGCAGTGCCTGTGGCCAATGCCACCATCACCCCCGGGCCCCTGTCACACCAGGTGCACACAGGTGACCCCGTGACCCTGCTCTGCTCAGTGCAGGTGGGCTCAGCCCCTGTCACCTTCACCTGGCTGCACAATGGGCAGGAGGTGGCCCAGGGTCCCCTACTGGAGCTTGGGGACGTCGATGTGGGACATTCAGGCACCTACCAGTGCGTGGCCACCAACCAGCTGGGACAGGACAGGCACCGCGTGTTCCGGGCACTCAGCCCTGAGCTGGCCCTGGAGGTGACCCCTGGCTCACCTTGGGTCACAGGTGGGGTCACACGGGGTCACTGGGCAGTTCAAGACCCTTGGGGTTCAGGGTGACCCCAATGTGTCCCTCTCTGTCCCCAGCAGTGGCTGTGAATGTCAACAGGACCCTCCTGTTCCTGGTCCTGCTCCTGGCTGTCATCGGGGGCTGTCACTGCTGGCACTGCCGGGGTGGGTGACAATGGGGAGAGTGGGGGTCCTGGAGTAATGGGAAACCCCCAGAGTGGGGGCAGAGATGGGCAGTGCCCAGGGCCCCTGAGCTGGGGGAAACTGAGCCCACAGTGACCTTGGCTGGGGGTCCTGGGGGATTTGGGAGTATTTAGAGGGTTTTGGTTGGGCTCCAGGGCCGACCCTGAGTGGGCTTTGAGGAACGCTGGAGTAGCACTAGGGGCTCCAGGAGGGTTTGGGGAGCTCTTGGAGGGCTGTGCAGGGATGTTGGGGGATCTTTCTTGCATCCTGTGGGAGTTTGGGGGGTGTTCGTCCCTGCTTGGCTTGGGGTTCTGGAGGCTCAAAGGGTCAGGGACACTGGGGGGTTTGGGGGCACTGTGGTGGTGCAGAAATTCTGGGAGTTCAGGGGTACTTGGAATACCCAGGGGGAATCAGGGGTCCAGTGGGAATCAGGCCTCCAGTGTGGATTTGGGGATCCCGTGGGTGGTTGGAGCTGCCGAGGTCCCAGGAAGGTTCAGAGGTCCCCAGGTCCCCACGGTCACCCCCTCCCCTTTTCCTTGCAGCCACCACGAAGCCCAAGGACAGGTGAGTGGGGGGCTCCAGCCGGGACTCCCCTTTTCCCCTCCCCAGACCCCCCCCTTATCCCCACAGGACCCCCCCGTGGGCACCGAGCGGGCAGAGGGTGAGTACAGGGGGGGACAGGGACACATCACCCACGGGTGTCACCCCCCACCCAGGTCCACACAACTGGTGTCACTCTCAGGGCCTCCACTGGTGTCCCCTGGCCCTGCCCCACCTCGGGATCCAGAAGTGACCAATGCGGAGCTTTTGGGACCCCACGAGGGACAGCAGGACCCCAGTGACATCTACGAGATCATGCTGTGACACTGGGGACACTGGAGTTCCCTGCCCAAGGCCACCCCCTGTATGTGTCCCCCCCAGCTCCTGTGGGTGCCCACCGTGCCCGGGGGGGCCACGAGTGGGGGGTCCCATGTGGGGCTGCCCAGAGCTCCCCGTTCCAGAGCTCCCAGTGCTCCCAGTACCCCCAGGGGCTCCCCATTCCCTCCCCCAGTGCCAGGGGGCACAGGACCCTTGTCCCTCCCATGGCACCCAAAACGCAGCTTTTTGATTAAACCGGGAGAAATGGTTTTTGTTTGTTCAGCTGTGCCAGGTCAGCTCGGACGGAGGAGGGTCCCGGTCAGGTTGTTGAGCAGATCCGTGTGGGATTTGCAGGATTTTTGGGGCTCTCTCAGTCCCTTGGGGACAGGGACAAAATGATCGATTGGGGCATTTCCGGACTGGTTCCCTCGCAGCTGCCCCGCACAGGGGAAGGAGCTGCCGCTCCCTGTTTGTCCCCTCTGGGTGACACCGGCCAAGGGCTCGGGGACCTGCGGCGGTGCCGCCCCGTGGCCACGGGCACCGATCCCGCAGCTGCCGAGCCCCTCGGGCCGAGCCCAGCTCAGCCCATCCCCGGCCCAGCCCTGCCCGGTGCCCCCCGGTGCCCAAAGCCCCGCACCCGGCGCTCCCCGAGCGGCGTCTGAGCCCCGGAGCTGCTGCGGAGCCTCCGCCGGGCCCGGCCCTGGGGCGGGCGGGGGGCGCCGGGAGGGAGGTGCCGGGAGGGCCGAGGGGACCAGGGAGCCCGGGGAGGAGCCCCCGGCACTGCGGGAGCCGAGTCCTGCCCTCGGGTCACTGTCGCACGTCGCGGCTGCCATCGCGCTGCCGGGGCCGGGACTGTCCCGGGCTGCGGGCACCGACGGTGGCCCTGTGTCCCCAGCGGCTGTGACAGCGTGTCCGAGGCCACTGTCGCCGTGTGTCGGGACCGGCTGTTGCCGTGGCAACGGGACCGACAGCTCCGGGCACTGACGGGGCGCCCCGGGACAGGCGGGGGGAGCGGGGAGGGGCTGGGGCCGCCCAGCGTTGGGAAGGGCAAATCCAAGGGATGGCGGAGATGGAATTGCGACAGCCGAGAGGAGCCCGAGGCTGCGGGAGGAACAGCCCTGCAGGGAGGAGGGAGGGGCACGAGGGGCTCCGGAGATTCCCCGGCAGCCCGTGGGGGTCCCCGGGGAGCAGAGACCCCCCTGCAGCCCTGCAGGAGCCCCCGGCCGAGCAGGGGATGCCCGAACGGGGCTGTGAGCCCGTAGAAAGTTTCCGCTGGAGCCTTTCCCAAGAGAGGAAGGGTTTTTTCAGACGTGTTTCACTTCTCCTTTTTGAGCTCTGAAGTGAGGAATGATAAATTCAATTCATTTCCCCCAGTCGAGTCCGTTTTGGCTGTGACGGCGCTCAGGGACTGAGCCCTCCCTGCCCTTCTCCCAGGACAGGACACCACTGGCTGGGATGTGCCACCCCCAGGATGTGTCACCCCCAGAACAGGGACACCCCAGAACAGGGACAGGACCCCCTGGATTTGCCCCCCAAGAACAGAACCCGCCCCTCCCTGTCTGACTCAGAACAAATGGCCTCTTCCTTCTGCTACAGGAGAAAGTTAAAGTGCGGGGGGGCACAGCCGGACACCCACAGCCCCCAAATCTCTCCACCTCTCCTACAGCCCCTGCACCCCCTTTTCCCCTCCTCAGGGTCCCCTGAACCCATTACCTGCTCAGGAGCTCCCCAGGATCGCCGAGCAGGAAAAAGGGGAGTTGTGAATGTGACAGAAAAAATGAAGGAAATGAAAAGAGGAAAAAGCCTCTGGTGTTTGGGGGGGCACAGATCCAGAGCCCTTGGAATCCACCCGGGGTGGCTCCCAGCAAACCACAAGCACACCGGGGGCAGCTCTGGACCCTGGGTCACCCCAAAATTTGAAGCACCCAGGGGAGGAGCTGTGAACCCTGGGCCCATCCAGCCACTGCCCATCCCTGGGACCCCCATTCTCCTGGGACCCCAACCATGGGACTCCCATTCCTTTGGCCCCTCCTCCTTGGAATCCCCATCCCAGGACTGCCATTCCCTAGGACCTCCATTCCCCGGGCCCCCCATCCTGGTAATTCTAGCCCCTGGGACCTTGTTTGCCCTGGGACCTTGATTCCCCCAGGGCACCCACCCTTGGCTCCCTACAGCCCCCAGCCTTCAAATACTGGAAACATGGTGTCCCCACCAGGTCCCCGCCATGTCCCACCGTGTCCCACCATCACCCACAAGTCCCACAATGTCCCCACTATGCCCACAGTCTGTTCCCACCCTGCCCCCACCAAGGGCCACCTACACGTGGGGACAGACATGACCTCACTTCCTTCCCCTTTGTCCAAAGAGCCGCCACCCAGGGGACCAGTGGCCACAGCAGCGAGTGACAGCCAGTCCACATGGCTGGGGACACGGGGATGGCTGGGAAGGTGGTGCTGCTCCTGTGGGGTGAGTGCCCCAGGCACAGGCCTGACACCCCGGGGATGGGCCCTGGTGAGGCAGAGACTGGTGGGGAGGGGGCACAGGGGGGCTGTGGGGTCCCCTGAAGTCCCCAAGGCCAGCAGAGTCAGTGCAATGAGGTGACCGGGGTCATGGGATAGTCATGGGGACAGAAAAAGAGTGACAGTACCAGGGGAACTGATCTCTGGGGACAGGAAAGGGGGCACAGGAGAGGAGGGACAGGAATGTGGGAAGAGGCATCATGGGGCTGGGGCAGCAGTGGGGACAGGAACAGGGAGACAAAGATGTAGGGACAGGGACAAGGGGACAAGCCGCATATGGATGGGCCATGGGGACAGGTGCCATCAGAATGGGACCATGGGGACAGGGCCACAGGGATGGGGGTGTGGTGCTGGTGGGTGGGAGTGACCTGTGCCAGCACGGGGTGGCCGTGGTGTCCCCATGCCTGGGGTATCCACACTGTCCCTTGTCCTGCCTGGGCCCGAGGTGGCCACAGTGTCCCCATCCCTGACAGGTCTGTGGCACTCTGGTGTCCGATGGGGACAGCTCGAGGACAGCCCCACACTCCACCCCCAGGTGCCACTGTCCCTGCAGTGCCACCCCCACCCAGCCCTGTCCCTTCTCCCTTCCAGCCCAGACCTTTGGCCTTGTCAGTGAGACCTTGGGGGATGCCACGTCCCCACCCCACTGTCCCCAGCCCCACAGTGGTGATGCCTTAAGTTTTATCTTTCATGTTTTTTCAGATTCTGTGCTGCCAAGGGGTGTAGTTCTGAATCTCATATTAAGTGTCAGTAAGCTCTCCTCACAGAACAGGTAGACAAAACAGATCCTTTTCCTGCTGGAGACCAAGGACTACGGTCACAAGTTTTCAGGCCCAAAAGCACAAACAATGGTGGACTGAAGAGAGAAAACAATGGTGATGGGACTTCATAGCTTGAAGCAGTAATTGGACAATTAACCCCAATATGCAAATGAACCAAAACATACAAAACTGTGAGACCTCGTGACTGATTGGTCGTGCAGCTTTTGTGACCACTTTGGGATCTACCTTGGGTGTAGCCCAGGCCAGGCTCCTGTACTGCCCAAGGTGTATCCTTTAAAGCCTTTAAATAAATATCTACTTTATTCTCTCAGCTCTGTCTAGTCTCTGTTCCAGGTCAACCCTCCCAAGGCATGAGTGAGCCTGGCAGGCTGGTGTCCCCTGTCACCCACAGCTGCCCAGACCACCCAGCTCCTGGTGGAGCCCCCCTGGACACCGGCGGTGCTGTGGGACAGGGTGACACTGACCTGCCAGGGCTCGGGGACCGCCGGTGCCACCACCTGGTACAAGGATAGGCAGCGCTGGGGGCAGAAGGGATCTGACCACTTCACCATCACCAGGAGTGGTACCCTACACATGTGACAGAGCTGTCAGTGGGCTCAGCCCCTGCCATGAGATTCTCAGGCTGAAAGGGGAGTTTGTGTCCCCAGCCTTGGATCTGCGGGACCCCAAGGGCTCTGGGTGGGCTCCACTCCACTGGTCACCTCCTGATGTGACCAGAGCCCATTTCCTGCACCAGGGGACATTCTAGAACATCCTGGTGCAAGGTGACCCCAGTGTTGGGATTGGTGACCCCAGGTGCTGCTGGTGCTGCAGGTGTCAGTGCAGCCGCTGCTGGAGGGAGACACAGTGACACTGCCAGGGCTCAGAGGACAACTTGGTCACCTTGGTGTCATTCTACTGTGAGGAGAAGAAATGGGGGGGGGGGCTCCGTGATGGCACTGAGCTGTCCCTGTCCCCTCTGCAGCTGAACCACAGTTGCCACTACTGCTGAGGCAGTGGGGTGAAATCCTGGGTCTCAGAGAGGTCGTGTGAGTTGGCGCCGGTGACAGTGACCGTGCAGGGTGAGCACCCCACAGCTGCCACTCCTACAACCCCACAGCCCCTCCCCAGGACCTTAAGAGTCACAAATCCCCCTCCCCTCTCCTTCCCAGAGCTCTTCACAGTGCCAGTGCTGGAGGGTCGCTCCGAGACCATCAAGGGGTCCACCTTCCATCTCAGCTGCCTCAGCACCCCCAGCCCCCTGCGGCCCCCAGCCCCCCTCCTGCACCTCTTCTACCGGGACGGGCAGTTGGTGGGGGGCCCACAGGGGTCCCCACAGCTCCTGGTGCCTGCTGTGGGGGTCTCCCACTCTGGGAATTACAGCTGCCAGGTGCACTCTGAGGGGGGGCCATGCAGAAGAGCAGCGCCCGGCTCTGTGTGATGGTGCACAGTGAGTACAGGGATGGGCACGGGGAGCCCCCACAGCTTCCTTGGGTCCCCCTGCCCTGCCTGGGGTCCCCATCCCTCTCTGGCATCCCACATCCCTTCTCAGTTCTCTGCTCTGTCTTTTCATCTTCTTTTGTTGCCTGGGTCCTTCAAAACCCAACTCTCCCATGTCACCCTAATCCCTCTCTGAGGTCTCTGCACCCATCTTTGGGTGCCCTTCTTTCTCCCCGAGATCCTCTCTATCCTCCTGCTAAGCCCCCACTGGAGAGTCGTAAATGACAAGGGTTGTTTGAGTGTCCCCACTGTGGTACCTGTGGGACCCTGAGAGCTCTGGGTGGGCTCCACTCCATGGGTCACCCTCTGGTGTGACCAGAGCCTTTCTCCTGCACACGGGGACATCCCAGAGAATCCCAGTGCAGGGGGACTCTGTGGAATTGGGAACCCCTGGTGTGCTGGGTGTGACCCAGTGGGGGGGTGCCGGTGCCATTGGGACACCCCAGGCCAGAGCAGAGCCGTGTTTCCATGGACATGTGAGGGCTGGGGGGGCCGGAGCAATGGCAGTGGTGTCCAGTGAGAGGAGACAGGGACCAGGAATGGGACTTGGACTGGAGCTGGGAATGGGAACAGGAACAGGGGATAGTACTGGAGGTACATAATCGTGACCAAGAATGGCACCAGGTATGGGAATATGGGAACAGGAAAAGAAATATGGAAACAGCGACTGGAGAGAGAATATGGGATGGGGATTAGTGTTCAAAATGTTGCAGTGAAACCCATTCGGGGCTGGGAGCTCTGGAGCTGGGCCTCCCCTGGGCTGCTGCGGCCCAGGGCCCAAAGGCTGGAGCTGCAGCCTTGCTCCTGTCCCAAGAACAGGATGCTCCTGCAGGCCCGTGTCCCCTCCCTGTCCCCAGCATGAGGGAGGGCTCTGAGGCACAGCAGGTGCTGGCAGGAGGGGCTGCTCTGGCCAGCTGGGGGCCTCTGAGAAATGGCCAAAGCCTTGTGCTCTGTGCAGCCGGCCAAGGACAGCAGCTGGGCTGAAGGGTTTGTGTGCCACAGGCAGCCTGAGCTGTGGAGCCCTCAGGGCCCCGTGTGAGAGGCGGCCCTGGGGAATGGTACTGGGAATGGGGACTGGGAATGGGAATGGGACAAGCAATGGAGACAGGGACTGGGAATGTTGACAGAGACCAGGTATGGGGAACAGGAAAGGGGACAGGGATGGGGAATGTGGGACAAGGACCAGGAATGGGGCCAGGAATATGGGAGAGGGACCTGCAATGGGACCTGGAATTAGGAATATGGAAGTGGGGTAGGGAATATGGAAACAGCAATCGGACAGAGAATACGGGATGGGGAATACGAAGATGGGAAGGAAAACTGGAATATGGCAACGGGACTGAGAATACAGGAATAGAATAGAATATAGCAATGGAAATGCAGGCCTTGCAGCAGGCCTGACAACAGGACCAGGAATACGAGAATGGGAACACAACAGTGAATATGGGACTGGGAATATGGGAACGGCAACCAGACAGAGAATACAGCAGAGGGACAGGGAATGAGACCGGGAATGGGATCTGGATTGGGATGGGAGAAGGATGGGACCAGGAGTGGGGTGACACGGGAATGGGCAAGGGGCAAAGGGGGTGAAAGTAGGGAGAGGGGGATCCTGGACAGGGGACACTGGGATCTGGGACAGGGGGACAGTTCCAGGGCAGGGGGTCCTTGATCAGCTGCCCCAGAACTTCCACCAGGGTCTCCCAGCACAGCTGGAGCCAGTCAGCCTGGGGTGCCCAAAGCCCTGAGCAATCCCCAAGTCCCTGCCAGGAACCCTCAACTCCCTCACACCACTATGCCCCACATCCCCTGGAAGATCCCACCATGTTTCCCATCCTTGTCTTAGTTCAGCTTCTTTATTTTTACCCTGGTGTTGGGTGTTTTGAAAGGCAAAGAGGAATGAAAAGGAAATCCAGGCCACTGAGAGCCAGAAGGATGTGGGGATGTGGGGAGCCCCCAGGCAGGTGTCTTCCCAACACAGATCACCAGCACCAGGGATCACCAGGGCTCTGCCCACCGGGAGTCACTGGGGATCATCCAGTGTGGATCCTGCCATGGGGGATGGAGCTGGAGCAGACACGAAGCTCTTCCCGCACTCGGGCCAGTCACAGGGCTGCTGTTGGTGGCTCAGTTGGTGTTGGGTCAAGTTAGAGATGTCTGAGAAGCTCTTCCCACAGTGTGGACACTCGTAGGGCCTCTCCCCAGTGTGGTTCTTCCGGTGTCTGATCAGGTTGGATCTCTGCCTGAAGCTCTTCCCACACTCCCCACACTCATAGGGCCTCTCCCCAGTGTGGATGTGCCGGTGGGTGATGAGGGTGCAGTTGTGCTTGAATCCCATCCCGCAGTCGGGGCAGCGGAAGGGCCTCTCGTCCGTGTGAATCCGCTGGTGTGTGAGGAGATTGGAGCTGGTCGAAAACCTCTTCCCGCATTGATCACACTCGTAGGGCCTCTCCCTGGTGTGGCTCCTCTGGTGTTGGATCAGGTGGGAGCTCGTCCTGAAGCTCTTCCCACACTCCCCACACTCATAGGGCCGTTCCCCCATGTGGCTCCTCTGGTGGACCATCAGGTGGGAGCTCCGTCTGAAGCTCTTTCCACACCCCCCACATTCGTAGGGCCGTTCCCCCGCGTGGATTCCCCAGTGGAGGATCAGGGAGGATCTCTGGCTGAAGCTCTTCTCACACTCCCCACACTTGTAGGGCCTCTCCCCGGTGTGGATGCGCCGGTGGGTGACGAGGGTGGAGTTGTGCTTGAATCCCATCCCACAGTCGGGGCAGCGGAAGGGCCTCTCATCCGTGTGAATCCGCTGGTGCAGGAGGAGATTGGAGTCGGTCTGAAACCTCTTCCTGCACTGATCACACTCGTAGGGCCTCTCCCCAGAGTGGACTCTCCAGTGGCGGATCAGTTTGGATCTCTGCCTGAAGCTCTTCTCACATTTCGAGCACTTGTGGGGCTTTTCCCCGTTGTGAAGCTGCTCAGGGAGCCCCAGCTCCAGGCTCCAGCTGCATCTCTGGCCGCCTCCCCAGCCCAGGGTGTGTCTTTCCTCCTCGGATCGCGGTGATGTGCCTTTGCAGCCCCTCCTCGTGGGGGATCTCTGGAGCTTTTCCTCCCCATTGGATTCCTGTGCCGTGGAGCTGCTAAAAACGGTCTGTTCCACGAGGTTCTGCCGCGGGGAACTGTCCTCCCTGGGCTCCATCCTCAGCTCAGTGTCTGGGGAGGAAGGACAAGGAGAGGATGGGATTTGCCTCCGTTCCACAGGGAAGGGGAAGGAGACTCCCTCAGTGCTGAGGCAGGACGGCGTCGGCAGCAGAGTTGTCCTGCAGCCGGGGCCAGGCTGGGCGGGGAGATGGAGCAGGAGAGGGGGAAAGGGGCACTGACTTCCTCCTCACCTGCCTGGGGCTCCCGGGCCATCTTCCTCTTCCTCCCGGCCTCCTCCTCCTCCATCGGGCCAAGGTTTGGGAACGGGAAATCCTGGTTTGGAAGGGAAAACAAGGGCTGAGCGCGTTGGGTTTGACGATTCCGCTGCCCAAGTGCAGCTGGAGAAGTCAGCGCCCCTTTCAGCCTGGGGGGGCCGGACCCCGCTCATCTCCAGGCTCCCCCACCCCTCCAGGCTGCCGGGGGTCCCCCGGCTCCGGGATCGCCCCTCTGCGCTCTCCCCGCTCCGGGGCTCCCGCGCTCCCCCCCGGCTCTCCCGGGGGTCCCAAACCCGACACGGCCCCTCTGCCGCCGCTACCGGGCGATGGCCACGTGGGATCCCCCAAGATCCCTCCAGGGGCATGTCCGGCTCGGCTTTGGGTCCTGCAAGATCCAAACATCCCCTGCCGCGCAAAAAACCCTCCCGGAGACCTTCCCCAGATGGATTTGGGGTGAGCTCCCGCTCCCCGCTCACCTGCGGCTTCCGGCGGGGAAACTTTGTCGCGCTCCTCCTCTTCCTCCTCCTCCTCTGTCCCTCCTGTTCCTGCTGCTCCTCCTCCTGCCGCTCCTGCCTTCCCTCGTCCTCCTCCTCTCTCCCTCCTCTTCCTCCCGCTCCTCCTCCGCTCCCAGCCCGGCCTGGGCGGTGCCGACACCCAAAAGCTGCCGTGCTCTGCCCTGGGGGAGTTCCAAAGCGGCCCCGGCCCCGCGGCCCCGGGAGCGATCCTGGGAGCACCGGGAGCGATCCTGAGAGCGGCGGGAAGGAATTGGGAGCGCTTTCCCTCCCAGTATCGCTCTGACCGGGAGCGCCGGGAGGGAACTGGGAGGAAACAGCGCCCCCACGCGGCTGCAGCCGGCGAGGGGCGGGGCCAAAGCAAAGGCGTGGTTATGCAAATACAGGAGCGATCGTGCGCTGTGATTGGTGGGCGGGAGCAGCGCGGGGTTTCCCTGGTCGTGTGAGGGCCGGGGGGGGCGGAGCGATGGCGGCGGCGTCTGGTGGGAGGGGAGCGGGAATGGGGACAGGGATGGGGACAGGGACAGGGAATGGGGACAGGGACCGGGAATGGGGACAGGGATGGGAATGGGGACAGGGAATGGGGACAGGGACCGGGAGTGGGGACAGGGATGGGGACAGGGACCGGGAATGGGGACAGGGACCGGGAATGGGGACAGGGACCGGGAATGGGGACAGGGAATGGGGACAGGGAATGGGGACTGGGAATGGGGACAGGGACCGGGAATGGTACTGCAGATACAGAACAGGGACCGAGAATGGGACCGAGGATGCGAATATGGGAACGGGACAGGGAATAAGGAAACAGCAGCCGGAGAGAGAATAAGGGATGGGGATTAGGGAGATGGGACCGGGATCGGAAACGAGGATACAGGAACTGGACTGGGAACTGCTAAATCGGAACGGGACAGGGAATAGAGAAATGAAAATGTGGGACTGGCAATGGCACTGGGAATACGAGAATGGGAACAGGGCAGGGAGTATGGGACTGGGAATAGGGGAATGACAGCCAGACAGAGAATAGGGGACAGGAACAGGGAATGAGACCAGGAATGGGATCTGGATTGGGATGGGAGCAGGATGGGGCTGGGAGTGGGGAGACACGGGAATGGGCAAGGGGCAAAGGGGGTGACAGCGGGGAGAGAGGGATCCTGGACAGGGGACACTGGGAACCGGGAAGGGGAGACATGGGGACAGTTCCAGGGCAAGGGGTTCTTGATCAGCTGCCCCAGAACATCCACCAGGGTCTCCCAGTGCAGGTGGAGCAGCTTGGCCTGGAGTGCCCAAAGCCCTGAGCCACCCCCAAGTCCCTGCCAGGAACCCTCAACTCCCTCTCACCCAGCATCCCTCACATCCCCTGAAAGATCCTCCTATGCTCCCCATCCTGGTCTTAGTTCAGCGTCTTTATTTTTGCCCCAGTTTTGGGTGTTTGAAAGGACAAAGAGGAATGAAAAGGAAATTCAGGCCACGGAGAGCCAGGAGGATGTGGAGCCCCAGCCAGGTGTCTTCCCAACCCGAATCACGGGGGCTGTGCCCACTGGGGGTCACTGGGGATCATCCAGTGTGGATCCTGCCATGGGGGATGGAGCTGGAGCAGCACACGAAACTCTTCCTGCACTTGGGGCACTCGCAGGGTGTCCCTTAGTGGCACCTCCATTGGTGTTGGGTCAAGTTAGAGCTGTCTGAGAAGCTCCCTGTGTCCCTTAGCCCTGCCTGGGGGTCTGCATTACTGCCAGGGTCCCCCAGTTCCTGTGGCAGGTCCCCCATCCATTCCCAGGTCCTTTACCGGGTCCCCCAGCACTACGTGGGTACCCCCATCTTTCCTTTAAATTTTTACCACGTCCCCCCACCACTGTTTGTGTCCCCCTCCCTGTCCCCCCACCCCTCACTGGCTCCCTTCACCCCTCCCTGGGTGAACTCCACCCCTCTCTGATCTCCCCCCACAGTCCCCAGGTCCCATCATCCCCTCCCTGGGTCCCCACACCCTCCCTGGCATCCCCCCTCTCCCTCTCCAGGTGTTCCCTCCCTGAACCCCCCATTGTTCCTTGGGTTCCTTTCCAGGCACACCCAAGCTCTGTGCCCCCTCTTCAGCACTGAGGTCCCCCTACTCCTCACTGACACTCCCTGTGTCCCTCACTGTCCCCTGGTGACCCCCATCTCACTTTCGGGGATGTCCCTGTGGGCGCAGCCCCCTGGGGCACAGGTGGCACTTGTGGGCCGCCTGGTGCTGAGCTGTGCAGTGGCTGCGGGGACAGGTCCCCTGTCCTTTACCTGGCACTGGGGGGGGGCTTGGGGACACCATTGGGCACTGGACCCTGCCTGGAGCTGCACCACATTGGGGACAATGACAGCAGCCACTATCGCTGCCAGGTCAGTGATGGGGACAGCGTGGCCAAGAGTGTCCCCATGAATGTCACTGTCCTGGATGAGCAGGAGGCCTGGATTGAGGGTGACCCCACTCACAGCATCCTCCAGGCCACTCTCATCCCCCTTTTCTCTCCCTCTTGCTGGGTGTCAGCCCCTCCCCCCAGACTCAGCCCTCTCTGTGTCCTCGCAGTGCCTGTGGCCAATGCCACCATCACCCCTGGTCTCCTGTCACACCAGGTGCACACAGGTGACCCTGTGACCCTACACTGCTCAGTGCAGGTGGGCTCAGGCCCTGTCACCTTAATCTGGCTGCATGATGGGCAGAATGTGGCCTGGGGTTCCGTCCTGGAGCTTGTGGACATCAATCTGGGACATTCAGGCACCTACCAGTGTGTGGCCACCAACCAGCTGGGACAAGACGGGCACCGCGTGTTCCGGGCACTCAGCCCTGAGCTGGCCCTGGAGGTGTCACCGCAGGGACACGGGGACACAGGTGGGCTCACACAGGGTCACCAGGGAGTATGGGACCCCTGTGGTGATGGGTGATCCTGATGTCTCCCTCTCTGTTTGTTGCAGTGGCCGCAGGGGTCAGTGGATCCCTTTTGTTCCTGGTCTTACTTGTGGGTGTAATTGTGACCTGGCACTGGTGGCACCACCTGGGTGGGTGACAATGAAGGGACAGGGGTCCAAGGCAGCTGTAGGAAGCCCTGAAGAGTTGGGGAGCGATTGGGCAGCACTCAAAGCCCCAGAATTTTAATCTTGGCTGGGGATCCTGTAGGGTTTGGGGAGGTGCTGGAAGGTCCTGCAGGGATGTTGGGGTTTTTTTCAGGGGCCCTGCTGGGCTTTGGGTTCTTGAGGCTGAGTTGGTTGGGGCCACTGGGGAGGTTCATGAATTCTGGGAAACTTCAGGGATGCTTGAGGGTCCCCATGGGAATTGAGGGTCCTTTGAGGGTTAAGGAATCTTGAGAGGGGTCAGGGCTCTGGAGACCCCACAGTCACCTCTCCCCTCTTTCCTCTGCAGCCACCAGGAAGCACCAGGAAAGGTAAGTGGGGGGTCTCCAGCTGTGGCCCCTCTTTTATGCCCATCCCACAACTCTCTATCCCCTCCCACACATCCCCTGTATCCCCACAGGGCCCCCCCAGAGTCCCCGGCCCCCCAGAGGAGGGGGAAGTTCTGTACACCCACGTCGTGAGCACCAAACAGGCACGGCGTGAGTACAGTGGTGGGGGGACAGTGACACCCACTGGTGTCATCCCCCAGCTTGTTCCCCCAAGTTGGTGTCTCTTGCAGGGCCTCTCTGTGTCACCATCCCCCAGGAACCCCAAGTGACCTACAAAGAGCCTCCAGGATCCCATGGGCATCCAGAGGAGCCCAGTGACATCTATGAGATTGTGCCATGACACTGGGGGGCACTGAAGGGTCCCCACCCATGGGCACCCACACGTGTCTGTGTTGCCAATAAAAACTGCCCCTCCCCCTGCCAGTGGAGGCTCAAAAGGCAAAGATCCCAAAGGGCTGAGAGAAGAGCAATTTCCTGACACAGCAAAGAGAGAACAAAACCAACAGCAACTGCAACAAGGTTCAGAATCCCAAAGGGTCACAAAAGGAATGATTTCCAGGGAAAGCCCCCAACAAGGAACAAACCCCAGACTCTTCCTCCAGCACTTTTCCTCCACCAGAGAAACCAATCAAGGCCCTGGATCTTCATTGCTCTGATGGCCAACGCAGCTTTCAGGAGGCTCTGGATTCTCCTCTCCCCTGTCTCAAACCCCTCCTCTGCCGTGTTCCCCACACAGTGACATCACAAAGCCCCTGTGGGTGTCCCAGAGCCTCCCCCTTTTCCACAGCAGCCTGGATAAGGCCATGGCACAGGGTGGGGTGTCAGAGACAGGAAACGTTTGATATCTCGAGACATTTTGGAACACCAATGTGTGGCAGGGGTGGGTCAGGCCTTGCTTTTGGTGAGACAGGGTCCTGTCTGTCAATCAGTCTGTCAGCCATGGCACACTGGGGACAGCATGACACTCTGCCAAACCCAGCTCCTCAGCGGCTGAGTGACCAGAAGTCCTACCTGGCAGGAGGGCCCTCGGTGGCCCAAGGGCTTCAAAGGCAGAGCATGAAGTGGCCCTTTGTCTGACCCTATCTTCTCTTGGAGTGGCTGTCACATCCACACTGGAACCCAGGAGTTGGCAACTCTCTTGGTTTAAAAGACAAACGTCTGCCAAGAAAAGCGGGAACCTTCCTGGAATGGAAAGAAAACCCATGCCTGAAAACTTTTTATAATTTCAAAAATTGTTGGGTTTCCAGGAAAAAATGCAAGAAAGTGTTCAACAGCTTTTTACCAGAAAAATTTTGGAAGAGAACAGAACAAACAACACAAAACCAGAACTTTCCCACCCGCTCAGGGCTGGTTTTTCATCTCTGGTGCAGTTATGACCACGTCCACCAGGGGGTGCTACACAAATCAAGCCTCCAGCAGGGGGCGCTGCAGGGAGCACTCCCGGCCAGCAGGGGGCGCTGCAGGGAGCTCTCCCGGCCAGCAGGGGGCGCTGCAGGGAGCTCTCCCGGCCAGCAGGGGGCGCTGCAGGGAGCACTCCCGGCCAGCAGGGGGCGCTGCAGGGAGCACTCCCGGCCAGCAGGGGGCGCCCCGGTGCCAGCTCGATCCCCTCAGGGCTGATGGCGGCCTCGGCTGGGAGGGAGGAGGGGAAATCGCTCCTTTTGCAAATTCACGGCCGCCAATCGGTCCCGGCACCACCACCGGCAGCAGGCAGAAGAGGCCAAGGCAGCAGGTTGGATCGTAGTGCTGAGTGGCAGCATAGCATGTCCTGGGGCCAGGCACACACCCTGTGCAACACACGTGACCGTTCACCGTTCCTGAGCGGAGGGAAGGCAGCACCGACTGCCCAGCCAAGTCTCGGGGACACAACAGCACCTCTCATGGCTTTATGCCACCATTCCTGAAGATCTTCAGCCTTTCACTCCCTTTTCCTCCTTCAGTCCTGGCACAGCAGCTTTGGGAATGTTGAATTCCCCTGGGATGGTGAGGAAAGTAGGTGCTCAGTGCTGTCACTGCCAGGGCTCCTCAGGGGGCTCCAGCCCACGTTTGGAGTTCCTGCTCTTCCTGGGCCACTGCTGGTTCTGACACAGCAGCCACAGGGAGAGGAGGAGGAGGAGCAGAGCAAAACAACATCCCCAAGGGCTCTGCAGCTGCAGCTGGAGCAAAGGGACAGCCCACCTGGGAGCAGTGGCTTGAAAGCGCAAAATGGGGCAAAATTGGAGCTGGCTGGGCCAAAGCCTCTGTTCTGCTCTGGATGCTGCAGAGCCTTAACGAGGTGTTAGAATTAGTGCTGGGGTTCCTTAAGTTCAGCCGTCCTCCTAAACCACCCCCATGCACAAACACACAACTCCACTACCTCTCCCGGCAATTTGGAGCACTGGACACATTTTGTGGGACAGGTTCCCCCAGCTCTGCCCACAAGGAGCAATTTTGGCTGCCAGGATGGTTTTCTGGTGGTTTTTGCTGGTGTTGGGGATGATTCAGTGCCTGTGCCATGTGGCCAGGAAGGCCGAGCTGGAGCAGCGGCTGAGGCGGGAGCGGCTGGAGCAGGTGGCCACGGGAACAGCACCTGGCCATGCAGGTGGAGCAGGAGCACCGGGAATTGCACAGGGTGCTCAGGTGAGGCCCACGGGGCCGGGGCATGGTGGGGCATCGCTTGCCATTTGTGCTGCCCCGAGATTTTGGGACAGAGCAAAGACACCCATTGGGCTCCAAAACCCCCTCAGGGCTCAGGCACAGCCTCACAGGAGGAACCAGACCAGGCCTTGGGGACGATTTGGGCACTCCTGGGCTTGTTCCGGACAAAGGGCAGCGCTGTGGGAGCGGTGGGCACATCCCGAAGGATCATTCCGGGGCTGCTGGAGCCCGCGTGCTGCGGGCAAGGACGGCGGGAGGGAGCCGGGCCCCGCTCAGGCGGCGCTGCCCGAGGAACGTCTTGTCCTGCAGGAGCTCGGGAGCCTCTGCCGGTGCCGGCCCTGCGGCTGTCGGGGGGCGCGGCCGGAGGGGCCGGGGGGCACCGGGTGGGAGGGGCCGGGATGGAGGGACCGGGACCCCAGTGGGGAGCCCCGAGGGTGGAGGGACCGAAATGGCCGAGGGGAGACCCCGGCCCGGCGGGGGAGCAGAGACCCTGGGCTGGGCTCTGCGGGAAGGAGGGACCGGCACGGTGGTCCCAGAGCACTGGGAAGGGCCCAGCTGCCATCGCGCTGCGAGTGCCGGGACTGTCACGGGGTGTCTGAACCGACTGTGACAGCGTGTCCCAAGCCACTGTCGGGATGTGTCGGGACTGACCGTTGCCAGGGTAACCCCCCACAGCTTTGGGTGCTCGGAATGGGAGAGGGAAGGGGCGGGGCAGAGCCCTGTCTATTCCCTGTGCCCTGTGCAGGTGAGGAGGATAGGGGGGACACCTGGAATCCACACAAGGTCATTCTCCACAGCCACATCATGGCTGTGGGGCAGAGCCACTGCTCAATATTTCCACACTTTTCCCTCTTGTCTGGAGGCCACAGGCAGAACCCAAATATTTTTTCTGGCAGTTCCAAAGGGCTGCACGTTTGAGAAAGGAAGGCGGAGCATCCTGGTAAGGTTGTTGAGCAGATGGGTGTGGGATTTGCAGAACTTCTGGGGCTCTCTCAGCCCCTTGCTTTTGTCAGGGACAAAATGATCAATTGCTGCATTTCTGGACTGGTTCCCTCACAGCTGCCCCTGCAGGGGGGTTTCCAGCCAGCCCTGCTCTGAAAACCATCAAAGGCCCTCACAGAGCCACTGCTTGGGCTCCCATTGGCTTTTGTGCTTCTTGCACAGGCCTGAGCAAACCACAGCCAGGCCTTTTCCTGCCACAGAATTCTCACCTTTGCAGCAGCTCTGAAGCTGCCAGAATCAAAGCCAAGGGGGCAGGGGGGACCCTCAGGTCGTGGCTGCCAGCTGGGGCTGGCCAGAG
Organism: Zosterops lateralis; assembly: GCF_965231275.1. Lineage (NCBI taxonomy): Eukaryota > Metazoa > Chordata > Aves > Passeriformes > Zosteropidae > Zosterops > Zosterops lateralis. The sequence continues at coordinate 3,025,554 of NC_139787.1, forward strand.
CAGGGCTGGCCAATGCCCATCCCTGTGCACTGGGGCTGGGCCGTGGCTGGGCCCCACACTTGTAATGACAGGGGTCCCCAGGATGTGGCACCCCTGGGACAGGCACTCGACCAGGAACGTGCCGGGACAATTCCGGAACTGCCATCCCCTGGCAGGATCACCTGATGCCAGGATGTGCCATGTCCTGGACTGGATTCTTCCAGGTCATGTCACCCCCAGAAGAGGGACCTCCCAGGTCAGGACCCCCCTGGTTTTCCCACAGGACAGAGTGTCCCCCCTTTCCCATCTCAGCACAAAGGCCTCTTCCTTCTTGGCCAGGAAAAAGGAAGTGAAAGTTTTTGTTTGGTTTTTTTTTTTTTTTTTTTTTTTTTTTTTTTTTTTTTTTTTGGGGGGGGGGCACAGCCCCACATCCCCATTCCCCAAAGCCTCCCCACCCCTCCCTGCACCCTCACACTCCCTTTCCCCCTCCCTGGCATCCCCTCAACTCATTACCTGCTCAGGTGCTCCTGGGGATTGCTGAGCCATGAACTGGGAGGGAGAGTGTACAATAGTGAGGAAAATAAGAACAAATAGAAATAAAGACAGGAAAGAGTCCCAGTGTGGGGAGCACGGACCTGGAGCACCATGGCAACCCCCTGGTGTTCCCCAGACCACCAATATTATGGAGGTCTCTGCTTTTGTCTGTGTCACCCCAGAATCTGAGGCACCCAGTGAAGAAGCTGCAACCCACGTGTCCATGCAGCCACTGCCCATCCCTGGGACCCCCATTCCCCTGGGACCCCAACCATGGGTGTCGCCCCTGCATTTCTTGCTTTCAAGTGTTTGAACCTTTGCAGCCTGATTCTCATGCTGCTTCATGTAAACAATATTGTATTCTTAGAAATTATCTATATGTTTTGCATAGTTGTTCTCTGAGAGAGAACTTGATTGAAAGTAAGTGACCAATTAGGTCAGGAGGTTTTAACCTCCTTGGGCCAATCTTGGCCCGCTGTACAAAATGTATATAAGTAGATTGGAGTCAGATAATAAAGAGCCTTCCATGTTTGACCCTGCTGCTGCTGCCTGCTGTCCTCTGTGAGGGTCCACACCCACGTCGCAACTTGTTACCCCTCTAAGGGCAGGGGTGACACATGGGACCTCGTTCCCTAGGTTCCCTCTCCTGGGAACCCCCATCCCAGGATGCCCATTTCCCAGAATCTCCATATCCCAGCACTCCCCTCCCCTTGATCCCATCCCATGGGCTCCCCATTGCTGCAGGACCCTCCATCCCTGGAACCTGCATCCCATGATCCCAAATCCCTGCAGCCCATATTCCCCTGGGAGCCCCATCCCTGGTCCCCCCCACCCAATGGGACCCACATTCCCCAGATCCCCACCCCCTGTGCCTCCCTTTCCCGAGGCACCCCATTCCCATGGCACCCCAGTTGCCCAGGGACCGCATTCCTGGGCTGCCCTGCTCCTCTGGAAATCCCTCATTGGCTCCCCACATCCCTGGAGCCCCCAGGTACTGGGATCCCCATGACCCACCAGGTCCCATCATAGCCCAGTGAGGCTCTCAACGTCCCCAGCCTCTCCCCACCCGGCCCCCACCAAGTGCCACTTACATGTGGGGACAAGATATGACCTCACTTCCTTCCTTTTTATCCAAAGAGCCAACACCCAAGGGACAGGTGGCCACAGCAGCGAGTGACAGCCAGTCCACATGGCTGGGGACAAGGGGATGGCCGGGAAGGTGGTGCTGCTCCTGTGGGGTGAGTGCCCCAGGCACAGGCCTGACACCCTGGGGATGGGCCCTGGTGAGGCAGAGACTGGTGGGGAGGGGGCACAGGGGGGCCGTGGGGTCCCCTGATGTCTCCAAGGCCAGCAGAGTCAGTGCATGAGGTGGATGCTGGTGTGACAGGGATCATGGGGTGGCCGTGGGGATAGGAACAGGGGGACAGGAATAGGGGGAATGAAATCTGGGGGCAAGGATATCATGACAAGCACATTGGGATTGGGCCAGCTGTGGTGACAGGGACAAGTAGAGGGATGCAGGAAGAAGGACAAAGGGACTAGCCCCTTGCAAATGGGCCATGGGGACAGGTGCCATGGGACTGGTGGATGTGACCTGTGGCTGCATGGTATCTCTGTGGTGTCCCCACACTCAGGGTGTTCACAGTGTTCCCATGCCCTACCTCACCCTGTGGTGGTTGCATTATCCCTGTCCCTCAGGTGTCTGTGCCACAGGGATGTGGCATGTGGGCAGCTGTGGCACAGACAGGTCTCTCCAGACCTGTTGGGGATCATCCCTGAGCACTTTCTCACAAGGACCAGTGTCCCATTGGGAACACTGGGGACAAACCCCACACCCTCACCCCCAGGTGCTGCTGTTCCCACAGTGCCACCCCAACCCAGCCCTGTCCCTTCTCTCTTCCAGCCCAGACCCTCAGCCTCGCTGGTGAGTCCTCAAAGGATGCCATGTCCCCACCCCGCTGTCCCCAGCACCGTCGTGGCCCTGGCAGGCTGGTGTCCCCTGTCACCCACAGGCACCCAGACCACCCAGGTCATGGTGGAGCCCCCCTGGAGACCGGTGGTGCTGTGGGACCAGGTGACACTGACCTGCCAGGGCTCAGGGACCGCCGGTGCCACCACCTGGTACAAGGACAGAAAGCGCTGGTGGCAGAAGGGACCCAACCGCTTCACTGTCACCGCCAGTGGCAGCTACCAGTGTGACAGACCTGGCACCAGGCTCAGCCCCCGCATCCGTGTCTTAAATGGTGAGAGGTGATGGTGCCCTGGCACCCCCGGGGTCCCCCAGGGCTCTGGGTGAGCTCCACTTCCTGGGTCACATCCCTCGTGTGACAAGGGCCTGTCCCCTGCACACAGGGACATCCCAGAACATCCCAGTGCAATGAGACCCTCTGTTGCAATGGGGGACTCCTGGTGCTTCCCAAGGCCTTTGGGATCCCTCAGACACCCCAGATGTGATAGGTCCTTCCTGTCCCACAGAGTGTCTTGTGCTGCAGCTGCCAGCACTGCTGCTGGTGGAGGGGGACACGGTGACACTGCGCTGCCGGAGCTGGCATGGTGGTGCAGTCACTGGAGTACGATTTTACCACGAGGAGAAGGATCTGGGGGGACCCCTAAATGGGACCTAGCTGTCCCTGTCCCCCCTCCAGCTGCACCACAGCGGCCGCTACCACTGCGGGGGCTGGGTGAACTCTGGGCCATCATCGTGGTGGGAGATGTCAGCACCAGTGACAGTGACAGTGACAGCACATGGTGAATGTGGAAATGGGGATGGGAAACCACAACATCTTTCCAGCTTTCCCCCACCAGTGCCTGAGTCCCTCATCCCTCCTTTCATCCCTCCCTGGGTCACCCACACCTTCCTATGCCCCTCTTGGGTCCTTCCATCTTTGTCTGGGTCTCTGTCCAGGTCCCCCCATCCCTACCTGGCAACCTATACCCCTTTTGAGTTCCTAGTTCCATCCTCTGCTCTCCTTTCCCTACCTGGCTTGCTTCCACCCCTCCCTGCTTCCCCCCAGTCCCTCCCTGGGCTCCCCCCACCCATCTCTGAGCCACCCCACGTCCCTCCCTGGGTCCACTTCTCCCTCAATGGGGTCCCTTTCCAACCCCCTCGTACTCTCCTCCTGCCACTCCTCATATTTCCCACCCTTCACAGATCCCTCATCCCAACCATGTCCTCCAGCAGGGGTTTTGCTCTTGGGGGTGTCCCTGCTGGCCCAGCTGCCCAGGGGACAGGTGGCACTGGGTAACTCCCTGGTGAGCTGCACAGTGGCCAAAAGGACAGGTCCCCTGTCCTTCTGCTGGCACCAGGAGGGCTCAGATGCACCACTGGGCACTGACCCTGCCTGGAGCTGCACCACACTGGGGACAAGGATAGCGGCCACTACCAGTGCTGGGCCAGCAACGGGGACAGTTGGCCAAGAGCCCCTCACTGCAAGTCAGGTGAACGGGACCCTCATGGTGGTGACCCTAAGCCCAGCATCCCCCATCCCACACCAGGTAACAGCCCCCCCCAATGCAGGTCACAGTCCTGGGTGACCGGGACCCTCTGGCTCTGGCTGCCCTCACCCACAGCATCCCCAGTGGGTGACTGGGAAACACCACCATAAGTCACAGTCCTGGGTGAAAGGCTTCCTCTGTCTCCAGGTGCCACCATGCACAGACTCCCTCATGTCCCCCATCTGACACTCCCTCCCCCAACTCCCCTGCCCCCACACCGGGTGCCAGCCACTTCCCTCAGCCTCAGCCTTGTCTGTGTCCCCACAGTGCCCGTGGCCAATGCCACCATCACCCCTGGTCCCCTGTCACACCAGGTGCACACAGGTGACCTCGTGACCCTGCGCTGCTCAGTGCAGGTGGGCTCAGCCCCTGTCACCTTCACTTGGCTGCACAATGGGCAGGAGGTGGCCCGGAGTCCTGTCCTGGAGCTTGGGGACGTCGATGTGGGACATTCAGGCACCTACCAGTACGTGGCCACCAACCAGCTGGGACAACACGGGCACCGCATTTTCTGGGCACTCAGCCCTGAGCTGGCACTGGAGGTGACATCATGGGGACATGGATACACAGGTGGGGTCACACAGGGTTCCTATGTGGGCCTGAGACCCCCAGGTCATAGACTAACTGGGTTCAGTCCTGCCTTGTCCATGGCAGTGAAACAAATGGAACAGGGCACAGGAGGGGAACTCACGAGGTCATAGGGGCTGCAGAGCCTTTGGGGCAACTGTGTTGACCCCAGTGTGTCTCTCTCTACTTCCTGCAGTGGCTGCTGGGGTCATTGGGTCACTGTTGTTCCTGGTCCTGCTGATCATCGTGGCCTTTCACTGGTGGCACCGCAGGGGTGGGTGACAATGGCTGATGGGGGTTGTGGAGAGTGGTGGGAAGGCCCCCAGAATACAGGGGCCATGGGGGGCACCCACAGCCCCTGACTTGGGAGGGGCTGAGCCCCCAGTGACCTTGGCTCAGGGCCCTGAGGTGTCTGGGGAGGTGTTGTAGGGTCATGCAGGGTAATTGGGGGTTCTATCAGGGGGTTTTGGGGAATTCAGAGGGTCCCCTGCCCTGTCAGGCTCTGGGTTCTGGGGCTCGGGGTGTTGGGGTAAGTGGGGTGGTTCAGGGCTTCTGGGGGTCACCAGGGATACTGGGGCGACCTGGGGGGAATTGAGGGCCTGGGGGTGGTTCAGGATTCCCGTGGGTGGATGGAGGCCCCTGGACTCCAAAGTCACCACTTCAGTTTTCCTTTGCAGATGCCAAGAAGCACCAGGAAGGGTGAGTGCAGGCTCCAGCCATGATACACCTTTTACCCAAACCCCCAGCACCTCCCATCCTCTTCCACATACCCCCTTATTCACACAGTACCTCCCCAGCGCCCCTGGCACTTCCCGGGGAGGATTCTCAGGCGACCTACATGGAGCTGCAGGGGCCACATGGGCAGCCATGGGAACCCAGTGATATCTATGACACTCTGCAACAAAAGTTGTGACACTCTGGGAAGCAGGAGGCACTGGGGGACACTGGAGGTGCTCCCTCCATGGCTCCTGTGGTTGCCCATTCTTCCAAGGGAGGTGGTCATGAGTCAGGGGGAGGCTACACAGGGCACCGTTTGCTCCCCATTTCCTATCCCAGTACCCCCAGTGGCTTCCCCATCCCCTTCCCAGTACCTGCAGGGTCTCCCCAATACCCATCTGCTTGCTCCAAGTACCTTGCGTGACTTCCCCATTCTCTCTCCACAGTGCCAGCAGCATGCCCAGGGGTTCCCCATTCCCCATTTCCCCCTGGCCCATCTTGCTGTAAAAGGGGCAGTCGGGAAAGATTCTTTCTGATGGATTTCTTGGATGAAAATAAAGTAGATATGTGGCAATATTATATCTGAGAACTGTTTATTGATAAAGGAGGCTAACTGTTCATACCAAAGGGGATTAGAAGAGAGAGTAGAGAGGGAGAAAGAGAGACAGAGATAGAAAGAGAAGACAGGGACAGCATTACCACAGGAACCCCTGGCGCTCTGTTGTCATCACTCAGCAGATGGAGTGTGCGTGTGGTGAGCCCTCGTGGCTTTTGTGAGTGGCTGGGTGTGATTTCCAAGTGGTGGTACCTGCGTGTCTGTGACATTGGCGAGTGATATCTGTGGGCTGGATGCCATGGGCTGGTGCTGCAGTGGGCTTGTGCAGAAGGCTTGTTGCTACAGGCAACGTGGGTAACACGGCTGTGTGCAGGCAGCCTCTTCTCTTTTGGGGAAGTGGCAAAGCACGAGGTTGTGGCTGGTGTGGCAGGCAATGGGGGAAGCTGTGCTGGCAGCTGCCATGACTGGGTACAGGCAGCACCCACTCCATTGGGGAAGTGGTGGAGCACCAGGTCGTCGCAGGAATGAGCTGCCTCTCAGAAGCGATGAAGCTGACCCTCTGATTGAGCCCCTGATCCCTCCAAGAAACCCAAAGCAAAGAGGCTCCTGTTGTGTCACAGTTAACTGCTTTTATTTGCTAAGGCTCCTTCCCACAGGTCGATTTCCCAGGCATTTTTTCCTGGGCCTGTTTCTCAGACATTTTTCCTGGGCATCCAGGCATGTGTCCCACCAGCCAGTGGGGGGTTGCTCACTGCCCACTCACAGAAGCTTTCTCTCCCCTCGTTGGCTGTTACATGAAGTCTCCCCAGGACAAACCCAGGACAGGGTTCCCAGCACATGTACAGGCCCTGGAGTAATTTTTCACCTCCTGTACAGCATATGTTGAGACATGAAAATCAGATTGGTTCCTCTCAACCCCCACGTTCTCAGCAGCTCTGCAATCCCCCTCCCAGTGCTCCCAGTACACCAGGTGGCTTCCTGTTTCATGTCCCAGTTCCAAGGGGGCACAGGACCCGGTTCTGTGCTCCTGGGACAAAACTGCAGTTTTTTGGTGAAACTGACACAAATGGTGTTTCTTTGTTCAGCTCTGTCAGACTTTGAGAATGTGATTCTCCAATTCTGGGCTGCCAATATGTCTTGTTTTGAAAGACAAGTGTCTGCCAGGGAAGGCGGGAACCGCCCTTGGGATGGAAAATGTGACCCCCTTCTCTCTGAATTATAATAACGTTCAAATTAGGGGGTGTTGTGGCTTGGGTTTGATTTCTTCAGGCTTCTTTCTAACTTTTAAGGCTGTGTGTTTCCCAGAGGTGTATCCCTGCATGCAATTGGCTATTTTGGTTGTCAATTTAAGGGAAACTACTAACTGCACTTCACCATCTGTGCTAAACCAACACATTCCACTTCTACACCTGTGGGAAACACATTAGAAAATTACTAATAAAATTACATACAACATATATTTTTTATTTACTTAAACAATTAACTACTCTAATTTTAGATATTTTATTACAAATGCACTTAATTCATTGCTACTACTTGGTTTGCTTTTAAGTTTTCTTATTTAATTTTTTTGTTTGTTTTGTTTTCCTTAGATTTTATCTTAATTTGTTTGTTGAAACTGGGAGGAAACACCAATTAATGTTGTGGCTTGGATTTGATTTTCTGGTTAATGCACTATTTAATGTGGTGGTTTCACATTTATTGAATTTTATTTATTAACTGGGAAATAGAATTTTGGGACAAAAAGGCAAAACAGGCTTAACTTAAAAGGAAGCAGTTTATTAACACGCAGTAAGGAAAAGAAAGAAAAAAAAAAATTTTTAAAACTCTTCTCCTCCCCCTACAATCTTTACTTTTTTACAAAAAACATAGAGACAAAACTTGTGACATTCAGTCAGTTTTACTATTTAAATATAGTTTTTTATTAATTTTTTAGGAGAGGAGTCTTTTGTTTATTATGGAAATTTTATACTGATAACTTAGAAAAGTTTTTTTGTGGGTCGGAACTCTCACAGAAACAGCTGCCGGGGAAAACCTGTTTTTATGTGGTGTCTTTTCATTAGCAGTTGCCCAAGCTGCTTATGGGTTGTGGAACTTGGGCATTTGGGGTGTCACTTTTTAAAGATAAGCAACTTTAAGCAAAGGATTTCTCATCTCAAGGAACAGAAATGTCTTTTTACTCCTTTCACTGGTGGGGGAGCTTTTTATACAGTTTATCACAAACACTTTTGCTTAAAAAATTAAAAATCATTTTTCTAAATGCATATTTTTCTATGATTTAAAGAACAATTTTCTAACAAAGTTCAGTTCTATAGCTTAAACAAGAAAGTCCAGAGAGCAGGCAACTCTTATTTTTTAAAAAATTAATCTTTCACTCACTCTCCCCATTTGACTGTTATTCTGGGTTTTTTTTTATGTTTACTCTGTCTCTCTCCTCTCTCTCTAAGAAGAGCTAAGTTTTAAAAGCTTCATGTTGACAGGAAAGAGTTAAAGCTTGCCCAGGCCTGTGAGGGTTCCATGATCTCTGTCCGGGGGCAGCCAGGATTTTCAAAAGCCTGGAGAATAGAAAAAGAACCTCAGTCGGGCAGATCTCAGAGCAGCCCGGCTGATCAAAGGCTCTTTGCCCCCCAGCCCTCGGTCTCATTGCGGGCGGGCCCAGCTCGGAGCGGCTGCAGGCTGCAGGCTCCCCTCCCCTGCTGGGGAAAGGGCCCAGGCCACGGCCAGGCCTCGGGCCAGCTCCCCACCCCATAGGGGGGTCTGCAGGGTGTTTTACAGCTGATAAAAACTGATCGGGGCCGGGACAGGGGCACATCATCCCCTCCCCGGGCTGGGAGTCACCGGGCCAGGCCTCCCGTGACAGCCCGGGCCCCTCCACAGGAGAGAGCCGGGACTGCCTTTCCTGCTGTGAGGGCGGAAGGGAGAGAGAGACCCCAGGCTTCCTTCTGGCTTTTAGGGCTGTGTGACCCAGAGGTGTATCTCTGCATGCAATTGGCTATTTTGGTTGTCAATTCAAAGGAAACCACCAATTGCACCTCACCATCTGTGCTAAACCCCCACAAGTTCCCAGGGGAATGAGGGTGCCAGGGATGGGCAGTGGCCAGGTGGGCGTGGGGGTCGCAGTTCCTTCCCTGGGCGCCTCAGAATTTGGGACGACCCGGGCTAAGCAAAGGCCCGGTGTGCTCGTGGTCTGCTGGGGTCACCCCAGGTGAATTCTGAGGGGCTCTGGGTCTCTGACCCCCACCCCCCCCCCCCAAACCCGAGGGGCTTTTTGCTCTCTTTATTTCCATTTCCTTCCTTTTCCTGTAACTTTTGCATCCCCCTCCAGTTCCCTGCTCAGCGATCCTGGGGAGCTCCTGAGCAGGTACCGGGTTGAGGGGCCCCATGGAGGGGAAAAAGGGTGCGGGGGCTGTAGGAGAGGTGGGGGGGTTTGGGGACTGGGGGCGTCCGGTTGTGCCCCCCACACTTTCACTTTCTCTCTCCTGCAGCAGAAGGAAGAGGCCGTTTGTGCTGAGTCAGACGGGAGGGGCGGGTTCTGTCCTGGGGGGCACATCCAGGGGGTCCTGTCCCTGTTCAGGGCTGTCCCTGTTCTGGGGGTGACACATCCTGGGGGTGGCACATCCAGGGGATCCTGTCCTGGGGACGAGCGTGGAAAGATCGAGCAGTGGCTCTGCCCCCCGGCCGTGCTGGGGCTGAAGTGGTGACCCCAAATGGGCGCCCCGTCAGTGCCCGGAGCTGTCGGTCCCGTTGCCACGGCAACAGCCGGTCCCGACACGCGGCGACAGTGGCCTCGGACACGCTGTCACAGCCGCTGGGGACACAGGGCCACCGTCGGTGCCCGCAGCCCGGGACAGTCCCGGCCCCGGCAGCGCGATGGCAGCCGCGACGTGCGACAGTGACCCGAGGGCAGGACTCGGCTCCCGCAGTGCCGGGGGCTCCTCCCCGGGCTCCCTGGTCCCCTCGGCCCTCCCGGCACCTCCCTCCCGGCGCCCCCCGCCCGCCCCAGGGCCGGGCCTGGCGGAGGCTCCGCAGCAGCTCCGGGGCTCAGACGCCGCTCGGGGAGCGCCGGGTGCGGGGCTTTGGGCACCGGGGGGCACCGGGCAGGGCTGGGCCGGGGATGGGCTGAGCTGGGCTCGGCCCGAGGGGCTCGGCAGCTGCGGGATCGGTGCCCGTGGCCACGGGGCGGCACCGCCGCAGGTCCCCGAGCCCTTGGCCGGTGTCACCCAGAGGGGACAAACAGGGAGCGGCAGCTCCTTCCCCTGTGCGGGGCAGCTGCGAGGGAACCAGTCCGGAAATGCCCCCATTGATCATTTTGTCCCTGTCCCCAAGGGACTGAGAGAGCCCCAAAACTCCTGCAAATCCCACACGGATCTGCTCAACAACCTGACCGGGACCCTCCTCCGTCCGAGCTGACCTGGCACAGCTGAACAAACAAAAACCAATTCTCGCGGTTTAATCAAAAAGCTGCGTTTTGGGTGCAGTGGGAGGGACAAGGGTCCTGTGCCCCCTGGCACTGGGGGAGGGAATGGGGAGCCCCTGGAGGTACTGGGAGCACTGGGAGCTCTGGAACGGGGAGCTCTGGGCAGCCCCACATGGGACCTCCCACTCGTGGCCACCCCCGGGCACGGTGGGCACCCACAGGAGCTGGGGGGGGACACGCACGGGGGGTGGCCTTGGGCAGGAACCTCCAGTGCCCTCAGTGTCCCCAGTGTCACAGCACGTTCCCGTAGATGTCACTGGGGTCCCGCTGTCGCCTGTGGGGTCCTGGCAGCTCTGCGTAGGTCACCTGGGGGGATGTGGCTCGGGGGGGCCCTGTGAGAGACACTGGTTGTGGGGACCTGGATGGGGGGTGACACCCGTGGGTGACGTGTCCCTGTGTCCCCACCCTGTACTCACCCCCTGCCCGCTCGGTGCTCACAATGTGGGTGTACAGCACCTCCCCCTCCTCTGGGGGGGCCGGGGGATCCGGGGGGGCCCTGTGGGGATAAGGGGGTGTCTGTGGGGGTGGGGGGGTTTGCAGTGAGGGTAAAATGGGGGGTCAGACCTGGAGCCCCCCACTCACCTTTCCTGCTGCTTCCTGAGGGCTGCAAAGAGAAGGGGGGAGGGGTGACTGTGGGGTCCTCAGGGCCCCTGAACACCCTCAGGACCCCTGACTGCTCCCAGGACCCTTGAGCATCCCTTAAATTGCAAAAAAACTTGAACTACCTGTTGAAGCCCCTGAGCCCCTGGAGCCCCCATATTCCTCCCAAACCCCTGACAGAAGCCCCAACATCTCTGCACGACCCTCCAGGACCTCCCCAAATCCCCCAGGACCCCCAGCTGAGGTCTCTGGGGGCTCAGCTTCACCCGAGTCAGGAGCTGTTGGTGACACCCAATAGCCCCCCTACTCTGCGGTGCTTCACCCCAATCCCTGCAATCCCCATTCCCCGTCATTGTCACTCACCGAGGCGGTGCCACCGGTGCCAACCCATGATGACAGCCACGAGCAGGACCAGGAACAGGAGGGACCCACCGACCCCTCCGGCCACTACTGGGGACAGAGGGGGACAGGGTGGGGTCACCCAAACCACAAGAATTCTCCACCCCCCATGTGACCCCGTGTGAGCCCACCTGTGACCCAGGGTGAGCCAGGGGTCACCTCCAGGGCCAGCTCAGGGCTGAGTGCCCGGAACACGCGGTGCCCGTCCTGTCCCAGCTGGTTGGTGGCCATGCACTGGTAGGTGCCCGAATGTCCCACATCGACGTCCCCAAGCTCCAGGACAGGAGCCCAGGCCACCTCCTGGCCATCACGCAGCCAGGTGAAGGTGACAGGGGCTGAGCCCACCTGCACTGAGCAGCACAGGGTCACGGGGTCACCTGTGTGCGCCTGGTGTGACAGGGGCCCGGGGGTGATGGTGGCATCGGCCACAGGCACTGTGGGGACACAGACAGGGCTGGCACCTGGTGAGGTGGGATGGGGGTGTCATGGGTGGGATCAACCCCTCCCCAAGAGTCCTGCTCACCCAGGACAGTGACATTCAGGGGGACACTCTCAGCCACGCTGTCCCCATTGCTGACCCGGCAGTGATAGTGGCCGCTGTCATTGTCGCCAGTGTGTCGCAGCTCCAGGTGGGGGCCAGTGCCCAGTGGTGCCCCAGAGCCCCCCCAGTGCCAGGTGAAGGTCAGGGGACCTGTCCCCGTGGCCACCTCACAGGTCAGCACCAGAGTGTCCCCCGGTGCCACCTGTCCCCCAGGGGGCTGTGCCCATATGGACACCCGTGGTATCGGGATTTCTGCGGGAGAGGACAACAGCAGGGGACAGTGAGGGACATGATGGGACAGTGAGTGACATGGCAGGGTAGTGGAGAGAGGCAGGGTTACCCCAGGGAGGAAGAAGGGGCAGAGAGCTGGGGGGAGGCCTGGAAAGGAACCCCAAGGAATGATGGAGGGTTCAGGGAAGGGACACCTGGAAAGGGACAGGGGGGGACCCAGCGAAGGTGTGGGGACACCGGGAGGGCATGGTGGGACCTGAGAACAGTGGGGGAAGATCATGGAGGGGTGGGGTTGTCTCAGGTGTTGGCAAAGGGACCCAGTGAGGGTTGAGGGGATAAGGAGGGGGACTCGAGCAGTGATGGGGGGACATAGAAAAAGTTTACAGAAAGATGGGGATACCCACATAGGGCTGGGGGATCCAGTGAGAGACCTGGAAACACTCTGGGCAGTAATGGGGGTCCGCAGGCCAGTCTAGGGGTCACCAGACGGGGCTGAGTGTCCCCAGCCAAGGAACCCAAGGAGGCTGTGGGGATGAGGCTCACTGTGCACTGTCACTGTCACCGGCAACGACTTCTGCCGCTGCCGTGACCCCTTGGAGTACACCTGGCCCTCACAATGGTAGTGACCGCTGTCGTTCAGCTGCAGAGGGGACAGGGACAGTTCGGTCCCAAGGCGGGGGCTCCTAACCTCCTCATTCCCATGGTAGAATCGCACCTGGGTGACTGAATTGTTCCACCAGCCCCGGCAGTGCAGTGTCACCGTGTCCCCCTCCAGCAGTGCCCGTGCCGGCACCTGCAGCACCAACGGGTCTGTGGGACACGGGGGTCCTGTCACACCAGGGGGGTCCTGTTTTCACAGGGCCCCCATATTGAGTCACGCCCAGAGCACCAGGGGTCCCCACTTCCACAAACAGGGTCCTCCTGCACTGGGATGCTCTGGGATGTCCCTGTGTGCAGGGGACAGGCTCTGGTCACACCAGGAGGTGACCCATGGAACAGAGCCCACCCAGAACCCTCGGGGTCCCACAGGTGCCACCCTGGGATACCCAAACACGCCTCACCATTTAAGACGCTCACTGTGTGGCTGAACCCGCTGCCAGGTCTGTAACACTGGTAGGTGCCATTCTTGGTGACAGTGAAGTTGTCGAGTTCCTTTGGCTGCCAGCTCTGCTCATTCACGTACCAGGTGGTGTCACTGGTGGTTCCCAAGCCCTGGCAGATCAGTGTCACGTGGTCCCACAGCACTGCTGGCCTCCAGGGAGGCTCCACCAGGAGCTGGGTGGTTTGGGCACCTGCAGGTGGCAGGGGACACCAGCCTGCCAGGGCCAGTGTGGGGCTGGGGACAGGGGGGTGGGGACATGGCCTCCCCTGAGGACTCACCAGCGAGGCCGAGGGTCTGGGCTGAAGGGAGAAGGGACAGGGCTGGATCAGGGTAGCCCCGTAGAGAGAGGTATGGGGGCACAGGGTGTGGGGGCTGTCCTCGAACTGTCACCAGGGGGACACTGGTGTGGCACAGATGTCTTGGAGATTGAGGAACTGCAGGCACCCCATGCTCAGGCAGGACATGAGGACATTGTGGACACCCCAGGCATGGGGACCCTGTGCTGGCAAAGGTCACCCCCACCAGCCCCTTGGCCTCTGTCCCCATGGCCCATTTGCATGGTGCTTGTCCCCTTGTCCCTGTCCCTGCATTCCTGTCACTCTGTCCCTGTTCTCACAGCTGCACCAGCCCCACAATTCCTCTCCCCACTTTCAGGTCCCTCCAGTCCTGTCCTCCTGATCCTGTCCCCACAGCCACCCCACAACCATGGTCACCTCATTGTGCTGGCTCTTCTGGCCTTGGGGAGCTCAGGGGACCCCCATAGCCCCCCTGTGCCCCCTCCCCACCAGTCTCTGCCTCATCAGGGCCCATCCCCAGGGTGTCAGGCCCATGCCCAGGGCACTCACCCCACAGGAGCAGCGCCACCTTCCCGGCCATCCCCGTGTCCCCAGCCATGTGGACTGGCTGTCACTCGCTGCTGTGGCCACCGGTCCCCTGGGTGGTGGCTCTTCGGATGAAGAGGAAGGAAGCGAGGTCACGTCTTGTCCCCACGTGTAGGTGGCCCGTGGTGGGGGCAGGGTGTGCGCAAACTGGGGACAGGTTGTGGGCAGGCTGGGGACAGGCTGGGGTCAAGGCTGGGCAGCACAAGGTGGCATATGGGGTTCTCCGGAGTGGGGGGCTCAGGGGATTTGAGTAGCCAGAGATGGGTGTCCAGAGGAATGGGGGTCCAGGGGAATGGGGTCCATGGGGAATGGAGGTCCTGGCAGTGGGGAGTCACTGAGGATGGGGGTGCCATAGGAATGGGGGTCCTTAGGGCTGGGGGGACTCAGGGCTGGGAGTCCCAGCGGAATGTGGGCTCCAGGGATTTGGGGTGATGGGATGCGTGTGCCAGGGATGATGGCACCATTGGAATGGTGGCTCCTGGGAGAGTGAAGGCCATGGGGGAAGGGGGATTTCAGAAGATGGATTGAAGGGGAGAGGGTCCCTTGGGAATGGGGACCCTGGGCCATGGAGATCCTGGGGAATGGCAGTCGTGGGGCCCCAGGGAGGAGGCACATAAGGATTGGTGATCCCAGGGATGGGCAGTGGCTGGGCAAGCCCATGGGTCACCACTCTTTCCATGGGTGCCTCAGATTTTGGGGTGACGCAGAGCCCAGCACTGCCCCTGAGGTGCTCATGGCCTGGTGATCACCCCAGGCAGAATCAAAGGTGCTCTAGGTCTGTGTCCCCCCACCTCCCAGTGAACTTTCCTCTCTTTATTTCCATTTCCTTCCATTTTCTTTCAAATTCACAATCCCCCAGTTTGTGCCTTGATGATCCTGGGGAGCACTTGAGCAGGGAACTGGTTGGGGGAACCCCAGGGTGGGGAAAGCAGGGGTGAGGGGTCTGCAGGGAGAGGTGGGAGGCTGTGGGGGATGGGGGTGTCTGACTCTGCCCCCCCAACACTTTCACTTTCTCTCTCCTGCAGCAGAAGGAAGAGGCCGTTTGTGCTGAGTGTCACATGGGGCATGGGGGGGGGGGGGGTGGCAGGGGGTGAGGAGGGTGGGGGGGGTGGGTCTGTCTGGGGAGGACACATGCTGGCTACAGTGGTCCTGTCCTGGGGGATGGCAGCTCTGGGAGGGTTCCAGACTTCTCCATTCTTGCTGGTCCCTGCAGGATCTGAGCCGGCAAGAGCAGCTTGGGAATGGAGCCCCAGGCAGGAAGGAGCTCCCCAACTCCTCCTCCTTGAAGCCAGTGCCCATCCAAGTGTGGGGCCCAGCCATGGCCCAGCCCCAGTGCACAGGGATGGGCATTGGCCAGCCCTGCTCTGGCCAGCCCCAGCTGGCAGCCAGGACCTGAGGGTCCCCCCTGGCCCCTTGGCTTTGATTCTGGCAGCTTCAGAGCTGCTGCAAAGGTGAGAATTCTGTGGCAGGAAAAGGCCTGGCTGTGGTTTGCTCAGGCCTGTGCAAGAAGCACAAAAGCCAATGGGAGCCCAAGCAGTGGCTCTGTGAGGGCCTTTGATGGTTTTCAGAGCAGGGCTGGCTGGAAACAGCCCCTGCAGGGGCAGCTGTGAGGGAACCAGTCCGGAAATGCAGCAATTGATCATTTTGTGAAAAACGAGGTTCACTTTTTGGTAAATTTTAAGAAACATGTTTAATATAATAATTAAGACAATTAGGAGAAAAAAAAAAACCCAAGTATGGCCAGCTGAGTGACTTGGCATTCAGCCAAGTCTACACCTTGCTATGTCAGAGACAGTCTTTAAATACCCTTTCTGTCACATCAATATATGAATATTCATATAATTCTATAAACTAGTTTCCATATTCCTGGAACTGTTTTGCATGGCTCCTCCTTGGATCTGCCTCTTTAGAGCATGCGTATTTCGTGGCTGTGTCTTTATTATCGCTTCCAGCTTGGACCTTTGTCCATGCTTTCTTCAGGCGATAGATGCTGATAGTTGGTATATCAATAGCAGGGTCCTCTTTAGATGTTCAATGGATGTTATCCCGACCAAACAGACAGTTTAGGCATATTACATCAGTTACTACCACTATGCCTAATTTCCTAAAAGCAAAAATAAAAAACTTATATTCTATATCTTTACCACAACATTATTAACCATATAGCACATATCTTGCAAAAAGCTAACTCTATAATATATATATAACAATTTTGTCCCTCTCAGCAAGGGACTGAGAGAACCCCAGAAGAAGATTCTGCAAATCCCACACCCATCTGCTCAACAACCTGACTGGGACCATCCTCCTTCACGAGATGGACAGACAGAACTCAACAAAAGAAAGAAAACCCAAACATTTTTCTGAATTTAATCAAAAAGCAGGACTGTGGATTCAGTAAGAGAAGTAGAGGTTGTGTGCCTCCCTGACAGTGAGAGAGGAATTGAGGAGCCCCATGGGGTGCTGTGAAACGCAAAAAGGAACCTCTGAGGGGAATCGATGCCCCCAAGTGCTGCCAGTGTCCCCCAGTGTCACAGCACACTCTTGAAGGTGTCACTCGGGTTCCTCTGTCCCTTATAAGGTCTTGGCAGCTCCGTGTTGGTCAATTGTGTATCCTGAGGTGGCACAGGGCCAGAGGACACCTGTGGGGTCCTTGAGAGTGGCAGCGATTGTGGGGACCTGGGTGGGGGGTGACACCCGTGGGTGACGTGTCCCTGTGCCCCCCTGTACTCACCCCCTGCCCGCTCGGTGCTCACGATGTGGGGGTCCAGCACTGCCCCCTCCTCTGGGGGGGTCCTCTGGGGATAAGGGGGGTCCAAGGGGTGTCTGAGGAAGGGGGAGAAGGGAGTCCTGGCAAGACCACCTACTCACCTGTCCTGGGGTTTCCTGGCAGCTGCAAGGAAAAGGGGAAGGGGTGACCTTGGGGACCCCGGGACCCCTGAACTTTCCTGGGATCTCGGCAGCTCCAACCACCCACAGGACCCCCAAATCCCCATTGGAGCCCTGAAACCCACTGGGCCACTGATTCCCCCCTGGACACTCCAAGAACCCCTGAACCCCCAAAACTTCTGCACCATCACAGTGCTCACAAGTTCCCATTGTCCCCAACACTCTGATCCCCTGGAACTCTAAGCTCAGCAGGGAGGGGCACACCACAGACTCCCCCAGAACCCCAGAAAGATCCCTCCACATTCCTGAACGGCCCTCCAAGAGCTCCCCAAACCCTCCAGGAGCACCCAGTGCCACCCCAATGCTTGTTCAAAGCCCACCCAGGGATGGACCTGGAGCCCAACCAAGACCCTCCATATTCCCCTCAAATCCCCCCCACCAGGATCCCCTGTCGAGGTCACTGTGGGCTCAGTTTCCCCCAGCTCAGGGGCCCTGGGTGCTGCCCCATCTGTGCCCCCACTCTGGGGGCTTCCCCTCACTCCAGGACCCCCACCCCGCATTGTCACCCACTCCGGCGGTGCCAGCAGTGACAGCCCCTGATGACACCCAGGAGCAGGACCAGGAACAGGAGGGTCCTGCCGACGTTCACAGCCACTGCTGGGGACAGAGGGGGACACATTAGGGTCACCCCAAACCGTGAGGGTCCTGAACACCCCATGTGACCCCGTGTGACCCCACCTGTGACCCAGGGTGAGCCAGGGGTCACCTCCAGGGCCAGCTCAGGGCTGAGTGCCCGGAACACGCGGTGCCCGTCCTGTCCCAGCTGGTTGGTGGCCATGCACTGGTAGGTGCCCGAATGTCCCACATCGACGTCCCCAAGCTCCAGGACGGGACTCCAGGCCACCGTCCTGGCTGTCGAGCAGCCAGGTGAAGATGACAGGGGGTGAGCCCACCTGCACTGAGCAGTGCAGGGTCACGGGGTCACCTGCGTGCACCTGGTGTGACAGGGGACCAGGGGTGATGGTGGCATTGGCCACAGGCACTGTGGGGACAAAGACAGGGCTGAGGCCAGGAGGAGGGGCTGGCACCCAGAATGGGGGAATGAGGGAATCTGTGTGGTGGCACCAGGAGACAGAGGGTCTCCTTCAGCCAAGACAGTGACCCCATGGTGGTGGGGATCATCATGTGCTGTGGGATGAGGGCACGAGATCGATGAGGAGTGAGAGATGAGGATGGGATGAGGGTGAGGTGAGGATAGGATGAGGGCTGCTGTGTCCAAGGGTGGTGATGGCCATCACTTCGTGGGGGACATGGAATGGCGTGGGTGGGATGTGATGGGTCTGATCAGGCAAATCAAAAGGGGCATCACCCCAATCCCATGGGTCTCACTCCCCTGGGAGGGTCACACTCAGTCGGGTGATTAGGGACATGGTACAAGTGAGGGACATCAGGGAGCAGTGAAGGACTCAGGGAAGGAAATGATCAGAGAGGGGTGGGGGAATCCCAGTGAGAAGTAGGGGGCCCAGAGATGGGAAAGAGGCCTGGAAAGGGCTGGAAGGGACCCCAGGGAAGGGTGGGAGATTTTCTGAGGGGACAGACACAGATAGGGTTAAAAGGGAACCACAGGGAAGGTTTTTGGGACCCAGACATGGATGGTGGGACCTGTGGACAATGGAGAGATTTTGGAGTAGGAGAGGTACGACTATGGAAGAGTGAGGGGACCTGGTGAGGGATGCAGGCAGCAGAGAAGGTGATGGGAGGACCCCAGGAGAGACCTGGGAAGGCAGGGTGGCATGCAGAGGGTTGAGCAAGGATGGGAGACCTGGGAGGGCTGTGGGGGCTCCCCGTGCCCATCCCCACACTCACTGTGCACCGTGACGTGGAGCCGGGCGCTGCTCTTCCGCACGGCCCCTCCCTCGGAGTGCACCTGGCAGCTGTAATTCCCCGAGTGGGAGACCCCCACAGAGGGCACCAGGAGCTGCGGGGACCCCTGTGGGCCCCGCCCCAACTGCCCATCCCGGTAGAACAGGTGCAGGAGGGGGGCTGGGGGCCGCAGGGGGCTGGGGGTGCTGTGGCAGCTGAGATTGAGGGGGGACCCATTGATGAGCTCAGAGGAACCCTCCAGCACTGGCACCGTGAAGAGTTCTGGGAAGGAGAGGGGAGGGGGATTTGTGACTCTGAGTCCCTGAGGAGGGGCTGTGGGAGTGTCAGGGTGGCAGCTGTGGGGTGCTCACCGTGCACTGTCACTGTCACTGGCGCTGACTCCTTCCACTCCTGTGATACCACAATGCTCACCCGGCCTCTGCAGTGGTATTGGCCACTGTGGTTCAGCTGCAGAGGGGACAGGGACAGCTCTGTCCCAGTGAGGGGCCTGTTCACCTCCTTATCCCCATGGTAGAATCTCACCGAAGTGATCGACATGTCCCGCCAGAACCGGCAGCGCAATATCACCGTGTCCCCCTCCAGCAGTGGTTGTGCCTGCACCTGCAGCACCAATGGATCTGCGAGACATGGGGGTCCTGTCACACCAGGGGGGCCTCTTTTCACAAGGACTCATGTTCTAGGTCACACCCAGCCCACCAAGGGGTCCCCAATATCAGAATCAAGGTTCCTTTGCACTGGGATGCTCTGGGATGTCCCCCTGTGCACAGACCAGGTGCTGGTAACACCAGGGTGTGACCCATGGGGCAGAGCCCACACAGAGCCCTTGGGGTCCCCCAGGTGCCACCCTGAGGACAACAAAAGCCCCTCACCTTGTAAGACTCTCACGGGGGGGCTTAGCTTGGTACCAGGTCTGTCACACGTGTAGTTGCCACTCTCTTTGACAGTGAAGTGGTTGAGTCCCTTTTGCCCCCAGCGCTGCCCATCCTTGTACCAGGTGGTGGCAGCGGCAGTCCCCGAGCCCTGACAGGTCAGTGTCACCGGGTCCCACAGCACCGCCGGCCTCCAGGGGGGCTCCACCAGGAGCTGGGTGGTCTGGGCACCTGTGGGTGACAGGGGACACCAGCCTGCCAGGGCCACTGTGATGCTGGGGAGAGTGGGGTGGGGACATGGCATCCCCTGAGGACTCACCAGCAAGGCCGAGGGTCTGGGCTGGAAGGGAGAAGGGACAGGGCTGGGTTGGGGTGGCCTTGCAGGGACAGCAGCACCTGGGGACTAGGTGTGGTGTCTGTCCCCAAACTGTCCCCAAGGGAATAGGGGTGTTGCACAGAGGTCTTGAGGACAGGGACACCTCAATCATCCTTGGTTGAGGCAGGACATGGGGACACTGTGGACACCCCACGTTTGCACAGGTCACCTCCACCACGCTCAAAGCACCTGTACCCACAGTCACATCCCCATGCCCCTGTGCCCATGATCTAATTCCAATGGCAGCTGTCCCAATGCCACATCTGCATGGTATGTGGCCCATGTCGCTGTCCCTGCATCCCCATTTTTCTGCCCCCAGAGGTGCCCCATCCCCAAGGTCTCCACATCTCTATCCCCTTGTCCTTATCCCCACATACCAGTGCCCCTCTTCCTGTTCCCCTGTTCCAGTCCCCACAGCCACCCCATGACTCTGGTCACACTGGGGTCAATGCCCATGCACTGGCTCTGCTGGCCTTGGGGACCTCAGAGGACCCCACAGCCCCCCTGTGCCCCCTCCCCACCAGTCTCTGCCTCATCAGGGCCCATCCCCAGGGTGTCAGGTCCGTGCCTGGGGCACTCACCCCACAGGAGCAGTGCCACCTTCCCGGCCATCCACGTGTCCCCAGCCATGTGGACTGGCTGTCACTCGCTGCTGTGGCCACCGGTCCCCTGGGTGGCAGCTCTTTGGATGAAGAGGAAGGAAGCGAGGTCACATCTTGTCCCCACGTGTAGGTGGCCCTTGGTGGGGGCAGGGTGGAGGAAAGGTGGAGACACAGTGGGGGACAGGCTGGTGACACTATGGGACAGTCTGGGGGCTTAGTGGGGGATTGTGTTCCCAGGAGTGAGGGGGCTCTGGGGTTGTGGGGAGCCAAGGATGGGTGTCCAGGAGAATGGGGGTCCAGGGGAATTGGGGTCTCCATGCCTTGAAGCATTCAGGGATGGAGGTCCTTCAGGAACATGTTGCCCAGGGATTTAGGGTCATGGGATGTGGGTCCCAGGGCTGGGGATGCAGGGCAAAAAAAGGAGAACGTTGGGAAGGCTGGTTTAGGGGAAATAAGCATCCCATGTGATGGGATGAAGGCAATGGTGGTCCTGGGCAATGGGAGTCTGGGGATGGGGGTCCCAGGGAGGAGAGACCAAGGGAATGGGGGTCTCATGGTTGGGTTCCCAGGGGAATGGGGGTCCCAGGGATCAGCAGTGGCTGGGTGGGCATGGGAGTCAGAGCTACTTCCCTGGGTGCCTCAGAGTTTGGGGTGACTCAGAGCCCAGCACAGCCCCCACAGTGTGCTCATGGCCAGGGGGGGCACCCCAGGGTTGAGGCTCTGGGTCTGTGCCCCACACACCCCTGGGCTTTTTCCCATCCCCCTCATTTCCTGGCTCAGCCATCCCAGGGAACACCTGAGCAGGTAACAGTGGGGGGATCCCAGGAAAGGGATAAGGGGGTGGGGGGTGCAGGCAGTGTTTGGGGGGCTGTGGAGGTGAAAGATTTTCACTTTCTCTTTCCTGCAGCAGAAGGAAGAGCCCATTTATGCTGAGCTGAGGATGTGGGTTCTGTCCTGGGCTGGGGGAGGAAACCAGATGGGTCCTGCCCTGAGGAAAAAGGGCTCCTGTGGTGTGGTGACACCTGGGTCTTGTCCCAGGATCTTGTCCCAGGTAGATCCTGGCTCTGGTGGTGCCACGTCCTTGGGGATTCTGGTCTGAGAGGTGGCAAATCCTGGGAACCTCTGTCCTGGTGGGACCCTGACCATTTTTACTGTCCCCACTGGGGCCCTGTGATATCTGGGCTCCCCAAACTTAAGGAACACGTGTTACAACCTTGCCCTGATGATGGTAACTGCTGGCTAAATTTGATGTAATTCCCTGATGCCCAGTTGGTTGAGACAAAACTATACATCCAGGATGTAAATGTAAAAATCTTTTCCAACACCATTTTTTTCCCAATTAAAAGGAAATTCAGCAAAAATCAAACTGACAGTGTAGAAAATGGTCTGGTTGATAGAATCCTTTTAAACACTGCTCTCCCAACAAGTCACTCACAATAACAACACAAACAAATCACAGAGGAAATGAGACCTTTTGGTTCCCTTTAGGAGCCCATTGGTGCATCCCACAGCAGCGTTTGCTTGTGGATAACACAGAGTGTGAAATCTCCCTGAGTGTCCAACAGGTCCATGGGATTGTTCCCTGCCTGCTGGGCAGCAACCCAGCCCATAGGGAAGGCTTTGGTTGGGCCATATTCAGGAACTCTTCCCATTTTTCTCCTTCCCACTTATAAACTTGACTTACTCCCCAAGTGTTCTTCTCACAAAATGGTGAAAACAAACTCTGTCCATCCTTGGAACAGTGCACAGGAACCCCGGGAAATGCCCATATGTCCCGGAGGGTCTGCTTCTCTGGGAAATGCACTCCACCCTGCCCTGAATTCCCCTGCCTGGGCACTCCCTGCTCCTGCTGGGACACCCCTGTTCCTCAGATCGACGGGTGGAGCCCCTGCTCAATATTTCCACACTTTTCCCTCTCGGCTGGTGTCAACATCCAGAACCCAAACATTCTTTCCGGGTGATTCCAAAGGGCTGCAGGTTTTGTTCAAAAAAGAGGATCCCGGTCAGGTTGTTGAGCAGATGGGTGTGGGATTCGCAGAACTTCTGGGGCTCTCTCAGCCCCTTGCTGAGAGGAACAAAATGATCAATTGCTGCATTTCTGGACTGGTTCCCTCACAGCTGCCCCTGCAGGGGGGTTTCCAGCCAGCCCTGCTCTGAAAACCATCAAGGCCCTCACAGAGCCACTGCTTGGGCTCCCATTGGCTTTTGTGCTTCTTGCACAGGCCTGAGCAAACCACAGCCAGGCCTTTTCCTGCCACAGAATTCTCACCTTTGCAGCAGCTCTGAAGCTGCCAGAATCAAAGCCAAGGGGGCAGGGGGGACCCTCAGGTCGTGGCTGCCAGCTGGGGCTGGCCAGAGCAGGGCTGGCCAATGCCCATCCCTGTGCACTGGGGCTAGGCCATGGCTGGGCCCCACACTTGGATGGGCACTGGCTTCAAGGAGGAGGAGATCCTGCAAAGTGTGAGCAAGAATGGAGGGGTCTGGAAGTCTCCTGGAGCTGCCATCCCCCAGGACAAGACTTCTGTTGGGAAAGATGGGACAGGAAGGACTTATGAATATGACTGCATGGCAAGAAATACTGTGGATACAAAACCTGAGTGAAATAGGAATGAAAGCCAGTTTCGAGATGTGTGCATGGCAGGCAGGAAGACGGTGATTAAGCTGACAAAAGGACAAGAATGTTGCCTTTCCACCTTGGCAAAGACATCCAGGAACAAATGCATAAGAAAGAAGTCTATAGAGAGTAAAATGACATGGTAATGCAGTCGTTCTTATAGGCTGCATGCAAAGTTTGTAGGGTTTGTATCTTACACCGGTTGGTCAATGTGAATTAGAATATTCAACAGAAAAAAGGATATATTGTATTGTAACAAGAGCATCGCTCTCTTGTCCTGACTCTCCTACCTTTCGCCCTTACCTCTCTCCTCTTGCCCTCTTGTCCCCTCTTGTTCTCTTGCCTTGTCCTCTCCTCCCCGCTCTTGTCCACTCATCTCCTCTCCTCTCCTCTCTCTCACCTCCCTTGCTCCTGCTTTCTCCCCACGTTTTTCCCTGCTCCTGCCCTGTTTTTACCCCATAGCTCTCTTCTATCTCTCTCTCTCTCCCCATTCTCTCTTTAGGGCTTTGCTCCAGCCGAGGCTGGTGGCTGGAAGCAGAGCCCGCTTTACCCACGACCCTTGTAATAATAAAGCCACGTGTTTCTAGAACATCTCAGGTGTGCAGAGTTCCTTGTCCCTGCCATCCATGGAGAAAAATCCCTACAGACCCCCTTGGCCAGCATGTGTCCCTCTCTGGGACAAGATCTCCCCAGGACAGGACCCACCTCTCCTTGTGACTCTCAGCACAAACGGTCTCTTCCTTCTGCTGCAGGAGAGAGAAAGGGAAAGTGTTGGGGGGGGGCACAGCTGGACACTCCCACCCCCTAAAGCCTGCCACCCCTCCCTGCAGACCCCTCACCCCTGCTTCCCCCACCCTGGGGTTCCCCCAACCCACTCCCTGCTCAGGTGCTCCCCAGGATCATCAAGGCATGGACTGGGGAGTTGTGAAATTGAGGGGAAAAAGGAAGGAAATGAAAGTGAAGAGAGGAAAACGCCCCTGGGGGGTGGAGGAACACAGACCTGGAGCTGTTCAGAATCACCTGGGGCGACCTTCAGGCCACAGCCACCTCAGAGGGCTGTGCTGGGCTGTGGGTCACCCCAAATTCTCAGGCACCCAGGGAAGGAGCTGTGACCCACGGGCCCACCCAGCCACTGCACATCCCTGGGACCCCCATTCCCCTGGGACCTTTACCATGGGGCCCCCACTCCTTATGTTCCCCCTCCCTGGGACCCCCATCTCAGGACTGCCATTCCCCAGGATCTCCATGGCCCAGGAGCCCCATTCCCAAGGAACCCTCTCCCATTCATTCCATCTTTTATGACTCCCCTTCCCTTAGGACATTGATTTTCCCAGCATCCTCAATTCCCACATGTGCAAAATGAGGTTCACTTTCTTTGTAACTTTTAAGAAATAGGTTCAATAGAAAATAAGACAATTAGGAGATAGAAAAAAGGCAAAGTACAGTCGGCCGAGTGACTTGGCACTTAGCCAAGTCCACACCCCGCTATATCAGAGACACTCGATAAATATCCTTTCTATTGCATCAGTTTATGAATATTCATATGCTTCCATAAACTAGTTTCCATATTCCAGGAACTGTTTAGCATGGTCACTCCTTGGGTCCGCCTTTTTAGAGCATGCGTGTTTCTTGGCTGTGTCTTCATTATCACCTCCAGCTTGGGCCATGGTCCATACTTTCTTCAGATGGCAGATGCTGATAGTTGGTATATCAATAGGAGAGTCTTCTTTACATGTTCACTGGTTGTTATCCCGACCAAACAGACAGCTTAAGCATACTTATATCAACTACTACCACTATGCCTAATCTTCTTTTACTAATAGCAGAAATAAAAAACTTATATCCTTACCACAATGTTATTAATTATATAGCACACATCTTGCGAAAAACCAACTTTATAATAAGCATTTATAACATCAGAAAAAACACAGCACCCTTAGCCCCTCGTACTCTGAGGGAGCCTCTCCTGGCTGCATTTGGGAGCCAGGCTGCCACTGCCCAGCCCCGCCGTTTTTCTGCCTTTGCTCTGGTTGGTTTTGCTACACTGGAATCCAGCACCACGTGCCTGCTGGGACACCCTGCGGCTCCTTCTACAGCTGCGGAGTTTGTGTTACTTTTTGTTTTGCCACTCTGGCGTCTGCTCACCTCTGCCATTCCAGCTGCTGCTTCTCAGGTTCCTGCTGCAGCACATTCCACTATCTGGAGGGTAGCCAGGACTAATTCCCAGCCATGAGTTTGTAAATGAAGCTGCTTTTCCACCCCTGGTGCCAACTGCGCCTGTCATTACCATGGAGAGAGAGAGAGAGAAAGAGAGAGAGAGAGAGAGAGAGAGTGAGAGAGAGAGAGAAAGAGAGAGAGAGAGAGAGAGAGAGAGAGCGCACCAGCCCTGGCCTGCCGGGAGCCACCAGCGCCCCTGCTGGCTGTGCCCGGAACTTCATCAGAGGGAAAGTGCCTGGAGCTGTTGTGGAGTTTCTGGTTCTGCTTGTTGCTGCCATTGTTGTTGTTTGTTTGCCTTGTTATCCATATATATATATCTGTTATTTACCACTCAGACCCCAAGTCGGAGTGAGTTATACAAGTTTTATTGAGAACAATAAAAATATTCACAGAGCAAAAGACTCATCCACAAAATGGTACCTTTGCCTTTCATACCCCTGGTGCTGCATCATCTAGATGCATATTCATTTTGATTTTATACAATCTTGGCCCCTGTCACTCTCCTCGGTGCCAGCTCACTTTCGTCATTGTGGTCCTCAGGGCCAAGACTGGATGAAGTTCTGCTCCTTTTAAGGTCATGTCCCAAAGGCTTGGCCAGCAGCAGTCTACAAGACCCACACCACAACACACAAAATCATCCCCACGAAAACCAACCTTGCAACCAGGCCACCGCAAAAACATCAACCACTCCACAGCACATATCACTATCCCAACATTAACAGCATCACAATATTTATTGAACAATATAACTGATAATGTAATATCAATTCATATAATACCCAGCAAAAGTCAAATTCAATTAACTTGTTTTTCACAATATATACTAGTAAAGAACTGTTATTCCTGTTCTCATATCTTTGCCTGAAGGCCCCTTAAATTTTAAAGTTTTAATACTTCAGAGGCAAAGGGGTCATATTTTCCATTCCAAGGGAGGTTCCCTCCTTCCTTGTCAAACATCTCCCTTTCAATTCAAGACATGTTGGCAGCCCAAAATTGGAGAATCACATTCTCAAAGCCTGACAGAGCTGATCAAAGAAACTCCATTTGTGTCAGTTTAACCAAAAAGCTGCACTTTTCTCCCAGGAGCAGTGAACGAGGTCCTGTTTCCCCTTGGAAATGGGATGGGAAACAGCAAGCCATGTGGTGTACCGGGAGCACTGGGAGGGGGACTGCAGAGCTGATGGGAGCATGGGGGTTGTGAGGAACCAATCTGATTTTATTTATGTCTGAACATACACTATACGTGAGGTGAAAAATTATTCCAACTGGCTGTAAATGTGCTGGGAACCCTGTCCTGGGGAGCCTTCATGTAAGAGCCAATCAGTGGAGAGAAAGCTTCCATGAGTGGGCTGTGAGTGACTCCGCAGTTATTGGTGGGACAGATGCCTGGATGCCCAGGAAAAATGTCTGGAAAAAATGCCTAGAAAAAATGCCCAGGAAATTGGGAACAAATAAAAGCAGTTAATTGTGACACAACAAGAGCCATTCTGCTTTGGGTTTCTTTGGGTATCAGGGGCTTGCTTGCAGGGTCAGTTGGGCCTCATCCCTCCATCACTTTTTCCTCCCTGTGGTCCTTCTTCCCTGCTTTGCTACTTCCATCAGGCAGCTGGTTCCTGTGATGACCTGGTGCTCCACTGCATCCCCAGACTGGTGCTCCACCACTTCCCCAACACAGCAATGCTGCCCACATCCTGCTGCAGCTGCTGCCACCAGGTTTCCTCCACTGGCTGCCACACCAGCCACAACCTGGTGCTCCACCACTTCCCCAGCAGAGCAGAGGCTGCCTGCACACACCTGCTGCCTTTGCCATTCTTCCCCTGTTCCCACAGCAATGAGCCTGCTGCACCCCAGTCCCTGCCCATGGCAGCCATCCCATGGCCACCAGTGCCACAGCACCAGCCCACAGCCAGCCCACAGCCATCGCTCACCAGTGCCAGAGACACGCAGGTGCCACCACTTGGAAATCACACCCAGCCACTTGCAAAAGCCACGAGGGCTCATCACACATACACTCCATCTGCTGAGTGATGCCAGCAGAGTGCCCAGGGTTCTTGTGGTAACGCTGTGTCTGTCTTCTGTTTCTCTCCCTGTCTCTCTTTTTCCATCTCTACTTTCTCTTCTAATCCCCCTTCTATAAGAACACTTAGCCTCCTTTATCAATAAACAGTTCTCAGATATAATATTGCCATGTTTGTGCTTCATTTTCATCCAAGAAATCGATCAGAAAGAATCCTCCCCAACTGCCCCTTTTACAGCAGGATGGGCCAGGGGAATGGAGAATGTGGGAAACCCCTGGGTGTGCTGTGAGCACTGTGGGGAGAGAATGGGGAAGCCACTGAGGGTACTTGGAGCACTCGGATGGGGATTGGGGAGCCCCTGCAGGTACTGGGAAGGGGATGGGGGAGCCCCTGGGGGTACTGGGATAGGAAATGGGGAGCACAGGGTGCCCTGTGTAGCCTCCCCCTGACTCATGACCACCTCCCTTGGAAGGAAGGGCAACCACAGGAGCCATGGAGGGAGCACCCCCAGTGTCTCCCAGTACCTCCCGTTCCCCAGAGTGTCACAACTTTTGTTGCAGATTGTCATAGATGTCACTGGGTTCCCATGGTTGCCCATGTGGCCCCTGCAGCTCCATGTAGGTCGCCTGCGGATCCTCTGTGGGGGGTGCCAGGGGCTCTGGAGGGGCCCTGAGGGAATAAAGAG
The DNA here is from genome assembly GCF_965231275.1 of Zosterops lateralis. Classification (NCBI taxonomy): domain Eukaryota; kingdom Metazoa; phylum Chordata; class Aves; order Passeriformes; family Zosteropidae; genus Zosterops; species Zosterops lateralis. The sequence goes on from NC_139787.1 coordinate 3,053,784, forward strand.
GTGTATGAAAGGGGATGGGAGGTGCTGGGGATTTGGGTAAAAGGTTTATCATGGCTGGAGCCTGCACTCACCTTTCCTGGTGCTTCATGGCATCTGCAAAGGAAAACTGAAGTGGTGAGTTTGGAGTCCCAGGGGCCTCCATCCACCCGCAGGAATCCTGAACCACCCCCAGGCCCTCAATTCCTTGCAGGCTCCCTCAGTATCTTGGTGCCCCTCAGAAACCCTGAACCACCCCAGTTCCCCCAATACCCTGATCCCCTAGAACCCCAAACCTGGCAGGGAGGGGTACCCTCTGAATTCCCCAAAAATCTCTGATAAAATCCCCAACTATTCTGTACAACCCTGCAACACCTCCCCAGACACCTCAGGGCCCTGAGCCGAGGTCGCTGGGGGCTCAGTCCTTCCCAAATCAGGGGCTGTGGGATCCTCCCAAGGCCCCTGTATTCTGGGGGTCTTCCCACCACTCTCCAGGACCCCCCTCCCCCATTGTCACCCACCCATGTGGTGCCACCAGTGAAAGGCCATGATGATACCCATGAGCAGGACCAGGAACAACAGGGACCCAATGACCCCTGCAGCGACTGCAGGAAATAGAGGGAAACACACTGGGATCACCAGGGTTACCCCAGAGGTTCTCCAGTCCCAGTGACCTCATAAGTCCCCCTCCTGTGCCCACCAGTTCCATGTGCTGACCCCACCTGTGCCTCCATGTCCCCACGATGTCACCTCCAGGGCCAGCTCAGGGCTGAGTGCCCAGAACACGCGGTGCCCGTCCTGTCCCAGCTGGTTGGTGGCCACGCACTGGTAGGTGCCGGAATGTCCCACATTGATGTCCCCAAGCTCCAGGAGAGGACCCCGCGCCACCTCCTGCCCATTGTGCAGCCAGGTGAAGGTGACAGGGGCTGAGCCCACCTGCACTGAGCAGTGCAGGGTCACGGGGTCACCTGTGTGCACCTGGTGTGACAGGGGACCAGGGGTGATGGTGGCATTGGCCATGGGCACTGTGGGAACAGAGATGGGGCTGGCACCTGGCAAGGTGGGATGGGGGATGCTGTGGGTGGGGTCAAACCCTGCCCGAGGGTCCTGCTCACCCAGGACAGTGACATTTAGGGGGACACTCTTGGCCACACTGTCCTCATTGCTGACCCAGCAGTGATAGTCGCCGCTGTCATTGTCCCCAACGTGGCGCAGCTCCAGGTGGGGGCTCGTGCCCAGAGGTGTCCCTGAGCCCCCCTGGTGCCAGGTGAAGGTCAGGGGATGTGTCCCTGCGGCCACCTCACAGCTCAGCACCAGTCGGTCCCCTGGTGCCACCTGTCCCCTGGGGGGCTGTGCCCATATGGACACCCACGGGATCAGGATTTCTGTGGGAGGGGACAATAGCAGGGGACAGTGAGGGACACCAGGGGACAGTGAGGGATACAGGGAAGGGGGGTGTGGAGAGAGGCAGGGGCACCCCAGAGTGGAAGAGGGATGGCAGAGCTGGGGGGAGGCCTGGAAAGGAACTCCAAGGAAGGATGGGGGGTTCAGGGAGGGGACACCTGGAGAGGGTTGGGGGGAGGGACCCCAGGGAGGGTGTGGGGACCCAGGGAGGGCATGGTGGGACCTGGGGACCGTGGGGGGAGATCAGAGAGGAGTGGGGTTGACTCAGGTACGAGCAAAGTGACCCAGTGAAGGATGGGGGCATAAGGAGAGGGACAAGCAGTGCTGGGGGGACATAGAAAAAGTTTACAGGAAAGATGGGGGTACCCACGTAGGGCTGGGGGATCTGGTGAGAGACCCAGAAATGGATGAGGGACCCGCTGCAGGGATGGGAGGTCTGGGCAGTAATGGGGGTCCTCAGACAGGGCTGGGGGTCGCCAGATGGGGTTGAGTGTCCCCAACCAGGGGACCCAGGGAGGCTGTGGGGATGAGGCTCACCGTGCACTGTCACATTCTTTGGCACAGACTGTTGCCACTGCCATGACTCCCCGGTGTTCAGCCAGCCCCGGCAGTGGTATTGGCCGCTGTGGTTCAGCTGCAGAGGGGACAGGGACAGCTCGGTCCTATTGGTGGACTTCCTCACCTCCTCATTCCCATGGTAGAATTCCACCTGGGTGACCGACATGTTCTGCCAGCCCCGGCAGCGCAGTGTCACCGTGTCCCCCTCCAGCAGTGGCCGCGCTGGCACCTGCAGCACCAGCCAGTCTGGGGGATACGGGGGTCCTGTCACACCAGGGGGGTCTCATTTTCACGGGAAGTCCCCATTCAGTCACACCCTGAGCACCAGGGGTCCCCAATTCCACAAACAGGGTCCTCCTGCACTGAGATGTCCCCAAAAGAGGGGACGAGCTCTGGTCACACCAGGAGGTGACACATGGAGCAGAGACCACCTAGAGCCCTTGGGGTCCCTGCAGGTGCCAGGTTGGGGACATCCAAACTCCCCTCACCATTTAAGACTCTCACGCTGGGGCTGAACCCACTGCCAGGTCTGTCACACATGTAGGTGCCACTCCTGTTGACAGCGAAGTTGTCGGGTCCCTCCTGTCCCCATCGCTGCCCATCCTTGTACCAGATGGTGGCACCGGCGGTCCCCAAGCCCTAGCAGGTCAGTGTCACCCGGTCCCACAGCACCGCCGGCCTCCAGGGGGGCTCCACCAGGAGCTGGGTGGTCTGAGCACCTGTGGGTGACAGGGGACACCAGCCTGCCAGGGCCACCATGGGGCTGGGGACAGCAGGGTGGGGACATGGCATCCCCTGAGGACTCACCAGCGAGGCCGAGTGTCTGGGCTGGAAGGGAGAAGGGACAGGGCTGGGTGGGGGTGGCCCCATGGGGAGAGAGGTATGGGGGCATGGGGTGTGGGGGATGTCCCTGAACTGTCACCAGGAGGACACTGGTGTGGCACAGATGTCTTGGAGATTGAGGAACTGCAGCCACCCCATGCTCAGGCAGGACATGAGGACTTTGTGGACATCCCGGGCATGGGGATCCCATGCTGGCACAGGTCACCCCCACCAGCCCCATGGCCTCTGTCCCCATGGCCTATCTGCATGGTACTTGTCCCCTTTTCCCTGTCCCTGCATCCCTGTCACCCTGTCCCTGTCCTCACAGCTGCACCAGTCCCATAATTCCTCTCTCCACATTCTCGTCCTTCCAGTCCTGTCCCTCTCCTCCTGTCCCCACAGCCACCCTACAACCCTGATCCCCTCATGCACTGGGGAACCCACAGCCCCACAGCCCAGAGACTTCCCACCAGTCTCTGCCTCACCAGGGCCCATCCCCGGGGTGTCAGGCCCATGTCTGTGGCACTCACCCCACAGGAGCAGCACCACCTTCCCAGCCATCTCCAAGTCCCCGGCCATCCAGACTGGCTGTCACTTGCTGTCAGGGGGGGCTGTCCCCTGGGTGGTGGCTCTTCAGAAGGATGGGGAAGGAAGTGAGGTCAGGCTGTGTCCCCAGCGTGGCTGTGGCCCTTGTTGGGGGCAGGGTAACCACAAGCTGGGGACAGGCTGTGGGCAGGGTGGGGACAGGCTGGGGACAAGGCTGGGTGGCACACGGTGGAACGGGGGTTCTCAGGAGTGGGGACTCAGGGGTTTTGTGGAGCCAGGGATTGGTGTCCAGGGGAATGGGGGGAGGGGGGGGGAGGGGGGGGCTGGGGAGACTCAGAGATGGGACCCTGGGGGAATGGGGGTCATGAGGATGGAGAATCATTCAGGATTGGGGTGCAATGGGAATGGGGGTCCCTGGGGCTGGGGAGACTCAGGTCTGGGAGTCCCAGGGGAATGTGGGCTCCAGGGATTTGGGGTCATTGAATGGGGGTGCCAGGGATGGGGTGCAGGGGAATGGAGGGTGCTGTGGGAATGGGGGTCCTGGTAGAATCAAGGTCTTGAGGGAAGGGGGTTTTCAGGGGATGGAATGAATGGGAGAGGATTCCCTGGGAATGGGGCTCCTGGGCAATGGAGATCCTGGGGAATGGCAGTCCTGGGATGGGAGTCCAAGGGAGAGTGGGACATAAGGAATGGGGGCCCCCATGGTTCAGGTCCCTGGGGAATGGGGTTCCCAGGGATGTGCAGTGGCTGGGTGGGCCCATGGGTCACAGCTCCTTCCCTGGATGTGATTTATTAAAAAACTATGGATATTGATCTAATACCAATATCCAACTATGACAGACAAAGACTCTCTAACAGTTTAAAGTTAGAAAGTGTATATTTATTACAACACCAGGCAGCGTGTGAGATCGCTCCCAAATACACTCGCGCAATTTACAGATCATCACAGGGTCTTTTATGTACAGGAATATTGAATACCCAAAACACAAATGCATATTCATAACTCTGGTACATCCTATTCCCCACTTCGTATGGTAATTAGCCCAAAAAGCCATCAAGCATGCGTAATTTGGTCTTTGAAATGGGTTGCTGGACTTTTTTATGGGGTGGTGTCCCAAAATGATGAAGTAAGATGGGTCTTCCTCTCTTGGACTTTTTTAACCTTTAGTGTTACGTGACAGATGAATCCTGTTTTTTTCAGGACTGTTTGATTTATGATTGTATTGTATTCATGGGGTCTATTAATTATTCAGGATGCAAAAGCCTAGTTTGACAGCTTTCATGATTTATCAGTTCCTTCAATGATTTATCAGTTCCTTCAGTCCGGCTTCTGTTAACAAAAGGAAAGTTTAGCTGCCTTACCTCAGCAATATTTATTTTAACTAAAGTCTTTAATTCTTCTAAATCAATGCTTCACCAGCTTTCCCTGGCAGATATCCGACTTCCCAACCCAAGACACACAGGATCACAGTTTCTCATGAGATCAATATGCACTTAGTGCATTACAAATGCCTCTGTTTATCTCCACAATTTAAACACTCTCAACATCTCCCCAAAATGCGTATTTGTTCCATGGTTTAAAGGAATATTCTAGCACATTACACTCTGTTACCACAGCTCACAAAAGACTTTCAGCCCAAATACCAAGGCATCTTCTCCATCTCCTCATCACTTAGGATATAACTTCTCTTTCACTCACCCTGGTATCTTCATACTGTCTCTTTACATGTCTCCCACTCTAACTTTTCTCTCACTCAGAGAAGGGTTGGTGCTTTGTAAATTTCATCTAGGTAAGGAAAGAGTTAACACCTCGCCCAGGCCTTTAGATGGTCATGTAATCTCTGCCACGGGGTGGCTGCTGTAGCTGCAGGGCTGTTGGATTTCATGTGGGATTTCATGTTGGATTTCAAAGCCGCGCTGATGGGGGAAGGCTCAGAAACAGCGGCCAGGATCTCAGGAGCCAGGCTGGTGGATGCCTCCCCCCTCCACCCCTCGCTCTCATGGGGTGGGCCCGGCCCAGCCCGGGCTCAGAGCTGCTCCCAGGGGGCACAGGGGACATCTCTCTCAGCCTGGTCTGTGGCGGGGTAGGTCTTAAAGTCAGCTAGATGTCAGTACTGGGGCCTCCCCTTCCCCTGCCGGCAGCTGATGGGGCCCAGGGCCAGCTCGGCCCCGCCAGGGCTGCAGCAGCAGCAGAGCCCAGCCAGGCTGTGCCAGGCCCGGGGAGAACCCACGGCAGAGCAGGACCAGCCCTGTTACCTGTTCCAAGGCAGGAAGGAAAAAGAGAAGTTTCCCAGGATTGCTCAACTTATATACGTATTCTCAAAGGTGCAACCATCTTCCTCAGTTGCTATACAATAGGTCAATATTTAAAAATTTGCCTCTGCTAGGTCCCTGTCCTTTCCAAAAGAAATTCCAAGGTCCTTATCGGGAACTGTTTCCTCTTTAACTAAAACCAAGCTGTGTTTAACCCATGACACACACACTTGCACACACACACACAGAGTTGTGCACACTAATATGTGCAGTGTTATATACATACATACCTTACACAGGGCTATGCTTACACATAATCCCACACAGGATCTGCAGCAAGCTCCAGGACAGAAAAAGAAACACCATTCCTTGGTCAGATCTGGACTACAGAGGTGTCCATGTGCACAGGGCTGGGCACACAAGCACATCGGTAGCTGTGCAAAGTGGGATATGTGCACTTACATTTGGGCACACTAGAAAACACACACACAGCTTCACTCACTGACACATGGGTACACCCCAGCACCTGTGTGTGCACACAGAGCCACACATACTGGCACACACAGGCACAGCATGTGCAGACTCACACACCCTGGCACAGAGTCACACACACTGGCACATGCGTGCACAGCACTTCCTAGAGCCCTTCTGGAAAAGAGAGTAGTTGGACATTTGCTGCTTGCTACCCTTTAGGCAATATTCCACTCTCTGTGCCTTTGGGATGGGAACAGTGCACATTAGGAGAGGAAGGGAAAGGGCAGTGTAGGTAAATTGTTGTGTTTTGTCAAAGAGTACCTCTTGCCCCTGACCTGAGGGGGGGGGGGGGGGGGGGGGGGGGGGGGCGGGTACATGTGGTGCCTGTTTTTGTGGAAGGTAGCTCACAGTTTCCTGGGGATCAGGCACACATGGTAAGGGAAGCTCCAGGCCTCTCTGTAGGGGTCATGACAGAAAGACTAGGGCAAAAAGGGTTGTTCAGTGAGAATTCCCTTCTCTCTGATCTCTACTGGGGTTGTATAAGGAAGTTTAAAACTTGATACATCCATTCTTCCTCTGACTCACACCAAGGCCAGTACACTTGGTTGGACTCAAGCTTCCTTTCAGTCCATGTTTTCACACAATACTGCATAACCTTATGTCTTGGTTTGGAAGGACAGGTGTCTGCTAGGGAGAGCAGGGCCTCCCTGGGAATGGACAATGCAAACCTCCTCCCTCTGAATTACTGTAATTATGAAAAATTAAGGGTCTCTCAGGCAAAGATATGGGGATAGGGATAACAGTTCTTTACTAGTATGTATAACAAGGCAAAGAACCAACAACAACCACAGCATTAATAATAAACAGAACCTGGAACCCCGTAACAGCTTCCCTGAGCGCGGCACTTTCCCCTTTGGTGCAGTTCCGGGCACGGCCAGCAGGGGCGCTGGTGGCTCCCGGTGGGCGGGGCAGGTGTGATGATCCCCCCGTGGCTGCAGGGGGCGCTGTGGGGCGGGCTGGGGGAGCACGTGGTGATGGCGGCTGGGCCCAGATGGGAAGGGATGGAAGGGATGGATCAGAAACTCCAGAGCTGAGGCTAAAGACGCAGAAGGTCTCAGCAGACAGGGCTAGTGATGAAGAAGCATTGAGGGCAGGACAACAGCGACCTTGCTTCCTGTTGGAGTCCAGGACATCCCTTTGGATGACCTGGGACCCGGGAAAGGGAAATTGAGCCCTGGACAGGGGGGTGTGGAGCTGGTCCAGGGGGGTTGGAGACCTTGGCACAGAGCCCAGGAAGACACTGAGTTTGATCTTAGCCCATGGGAGAAACTTCCGACACAAGGAGAGGAATTGCAAATCACCAGGAAGTGAAAATAGTAGTTTAGCACAGTAGAACATGCAAAATTCAGTAGTTTTAGGGTTCTTTGAATAGAGGTAAATGGGGGACAAGATGGTGGAATTTGGGTAGTACCTCGTGTCCCTCTCCTTCCTTGTCCTCCATCTTCTGGGGTGGTGATGATATAAGGTAGTGAGAGTGGATTGGGTCAAAGCAGAAGTGACCCTTTTAGTGTAAGCACTAGGCATTGGTACAAAATAGTAAATAACATACACGTAACTATCTGTATAAATGTGAGGTGACGTCACATCGGTGGGCAGTTGCCTCGTGTCCCAGCCGCTGTCCGGACCTCGGCTGGGAGCAGAGAAAAACTCTGTGATATCAAATAATAAACAACTCGAGAAACCAGAAAACAAGGCCTTGAAGACTCCGCTTCTTTGTATCAAGGCAACTCGGGGCTTTTAGAGGGCAAGGACTTTAAACAACCCGACCCTTCTGTCTTCCAGCCCAGACCCTCAGCCTCACTGGTGAGTCCTCAGGGGATGCCATGTCCCCTCCCCACTGCCCCCAGCCCGGTGGTGGCCCTGGCAGGCTGGTGTCCCCTGTCACCCACAGGTGCCCAGACCACCCAGCTCCTGGTGGAACCCCCCTGGAGGCCAGCGGTGCTGTGGGACCGGGTGACACTGACCTGCCAGGGCTCAGGGTCTGCCGGAGCCACCACCTGGTACAAGGATGGGCAGCTCTGGTGGCCAGAGGGACCTGACAAGTTCACTGTCACCGAGAGTGGCACCTACCAGTGTGACAGACCTGGCAGTGGACTCAGTCCCACCTTGACAGTCTCACATGGTGAGGGGGTTTTCGGTGTCCCCACCTGCCACCTGTCCGACCCCGAGGGCTCTGGGTGGGCTCCGCTCCATGGGTCACCTCCTGGAGTGACCAGAGCCCGTCCCCTGCACACGGGGACATCCCAGAGCATTCCAGTGCAAGGGGACCCTGTTTGTAGAATTGGGGACCCCTGGTGCTCTGAGCGTGACTCAGTCGGGACTCCCCACAAAAACGGGATGCCCCTGGTGTGACAGGACCCCTGTGTCCCCCAGACTGGCTGGTGCTGCAGGTGCCGGCGCGGCCGCTGCTGGAGGGGGACACGGTGACACTGCACTGCCGGGACTGGGGGGACAGGTCGGTCACCCAGGTGCGATTCTACCGTAGGGACAAGGAGGTGAGCAGGTCCCTTCCTGGGACCAAGCTGTCCCTGTCCCCTCTGCAGCTGCACCACAGTGGTGACTACCATTGCAGGGGCCAGGTGGACTCCAGGGTATCATGGGTGCAGCACAATTCAGCGCCGGTTACAGTGACAGTGCACGGTGAGCCTCATCCCCACAGCCTCCCTGGGTCCCTTAGTTGGGGACACTCCACCTTGTCTGGGGACCCCCATTACTGCCCAGACCTCCCATCCCTGCCGTGGATCCCTCATCCGTTTCTGGGTCTCTCACTGGGTCCCCCAGCCCTACGTGGGTACCCCCATCTTTCCTGTAAACTTTTTCTATTACTGCTTGAGTCCCCCTCCTTATCCCCCCATCTCTCAATGGGTCTCTTTGCCCATACCTGAGTCAACCCCACCCCTCTCTGATCTCCCCTCACGGTCCCCAGGTCCCACCATCCCCTCCCTGTGTTCCCACACCCTCCCTGGGGTCCCCCCCCATCCCTCTCCAGGTGTCCCCTCCCTGAACTCCCCATCCTTCCTTGGGGTTCCTTTCCAGGCCTCCCCCCAGCTCTGCCACCCCTCTTCCTCACTGGGGTCCTCCTGTCTCTCTCTGACCCCCCCAGTGTCCCTCACTGTCCCCTGGTGTCCCTCACTGTCCCCTGCTATTGTCCCCTCCCACAGAAATCCCGATCCCGTGGGTGTCCGTGTGGGCACAGCCCCCCAGGGGACAGGTGGCACCAGGGGACCGCCTGGTGCTGAGCTGTGAAGTGGCCACAGGGACACGTCCCCTGTCTTTCACCTGGCACCAGGGAGGTTCAGGGACACCTCTGGGCACCAGCCCGCACCTGGAGCTCTGGCACATTGGGGACAATGACAGCGGCCACTATCACTGGCTGGTCAGCAATGAGGACAGTGTGGCTGAGAGTGTCCCCCTGAATGTCACTGTCCTGGGTGAGTGAAACCCTTGGGGAGGGGTTGATCCCACCCACAGCATCCCCATCCCACCTCACCAGCCCACCTTTGTCCCCACAGTGCCCGTGGCCAATGCCGCCATCACCCCCGGTCCCCTGTCACACCAGGTGCACACAGGTGTCCCTGTGACCCTGCGCTGCTCAGTGCAGGTGGGCTCAGCCCCTGTCACCTTCACCTGGCTGCGCAATGGCCAGGAGGTGGCCCGGGGTCCTCTCCTGGAGCTTGGGGACATCAATGTGGGACATTCGGGCACCTACCAGCGCGTGGCCACCAACCAGCTGGGACAGGACGGGCACCGCGTGTTCCGGGCACTCAGCCCTGAGCTGGCCCTGGAGGTGACTTCTGGCTCACCCTGGGTCGCAGGTGGGTTTTCACAGGGTGCCCAGGGTGTTCAAAACCACCGGGGTTCTCGGTGACCCCACTGTGTCCCTCTCTGTCCCCAGCAGTGGCCACAGGGGTCGGTGGGTCCCTCCTGTTCCTGGTCCTGCTCATGGCTGTCATCGTGTGCTGGCACCTGTGGCACCGCCTGGGTGAGCGACAGTGAGGGGGGATGGGGATAACAGGGGTTGGGGTGAAGCCCCCCCAGACTAGGGGGGTCATAGGGTGTCACAAACAGCTCTTGACTTGGGTGAAGCTGAGCCCCCAGAGACCTCAGCTGGGGGTCCTGGGGGATTTGGGGAGGTCCTGGAGGGTCGTGCAGGGACACTGGGGGCTCTGTCAGGGGTTTGGGGGGAGTTTGGGAACTCTGGGGGATCATGGGGTTCAAGGAGTGGTTCAAGGCTTTTTAGGGGCTTCAGAGATGCTCGAGGGTCCTGGGGGCAGTCAGGGGTCCCAAGGGTGTTCAGGGGCCCTGAGGACCCCACAGTCACCCCTCCCCCCGTCCCTTTGCAGCCCTCAGGAAGCAGCAGGAAAGGTGAGTGGGGGGCTCCAGGTCTGACCCCCCATTTTACCCTCACTGCAAACCTCCCCCACCCCCACAGACACCCCCTTATCCCCGCAGGGGCCCCCCGGATCCCCTGGCCCCCCCAGAGGAGGGGGAGGTGCTGTACACTCACGTCATGAGCACCGACCAGGCAGGGGGTGAGTACAGGGTGGGGACACAGGGACACGTCACCCATGGGTGTCACCCCCCATCCAGGTCCCTACAACCGGTGTCTCTCGCAGGGCCCCCCCCGTGCCACATCCCCCCAGGTGACGTACGCAGAGCTGCCGGGACCCCACAGGCAACAGCGGGACCCCAGTGACATCTACGGGAACGTGCTGTGACACTGGGGACACCGGGGGACACTGGAGGTTCCTGCCCAAGGCCACCCCCCATGTGTGCCCCCCCCCAGCTCCTGTGGGTGCCCACCGTGCCCGGGGTGGCCACGAGTGGGGGGGTCCCATGTGGGGCTGCCCAGAGCTCCCCGTTCCAGAGCTCCCAGTGCTCCCAGTACCTCCAGGGGCTCCCCATTCCCTCCCCCAGTGCCAGGGGGCACAGGACCCTTGTCCCTCCCACTGCACCCAAAACGCAGCTTTTTGATTAAACCGCGAGAATTGGTTTTTGTTTGTTCAGCTGTGCCAGGTCAGCTCGGACGGAGGAGGGTCCCGGTCAGGTTGTTGAGCAGATCCGTGTGGGATTTGCAGGATTTTTGGGGCTCTCTCAGTCCCTTGGAGACAGGGACAAAATGATCAATTGGGGCATTTCCGGACCGGTTCCCTCGCAGCTGCCCCGCACAGGGGAAGGAGCTGCCGCTCCCTGTTTGTCCCCTCTGGGTGACACCGGCCAAGGGCTCGGGGACCTGCGGCGGTGCCGCCCCGTGGCCACGGGCACCGATCCCGCAGCTGCCGAGCCCCTCGGGCCGAGCCCAGCTCAGCCCATCCCCGGCCCAGCCCTGCCCGGTGCCCCCCGGTGCCCAAAGCCCCGCACCCGGCGCTCCCCGAGCGGCGTCTGAGCCCCGGAGCTGCTGCGGAGCCTCCGCCGGGCCCGGCCCTGGGGCGGGCGGGGGGCGCCGGGAGGGAGGTGCCAGGAGGGCCGAGGGGACCGGGGAGCCCGGGGAGGAGCCCCCGGCACTGCGGGAGCCGAGTCCTGCCCTCGGGTCACTGTCGCCCGTCGCGGCTGCCATCGCGCTGCCGGGGCCGGGACTGTCCCGGGCTGCGGGCACCGACGGTGGCCCTGTGTCCCCAGCGGCTGTGACAGCATGTCCGAGGCCACTGTCGCCGCGTGTCGGGACCGGCTGTTGCCGTGGCAACGGGATCGACAGCTCCGGGCACTGACGGGGCGCCCATTTGGGGTCACCACTTCAGCCCCAGCACGGCCGGGGGGCAGAGCCACTGCTCGATCTTTCCACGCTCGTCCCCAGGACAGGATCCCCTGGATGTGCCACCCCCAGGGATGTGTCACCCCCAGAACAGGGACACCCCTGAACAGGGACAGGACGCCCTGGATGTGCCCCCCAGGACAGAACCCACCCCTCCCTGTCTGACTCAGCACAAATGGCCTCTTCCTTCTGCTGCAGGAGAGAGAAAGTGAAAGTTTGGGGGGCACAACCGGATATCCGCAGCCCCCATGGGGTCCTCACCTCTCCCTTCACCCCCTTCACCGGGACAGGCAGGGGGTGTGGGAAGGGGCTGGGGCCGCCCAGTGTTGGGAAGGGCAAATCCAAGGGATGGCAGAGATGGTATTGCGGCAGCCGAGAGGAGCCCGAGGCTGAGGGAGGAACAGCCCTGCAGGGAGGAGGGAGGAGCATGAGGGGCTCCAGAGATTCCCCGGCAGCCCGTGGTGGTCCCTGGGGAGCAGAGACCCCCCTGCAGCCCTGCAGGAGCCCCCGGCCGAGCAGGGGATGCCCGAAGGGGGCTGTGAGCCCATGGGAAGCCCCTGCTGGAGCAGTTCCCAAGAGGAGAAGGTTTTTTTCAGACATGTCTCACTTCTCCTTTTTCAGCTCTGAACTGATGAATGATAAATTCAATTTATTTCTCCAAGCCGAGTGCATTTTGGCCATGACGGCGCTCACAGACTGATCCCTCCCTGCCCTTCTCCCAGGACGGGACACCACTGGCTGTAGTGGTTTCATGGTTCCCCAATTCCTATTTCCTAAATTTAGTGTAGTGGTCTGAATGTGTACCAGATTTATTTACTCTTATTCTGCTGGGAGATAGGATTAGGAGAAAGGCAAAGCAGGCTCAAAGTTAAAAGTTATAGAGATGGGTTTATTACCAGAACTAGAAGAGGGGAAAAAATTAATAGGAATCAGAATAAAACTTTCAAAACACTTCCCTATCACACTCCAGAGCTTCTTCTCTTTCTCACAGACAATGTATAAAGACAAATCTCAGAACTCTAGGTCTGTAGTACTTTAATCAGTCCATTTAGAGAGAGAAATCTCTTTTGGTTGGTATGGTATTTTTCAACAAGAATGATCATATGGCTTGTGGCTTTTAACTCTCACAAAAGCAGCCGCCCAGGGAAAATCTGCAGTTGTGGATCTCCCATATCACGCAGCCTTTCCCGCAGCTACCTATGGGCCATGAACTCATGTATACTCATGGGGTATCAGTTTTAAAGATGAACAGCTCCAAAAGCAAAGGGTTTTCTTGACTATCTCTAAAATCATCTAAAGGAACAAGGGTCTTCTTTTTTTCCCTGGGGTCAGAGGGCTTCTATCTTTATCTTCCTCTCTTAAAAATTCTCCATGAGACCACGAAGGTGGCAGGCTCAGGCCGTGCCGGGGCTGGAGCCAGGATCTCTGCCATGGCTGGGCTTTTTCTCCCTCTTCCTCTGCCCGGCAGCCACTGCAGGAGGGGGACTCGGCCTGGGGAAACGGCAGTCAGGAATCTCAGCGGCCAGTGTTATGAATAAAAATGGGCGGAGATAATATTAATCTCCTTAAAATGCCTTTATTAATCATCTCTTTCAATATTTGCTCGAGGGGTTTTTGGCTGCCCGTGCGCACCGTGGAGGAGGAGGGTCTTTATCAGCTCTGTTGCAGAGAGTTGAACAGAGCTGGAGAACCCGCCCTCGCTGGGAGGAACCCCAGGGTTCTTAGTTTCTTTTGTTTCCTCCAGGGGTCTCATCTCTGGTTTGGTCTTTTTAACTTACAGCTAGTAAGCAAAACCGGAGAAATCAGCTCTTTCGATACTCCAGGGTCCACACGGCCTAGCATTGGTTTCTGTGCGTTTCAATTTTGCTTGGTTTTATTTTATAGGGGTTTTTGGTGTTAAACGGTATCCCGAGATGCATTTCGAGGTCCTTTATTTGCATGCGGGATCAGCCGGGGCGAGCGGCTGGAGACTCTTGCGACCACATGGCAGTTTTGCAGCAGTCATGGCATCTTGGGGGTCTCACGCTGCCTCACAGCGGCGGCAACGTTTGCGGGGGTTCGGGCCGGGGCTTGTGAGGTGGGGGTGGAACGTGGCGGGCGTGGGTTCCCTTCTTTTGGAACGGGGTGGCGGTCCGGCGGGGTTTGGGGACGTGCCATCCAGCAGTGGCGGCTGGCCGCGGGCGGGCTGAGCCACGTGCGGGCTTAAGCTGGGCAGGCGGCATGGCGGCTGGAATTCTCTGTGCCAAGCTTGGGGGGGAGCGCCTGGCCCCTCTTTCTCCCGCTCCGGCAGCGGCGGCTGCGGGGGTCCGGGATTTCCCGTGCCGGGCTTGGGGGGGCGCGGCCGGCCCCTCTTTCTCCCCCTCCAGCGGCGGCAGCTGCGGGCGGCTGGGGTCTCCCGTGCCGGTTTTTTTTCTCCCTCTCAGCCCCGGCGGCGGCAACGGGTGGGGGCCGGGGCTGCTCTTCCCCTCTCTGGTTTCGGCGGGGGTGGGGAGCCGCGGTGCCGAGCGTCTTTGAAGGGAACGGGCTCTCGCTTTAGAGGTCTGTTTTTAAGGTGGTCTGAGGGGTGCCACGGAGGTGGCTTTTTACTGTTACATTACAAGATAAACATTCTAAATTTTATTTTTATCAGCCAGGACAGGCTGAGGGACACTTCCCCCTCCCCTCGCTGGCACCGGAGTGGGCCCGGCCCAGCTCGGGCCCGGAGCTCTTATCAGGGGCCCGGCGGACACCTCCCTCCGCCCAGGCCGGCGTGGGGCAAGCTTTAAAATCAGCTGGATGTTTGTAGCCGGGGCCTCCCCTTTCCCCTCCGGCAGCTGCTGGGACCCGGGGCCCGGCTCGGCCCCGCCGGGGCTGCAGCAGCGGCAGAGCCCGGCCAGGCCACGCCGGGCCCGGGGGAACGGGGGGACCGGCGGTGGAGCGGGGCCAGCCCGCCACTCCTGTAACCTCTCTCCAGTCCTGGGAGGCAGAGAGTGATTCCCGGCAGTTCTCTGATTTGAGCCCTGTGTGTTCCCAGAGGGGTGGCCTCTTTCTAATGGCTATACCAAATGTCAATATTCAAACCTGGAGTCTGATTGGGTTTGCTATAACTCTTGAAGAAATCACTTCCTTCCCGAACTGCCACAGATGTGCCACCCCCAGGATGTGTGACCCCCAGAACAGGGTGTAGTGGTTTCATATTTATTGAATTCTGTTTCCAAATTTAGTGTCTTTTCTGCTGTGACATAGGATTAGTAGAAAAGCAAGCAGACTTAAAGGTACAATGATAAATGTATTAACACACACTAAAAGGAGATAAAAGGAATCAAAATGAAACTTTCAAAACACTCTTCCTCCTACCACAAAGTGTTCACTTTCCCACAAACAACAAAAAGAGACAAAACCTGTGATTTTTCAGTCAGTTTCACCATTTAAAAAATACTCTTTCATCAGTTCTTTAGGAGAGGAGTCTCTCTTTGAGTCCCATGGAGACATCGCCCTAAGAGAAACAGTCCTCTCGTGGCTCCCATGTCAGGAATCTGCAGCTGCCCAAAAGAAATCTCTGCAAACTATGAAATCCCACCCATTACCAGCCTTTCCCATGGCTTCATAGGGGCTTATCAGCTTATTTGGGGTACTGTTTAAGAATGCCTCTTCTAGTATAAAACAAAAATTCTCTTCTTCCATCTCCAAAATCATCTTCATCTCTAAAACTAGAGATCTGCTTTTTCCCTAGGACTGAAGGGCTTCATATCACTTTTAACTAGAGCCATGCGTCCTCCCCCAACAGCATTCATATATTACAGGAAATAGTTCATTTTTCATGGTTTCACCAGAAAAGTCCAGTGAAACAAGGCCACTCCTCCTCCTTTGTCCCACTTAGGACTTTCTTTTCACTGACTTCATGTTGTGTCTTCTCTACATTCAATCACTTTGGTCTTTTTCCTTTTACTCAAAAGGAAGATCAGAGTTTTGAAAAGTCTCATCTGTACCAAGAAAGAGTTAAAACTTGTCCAGGTCTATGGTCATCATATGATCTCTGCTGGGCAACAGCTTCTAGGATTTTCAGAAGCTGCAAGGACTAGGGGGAAGAGAATTTCACCACGAGGGATCTCAGAGCAGCCTGGCTGGTAGATGCCTCCTGCCCCTCCACTCCTCGGTCTCATCCAGGGTGACCCAGCTCGGAGCTGCCATCAGAGGCTGCAGACTCCCCTCTGCCTGCTGGGGGAAGGGCTCAGGGCCACGGCTGGGCCTTGGGCTGGCAGTCCCCCCCTCCTACAGGGGGGAGCAGCAGGGTGTTTTACAGCTGCTGGAGACCCAATCCAGGCTGGGACAGGGGCAAATTCTCACCCCCTCCCCTGGCCTGGGAGTCACTGGGCCAGGTGGGCCTCCCATGAAAAGCCTGGGCCTGGGCAGGCCAGGCCATCCTGGCCCCCCTCACAAGGAGAGAGCCGGGGCTGCCTTGTTACCTCCTCTGAGGCCAGTGGGAAAAGGGCCTGCTCAGACACAGCTCAGACACAGTCTCAGCTTTATGTGTGTATTAACAAAGTCGTTCCTCGGTTGTTAACCAATATGTCAGTATCTAAAAATGGCCTCTGATAGGTGCCTGCCCTTCCACAAAAAATTCCAAGGTCCTGATAGAGCAGTATTCCATATTCCTCTTTAACTAAAAACCAAACTGTGTTAACCCATGTTAACCACCCAGGGGCAGCGGGTGGGAGGGGCCAGGATGGAGGGACCGGGACCCCAGTGGGGAGCCCCGAGGGTGGAGGGACCGAAATGGCCGGGGGGAGACCCCGGCCCGGCGGGGAAGCAGAGACCCTGGGCTGGGCTCTGCGGGAAGGAGGGACCGGCACGGTGGTCCCAGAGCACTGGGAAGGGCCCAGCTGCCATCGCGCTGCGAGTGCCGGGACTGTCACGGGGTGTCTGAACCGACTGTGACAGCATGTCCCAAGCCACTGTTGCGATGTGTGGGGACCAGTCGTTGCCAAGGTAACGCCCCCACAGCTTTGGGCACTCGGAGGGTGCCCTGGAATGGGCAGGGCAGGGGTGGGACAGAGCCCTGTCTATTCCCTGTGCCCTGTGCAGGTGAGGAGGGCAGGGATGGAGCAGCTTTGGGGACACCTGTGTGAAAAACAGTGTTCACTTTCCTGGTAAATTTTAAGAAATAGGTTTAATAATAAAAAAGTATGACAATTAGGAAACAAAAAAGGAAAGCACGAATGGAAGGGTGACTTGACATTCAGCCAAGTCCACAACCTTCTATTTTATTGGTCTTTGGTACTCATTCTATTTCATCTGCCTTGTTGAATATTCAAACTTTTCCACAAAATAATTTCCATATTCCAGGAACTGTTTAGCATGGTCCCTCCTTGGGTCCACCTTTTTAGAGCATGTGTGTTTCTTGGCTGTGTCTTCATTATCACCTCCAGCTTGGGCCATGGTCTATACTTTCTTCAGATGGCAGATGCTGATTGTGAGTATATCAACAGCAGGGTCATCTTTAAGTGTTCACTGGATGTTATCTGTCCTGGGTTGACAGTGCTCTCTATCCCATAATCCCATATCGTGGACACCCTTGTTATGTCTAAGAGAGGTGTTCCGTCCCCTTTAGGGGGGGCGGGCACTGGCCTGCTGGGCTGGCTCCACTTTGGCTTTTGGCTTCCCTGCTTCTAGTCGCTTCTAGTCGCTCGCTGTATCGCAAATTTTTCTGCTAGTTTCTTGCCCTTTCGTTCTTTTGTTTTTTCTTCCTTTCCTTCTGCCGCCTCTGTGCTCTGTTTTTTTTTTTTCCCTTTTCCTCTTCTCCTTCCCCCCCCCCCCCCCCCCCCCCCCCCCCCTTTAAGATTTAGGACCGGCACCCGGAGCTGGTCTGGCTGGAGGAGTCCGAGGAAGATCGCCGGGGCTTGTAAAAGAAGCGGCGCGCCCTCCCCCTCACAGTAACCTGAGCTTTTTCTGTTCTTTTTTTTTCCCTTGTGTCGGGGGGTGTTTATTCATTTGTTAATAAACCAGTTTTTTCCACTTTGTGTTCAAGAGATTCCTTCCCAAACCCAGGGTTGGGGGGAGGGGTGGTAGAGGTTTTGTTATTAGGGGATTCCTTGGAGGGTTTCCCCTAATTCAACCTAAACCAGAACATTATCTCAGCCGAACAGACAGTTTAAGCATACTATTATAATACAACAAAATTTTCTAATATAACACACATAGTATTTATTTCAATATTTGTAAAAAGCCAATTATATAATATATTTATAACACTTGCTATCCACACAGGGTCATTCCCCACAGCCACACCACGACTGCAGGGCAGAGCCCCTGCTCAATATTTCCAAACATTTCCCACTTGACTAAAGGCAGCAGCCAGACCAAATATTATTTCCAGGAGGTTCCAAAGGGCTGCAGATTTTGTTCAGGAAGGAGGGCCCAGGTCAGGTTGTTGAGCAGGTGGATGTGGGATTTGCAGAACTTCTGGGGCTCTCTCAGCCCCTTGCTGACAGGGACAAAATGATCAATTGCTGCATTTCTGGACTGGTTCCCTCACAGCTGCCCCTGCAGGAGCTGTTTCCAGCCAACCCTGCTCTGAAAACCATCAAAGGCCCTCACAGAGCCACTGCTTGGGCTCCCATTGGCTTTTGTGCTTCTTGCACAGGCCTGAGCAAACCACAGCCACACCTTTTCCTGCCACAGAATTCTCACCTTTGCAGCAGCTCTGAAGCTGCCAGAATCAAAGCCAAGGGGGCAGGGGGGACCCTCAGGTCGTGGCTGCCAGCTGGGGCTGGCCAGAGCAGGGCTGGCCAATGCCCATCCCTGTGCACTGGGGCTGGGCCATGGCTGGGCCCCACACTTGGATGGGCACTGGCTTCAAGGAGGAGGAGTTGGGGAGCTCCTTCCTGCCTGGGGCTCCATTCCCAAGCTTCTCTTGCCTGCTCTGATCCTCCAGGGGATGAGCAAGAATGGAGAAGTCTGGAACAGGTTTTCTCGCAAAAGCCAAGAAACCCAAAGTGTCCCAAGCCTTTAGGACAGAAACCCCTTGGGCGATACAGTGGGGATCAGGAGAGAGCAGGGGCAGCACCCAACAGCTTCAGCCACTACAGATTTGGGGGTCCCAGCCACTCAGCTTCAATTTGGAGCCAAATCAGCCATTTTTCCACAGGGACAAAGCTGCAGTTTTCCATCGCAGTGCTGGGGCAGAGGGGGCAGGAGGGTCATTGAGTGTTGTGGACAGAGGAGACATTCAGGAGTGTCACAAGGGTTTCAGCTGGAGGGTCTTGTCTGTCCCCTGGTTCCCAGCTCAGAGTCCCTACAAGGGATGGGGGATTGGGGTGGTTCTGGGAGGTTGTGGGGGTGTCTGTGCCCTCCCCAGTGGGCACCAACCTCCTGTAACCCCCCCACTGTAAACCCTGGGGGGCTTCTCATCCACAGCAGGGTCTTGGGGGCTGTGGAATGTCAGGCCTGGGACTGAGCTGTGGAATTGCCTCTGTCTCCAGAGCAGCTCTGCCAAAGCCCAACGATGCCCTTTGGGCTCCCTGAAATCCTCTCTCTGGCATCTGGAGCCCCTTGTTCCCTTCCTTTATCCCTGCACTCACTGCCTGCTGGGTTGTTCCCCTCACAGCCTCAGACACCTCTGGGCTGCTGTAATTTCATCTCTGCCATCCCTTGGATTTGTCCTTCCCATGTTTGGGCTGTCCCAGCCCCTCCCCACTGCCCAGTGCACCCCAGGAGTCCAGGCAGGCAGGCACGCAGGCAGGCAGGCAGGCAGGAAGGAAGGAAGGGTTTGGGTTTTTTTCTGCAATCTCAGGCAGGCTGTGGCCGATCTCAGCACTGCCAGCAGCACCTTCTTAGCAGAGACATTCCCGTGGGTGAATTTCTCCTTCCTCTGAGTGGGGGGAAGAGGGATGAGGACCCTCAGTGTGGCTTCACACACTAGACTGGGCTGGTGCCAGCAAGGGGGGACCAGCAGGAATACATGGGAACTGAGGGAGGTGGATGCATTGGGAGCTGTGGGGTGTGGATGCATGGGATCCATGGGATGTGGGTGTGTGAGGGCTGTGGGACAGGGAGATGTGAGAGATGTGGAATATGGATGCCTGAGAGTCAGTGGACAGGGATACAGGACAGCTGGGGGGGGAGGGTTGTGAAAGCCCCTCCCCTGAAGGCCCTTGTGGTGGCTGCTGTCCATGACCTCGAGCACCACTGGGGGCTGGTGGGGTCTGTCCTCCTCATCCTGGTCCTGTCTGGTGCTTTTGTAGATCTGGGGGAAGGAGCCCTGGCCCAAGGTCCCACCCAGGGCTGAGACAGGAATGCTGCTGGGGGGTCCCTGTTCCCCTGTCCCACCCCATCCATGGCCCTGGCCCCCTGTCCCTGTGTCAGGCTGTGGGGATTGATCTTGTGGAACATCCTCTGGGGGAGGCTGTGGTGCTGGGGACAGGAGAGGACCCAGGGGGACAGAGGATGCTGCTCATGAGTAGCATGGGTGGACTTCTCTGGGGGGAGCTTGGAGAGGGGAGTGGGGCAGAGTGACCAATGCAGTGACCTCAAAGCCCTCCTGTGACATCAGAGCCCACTCACCCTGTGATGAAACAGCCCCATCTATGATGTCACACTGCCGTCCTGTGATGTCAGAGTGCATTATATGGTGTCACAAAACCATCCTATAGTGTCACCACCTGCTCTGTGACATCAGAACTGTTGTGTGAAGACATACACAGCTGCTCTGTGATATCACTAACCACTCTTTGATGTCACAATCTGCTTCATGATGACACAGAGTGCTCTGTGATGTTGTAAAGCATGCTGTGATGTCCCAGCCAGCTCTGTGATATCACACATTTCCCTTCTATGGTATCAGAGTCTGCCCAAGGAATCCTTGGCACTGATTCTCCCAGGAGAGGGGATTTCAAGGAGTCCAAACGGCATTGCTGGGCTTTGGCAGAGCTGCTGTGGACACAGAGGGAATTCCACAGCTCCATCCCTACCCTGGGCTCTCCCAGGACCCTTCTGCTGTGGGGCTCCTCAGGATGCAGGAACAACTTCTCTTGCAAAGGGCAGATGTACTGTGAGATTTTGGCTGGGGAGTGATGGGCTGGGCTCAGCTCCTCTCTCTCTTGCTCCTGGCACCAGAGGTGGGACAGTGCTGCTGTTGCTCTGGGGACAATTGGCTGCCACCGTGGAGTTCCACCTTTCACTGCTTCTCCTACCATGAGTGAGGCTTTGTTCCTAAGAGCAGCCTTTGAACTGGGACCTTTTCAACTCCCGATCTCACTGGAAAGGACCCTCACCATATTCTCAGGTGCCTCAGGGGAGAACCCAGCACCCAGAGCCCCTCGCCCTTCCCAGAGGGCATCTCCTGGCTGCGTGCGGCAGCTGTTTGCTGGAGCCCGGCTGTGGCTCCCCAGCTCCGCTGTTTTCTGCCGCTGCTTTGGGCTTTTTGCTATACTTTAACCCTACACCCATGTCCCACCTGAGCCTTGAGCCCTGCAGCTCCTGCTACATCTTTGGAGTTTTTGCTATACTTCCTTTGCCACCCTGGGGTGTGTCTCCCTCCAGTTGTTCCAGCTGCCACTCCGAGGGTTCCTGCTGCAGCCCATTTTGCCATCTGGAGTGGCACCGTTCCCTGCTGCCCCCCAGCACCATCAGTGAGGGAAAGAAGCTTCTCTCTCTCCCCTGCTGGCTGAGTCTCCATTAACCATGGAGAGACACAGCCGAGCTGGCGCCACAGCGCCCCCTGCAGCCGCGGGGGAATCATCGCACCAGCCCTGCCCGGCCGGGAGCCACCAGCACTCCTGCTGGCTGTGCCCGGAACTGCACCGCAGGGGAAGTGCCTGCAGCCCAGAGAGGGCTGGGACTGGGTTTGTGCTTTTGTTTGTTGTTGCTGCCGGTGTTGTTGTTTGTTTTTCTTGTTATATATATTCTAGTAAAGAACTCTTATTCCTGTTCCCATGTCTGTGCGTGGAAGCCCCATAATATTTAAAAAATTTAATACGTTGGAGAGAAGGTGGTCATATTTTCCATTCCAAGACAGGTTCCAGCCTGCTTTAGCATACACCTTTAAAACAGGATACCATCTCTATGGCATCACAGGAGACAGCACAGTTTGCCTAGACCTGCAGGGATGTCCAGAGGTCTGGAACTGACTGGACACTCATCCCCATTTTGTGCCATGGATACATTCATTCTGACTGTCCTGGAAAAGGGGGAAGCTCGGGAACACCCAGAGATCCCTGATGACATCACTGTGTGGGGAAAATGGCAGAGGAGGGGTTTGGGAAAGGGGAGATGAGAATCCAGAGCCTCCTGAAGGCTGCTTTGTCCAACAGAGCAATGAAGGTTCAGGGCTCTGTCAGGTTCCACCTGGTGGAGGAAACATGCTGGGGGAAGGGTGCAGGGTTTATTCCTTGTTAGGGGCTTGCTCTGGAAATCATTCCTGTTGTGACCCTTTGGATTTTGAACCTTGTTGCTGCTGCTGTTGGTTGTGTTGTCTCGTTGCTGTTTGCAGGAAATTGTTCTTCTCTCAGCTCCTTGGGACATTTGCTTTTTGTGCCTCCACTGGCAAGGGGAGGGACAGCAGTCCCTAGTTTTTAATGCCAGCCTAGAATTGGAGAATCCCATTCCTAAAGCCTGACAGAGCTGAACAAAGAAATAACATTTCTACCAGTTTAACCAAAAAGCTGTATTTTGGGCCAATAACAGGGAAACAAGTCCTGAGTTCCCCTGGCACTGGGAGGAGAGATGAGAAGCCATAGGTGTACTCAGAGTGCTGAGAGGGGGATTCCAGAGCCACTGGGAGTACAGAGGTACTGGGAAATAGAATGGGAAACATCGGGATCTACTGGGAGCATTGCAGAGGTAGTGGGAGGTTAAATAGGGAGCCCCAGGGGTATTGGGAGCACTGTGTGAAAAGAATGAGGAAGCCTCTGAGGGTGCTGGGAACACTTAGAGGTGGAATGAGGAGCCAGTCGTGGTAGTGGAAGGGGGGTGGGGAAGCCCTTGGGGGTTCTGGGGACATAGGGATCTCTGGGTGCCCTGTGCAGCCTCACACGTGACCCCCACTTGTGCCCACCTACCCGTGAATGTTGGGCACTCACAGGAGCAGTGGAAGGGACATGCATGTGGCTTCCCATGGGTGGGGTCCCAGTGCCCACATGTGCCCCGAGTGTCATAGCACATTCCCGTAGATGTCACTGAGTTCCCGCTGTCGCCCATGGGGTCCCCACAGCTCCGCGTAGGTCACCTGGGGATCCTGGAGTGTGGTGGCACAGGGGGACACTGCGAGAGACACTGGCTGTGGGATCTGGGTGGGGGTGACACTCATGGGTGACGTGTCCCTCTGTGCGTGTCCCACCCTGTACTCACCCCCCATCTGCTTGGTGCTCACGACGTGGGTGTACAGCACCTCCCCCTCCTCTGGGGGGGCCGGGGGGTCCGGGGGGGCCTGCAGGGATAAAGGGGATTTGTGGGAGGAAATGGGAGGTCTTGGGGGTTGGGGTAAAAGGGGACAGTGTGGTTTGATCCCCCCACTCACCTTACCTGGTGCTTCCTGGCAGCTGCAAAGGAAAGAGGGGAGGGGTAACTGTGGGGTCCCCAAGGCCCCCTCAGGAATCCTGAAACCCCACTGGACCCCCAGTTCCTTCCAGGACCCCTGAGCATCCCTGATGCCCCTCAGAACTCCTGAACCACTGCAGTGCTCTAGACCCCCTGAGTACCCAGTAGCCCAAACCTGGCAGGAAGGGAGACCCTCGAAATTCCCCCATGATCACTGCAAGAACCCCTAACATCCCTGCAAGACCCTCCAACACCAGCCCAAATCCTTGAGAACCCTGAGCAAAGGTCCTGAGCCCTCAGCGCTGTTCAAGTCCGGGCCTGTGGGTGCCACCCTTACCCCCACATTCCAGGTGGCCTCCCACCTCCCCAGGGCCGACTATTGCCACCATTGTCACCCACCCATGTTGTTCCACTGGTGCCAGCCCACAGGAACACCCACAAGCAGGACCAGGAAGAGAAGGGACACACCAACCCCTGTGGCCACTGTTGAGGATAAAAGGGACACATCAGGGTCACCTGTCACTTTGGGAATATGGCAATCCAAATAACCCTGTGTGACCCCACCTCTGTTCCAGTGTCCCTGTGGTGTCACTTCCAGGGCCAGCTCAGGGCTGAGTGCTCGGAACACGCGGTGCCTGTCCTGTCCCAGCTGGTTGGTGGCCACGCACTGGTAGGTGCCAGAATGTCCCACATCGACGTCCCCAAGCTCCAGGACAGGACCCCAGGCCACCTCCTGCCCATTGTGCAGCCGTGTGAAGGTGACAGGGGCTGAGCCAACCTGCACTGAACAGCGCAGGGTCACGGGGTCACCTGTGTGCACCTGGTGTGCTGGGGCT
The DNA here is from genome assembly GCF_965231275.1 of Zosterops lateralis. NCBI lineage: Eukaryota > Metazoa > Chordata > Aves > Passeriformes > Zosteropidae > Zosterops > Zosterops lateralis. The sequence goes on from NC_139787.1 coordinate 3,077,979, forward strand.
CTGGGGGTGATGGTGACATTGGCTACAGGCCCTGCAGGGACATAGACAGGGCTGAGGCCAGGAGGAGGGGCTGGCACCCAGCGTGGGGGAATGAGGGAATCTGTGTGGTGGCACCAGGAGACAGAGGGTCTCCTTTACCCAGGACCGTGAGCCCATGTGGGTGGGGGTCATCATGTGCTGTGGGATGAGGGCATGTGATGGATGAAGGGTGAGGGATGAGGATGGGATGAGGGTGAAGTGAGGGTGGGATGAGGGCTGCTGTGTCCAAGGCTGGTGATGGCTGTCACTTCATGGGGGACATGGAATGGCGTGGGTGGGATGTGATGAGGGTGATGAGGCATATCAACAGGGGCATCACCCCAATCCCAAGGGTCTCACTCCCCTGGGAGGGTCATGCTCAGTAGGGTGATTAGGGACATGGTACAAGTGAGGGACATCAGGGAGCAGTGAAGGACTCAGGGAAGGGGAGGATCAGAGAGGGGTGCAGGAATCCCAATGAGAAGTATGGGGCCCAGAGATGGGAAAGAGGCTTGGAAAGGGCTGGAAGTGACCCCAGGGAAGGGTGGGAGATTTGCTGAGGGGACAGACACAGATAGGGTTTAAGGGAACCACAGGGATAGTTGTAGGGACCCAGACAGGAATGGTGGGACCTGTGGACAATGGAGGGATTTCGGAGAGGGAGAGGTGCAGCTATGGAAGACTGAGAGGCTCTGGTGAAAGATGCAGGCAGCAGAGAAGGTGATGGGAGGAGCCAGGGAGAGACCTGGGAAGGCAGGGCAGCACGCTGTGGTTTGAGCAAGGCTGGGAGACCTGGGAGGGCTGTGGGGGCTCCCCGTGCCCATCCTCGCACTCACTGCGCACCGTGACGTGGAGCCGGGCGCTGCTCTTCCGCACGGCCCCCCACTCGGAGAGCACCTGGCAGCTGTAATTCCCTGAGTGGGAGACCCCCACAGAGGGCACCAGGAGCTGTGGAGACCTCTGCGGGCCCCCCACCAACTGCCCATCCCGGTAGAAGAGGTGCAGGAGGGGGCCTGGGGGCCGCAGGGGGCTGGGGGTGCTGAGGCAGCTGAGTTTGAGAGGGGACCCCTCGATGGGCTCAGGGGAACCCTCCAGCACTGGCACTGTGAAGAGCTCTGGGAAGGAGAGGGGAGGGGGATTTGTGACCCCAAGTCCCTGGGGAGAGGCTGTGGGTGTGTCAGAGTGGCAGCTGTGGGGTGCTCACCCTGCACTGTCACTGGCCCTGACTCCTTCCACTCCTGTGATACCCCGATGCTCACCCGGCCTCTGCAGTGGTATTGGCCAATGTGGTTCAGCTGCAGAGGGGACAGGGACAGCTCGGTCCCAGTGAGGGGCCTGTTCACCTCCTTGTCCCCATGGTAGAATCTCACTGAAGTGACAGAAATGTCCCGCCAGAACCGGCAGCGCAGTGTCAGTGTGTCCCCTTCCAGCAGCGGCTGTGCCTGCACCTGCAGCACCAATGGGTCTGCAGGACACAGGGGTCCTGTCACACCAGGGGGGCCCGTTTTCACAAGGACTCCTGCTCTAGGTCACACACAGCCCACCAAGGGGTCCTCAATATCAGAATCAAGGTTCCTTTGCACTGGGATGCTCTGGGATGTCCCCCTGTGCACAGACCAGGTGCTGGTAACACCAGGGTGTGACCCATGGAGCAGAGCCCACACAGAGCCCTTGGGGTCCCCCAGGTGCCACACTGGGGACAACAAAAGCCCCTCACCTTGTAAGACTCTGACGGGGGGGCTTAGTTTGGTGCCAGGTCTGTCACACATGTAGGTACCACTCTCAGTGACAGTGAAGTGGTTGAGTCCCTTTTGCCCCCAGCGCTGCCCATCCTTGTACCAGGTGGCGGCACCAGCAGTCCCCAAGCCCGGGCAGGTCAGTGTCACCCGGTCCCACAGCACTGCTGGCCTCCAGAGGGGCTTCACCAGGATCTGGGTGGTCTGGGCACCTGTGGGTGACAGGGGACACCAGCCTGCCAGGGCCACTGTGATGCTGGAGAGAGTGGGGTGGGGATGTGGCATCCCCTGAGGACTCACCAGCGAGGCTGAGGGGCTGGGCTGGAAGGGAGAAGGGACAGGGGCTGGGTTGGGGTGGCCTTGCAGGGACAGCAGCACCTGGGGGTTAGGTGTGGTGTCTGTCCCCAAACTTTCCCCAAGGGAATAGGGGTGTAGCACAGAGGTCTTGAGGACAGGCACACCTCAGTCACCCTTGGTTGAGGCAGAACATGGGGACACTGGACATCCCACATTTGCACAGGTCACCTCCACCAGGCTCACAGCACCTGTACCCACAGTCACATCCCCATGCCCCTGTGCCCATGATCTAATTCCAGTGGCAGCTGTCCCAATGCCACATCTGCATGGTATGTGGCCCTTGTCCCTTTCCCTGCATCCCTGTTTCTCTGTCCCCACAGCTGCCCCAGCCATGAGGCTCCTTTTCAAACATCCTTGTCTCCACATCTCTATCCCCTTGTCCTTATCCCCACATACCAGTGCCCTTCTTCCTGTTCCCCTGTTCCTGTCCCCACAGCCACCCCATGACTCTGGTCACACTGTGGTCCATGCCCATGCACTGGCTCTGCTGGCCTTGGGGACCTCCGTGGACCCCCACAGCCCCCCTGTGCCCCCTCCCCACTGGTCTCTGCCTCACCAGGGCCCATCCCCAGGGTGTCAGGCCCGTGCCCAGGGCACTCACCCCACAGGAGCAGCGCCACCTTCCCGGCCATCCCCATGTCCCCAGCCATGTGGACTGGCTGTCACTTGCTGCTGTGGCCACCGGTCCCCTGGGTGGCGGCTCTTCGGATGCAGAGGAAGGAAGCAAGGTCACGTCTCGTCCCCATATGTAGGTGGCCCTTGGTGGGGGCAGGGTGGGGGAAAGATGGAGACACAGTAGGGGACAGGCTGGGGACATTATGGGATAGACTGGGGGCTCAGTGGGGGATGGTGTTCCCAGGACTGGAGGTCTCAGGGGTTTAGGGGAGCCAAGGATGGCTGTCCAGGAGAATGGGGGTCCAGGGGTGTTGGAGTCCAGGGCATCCCTCTGGGGGCCCTGGGAAGTCACAGACCTCGGTAGAGAGGCCTGGGACCCAAGAAAGAGGGTCTGGGGTCTGTGCAGGGGGGTTTGCCTGGCACAGAGCCCAGGAAGACACAGTCTTTGATCTTGGTCCATGTGAAAAACATCTAACACAGAGAAGAATTGCAAGTCACAAAGGTGTTACTGAGAGTAGTGTAGTTATCACTGTGCAGAAGATTTTGTAGTTATGGATTTTTAGAATGTAGATGCAAAGGGACAAGATGGTGATTTTAGGGCGATGCCCTGGGTTCTTCTTCTTCTCCCTTGGCATCCATCGTCTGCAGTGACGTGGGCACAAAATAGTTTCAGTGGATTGGATCAAAGTAGAAATGACCCTGTTAGTATAGGTGATAGACATTGGCATAGAATTGTAAACAATGGGTACGTAGTTATCTGTATAAGAGGTAGCGACCTCCCATCACACAGGGGAGTCGCCTTGTGTCCGAGCTGCAGTGGACATCATGGCAGGACACAGGGGAAGGGGAGTCACCTCGTGTCCAGGCTGCTGTGAACATCTTGGCCGGACACAGAGAATTGTAAGATAAGAACTAATAAACAACGCGAGAAACCAGAAAACCAGGACCTTGAGACTCCTCATCATTCTCGCGCCGAACACCGAGCACCGAGCTGAGCACAGAACACAGAGACACAGAGTCAGACAGCAGACCTAAATCCTTCAGAGGTCAAGAGGAAAAATCACTCCCTTCGTGCCCACACGAACCACCAGCCAGCTTTGGAATCTCGGGTGAGGAAACAACCGACTAAACCCCGAGACAGGGGAATTGGGGTCTTCATGCCTTGAAGCATTCAGGGATGGGGGTCATGAAGGAACATGGTCCCCAGAGATTTCAGGTCATGGGATGTGGGTCCCAGGGCTGGGGATGCAGAGGGAAAAAAAGAGGACCCTTGGGAATTTGGGTTCTGAGGCAAGAAGCAGCCCATGGGATGGGATCAAGGTAATGATGGTCCTGGGCAATGGAAGTCCTGGGATGGCGGTCCCAGGGAGGAGAGACCAAGGGAATGGAGGTCCCATGGTTGAGTTCCCAGGGGAATGGAGGTCCCAGGGATGGGCAGTGGCTGGGTGAACACAGGGGTCACAGCTCCTTCCCTCGGTACCTCAGATTTTGGGGTGACTCAGAGCCCAGCACAGCCCCCACAGTGTGCTCATGGCCGGGGGGGCACCCCAGGGTTGAGGCTCTGGGTCTGTGCCCCACACACCCCGGGGCTTTTTTCCCATCCCCCCATTTCCTGGCTCAAGTATCCCAGGGAACACCTGAACAGGTAACATTGGGGGGATCCCAGGAAAGGGATAAGGGGGTGGGGGGTGCAGGCAGTGTTTGGGGGGCTGTGGGGGATGAAAGATTTTCACTTTCCTGCAGCAGAAGAAGAGGCTGTTTATGCTGATGTGAGGACATGGGTTCTGTCCTGGGGGGCACATCCAGAGGGGTCCTGCCCTGAGGGAAAAGGGCTACTCTGGTGTGGTAACACCTTGGTCTTGTCCCAGGGTCTTGTCCCAGGTGGATCCTCGTTCTGGGAGTGCCACGTCCTTGAGGATTCCTTTCCCAGAAGTGGCACATCCTGGGGACCTCAGTCCTGGGGGCACCCTGAGCATTCCTGCTGTCACCAATGGGGCCCTGTGACCTCTGGGCTGCCCAAACTTAAGGGGACACCTGATACTACCTTGCCCTGATGATGGTAAATTCCAGGCTAAATTTGGTTGAATTCCCTGATGCCCAATTGTTTGAGACAAAATTAGACATCCATGGAATAAAGACAAAAATCTTTTCCTACACAATTTTTATTCCAATAAAAAAGAAACTCAGCAAAAATCAAACTGACAGTGTAGAATATTGTCTGGTTGATAGAATCCTTTTAAACACTGCTCTCCCAACAAGGTGCTCCCAATAAAAACACAGACAAATCACAGAGAAATGAGACTTCTTGGTTCCCTTTAGGGGCCCTTTGGTGCATCCACAGCAGCGTTTCCTTGTGGATAACACAGAGTGTGGAATCTCCCTGAGTGTCCAACAGTGACCGGTGACTCCCAGCCCAGGGGGGGGGATGATGTGCCCCTGTCCCGGCCCCGATCAGTTTTTATCAGCTGTAAAACACCCTGCAGACCCCCCTATGGGGTGGGGAGCTGGCCCGAGGCCTGGCCGTGGCCTGGGCCCTTTCCCCAGCAGGGGAGGGGAGCCTGCAGCCTGCAGCCGCTCCGAGCTGGGCCCGCCCGCAATGAGACCGAGGGCTGGGGGGCAAAGAGCCTTTGATCAGCCGGGCTGCTCTGAGACCTGCGGACTGAGGTTCTTTTTCTATTCTCCAGGCTTTTGAAAATCCTGGCTGCCCCCGGACAGAGATCATGTAACCCTCACAGGCCTGGGCAAGCTTTAACTCTTTCCTGCCAGCAGATGGAACTTCCAGAGCACCAGCTCTTCCCAGAGTGAGAACAGACCAAGTGATTGAGCACAGAGAAGACTTGGCATAACAGTCAGATGGAGAGAGTGAGAAAGGGATTTATTACAGGAAGGATGATGGAGTTGCCTGCTGTCTGGACTTTCTTGTTTGAACTACGGAAATGAACTCTATAGGTAGACTGTCCATTAAATCATAGAAAAAAATGTATTTGGAGAGATATTTGTGGATTTTTGAGCAAAAGTGTTTGTGATGGACTGAGTAATATTGCATTAGAATCTGTGATTCTTGTGATCCCATGAGATGCCTGAACAGAGAAAGAAAAATAAGAAGCTCCTGCACCAGTGAAAGAAGTGAGAAAACATCTCTGTTCCTTGAGATGAAGAATCCTTTGCCTTTGAAGTTGCTTATCTTTAAAAAGTGACACGCTAGATGCCTGAGTTCCATTACCCCGAGCAGCTTGGGAAACTGCTAATGGGAGGAGACCACATGGAAGCAGGTTTTTCAGTCAGGTGTTTCTGTGAGAGTTCTGACCCACAAGAGAACTGTTCTATGTTGTCCGTGGGGGAGATTCCATAGTAAACAAGAGACTCCCCTCCTAAAGAATTGATGAAAGATTATATTTAAATGGTGAAACTGACTGAAAGTCACAGGTTTTGTCACCATGTTGTTTGTAGGAAAGTGAACACTTGTGGAGGGAGAAGGGTTTTGTAAGTTTCATGCTTATTCTCTCTCTCTTTTTCGCTTACTGTGTATTAATAAACTGTCTGTTTACTTTTAAGTTAAGCCTGTTTTGCCTTATTCTCCCAAAATCCCATCTCCAAATTAGTGAACAAAATTCAGCAAACATGAAACCACTACATAAATAGCGCTGTAACTCAAATAAGCAAACCAAAACCACTATGGGGAACGTCCCGGGAGGTCCTGCCCTGGGGGGTCCTGTTCCGGGGGAGGACACATGTTGGCCAAGGGGGTCCTGTCCTAGGGGATGGCAGCTCTGGGAGAGTTCCAGACTTCTCCATTCGTGCTGGTCCCCTGCAGGATCAGGGAAGAGCAGCTTGGGAATGGAGCCCCAGGCAGGAAGGAGCTCCCCAACTCCTCCTCCTTGAAGCCAGTGCCCATCCAAGTGTGGGGCCCAGCCATGGCCCAGCCCCAGTGCACAGGGATGGGCATTGGCCAGCCCTGCTCTGGCCAGCCCCAGCTGGCAGCCACGACCTGAGGGTCCCCCCTGCCCCCTTGTCTTTGATTCTGGCAGCTTTAGAGCTGCTGCAAAGGTGAGAATTCTGTGGCAGGAAAAGGCCTGGCTGTGGTTTGCTCAGCCCTGTGCAAGAAGCACAAAAGCCAATGGGAGACCAAGCAGTGGCTCTGTGAGGGCCTTTGATGGTTTTCAGAGCAGGGCTGGCTGGAAACCCCCCTGCAGGGGCAGCTGTGAGAGAACCAGTCCAGAAATGCAGTAATTGATAATTTTGTCCCTGTCAGCAAGGGGCTGAGAGAGCCCCAGAAGTTCTGCAAATCCCACACCCATCTGCTCAACAACCTGACCGGGACCCTCTCTCTTGAACAAAACCTGCAGCCCTTTGGAATCACCTGGAAAGAATGTTTGGTTTCTGGATGTGGACACCAGAAGAGAGGGAAAAGTGTTGAAATATTCAGCAGGGGTTCCACATATGATCTGGGGAACAGGGGTGTCCGAGCAGGAGCAGGGAGTGCCCAGGCAGGGGAATTCGGGGCAGGGTGGAGTGCATTTCCCAGGGAAGCAGACCTTGAGGGACACACAGGCATTTCCACGGGTTCCTGTGCACCATTCTTAGCATGGGCAGAGTCTGTTCTCCCCCTTTTGGGAACAGAACCCTTGGGGAGTAAGTTTATAAGTGGGAAGGAGAAAAATGGGAAGAGTTCCTGAATATGGCCCAACCAAAGCCTTCCTTATGGGCTGGGTTTCTGCCCAGCAGGCAGGGAACAATCCCATGGACCTGTTGGACACTCAGGGAGATTCCCCACTCTGAGTTACCCACAAGCAAAGGCTGCTGTGGGATGCACCAATGGGCTCCTCAAGGGAACCAAATGGTCTTATTTCCTCTGTGATTTGTTTGTGTTGTTATTGTGAGTGACTTGTTGGGCAAGCAGTGTTTAAAAGGATTCTATCAACCAGACCATTTTCTACACTGTCAGTTTGATTTTTGCTGAATTTCCTTTTAATTGGGAAAAAATGGTGTTGGAAAAGATTCTTACATTTACATCCTGGATGTATAGTTTTGTCTCAACCAACTGGGCATCAGGGAATTACATCAAATTTAGCCAGCAGTTACCATCATCAGGGCAAGGTTGTAACACGTGTCCCCTAAGTTTGGGCAGCCCAGATATCACAGGGCCCCAGTGGGGACAGTAAAAATGGTCAGGGTCCCCCAGGTCAGAGGTTCCCAGGACGTGCCACCTCTCAGACCAGAATTCCCAAGGACGTGGCACCACCAGAACAAGGATCCCCCTGGGACAAGACCCTGGGACAAGACTCAGGTGTCACCACACCAGTGGAGCCCTTTTCCCTCAGGGCAGGACCCATCTGGATGTGCCCCCCCAGGACAGAACCCACGTCCTCAGCTCAGCATAAATGGGCTTTTCCTTCTGCTGCAGGAAAGAGAAAGTGAAAATCTTTCACCTCCACAGCCCCCCAAACACTGCCTGCAGCCCCCACCCCCCTTTTCCCCTTTTCCTGGGATCCCCCCACCGTTACCTACTCAAGTGTTTCCTGGGATGGCTGAGCCAGGAAATGAGGGGGATGGGAAAAAGCCCCGGGGTGTGTGAGGCACAGACCCAGAGCCTCAACCCTGGGGTGCCCCCCTGGCCATGACCACACTGTGGGGGCTGTGCTGGGCTCTGAGTCACCCCAAAATCTGAGGTACCCAGGGAAGGAGCTGTGACCCCTTTGTTCACCCATCCACTGCCCATCCCTGGGACCCCCATTTCCCTGGGAACTTAACCACAAGACCCCCATTCCCTTGGTGTCTCATCCCTGCAACCCCTATCCCCAGACTCCCATTGCCCAGGACCACCACTGCCTTCATCCTGTGATAAATTTGACATTGGGTAAAAATTCGTGATAAAAGAATATAGCAAGATATGTTAGATTGGTGTTAATATAAAAAGGTATGGTCCGTAGAAACTATTCCCCCGCCAGGTTTCCACAGTCCTCAGTCCTGAGACAAAGAGAACAGGACAAGGACCATTACGAGAAACAAAGACACTAGCCAACCCAGATAAGAATCGGCATCGCACCCAGAGAAATTCCTCTCTGAACAAAAAGGAGAATTCTCCGCCGAGGAATACACATTGAAATAAACATGGGCCGGCGAGCTCCATCCACATGTGAAAAGGATCTTCCCGGAATACGGTCTGCAGAGTCCGGCAAATCCGGGAAGCCCATCCGAAAATTATTTGGACTATTTGGACTATCCTGGGCACCTGTTCCGCCTTGGGACATGAAAACCCCTATAAAACCCCGAGCTGCGACCTGCTCCGTGTGGATTTGGGAAAACCGTGCCTTAGAGTGCGGTCTTCTCTTCCACCCGGCACTGTGCTGTGAATCCTTTTGTGGTTTTCTCTTTTTATTGGTGATTTGTATCATTTTATTAATAAATTCTTTTTTGTTAATCCAATTTTTGCCGTTGCGTTTATAACAGATTTGGTGCCATGACTCGGATTCGAAGGAGCTGCGGGGACCTGCTGCCTGCTGTCTAGGAGGGTACCCCCGCTGATTTCGACGGCCTGGTGAGTCGGGAAACCCCGTAGCTCCCTCCGAACACCTGAACCAAATTTAGGAAGGAGAAAACCACAAAAGAACAGAGGGAAAACGGATCCAGGGGCAAAGAGAGCTCGGGAAAGGCAGAGGGCCTTCAAAAGCCACGGCTGATATTGCTCGTAAAACGTCTAAGTGCACGCAGACATCCACGCAGGAAAAGGAGCTGTAAGTACTGCTGGTTGAGTGGGTGATCGGGCAAGTGAGTGAGACCTGATCTGATCACGAAGCGAGTGTGGACTTCAAGGTCGCAGTTTCGTGTTCTCGCGAGAGAAGCGGTCGGCCACGAAGGAAGCGATTCTGTGTGAAAGTTCTCTCTCATCTCGCTCGTCAAGCCTGGGACTAGGGAAGTCACAGCGGTCCGATCACGGGGAGGCTGAAAGGGGAAGGGTACGTCCTATTGAGCTCGGGAATTGGTAAACCCTTTTAGCCAGCGGACCAAGGTAAGGGTCCAGGTAAAAATCCGTAAGGAGATAGAACGCCAATCAGGGGATCTCTCGGCACAGCTCGCTGGAGGGTCGATAATCGGCAAAAAGCCCCAAATCCCTCAGAGAAAGTCAAAACACAACGCAAAGGCAGAGAACTGACTCAGGAAGGAGTTGAAGACTGGTAAGAAATCACATTACACAAAAAGCATGGAACAGAGAAAGAGTAAACCTCAGAAAAAGACATCACGGAAACCTCTCTCCGAAAAGGAGGAGGGAACGCTTGACACCCCTCGAAATAGCCCCTTGGGCTGGATGTTAGAGCATTGGGGAGATTGTCCCCAGAGGAGAGAAAAATCCAGAGAAAAGATGATATATTATTGTGTTGATGAGTGGGGAGGCAAAGAGTTGAGAAGCCACCTTACGTGGCTGGTGTTAGGAACATTTGAAAAACGGACGTGTAATGAATTAAATCTCTATGTAGAAAACAAAAGCCCGTCAGACCCTGAGGAGAGGGAATACGCTCGGCTCTGGCTGAATACCCAAGCAGGATTGTTCCCGATAAAACAGAAAGGACGGCCCGGAACTGGGACCGAGCCCTGGGAACCTCTAGACCATCTCCCACCCCCTTACAATGGGCCGGACTCACCGCCCTTGCTGGATCAAGTGGTGCCTACGGCTCCCTTGGACCCCTGAAACCAACCTATGGGGGCACAAGTATCCCAAGTGGGAAGCCCTGTGTCCATAATGACACAGGCTTGTCATGGTCTGTCCTGGAGCCTTTGGCAAAAGGTACCTGGTGAGACCCGAGGCCGACCACTGGGATTTTGGAGTTGGAGGTACAGGGGGTCTGAAGATAACTACACCCCAACGGAAAAGGAAATCTTGGCCGCCTATGAGGGAATCCAAGCTGCTTCAGAGGGGATCGGTACGGAAGCACCACTGCTCCTGGCACCCCGACTACCAGTGCTAGGGTGGTTGTTTAGAGGAAAGGTTCCCTCCACCCACCATGCCACCAGTGCTACCTGGAGCAAGTGGATTGCCCTCATTACACAATGCCCCGGAGTTGGGAAACTGAATCGCCCTGGAATTTTGGAAGTAATTACGAACTGGCCCAAAGGTGAAAGTTTCAGCGTCGCAGATGAAGAACAAGAACCAGTGACCCGGGTTGAGGAAGCTCCGCCATACAACCAGCTGCCGGCAGAGGAAGCACGTTATGCTTTATTCACCGACGGTTCCTGCCGCGTCATAGGGATGAGTCAGAGGTGGAAAGCAGCTGTATGGAGCCCCACACGACAGGTCACAGAGGCCACTGAAGGAGAGGGTGGATCCAGTCAATTTGCTGAACTCAAAGCCATCCAACTGGCCCTAGATATTGCAGAGAGAGAGAAATGGCCAAGGCTCTATCTGTATACTGATTCTTGGATGGTAGCCAACGCTCTGTGGGGATGGCTGAAGAAATGGAAAGAGACGAACTGGCAGCGTAGAGGAAAACCAGTTTGGGCTGCTGAAGAGTGGAAAGATATCGCAGCCCGGTTAGAGAAACTACCTGTGAAGATTCGCCATGTAGATGCCCATGTCCCCAGAAGTAAAACTAATGAGGAGCAGCAAAACAATCAGCAAGTAGATCAAGCTGCAAAAATAGGGGAGCTGAAGATAGACCTTGACTGGGAGCACAAGGGAGAGTTGTTCCTAGCATGATGGGCCCATGATGCCTCAGGTCACCAAGGTAGAGATGCCACCTATAAGTGGGCACGAGACCGAGGGGTGGATTTAACCATGGACAGCATTTCTCAGGTTATCCATGACTGTGAGACGTGCGCTGCCATTAAACAAGCCAAGCGGATGAAGCCCCTCTGCTATGGTTGTTGTGGTTTGAAAGCAAAATGAATGAGAGGCTCCAAGTCAGAGATATAATTTAATAAGAAGAAAGGTAAAAAGGTAAAAGTAAAATAAAATAAATACAACAACACAAAGGATCACTGACAGAGTCAGAATACAACCTGAGCAGGATGGTGGTAGCAGTCTAGGTGAGGTGCTCTTCCTGAAGCAGTGATCCTGTAGAAACGTCTGGTAGCTCTGCTCCTCTGGGAATCCAGTGGATAAGTGCTACTTGCACTGTCCCAAATCCCAGCTTATATCCAGGTGGGAATGCTTGGCTCCTCCCCCTGGGCAGAGCATCTCACAATAGCATGAGAAGTGTGAAATGGGTCCTTCATGGTCCATTAACAGAGATAACCCCTGGAGGGAGTTACCTGTGACTCATGGGTCATTAGCAGGAGACACCCCAAAAGTCATTAGCAGAAAACACCCCAAAGGCGTTAATGGGCCATTAGCAGAAAAGGCAGGGGGCTTGGGAAAACACTAGCCCACCTGGTTTCAACAGTTCATGAAGATGGTGATAGAATAAATACTTTGTGTACATCCTACACTGCAACCCAGGACAATGGTCTATGTACAAGTATAGGGAGGCCTGGCAGATTGATTACATCACACTGCCTCAAACCCGCCAAGGCAAGCGCCATGTGCTGACCATGGTAGAAGCCACCACGGGATGGTTGGAAACCTACCCTGTGTCTCATGCTACAGCCCGCAATACTATCTTGGGCCTTGAAAAGCAGGTCCTTTGGAGGCATGGTACTCCTGAGAGATTTGAGTCAGACAACGGGACTCATTTTAAAAATAATCTTATTAAAACCTGGGCAAGGGAACATGGCATTGAATGGGTGTACCACATCCCCTACCATGCACCAGCTGCAGGTAAAGTGGAGAGGTACAATGGGTTGTTAAAAACCACCCTGAAAGCATTGGGTGGGGGGTCCTTAAAAAACTGGGAGCAGCATTTAGCGAAGGCCACCTGGCTAGTTAACACCCGAGGTTCTACCAACCGAGCGGGTCCTGCTCAGTCCCAGCTCCTTAATATAGTAGATGGAGATAAAGCTCCAGTGGCCCATGTTAGAGGTTTGTTGGGAAAGACAGTATGGATCAACCCTGCCTTGAGTACAGGCAAACCCATCCATGGAATTGTCTCTGCTCAAGAACCGGGTCATACGTGGTGATAATGCAGAAAGATGGAACAACACGATGTGTACCTCAGGGAGATCTGAATGTAGGGTGAAACTCATGTGTGCTGAATGTTACTATCATTGTCTGTACATTAGATCACTCAGACATGAAACAGAAGGAAATGTGTAAGTGTCAAAGGTTTGAGCAAGTAAGACGAATGGAAATGTGTAAGTGTCGAAGGTCTGAGTAAGTGAGATGGAAGTTTTTTATTGTGTGTCCACGATATGGGATAAGGGGTGGAATGTCCTGGGTTGACAGCGCTTCCTATCCCATACTGTGGACTCCCTTGTTATGTCTAACAGCTGTCCTTGTTTTCCTGTTGGCTGGGCGGGCATGGGCTGCCCCCCGCCCCCCCCCTTTTCACTCTCTTGGCTTTACGCTACTCTGGGCTAGCTCGCTGCGCTTGCCGCTTGCCGCTTTCTCCCTCTATTATGCTGCTCATCTTCGCTGTTTCCGGTTTTTTTTCCTCTTTCCCTTTCTTTCCCTTCTTCCTCCCCCCCCCCCCCCCCCCCTTTTTAAGATTTAGGACGGGCACCCGGAGCTGATCTGACTGGAGGAGTCCAAGGAAGATCTCCGGGGCCCATGAAAGAAGCTCTGCGCCCTCCCCCTCACAGTAACCTGAGCTTTTCCTTTTCTTTTTTTTTTTCCCTTGTGTCGGGGGGTGTTTATTTATTTGTTAATAAACCAGTTTTTTCCACTTTTTGTTCGAGAGATTCCTTCCCAAACCCAGGGTTCGGGGGAGGGGTGGTAGAGGTTTTGTTATTAGGGGATTCCTTGGAGGTTCTCCCCTAATTCAACCCAAACCAGAACACCCTGCAATGGGAAAAGCAAGAAACCGTGACCAAATGAAGGTCAACAGAGGAGGAACCACTGGTCCTCCCATGGGAACAGAAATTGAACTGAAGTTCATTTTCTTTTTTCCTTTTTTCTTTTTTTAAGGTAAAAAGGGTGAGATGTCGTCCCTGCATTTCTTGGTTTCAAGTGTTTGAGTCTTTGCAGCAGCTTCTCACGCTGCTTCATGTAAACAATATTGTATTCTTAGAATTTATCTGTATGTTTTGCATTCTTGTTCTCTGAGAGAGAACTTGACTGATGGCCATATTGACCAATGGAGTCAGGAGGTTGTGACCTCTTTGGGCCAATCTTGGCCCTCTGTACAAAATGTATATAAGCCTTTGGAGTCAGATAATTAAAGAGCATTCCATGTTTCACCAAGCTGCTGCCTGCTGTCCTCTGTCAAGGTCCACTCCCACATTGCAACATGTTGCCCCTCTAAAGGCGTGGGGTAACACAAGGACTCAGCACTGCTCCCCTAATATGCTCCTGGTTTGGGGGAGGCACCACAAGGAGATTTCCAAGGGGCTTTGGGTGACTGTCCCCCCAACCCCCAGTGACATTTTCCTCTCTTCATTTCCATTTCCTTCCTTTTATCCCTGTATTTAACAACTCCCCAGTGTGCCTTGATGATCCTGGGGAGCACCTGAGCAGGGAAGGGGTTGGGAGAACCCCAGGGTGTGGGAAGCAGGGGTGAGGGGTCTGCAGGGAGGGTTGGAAGGCTGTGGGGATGGGTGTGTCTGGCTGTCCTTGCCAACACTTTCACTTTCTCTCTCCTGCAACAGAAAGAAGAGGCCATTTGTGCTGAGTGTCACAATGGAAAGGGCGAGTTCTGTCCTTGGGGGCACATCCAGTGAGTCCTGTCCTGGGAAGATCTTGTCCTCTGCGAGGGTTCCAGACTTCTCCATTCTTGCTGATCCCCTGCAGGATCTGAGCCAGCAAGAGCAGCTTGGGAATGGAGCCCCAGGCAGGAAGGAGCTCCCCAACTCCTCCTCCTTGAAGCCAGTGCCCATCCAAGTGTGGGGCCCAGCCATGGCCCAGCCCCAGTGCACAGGGATGGGCATTGGCCAGCCCTGCTCTGGCCAGCCCCAGCTGGCAGCCAGGACCTGAGTGTCCCCCCTGCCCCCTTGGCTTTGATTCTGGCAGCTTTAGAGCTGCTGCAAAGGTGAGAATTCTGTGGCAGGAAAAGGCCTGGCTGTGGTTTGCTCAGGCCTGTGCAAGAAGCACAAAAGCCAATGGGAGCCCAAGCAGTGGCTCTGTGAGGGCCTTTGATGGTTTTCAGAGCAGGGCTGGCTGGAAACCCCCCTGCAGGGGCAGCTGTGAGGGAACCAGTCCGGAAATGCAGCAATTGATCATTCTGTCCCTCTCACGAATGGGCTGAGAGAGCCCCAGAAGTTCTATAAATCCCACATCCATCTGCTCAACAACCTGACCTGGACCCTTCTTCTTGAACAAAACATGCAGACCGTTGGAACTTCCCAGAAAGAATGTTTGGGTTCAGGGTGTGGACACCAGGAGAGAGGGAAAAGTGTGGAAATATTGAGCAGGGGCTCCACATATGGATCTGGGGAACAGGGGTGTCCCAGCAGGAGCAGGGAGTGGCCAGACAGGGGAATTCAGGGCAGGGTGGAGTGCATTTCCCAGGGAAGCAGACCCTGAGGGACACACAGGCATTTCCGTGGATTCCTGTGCACTGTTCTAAGGATGGACAGAGTTTGTCCCCTTTTGGAAGCAGAAGCCATGGGAAGTCAATCAAGTTTCAGAATGGGAAGAAGAAAAATGGGAAGCCTCCCTAAATATGACCTAAGCAAAGCCTTTCTTATGGGCTGGGTTGCTGCCCAGCAGGCAGGGAACAACCCCATGGATCTATTGGACACTCAGGGAGATTCTACACTCTGTGTTATCCAGAAGCAAATGTTGCTGTTGGATGCTCCAATGGGCTCCTAAAGGGTGCTGGGGATGGCTGAACCAGAAAATGGGGGGGATGAGAAAAAGCCCAGGGGTATGTGGGGCACAGACCCAGAGACTCAACCCTGGGGTGCCCCCCTGGCCATGACCACACTGTGGGGGCTGTGCTGGGCTCTGACTCACACCAAAATCTGAGGCACCCAGGGAAGGAGCTCTGACCCCTGTGCCCACCCAGCAACTGCCCTTTCCTGGGACCCTCATTCCCCTGGGAACCCAACCATGGGACTTCCATTCATTTGGTCTCTCCTCCCTGGGACCCCCATCCCCAGACTCCCATTGCCCAGGACCACCATTGCCTTGTTCTCATCCCATGGACTGCTTCTTCCCCCAGCACTCCTCTTCCGGAGGGTCCCCTTTTATTCCCCCTGCATCATCACCCCTGGGGCCCACATCTCTTGGGATCATATTCTCCAGGACCCTCATTCCTGAATGCTCTCAGGCCAATTCCCCTGGACCCCCATTACCCTGGACATCCATCTTTGGTTCCCCAAAACCCCTGAGCCCCCCACTCCAGGGAACACCACCCCCCACTGAGCCCTCAGACTATCCCATCATGTCCCCAGCCTGTCCCCTACTGTGTCTCCACCCATCCCCCACCCTGCCCCCACCAAGGGCCACCTACATGTGGGGACGAGATGTGACCTCACTTCCTTCATCTTCATCCGAAGAGCCGCCACCCAGGGAACAGGTGGCCACAGCAGTGAGTGACAGCCAGTCTACATGGCTGGGGACACGGGGATGGCTGGGAAGGTGGCACTGCTCCTGTGGGGTGAGTGCCCCAGGCATAGGCCTGACACCCCGGGGATGGGCCCTGGTGAGGCAGAGACTGGTGGGGAGGGGGCACAGGGGGCTGTGGGGTCCCCTGAGGTCCTGAAGGCAGAGAAAGTGGAACAGGGATACAGGGACAGGGACAAGGGCCTTGCACCATGCAGATGGGCGATGGGGACTGGTGTCATTGGAATGAGATCATGCCCATGGGGCCATGGGGATGTGACTGTGGGGACAGGTGCTGTGAGGGTGGTGGCGGTGACTCGTGCAAACATGGGATGTCTACAGTGTCCCCATGTCCTGCTTTAGCCCAGGGTGACAGAGGTGTCCCTGTCCTCAAGACCTCTGTGCTATATCAGTGTTCCACTGGGGACAGTCTGGGAACAGATACCACACCATGTCCCCTAGGTGCTGCTGTCCCTGCAGGGCCACCCCCACCCAGCCCTGTCCCTTCTCTCTTCCAGTCCAGACCTTCAGCCTTGCTGGTGAGTCCTCAGGGAATGACATGTCCCCACCCTGCTGTCCTCAGTCCCGTGGTGGCCCTGGCAGGCTGGTGTCCCCTGTCATCTGCAGATTCCCAGACCACCCAGCTCCTGGTGGAGCCCCCCTGGATGCCAGCTGTGCTGTGGGACCAGGTGACACTGACCTGCCAGGGCTTGGGAACCGCCAGTGACACCACCTGGTACAAGGATGGACAGAGCTGGGGGCAGAACAGACACGACCACTTCACTGTCACTGAGAGTGGCACCTACCAGTGTGACAGACCTGGCAGTGGGCTCAGTCCCCCTGTGACAGTCTTAAATGGTGAGGGGGGATCTTATATGATCAGGGTAGCCCCCTGATAGGTGTGGGTTGGCTCCCCTCCATTAGTGGCCTTACACCTCTCATGCATCCCAGTGCATCCCAGTGTGATGGGACCCCGTGGTGACACCTGTATCAAGGGGTTTTTTGTGCTTTCCCTGGGATCCTCTGGCAAAATGGAGACTCCACCCAGATGTCTCCAGTGCCTTGGGCACCCACCTTGAACCTGTCTTAAGCCCCTCAGTGCAATGGGAACTTTTTGTTTCACAGACCAGCTGGTGCTGCAGGTGCCAGCACGGACACTGCTGGAGGGGGACAAGGTGACACTGCGCTGCCGGGCCACAAAGTACATGTCGGTCAGCAGGGTGCAATTTTACCAGGACGGGAAGGTTTTGAAGGGGTTCCTCAGGGAGACCGAGCTGTCCCTGTCCCCCCTGCAGCTGCACCACAGTGGCCGCTACCACTGTGAGGGCTGGGTGAGCTTTGGGCTGTCATCAGCACCAGTGACAGTGACAGTGCATGGTGAGCACCCCATGGCTGGAACTCCAATATCCTGACAACCCCAAAGCCACTTCCCCTTGGACTCAGGGTCACAGTCCTCACCTCTCCTCTCCTTCCCAGAGCTCTTCACGGTGCCGGTGCTGGAGGGTTCCCCTGACCTCATCGAAGGGTCCCCCCTCAATCTGAGCTGCCTCAGCACCCCCAGCCCCCTGCGGCCCCCAGCCCCCCTCCTGCACCTCTTCTACCGGGACGGGCAGTTGGTGGGGGGCCCGCAGGTATCCCCGCAGCTCCTGGTGCCCTCTGTGGGGGTCTCCCACTCAGGGAATTACAGCTGCCAGGTGCATTCCCAAGGGAGGGCTGTGCGGAAGAGCAGCACCCGGCTCCGCGTCATGGTCCACAGTGAGTGTTGGGATGGGCACGGGGAGCCCCCACATCCCTCCCTGGGTCCCTGCCTGGGGTCACCAATCACTGCCCAGACCCTCCATTCTTGTGGCCCATCCCCCATCCTTTCCCAGGTCCCTCATCTGGTCCCCCCGCCCTACCTGGGTACTCCCATCTTTCCCCTCAAATTTTTCCACATCTTGACATCATGCTCAGGTCCCCCACGCCCCGTCCTCCCATCCCTCACTGGGTCCCTTGACCTATCCCTGGGTCAACCCTACCTCTCTCTGATCTTCCCCCATGCTCTCCAGGTCCCCCAGTCCCCTCTGTGTTATCTTCCTTAGCCCTCTCCAGTTGTCCCCTCCCGGAAACCCCCATTGTTCTACGGGGTTCCTTTCCAAGCCCTCCCTAGGCTCTGTGCACCCTCCATCTCAGTGGGGTCCCCCTACCCCTCGACAACCACTCCCATGTCCTTCACTGTCTCCTGCTGTTCCACCCTTCCTGCAGGGGTCCCGCTCTCAGGGGTGTCTCTGTCAGCGCAGCCCCCTGGGGGACAGGTGGCACTGGGGAACCACCTAGTGCTGAGCTGTGAGGTTGCTGCGGGGACAGGTCCCCTGTCCTTCACCTGGCACCGGGGGGGCTCAGGGGCACTGCTGGGCAGTGGCCCCCACCTGGAGCTGCGCCACATTGGGGACAATGACAGTGGCCTCTATCACTGCCGGGTCAGCAATGGGGACAGCATGGAGGAGAGTGTCCCCCTGAATGTCACTGTTCTGGGTAAGCGGGACCTTTGATATGGAGGTGGCCCCACCCATGGCATCCCCAATTCCACCTCACCAGGTGCCAGCCCCATCTGTCTCCCCACAGTGCCTGTGGCCAATGCCACCATCACCCCCGAGTCCCTGTCACACCAGGTGCATGCAGGTGACCCCGTGACCCTGCACTGCTCAGTGCAGGTGGGCTCAGCCCCTGTCACCTTCACCTGGCTGCACAATGGGCAGGAGGTGGCCCAGGGTCCTGTCCTGGAGCTTGGGGACGTCGATGTGGGACATTCGGGCACCTACCAGTGCGTGGCCACCAACCAGCTGGGACAGGACGGGCACCGCGTGTTCCGGGCACTCAGCCCTGAGCTGGCCCTGGAGGTGACCCCTGGCTCACCCTGGGTGACAGGTGAGGTCACATGGGGTCACCTGGGGTGTTCAGGACCCTCGAGATTCAGGGTGACACTGATGTGTCCCTCTCTGTCCCCAGTGACCACCGGGGTCAGCGGGTGCCTCCTGTTCCTGGTCCTGATTGTGGCTGTCATCGGGGGCTGGCACCAGTGGCACCGCTGGGGTGGGTGACAATGAGGGAGATTGGGGTCCCAGAGATTGGGATGAAGCTCCCCCAGGGTACAGGGCCATATGGTGTCACCAACAGCTTCTGACCTGGGTGAAGCTGAGCCCCCAAGGCCACAGCTGGGAGCCCTGGAGAATCTGGGGATGTCGAAGAAGGTCATGTGGGGATATTGGGGGTCCTGTGAGGGATTTGAAGGGGGCTTGGGTGCTCTAGGGGCTCAGGGGGTTCAAGGGGTGGCTCAAGAATTTTTGGGGGCTTCAGGGATGCTAGAGGGTCCCAGGGGCAGTCAGGGGTCCCGAGGGTATTCAGGGGCCCTGAGGACCCCACAGTCACCTCTCCCCCCCTTCCCTTTGCAGCCCTCAGGAAGCTTCAGGAAAGGTGAGTGGGGGGCTCTAGGTCTGACCCCCCATTTTACCCTCACTGCAAACCCCCCCACCCCCACAGACACCCCATTATCCCCGCAGGGCCCCCCAGATCCCCCGGCCCCCCCAGAGGAGAGAGAGGTGCTGTACACCCACGTCGTGAGCACCGAGCGGGCAGGGGGTGAGTACAGGGTAGACACAGGGACACGTCACCCACGGGTGTCACCCCCCACCCAGGTCCCCACAACCTGTGTTTCTTGCAGGGCCCCCCCGTGCCACATCCCCCCAGGTGACCTACGCGGAGCTGCCGGGACCCCACAGGCGACAGCGGGACCCCAGTGACATCTATGGGAACGTGCTGTGACACTGGGGACACTGAGGGCACTGGAGGTTCCTGCCCGAGGGCACCCCCTGTGTGCGTCCCACCCCCCCCCACTCTGGGGCACCATGGGTGCCCACCGTGCCGAGGGGATGGCCACGAGTGGGGGGTCCCATGTGGGGCTGCCCAGAGCTCCCCGTTCCAGAGCTCCCAGTGCTCCCAGTACCCCCAGGGGCCCCCCATTCCCTTCCACCCCCCCAGTGCCAGGGGAGCACACAACCCTTGCCCCTCCCATTGCACCCAAAACGCAGCTTTTTGATTAAACCGCAAGAAATGTGGTTTTTTCTGTCCAGCTCTGCCCTGGTCAGTTTGGATGGAGGAGGGTCCTGGTCAGGTTGTCACTGACTGGCCAGCCAAGTCTCAGGGTCACAACAGCACCTCTTGTGCATTGATGCCACTATTCCTGAAAACCTTCATCCTTTCCCTCCCTTTTCCTCCTTCAGTCCTGGCACAGCAGCTTTGGGAATGTTGAATTCCTTTGGGATGGTGAGGAAAGCAGATGTTCGGTGGTGCTACTGCCAGGGCTTGTCAGAGGGCTCCAGCCCACGTTTGGAGTTCTGGTCCCAACACAGCAGCCACAGGGAGAGGAGGAGGAGGAGGAGAGCAGAGCCACAGTCCTGAGGGCTCTGCAGCTGCAGCTGGAGCACAGGGACAAATCGGGCCAGGAGAGGGCAAAATGGAGCGAAATTAGAGCTGCTTGGACCATGCCCTGTTCTGCTCTGGGTGCTGCAGACCCTTAACAAGGTTTTGGAATTAGGGCTGGGGTTCCTAAAGTTCAGCTGTGCTCCTAAACCATCCCTGTGCACAAACACACAGCTTCATTTCCTCTGCCAAGAAATTTCGGCCACACAAGGCAGCCCTGGACACATTTTGTGGGACAGCTGCCCCCAGCTCTGCCCACAAGGAGCTATTTTGGCTGCCGGAAAGGTTTTCTGGTGGTTTTTGCTGGTGCTGGGGATGATTCAGTGCCTGTGCCATGTGGCCAGGAAGGCCGAGCTGGAGCAGCGGCTGAGGCGGGAGCGGCTGGAGCAGGTGGCCACGGGAACAGCACCTGGCCATGCAGGTGGAGCAGGAGCACCGGGAATTGCACAGGGTGCTCAGGTGAGGCCCTCTTGCCATTCGTGCTGCCCCGAGATTTTGGGACAGAGCAGTGACACCCATTGGGCTCCAAAACCCCCTCAGGGCTCAGGCACAGCCTCACAGGAGGTTCCGGACCAGGCCTTGGGGACGATTTGGGCACTCCTGGGCTTGTTCCCGACAAAGGGCAGCGCTGCGGGAGCGGTGGGCACATCCCGAAGGATCAGCCCGGGGCTGCTGGAGCCCGAGTGCTGCGGGCAAGGACGGCGGGAGGGAGCCGGGCCCCGCTCAGGCGGCGCTGCCCGAGGAACGTCTCATCCTGCAGGAGCTCGGGAGCCTCTGCCGGTGCCGGCCCTGCGGGTGTCGGGGGGCACGGCCGGAGGGGCCGGGGGGCACCGGGTGGGAGGGGCCGGGATGGAGGGACCGGGACCCCAGTGGGGAGCCCCGAGGGGGGAGGGACCGAAATGGCCGAGGGGAGACCCCGGCCCGGCGGGGGAGCAGAGACCCTGGGCTGGGCTCTGCGGGAAGGAGGGACCGGCACGGTGGTCCCAGAGCACTGGGAAGGGCCCAGCTGCCATCGCGCTGCGAGTGCCGGGACTGTCACGGGGTGTCTGAACCGACTGTGACAGCGTGTCCCAAGCCACTGTCGCGATGTGTCGGGACTGACCGTTACCAGGGTAACGCCCCCACAGCTTTGGGCACTCGGGGGGTGCCCTGGAATGGGCGGGGCAGGGGCGGGGCAGAGCCCTGTCTATTCCCTGTGCCCTGTGCAGGTGAGGAGGGCAGGGATGGAGCAGTCTGGGGACACCTGGAATCCACACAGGGTCATTCCTCACAGCCACACCACGGTTGTGGGTCCAAGCCCCTGCTCAATATTTCCACACTTTTCCCTCTGGTCTGGTGACTGCAGCCAGAATCCAAATCCTCTTTCCATGAGAATCCAGAGGGCTGCAGCTTTGAGAAAGCAAGGAGGAGGGTCCCGGTCAGGTTGTTGAGCAGATCCGTGTGGGATTTGCAGAACTTCTGGGGCTCTCTCAGCTCCTTGCGGAGAGGAGCAAAATGATCAATTGCTGCATTTCCGGACTGGTTCCCTCACAGCTGCCCCTGCAGGGGCTGTTTCCACTCAGCCCTGCTCTGAAAACCATCAAAGGCCCTCACAGAGCCACTGCTTGGGCTCCCATTGGCTTTTGTGCTTCTTGCACAGGCCTGAGCAAACCACAGCCAGGCCTTTTTCCCCCACAGAATTCTCACCTTTGCAGCAGCTCTAAAGCTGCCAGAATCAAAGCCAAGGGGGCAGGGGGGACCCTCAGGTCGTGGCTGCCAGCTGGGGCTGGCCAGAGCAGGGCTGGCCAATGCCCATCCCTGTGCACTGGGGCTGGGCCATGGCTGGGCCCCACACTTGTATTGACAGGGGTCCCCAGGATGTGGCACCCCTGGGACAGGCACTCGACCAGGAACGTGCCGGGACAATTCCGGAACTGCCATCCCCTGGCAGGATCACCTGATGCCAGGATGTGCCATCTCCTGGACTGGATTCTTCTAGGTCATGTCACTCCCAGAAGAGGGACCTCCCAGGACAGGACCCCCCTGGTTTTCCCACCAGGACAGAGTGTCCCCCCTTTCCCATCTCAGCACAAAGGCCTCCTCCTTCTTGGCCAGGAAAAAGAAAATGAAAGTTGTTTTTTTTTTTTTTTTTTTGTTTGTTTGTTTGTTTGGTTTTTTTTGGTTTTTTTTGTTTTTTTTTTTTTTGGGGTGGGGGGGGGGCACAGCCCCACATCCCCGTTCCCCAAAGCCTCCCCACCCGTCCCTGCACCCTCACACTCCCTTTCCCCCTCCTTGGCGTCTCCTCAACTCATTACCTGCTCAGGTGCTCCTGGGGATTGCTGAGCCATGAACTGGGAGGGAAAGTGTACAACAGTGTGGAAAATAAGAACAATATAGAAATAAAGACAGGAAAGAGTCCCAGTGTGGGGAGCACAGACCTGGAGCACCATGGCAACCCCTGGTGTTCCCCAGACCACCAATATTATGGAGGTCTCTGCTTTTGTCTGTGTCACCCCAAAATCTGAGGCACCTGGTGAAGAAGCTGCAACCCACGTGTCCATGCAGCCACTGCCCATCCGTGGGACCCCCATTCCCCTGGGACCCCAACCATGGCTGTCGCCCCTCCATTTCTTGCTTTCAAGTGTTTGAACCTTTGCAGCCTGATTCTCACGCTGCTTCATGTAAACAATATTGTATTCTTAGAAATTATCTGTATGTTTTGCCTAGTTGTTCTCTGAGAGAGAACTTGATTGAAAATAAGTGACCAATCAGGTCAGGAGGTTTTAACCTACTTGGGCCAATCTTGGCCCACTGTACAAAATGTAAATAAGTAGATTGGAGTCAGATAATAAAGAGCCTTCCATGTTTGACCCTGCTGCTGCCTGCTGTACTCTGTGAAGGTCCACCCCCACATCGCAACTTGTTACCCCTCTAAGGCCAGGGGTGACACATGGAACCTCATTCCCTAGGTTCTCTCTCCTGGGAACCCCCATCCCAGGATGCCCATTTCCCAGAATCTCCATATCCCAGCACTCCCCTCCCCTTGATCCCATCCCATGCACTCCCCATTGCTTCAGAACCCTCCATCCCTGGAACCTGCATCCCATGATCCCAAATCCCTGCAGCCCATATTCCCCTGGGAGCCCCATCCCTGGTCCCCCCCACCCAATGGGACCCACATTCCCCAGATCCCCACCCCCCGTGTCTCCCTTTCCCGAGGCACCCCATTCCCATGGCACCCCAATTCCCCAGGGACCGCATTCCTGGGCTGCCCTGCTGCTCTGGAAATCCCTCATTGGCTCCCCACATCCCTGGAGCCCCCAGGTACTGGGATCCCCATGTCCCACCAGGTCCCATCATAGCCCAGTGAGGCTCTCAACGTCCCCAGCCTCTCCCCACCCGGCCCCCACCAAGTGCCACTTACATGTGGGGACAAGATATGACCTCACTTCCTTCCTCTTCATCCAAAGAGCCAACACCCAAGGGACAGGTGGCCACAGCAGTGAGTGACAGCCAGTCCACATGGCTGGGGACACGGGGATGGCCGGGAAGGTGGCGCTGCTCCTGTGGGGTGAGTGCCCAGGGCACGGGCCTGACACCCTGGGGATGGGCCCTGGTGAGGCAGAGACCGGTGGGGAGGGGGCAGAGGGGGGCCGTGGGGTCCCCTGAGGTCTCCAAGGCCACCAGAGCCAGTGCATGAGGTGGACGCTGGTGTGACGGGGATCATGGGGTGGCCATGGGGATAGGAACAGGGGAACAGGAATAGGGGGAGTGAAATCTGCAGGCAAGGATATCATGACAAGCACATTGGGATTGGGCCAGCTGTGGTGACAGGGACAAGTAGAGGGATGCAGGAAGAAGGACAAAGGGACTAGCCCCTTGCAAATGGGCCATGAGGACAGGTGCCATGGGACTGGTGGATGTGACCTGTGGCTCCATGGTATCTCTGTGGTGTCCCCACACTCAGGGTGTTCACAGTGTCCCCATGCCCTACTCACCCTGTGGTGGTTGCATTATCCCTGTCCCTCAGGTGTCTGTGCCACAGGGATGTGGCATGTGGGCAGCTGTGGCACAGACAGGTCTCTCCAGACCTGTTGGGGATCATCCCTGAGCACTTTCTCACAAGGACCAGTGTCCCATTGGGAACACTGGGGACAAACCCCACACCCTCACCCCCAGGTGCTGCTGTTCCCGCAGTGCCACCCCCACCCAGCCCTGTCCCTTCTCCCTTCCAGCCCAGACCCTCGGCCTCGCTGGTGAGTCCTCGAAGGATGCCATGTCCCCACCTCACTGTCCCCAGCCCCGTCGTGGCCCTGGCAGGCTGGTGTCCCCTGTCACCCACAGGCACCCAGACCACCCAGGTCATGGTGGAGCCCCCCTGGAGACCGGCGGTGCTGTGGGACCAGGTGACACTGACCTGCCAGGGCTCAGGGACCGCCGGTGCCACCACCTGGTACAAGGACAGAAAGCGCTGGTGGCAGAAGGGACCCAACCGCTTCACTGTCACCGTGAGTGGCACCTACCAGTGTGACAGACCTGGCACCAGGCTCAGCCCCCACATCCGTGTCTTAAATGGTGAGAGGTGATGGTGCCCTGGCACCCCCGGGGTCCCCCAGGGCTCTGGGTGAGCTCCACTTCCTGGGTCACATCCCTCGTGTGACAAGGGCCTGTCCCCTGCACACAGGGACATCCCAGAACATCCCAGTGCAATGAGACCCTCTGTTGCAATGGCCTTTGGGATCCCTCAGACACCCCAGATGTGACAGGTCCTTCCTGTCCCACAGAGTGTCTTGTGCTGCAGCTGCCAGCACTGCTGCTGGTGGAGGGGGACACGGTGACACTGCGCTGCCGGAGCTGGCATGGTGGTGCAGTCACTGGAGTACGATTTTACCACGAGGAGAAGGATCTGGGGGGACCCCTAAATGGGACCTAGCTGTCCCTGTCCCCCCTCCAGCTGCACCACAGCGGCTGCTACCACTGCGGGGGCTGGGTGAACTCTGGGCCATCACCGTGGTGGGAGATGTCAGCACCAGTGACAGTGACAGTGACAGCACATGGTGAATGTGGAAATGGGGATGGGAAACCACAACATTTTTCCAGCTTTCCCCCACCAGTGCCTGAGTCTCTCATCCCTCCTTTCATCCCTCCCTGGGTCATCCACACCTTCCTATGCCCCTCTTGGGTCCCTCCATCTTTGTCTGGGTCTCTGTCCAGGTCTCCCCATCCCTACCTGGCAACCTATACTCCTTTTGAGTTCCTAGTTCCATCCTCTGCTCTCCTTTCCCTACCTGGCTTGCTTCCACCCCTCCCTGCTTCCCCCCAGTCCCTCCCTGGGCTCCCCCCACTCGTCTCTGAGCCACCCCACGTCCCTCCCTGGGTCCACTTCTCCCTCAATGGGGTCCCCTCCAACCCCCTCGTACTCTCCTCCTGCCACTCCTCATATTTCCCACCCTTCACAGATCCCTCATCCCAACCATGTCTTCCAGCAGGGGTTTTGCTCTTGGGGGTGTCTCTGCTGGCCCAGCTCCCCAGGGGACAGGTGGCACTGGGTGACTCCCTGGTGAGCTGCACAGTGGCCAAAGGGACAGGTCCCCTGTCCTTCTGCTGGCACCAGGAGGGCTCAGATGCACCACTGGGCACTGACCCTGCCTGGAGCTGCACCACACTGGGGACAAGGACAGCGGCCACTACCAGTGCTGGGCCAGCAACAGGGACAGTTGGCCAAGAGCCCCTCACTGCAAGTCAGGTGAACGGGACCCTCATGGTGGTGACCCCAAGCCCAGCATCCCCCATCCCACACCAGGTGACAGCCCCCCCCAATGCAGGTCACAGTCCTGGGTGACCGGGACCCTCTGGCTCTGGCTGCCCTCACCCACAGCATCCCCAATGGGTGACTGGGAAACACCACCATAAGTCACAGTCCTGGGTGAAAGGCTTCCTCTGTCTCCAGGTGCCACCATGCACAGACTCCCTCATGTCCCCCATCTGACACTCCCTCCCCCCACTCCCCTGCCCCCACACCAGGTGCCAGCCACTCCCCCCAGCCTCAGCCCTGTCTGTGTCCCCACAGTGCCTGAGGCCAATGTCACCATCACCCCTGGGCCCCTGTCACACCAGGTACACACAGGTGACCCCGTGACCCTGCAGTGCTGAGTGCAGGTGGGCTCAGCCCCTGTCACCTTCATTTGGCTGCACAATGGGCAGGAGGTGGCCCGGGGTCCTGTCCTGGAGCTTGGAGACGTCGATGTGGGACATTCAGGCACCTACCAGTGCGTGGCCACCAACCAGCTGGGACAAGATGGGCGCCGCATTTTCTGGGCACTCAGCACCAAGCTGGCCCTGGAGGTGACATCATGGGGACATGGATACACAGGTGGGGTCACACAGGGTTCCTATGTGGGCCTGAGACCCCCAGATCATAGACTAACTGGGTTCAGTCCTGCTTTGTCCATGGCAGTGAAACAAATGGAACAGGGCACAGGAGGGGAACTCACGAGGTCATAGGGGCTGCAGAGCCTTTGGGGCAACTGTGTTGACCCCAGTGTGTCTCTCTCTACTTCCTGCAGTGGCTGCTGGGGTCATTGGGTCACTGTTGTTCCTAGTCCTGCTGATCATCGTGGCCTTTCACTGGTGGCACCGCAGGGGTGGGTGACAATGGGGGATGGGGGTCCTGGAGAGTGGTGGGAAGGCCCCCAGAATACAGGGGCCATGGGGGGGCACCCACAGCCCCTGACTTGGGAGGGGCTGAGCCCCCAGTGACCTTAGCTCAGGGCCCTGGGGTGTCTGGGGAGGTGTTGCAAGGTCATGCAGGGTAATTGGGGGTTCTATCAGGGGGTTTTGGGGAATTCAGAGGGTCCCCTGCCCTGTCAGGCTCTGGGTTCTGGGGCTCGGGGTGTTGGGGTAAGTGGAGTGGTTCAGGGCTTCTGTGGGTCACCAGGGATACTGGGGCGACCTGGGGGGAATTGAGGGCCTGGGAGTGGTTCAGGATTCCCATGGGTGAATGGAGGCCCCTGGACTCCAAAGTCACCACTTCAGTTTTCCTTTGCAGATGCCAGGAAGTACCAGGAAAGGTGAGTGCAGGCTCCAGCCATGATACATATTTTACCCAAACCCCCAGCACCTCCCATCCTCTTCCACACACCCCCTTATTCACACAGGACCTCCCCAGCGCCCCTGGCACTTCCCGGGGAGGATTCTCAGGCGACCTACATGGAGCTGCAGGGGCCACATGGGCAACCATGGGAACCCAGTGACATCTATGACACTCTGCAACAAAAGTTGTGACACTCTAGGAACTGGGAGGCACTGGGAGTGCTCCCTCCATGGCTCCTGTGGTTGCCCATCCTTCCAAGGGAGGTGGTCATGAGTCAGGGGAGGCTACACAGGGCACCCTGTGCTCCCCATTTCCTATCCCAGTACCCTCAGGGTCTCCCCCATCCCCTTCCCAGTACCTGCAGGGTCTCCCCAATACCCATCTGCTTGCTCCAAGTACCTTGCGTGACTTCCCCATTCTCTCTCCACAGTGCTGGCAGCATGCCCAGGGGTTCCCCATTCCCCATTTCCCCTGGCCCATCTTGCTGTAAAAAGGGCAGTCGGGAAAGATTTTTTCTGATGGATTTCTTGGATGAAAATAAAGTAGATATATGGCAATATTATATCTGAGAACTGTTTATTGATAAAGGAGGCTAACTGTTCATACCAAAGGGGGATTAGAAGAGAGAGTAGAGAGGGAGAAAGAGACACAGAGATAGAAAGAGAAGACAGGGACAGCATTACCACAGGAACCTCGGGCGCTCTGTTGTCATCACTCAGCAGATGGAGTGTATGCGTGGTGAGCCCTCGTGGCTTTTGTGAGTGGCTGGGTGTGATTTCCAAGTGGTGGTACCTGCGTGTCTGTGACATTGGTGAGTGATATCTGTGGGCTGGATGCCATGGGGTGTTGCTGCAGTGGGTTCGTGCAGAAGGCTCGTTGCTGCAGGCAACATGGGTAACACGGCTGTGTGCAGGCAGCCTCTTCTCTTTTGGGGAAGTGGCAAAGCACGAGGTTGTGGCTGGAGTGGCAGCCAATGGGGGAAGCTCTGGTGGCAGCTGCCACGACTGGGTACAGGCAGCACTCACTCCATTGGAGAAGTGGTGGAGCACCAGTTTGGGGAAGTGGTGGAGCACCAGGTCGTTGCAGGAATGAGCTGCCTCTCAGAAGCAGTGAAGCTGACCCTCTGATTGAGCCCCTGATCTCTCCAAGAAACCCAAAGCAAAGAGGCTCCTGTTGTGTCACAGTTAACTGCTTTTATTTGCTAAGGCTCCTTCCCACAGCTCGATTTCCCAGGCATTTTTTCCTGGGCCTGTTTCCCAGACATTTTTCCTGGGCATCCAGGCATGTGTCCCACCAGCCAGTGGGGGGTTGCTCACTGCCCACTCACAGAAGCTTTCTCTCCCCTCGTTGGCTGTTACATGAAGTCTCCCCAGGACAAACCCAGGACAGGGTTCCCAGCACATGTACAGGCCCTGGAGTAATTTTTCACCTCCTGTACAGCATATGTTGAGACATGAAAATCAGATTGGTTCCTCTCAACCCCCACGTTCTCAGCAGCTCTGCAATCCCCCTCCCAGTGCTCCCAGTACACCATGTGGCTTCCTGTTTCATGTCCCAGTTCCAAGGGGGCACAGGACCCGGTTCTGTGCTCCTGGGACAAAACTGCAGTTTTTTGGTGAAACTGACACAAATGGTGTTTCTTTGTTCAGCTCTGTCAGACTTTGAGAATGTGATTCTCCAATTCTGGGCTGCCAATATGTCTTGTTTTGAAAGACAAATGTCTGCCAGGGAAGGCGGGAACCACCCTTGGGATGGAAAATGTGACCCCCTTCTCTCTTAATTATTATAATGTTGAAATTAGGGGGTGTTGTGGCTTGGGTTTGATTTCTTCAGGCTTCTTTCTAACTTTAAGGCTGTGTGTTTCCCAGAGGTGTATCTCTGCATGCAATTGGCTATTTTGGTTGTCAGTTTAAAGGAAACTACTAACTGCACTTCACCATCTGTGCTAAACCAACACATTCCACTTCTACACCTGTGGGAAATACATTAGAAAATTACTATATTACTATTAAAATTACATACAACATATATTTTTATTTACTTAAACAATAAACTACTCTAATTTTAGATATTTTATTACAATTGCACTTAATTCATTGCTACTACTTGGTTTGCTTTTAAGTTTTCTTATTTAATTTTTTTGTTTGTTTTGTTTTCCTTAGATTTTATCTTAATTTGTTTGTTGAAACTGGGAGGAAACACCAATTGATGTTGTGGCTTGGATTTGATTTTCTGGTTAATGCACTATTTAATGTCGTGGTTTCACATTTATTGAATTTTATTTATTAACTGGGAAATAAATTTTTGGGAGAAAAAGGCAAAACAGGCTTAACTTAAAAGTAAACAGTTTATTAACACACAGTAAAGAAAAGAAAGAAAAAAAAAGTAATTTTTAAAACTCTTCTCCTCCCCCTACAATGTTTACTTTTTTACAAACAACATAGACACAAAACTTGTGGCATTCAGTCAGTTTTACTATTTAAATATAGTTTTTTATTAATTTTTTAGGAGAGGAGTCTTTTGTTTATTATGGAAATTTTATACTGACAACTTAGAAAAGTTTTTTTGTGGGTCGGAACTCTCACAGAAAAGCTGCCGGGGAAAACCTGTTTTTATGTGGTGTCTTTTCATTAGCAGTTGCCCAAGCTGCTTATGGGTTGTGGAACTTGGGCATTTGGGGTGTCACTTTTTAAAGATAAGCAACTTTAAAGTAAAGGATTTCTCATCTCAAGGAACAGAAATGTCTTTTTACTCCTTTCACTGGTGGGGGAGCTTTTTATACAGTTTACCACAAACACTTTTGCATAAAAAATTAAAAATCATTTTTCTAAATGCATATTTTTCTATGATTTAAAAAACAATTTGCTAACAAAGTTCAGTTCTATAGCTTAAACAAGAAAGTCCAGACAGCAGGCAACTCTTATTTTTTAAAAAATTAATCTTTCACTCACTCTCCCCATTTGACTGTTATTCTGGGGTTTTTTTATGTTTACTATGTCTCTCTCCTCTCTCTCTAAGAAGAGCTAAGTTTTAAAAGCTTCAGGTTGACAGGAAAGAGTTAAAGCTTGCCCAGGCCTGTGAGGGTTACATGATCTCTGTCCGGGGGCAGCCAGGATTTTCAAAAGCCTGGAGAATAGAAAAAGAACCTCAGTCCGCAGATCTCAGAGCAGCCCGGCTGATCAAAGGCTCTTTGCCCCCCAGCCCTCGGTCTCATTGCGGGCGGGCCCAGCTCGGAGCGGCTGCAGGCTGCAGGCTCCCCTCCCCTGCTGGGGAAAGGGCCCAGGCCATGGCCAGGCCTCGGGCCAGCTCCCCACCCCATAGGGGGGTCTGCAGGGTGTTTTACAGCTGATAAAAACTGATCGGGGCCGGGACAGGGGCACATCATCCCCCCCCCTGGGCTGGGAGTCACCGGGCCAGGCCTCCCGTGACAGCCCGGGCCCCTCCACAGGAGAGAGCCGGGACTGCCTTTCCTGCTGTGAGGGCGGAAGGGAGAGAGAGACCCCAGGCTTCCTTCTGGCTTTTAGGGCTGTGTGACCCAGAGGTGTATCTCTGCATGCAATTGGCTATTTTGGTTGTCAATTCAAAGGAAATCATAAATTGCACCTCACCATCTGTGCTAAACCCCCACAAGTTCCCAGGGGAATGGGGATGCCAGGGATGGGCAGTGGCCAGGTGGGCGTGGGGGCCGCAGCTCCTTCCCTGGGTGCCTCAGAATTTGGGATGACCCGGGCTGAACAAAGCCCTGGTGTGCTCGTGGTCTGCTGGGGTCACCCCAGGTGAATTCTGAGGGGCTCTGGGTCTGTGACCCACCCCCCAAACCCGACAGAGGCTTTTTCCTCTCTTCGTTTCCATTTTCTTCCTTTTTCGGTAACTTTTGCATCCCCCTCCAGTTCCCTGCTCAGCGATCCTGGGGAGCTCCTGAGCAGGTACCGGGTTGAGGGGACCCCATGGAGGGGAAAAAGGGTGCGGGGGCTGTAGGGGAGGTGGGGGGGTTTGGGGACTGGGGGTGTCCGGCCTTGCGCCCCCCACACTTTCACTTTCTCTCTCCTGCAGCAGAAGGAAGAGGCCGTTTGTGCTGAGTCAGACGGGAGGGGCGGGTTCTGTCCTGAGGGGCACATCCAGGGGGTCCTGTCCCTGTTCTGGGGGTGACACATCCTGGGGGTGGCACATCCAGGGGATCCTGTCCTGAGGATGAGCGTGGAAAGATCGAGCAGTGGCTCTGCCCCCCGGCCGTGCTGGGGCTGAAGTGGTGACCCCAAATGGGCGCCCCGTCAGTGCCCGGAGCTGTCGGTCCCGTTGCCACGGCAACAGCTGGTCCCGACACACGGCGACAGTGGCCTCGGACACGCTGTCACAGCCGCTGGGGACACAGGGCCACCGTCGGTGCCCGCAGCCCGGGACAGTCCCGGCCCCGGCAGCGCGATGGCAGCCGCGACGTGCGACAGTGACCCGAGGGCAGGACTCGGCTCCCGCAGTGCCGGGGGCTCCTCCCCGGGCTCCCTGGTCCCCTCGGCCCTCCCGGCACCTCCCTCCCGGCGCCCCCCGCCCGCCCCAGGGCCGGGCCCGGCGGAGGCTCCGCAGCAGCTCCGGGGCTCAGACGTCGCTCGGGGAGCGCCGGGTGCGGGGCTTTGGGCACCGGGGGGCACCGGGCAGGGCTGGGCCGGGGATGGGCTGAGCTGGGCTCGGCCCGAGGGGCTCGGCAGCTGCGGGATCGGTGCCCGTGGCCACGGGGCGGCACCGCCGCAGGTCCCCGAGCCCTTGGCCGGTGTCACCCAGAGGGGACAAACAGGGAGCGGCAGCTCCTTCCCCTGTGCGGGGCAGCTGCGAGGGAACCAGTCCGGAAATGCCCCAATTGATCATTTTGTCCCTGTCCCCAAGGGACTGAGAGAGCCCCAAAACTCCTGCAAATGCCACACGGATCTGCTCAACAACCTGACCGGGACCCTCCTCCGTCCGAGCTGACCTGGCACAGCTGAACAAACAAAAACCATTTCTCCCGGTTTAATCAAAAAGCTGCGTTTTGGGTGCAATGGGAGGGACAAGGGTCCTGTGCCCCCCTGGCACTGGGGGAGGGAATGGGGAGCCCCTGGGGGTACTGGGAGCACTGGGAGCTCTGGAACGGGGAGCTCTGGGCAGCCCCACATGGGACCCCCCACTCGTGGCCACCCCCGGGCACGGTGGGCGCCCACAGGAGCTGGGGGGGGACACACATGGGGGGTGTCCTTGGGCAGGGAACTCCAGTGTCCCCAGTGTGTCCCCAGTGTCACAGCACGTTCCCGTAGATGTCACTGGGGTCCCGCTGTCGCCTGTGGGGTCCCGGCAGCTCCGCGTAGGTCACCTGGGGGGATGTGGCACGGGGGAGCCCTGCGAGAGACATCAGTTGTGAGACCTGGGTGGGGGGTGACACCCATGGGTGACGTGTCCCTGTGTCCCCACCCTGTACTCACCCCCTGCCCGCTCGGTGCTCACAATGTGGGTGTACAGCACCTCCCCCTCCTCTGGGGGGGCCGGGGGATCCGGGGGGGCCCTGTGGGGATAAGGGGGTGTCTGTGGGGGTGGGGGAATTTGCAGTGAGGGTAAAATGGGGGGTCAGACCGGGACCCCCCCACTCACCTTTCCTGCTGCTTCCTGAGGGCTGCAAAGGGAAGGGGGGAGGGGTGACTGTGGGGTCCTCAGGGCCCCTGAACACCCTCAGGACCCTTGAATGCCCCCAGGACCATTGAGCATCTCTGAAGCCCCCAAAAAGCCTTGAACCACTCCTTGAATCCCCTGAACCCCCAGAGCATCCCAATTCCCCGCAAACCCCTGACAGAACCCCCAACATCCCTGCATGACCCTCCAGGACCTTCCCAAATCCCCCGGGACACCCAGCTGAGGTCTCTGGGGGCTCATCTTCACCCAAGTCAGGAGCTGTTTGTGACACCCTATGGCCCCCCTATTCTGGATGGGCTTCACCTCAATCCCTGGGACCACCATCCCCCCTCCTTGTCACCCACCCAGGCGGTGCCACCGGTGCCAGCCCAGGATGACAGCCACGAGCAAGACCAGGAACAGGAGGGACCCACCGACCCCTGTGGCCACTGCTGGGGACAGAGGGGGACACTGAGGTCACCCTGAAACCCAAGAGTCCTGCTCCCCCTGTGTGACCCCGTGTGAGCCCACCTGTGAGCCAGGGTGAGCCAGGGGTCACCTCCAGGGCCAGCTCAGGGCTGAGTGCCCAGAACACCCGATGCCCGTCCTGTCCCAGCTGGTTGGTGGCCACACACTGGTAGGTGCCTGAATGTCCCACATCGACATCCCCAAGTTCCCGAACGGGACCCTGGGCCACCTCCTGCCCATCACGCAGCCAGGTGAAGGTGACAGGGGCTGAGCCCACCTGCACTGAGCAGCGCAGGGTCACATTGTCACCTGAGTGCACCTGGTGTGACAGGGGACCAGGGGTGATGTTGGCATTGGCCACGGGCACTGTGGGGACACAGAGAGGGCTGGCACCTGGAGAGGTGGGATGGGGGTGCTGTGGGTGGGGTGAACCCCTGCTCAAGGGTCCCCTCACCCAGGACAGTGACATTCAGGGGGACACTCTCAGCCGCGTTGTCCCCTTTGCTCAGCTGGCAGTGATAGAGGCCGCTGTCATTGTCCCCAACGTGGCGCAGCTCCAGGAGGGGGCCAGTGCCCAGTGGTGCCTCCACCCCCCGCCGGTGCCAGGAGAAGGACAGGGGACTTGTCCCAGAAGCCACTGCACAGCTCAGCACCAGGCGGTCCCCCAGTGCCACCTGTCCCCTTGGGGGCTCTGCCCACACGGACACCCACGGGATTGGGATTTCTGTGGGAGGGGACAACAGCAGGGGACAGTGAGGGACATAGGTTGGGGGGGAGGGGCGCGGAGAGAGGCAGGGAGACCCCAGTGATGAAGAGGGGGCACAGAGCTGGGGGGAGGCCTGGAAAGGAATCCCAGGGAGGGTGTGGGGACACAGGGAGGGGATGATGGGACCTGGGGACCATGGGGGGAGATCAGGGAGGGGTGGGGTTAACTAAGGTACGGGCAAAGTGACCCATTGAGGGATGGGGAGATAAGGAGGGGGACTCGAGCAGTGATGGGGGGACATAGAAAAAGTTTACAGGAAAGATGGGGATACCCACATAGGGCTGGGGGATCTGGTGATAGACCCAGAAATGGATGAGGGACCCGTGGCAGGCATGGGGGTTTTGGGCAGTAATGGGGGTACTCAGACAGGGCTGGGGGTCCCCAGATGGGCGTGAGTTTCCCTAACCAGGTCACCCAAGGAGGCTGTGGGGGTGAGGCTCACTGTGCACTGTCACTGTCACCGGCGCTGACTTCTGCCATTCCTGTGACATTGATACCCTGGAGTACACCCAGCCCTGGCAGTGGTAGTCACCGCTGTGGTGCAGCTGCAGAGGGGACAGGGACAGCTCGGTCCCACTTGGGGACCTGCTCACCTCCTCGTCCCCACGGTAGAATTGCACCTGGGTGACCAACCTGTTCCACCAGCCCCGGCAGCGCAGTGTCACCGTGTCCCCCTCCAGCAGTGGCCATGCCGGCACCTGCAGCACCAGCCAGTCTGGGGGACACGGGAGTTCTGTCACACTGGGGGGTCCCGTTTTTGTGGGGACCCCCCATTGAGTCACACCCAGAGCACCAGGGGTCCCCAATTCCACAAAGAGGGTCTTCCTGCACTGGGATGCTCTGGGATGTCCCCATGTTCAGGGGACGGGCTCTGGTCACACCAGGAGGTGACCCATGGAGTGGAACCCACCCAGAGCCCTCAGGGTCCCACAGGTTGCAGTTGGGGACAGCCAAACTCCCCTCACCATCTGAGACTGTCACAGTGGGGCTGAGTCCACTGCCAGGTTTCTCACACTGGTAGGTGCCAATCCTGGTGACAGTGAAGTGGTTGAGTCCGTTTGACTCCCAGCGCTGCCCATCCTTGTACCAGGTGGTGGCACCAGCAGTCCCCGAGCCCTGGCAGGTCAGTGTCACCCGGTCCCACTCCACCGCCGGCATCCAGGGGGGCTCCACCAGGAGCTGGGTGGTCTGGGCACCTGTGGGTGACAGGGGACACCAGCCTGCCAGGGCCAATGTGGGGCTGGGGACAGCGGAGTGGGGACATGGCATCCCCCGAGGACTCACCAGCGAGGCCGAGGGTTAGCGCTGGAAGGGAGAAGGGACAGGGCTGGGTGGGGGTGGCACCGTGGAGAGAGAGGTATGGGGGCACTGGGTGTGGGGGATGTCCTAGAACTGTCACCAGGGGGACACTGGTGTGGCACAGATGTCTCAGAGATTGGGGAACTGCAGCCACCCCATGCTCAGGCAGGACATGAGGACATTGTGGACACCCCAGGCATGGGGACCCTGTGCTGGCACAGGTCACCCCCACCAGCCCCATGGCCTCTGTCCCCATGGCCCATCTGCATGGTGCTTGTCTCCTTGTCCTTGTCCCTGCATTCCTTTCACCTTGTCCTTGTCCTCACAGCTGCCCCAGCACCATAATTCCTCTCCCCACTTTCAGGTCCCTCCAGTCCTGTCCTCCTGATCCTGTCCCCACAGCCACCCCACAACCCTGCTCACCTCATTGCACTGGCTCTGCTGGCCTTGGGGACCTCAGGGGACCCCACAGCCCCCCTGTGCCCCCTCCCCACTGGTCTTTGCCTCACCAAGGCCCATCCCTGGCATGTCAGGCCTGTGCCCGGGGCACTCACCCCACAGGAGCAGTGCCACCTTCCTGGCCATCCCCGTGTCCTCAGCCATGTGGACTGGCTGTCACTCGCTGCTGTGGCCACCGGTCCCCTGGGTGGTGGCTCTTCGGATGAAGAGGAAGGAAGCGAGGTCACGTCTCACCCTCATGTGTAGGTGGCCCTTGGTGGGGGCAGGGTGTGCACAAACTGGGGACAGGCTGTGGGCAGGCTGGGGTCAAGGCTGGGCAGCACAAGGTGGCATATGGGGTTCTCAGGAGTGGGGGGTTCAGGGGGTTTGAGTTGCCAGGGATGGGTGTCCAGGAGAATGGAGGGTCCTTGGAATGGGGTCCCTGGGGAATGGCGGTCCTGGCAGGGTGGAGTCACTGAGGATGGGGGTGCCATAGGAATGGGGGTCCTTAGGGCTGGGGGGACTCAGGGCTGGGAGTCCCAGCGGAATGTGGGCTCCAGGGATTTGGGGTGATGGGATGTGTGTGCCAGGGATGATGGCACCATTGGAATGGTGGCTCCTGGGAGAGTGAAGGCCATGGGGGAAGGGGGATTTCAGAAGATGGATTGGAGGGGAGAGGGTCCCTCGGGAATGGGGGCCCTGGGCCATGGGGATCCTGGGGAATGGCAGACATGGGGGCCCAGGGAGGAGGCACATAAGGATTGGGGATCCCAGGGATGGGCAGTGGCTGGGCCATGGGTCACAGCTCCTTCCATGGGTGCCTCAGTTTTTGGGGTGACGCAGAGCCCAGCAGTGCCCCTGAGGTGCTCATGGCCTGGTGATCACCCCAGGCAGAATCAAAGGTGCTCTAAGTTTGTGTCCCTCCACCTCCCAGTGATCTTTCCTCTCTTCATTTCCTTTTCCTTCCTTTTTCTTTCAATTTCACAATCCCCCAGTTTGTGCCTTGATGATCCTGGGGAGCACCTGAGCAGGGAACTTGTGCTGAGTGTCACACGGGGGGTTGGGTTCTGTCCTGTGGTGGCACATCCACGGGAGTCCTGTCCCGGGAGGAGACACATGCTGGCCAAGGGAATC
This sequence comes from Zosterops lateralis, assembly GCF_965231275.1. Lineage (NCBI taxonomy): Eukaryota > Metazoa > Chordata > Aves > Passeriformes > Zosteropidae > Zosterops > Zosterops lateralis. The sequence goes on from NC_139787.1 coordinate 3,115,544, forward strand.
CTGTCCTGGGGGATGGTGGCAGCTCTAGGAGGGTTCCAGACTTCTCCATTCTTGCCAGTTCCCTGCAGGATCTGAGAGGGTAAGAACAGCTTGGGAATGGAGCCTCAGGCAGGAAGGAGCTCCCCAACTCCTCCTCCTTGAAGCCAGTGCCCATCCAAGTGTGGGGCCCAGCCATGGCCCAGCCCCAGTGCACAGGGATGGGCATTGGCCAGCCCTGCTCTGGCCAGCCCCAGCTGGCAGCCAGGACCTGAGGGTCCCCCCTGGCCCCTTGGCTTTGATTCTGGCAGCTTCAGAGCTGCTACAAAGGTGAGAATTCTGTGGGGCCAGAAAAAAGGCCTGTCTGTGGTTTGCTCAGGCCTGTGCAAGAAGCAAAAAAGCCAATGCGAGCCCAAGCAGTGGCTCTGTGAGGGCCTTTGATGGTTTTCAGAGCAGGGCTGGCTGGAAACAGCCCCTGCAGGGGCAGCTGTGAGGGAACCAGTCTGGAAATGTAGCAATTGATCATTTCTTCCCTGTCAGCAAGGGGCTGAGAGAGCCCCAGAAATTCTGCAAAAACAACAATCTGTTCAACCAGACCTGGACATTCCTCCTTCCTGTGTCCAACCTGCAGCCCTTTGGAACTGCGCAGAAATAATTTTGGGGTCTGGCTGCTGCCTCCAGGCAAGAGGGAAAAGTGTGGAAATATTGAGCAGGGCCTCTGCCCTGTGGTTATGGTGTGGCTGTGTGGAGTGACCCTGTGTGGATTTCAGGTGTTTGAAAAATATTATATGATTGGCTTTTCACAAATATTGATATAAATACTATATGTGTTATATTAGAAAGTTGTGTTGTATTAATATAGTATGCTTGAACTATCTGTTTGGCCAGGACAACATCCAGTGAACATGTAGAGAAGACCCTGCTATTGATATACCCACTATCAGGATCTGCCATCTGAAGAAAGTATAGAACATGACCCAAGCTGGAGGTGATAGTGAAGACACAGCAAAGAAACACACATGCTCTAAAAAGGCAGACCTGAGGAGGGACCATAATAAACACTTCCTGGAATATGGAAACTACTTTGTGGAAAAGTTTGAATATTCAACTAAACTGATGCAATAGAAAGGGTATTTAACAAGGGCTCTGAAATAGCAGGTTGTGGCCTTGCCTGAGTGCCAAGTCACTCGGCCATCTGGACTTTGCTTTTTTTGTTTCCTAATTGTCTTATATTTTTATTATTATTAAACCTATTTCTTGAAATTTACCAGGAAAATGAAATCTGTTCTTTACACAGGTGTCCCCAAAGCTGCTCCATCCCTGCCCTCCTCACCTGCATGGGGCACAGGGAATAGACAGGACTCTGCCCCACCCCTGCCCCGCCCATTCCAGGGCACCCCCCGAGTGCCCAAAGCTGTGGGGGCGTTACCCTGGCAATGGTCGGTCCAAACACATCACGACAGTGGCTTGGGACACGCTGTCACAGTCGTTTCACACACCCCGTGACAGTCCCGGCACTCGCAGCGCGATGGCAGCTGGGCCCTTCCCAGTGCTCTGGGACCACCGTGCCGGTCCCTCCTTCCCGCAGAGCCCAGCCCAGGGTCTCTGCTCCCCCACCGGGCCGGGGTCTCCCCTCAGCCATTTCGGTCCCTCCACCCTCGGGGCTCCCCACTGGGGTCCCGGTCCCTCCATCCCGCCCCCTCCCACCCGGTGCCCCCCGGCCCCTCCGGCCGCGCCCCCCGACAGCCGCAGGGCCGGCACCGGCAGAGGCTCCCGAGCTCCTGCAGGATGAGACGTTCCTTGGGCAGCGCCGCCTGAGCGGGGCCCGGCTCCCTCCCGCCGTCCTTGCCTGCAGCACTCGGGCTCCAGCAGCCCTGGAATGATCCTTCGGGATGGGCCCACCGCTCCCGCAGCGCTGCCCTTTGTCGGGAACAAGCCCAGGAGTGCCCAAATCATCCTCAAGGCCTGGTCTGGGACCTCCTGTGAGGCTGTGCTCGAGCCCTGAGGGGATTTTGGAGCCCAATGGATGTCACTGCTCTGTCCCAAAATCTCAGGCCAGCACGAACGGCAAGTGGTGCCCCACCATGCCCTGGCCCCGTGGGCCTCACCTGAGCACCCTGTGCAATTCCCGGTGCTCCTGCTCCACCTGCATGGCCAGGTGCTGTTCCCGTGGCCACCTGCTCCAGCCGCTCCCGCCTCAGCTGCTGCTCCAGCTCGGCCTTCCTGGCCACATGGCACAGGCACTGAATGATCCCCAACACCAGCAAAAATCACCAGAAAACCTTTCTGGCAGCCAAAATAGCTCCTTGTGGGCAGAGCTGGGGGCACCTGTCCCCCAAAATGTGTCCAATGCTAAAAATGCCCAGAAAAGTCAGGGGAGCGGTGTGTTTGTGCATGGGGGGTGGTTTAGGAGCATGGCTGAACTTCAGGAACCCCAGCCCAAGTTACAAGACCTCGTTAAGGCTCTGCAGCACTCAGAGCAGAACAGGGGCATTGGTCCAACAAGCCCCAGTTTTGCTCCATTTTGCCCTCTCAAGTCACTGCTCCTGGCCCAAGCTGTCCCTGTGCTCCCACTGCAGCTGCAGAGCCCTCAGGGCCTGTGGCTGTGCTCTCCTTCTCCTCCTTCCCCTGTGGCTGCTGTGTCAGGACCAGCAGTGGCCCAGGAAGAGCAGAATTCCAAACGTGGGCTGGAGCCCCCTGAGGAGCCCTGGCAGTGGCAGCACCGAGCACCTGCTTTCCTCACCATCCCAGGGGAATTCAACATTCCCAAAGCTGCTGTGCCAGGGCTGAAGGAGGAAACGGGAGTGAAAGGATGAGGGTTTTTGGTAACTGGTGCCTAAAGCCACGAGAGGTGCTGTTGTGACCCCGAGACTTGGATGGGCAGTCGGTGCTGCCTTCCCTCCATTTGGGATCATGGTGAGGAGTTATGTGTGTTGCACAGGGCCTGTGCCTGGTCCCAGGACGCTGCTACGCTGCCACTCGGCACTATAATCCAACCTGCTGCCTTGGCCGCTTCTGCCCGCTGCCGGTGGTGGTGCCGGGACCGATTGGTGGCCGTGAGTTTGCAAAAGGAGCGATTTCCCCTCCTCCCTCCCGGCCGAGGCCGCCATCAGCCCTGAGGGGATCGAGCTGGCACCGGGGCGCCCCATGCTGGCCGGGAGTGCTCCCTGCAGCGCCCCCTGCTGGCCGGGAGTACTCCCTGCAGCGCCCCCTGGCGGACAAGGTCATACCTGCACCAATGGTGAAAAACCAGCCCTGAGTGGGTGGGAAAGTTCTGGTTTTGTGTTGCTTGTTCTGTTGTCTTCTAAAAATTTTCTAGTAAAGAGCTGTTATACACTTCTCTACATCTTTTCCTGGAAAACCAACAATTTTTTGAAATTATAAAAAGTTTTAGGCATGGGTCTTCTTTCCATTTCAGGAAGGTTTCTACTTTCCTTGGCAGACATTTGTCTTTTAAACCAAGACAGTTGCTAGCTCTGGGGTTCCAGCATGGATTGGACAAATACTCCAAGACAGGGTGAGACACAGGGCCACTTCATGCTCTGCCTTTGAAGCCCTCTAAGACCACTCAGGACCTGGGTTTGGCAGAGAACCTCACTGCCCCCAGTGTGCCATGGCTGACAGACTGATTGACAGACAGGGCTCTATCTCACCAAAAGCAAGGCCTGGCCCACCCCTGCCACACTGGTGTTCCAAAATGTCTCTAGATATCAAATTTTTCCCTTCTCTGACAGCCCACTCTGTGCCATGGCCTGATCCTGACTGCCCTGGAAAATGGGGAGGCTCCAGAACCTCCACAGGGCCTTTGTAACATCATCGTGTGGGGAACACAGCAGAAGAGGGGTATGGAAAATGGCAGAAGAGGATCCAGAGCCTCCTGAAGGCGCTTTGGCCATCAGAACAGTGAAGGTCCAGGGCCCTGCCAGGTCCCTCTGGTGGAGAAAACATGCTGGGGGAATTGTCCCAGGATTGTTCCTTTTTGGGAACTTTCCCTGGAAATTTCCCTTTGGATTCTGTACCTTGTTGCTGTTGGGTTTTATTCTGTTGTTGCTGTTTGGAGGATTTTTCTTTTTCTTTCAGCCCTTTGGGATCTTTGCCTTCTGTGCCCCCACTGGCAGGGGGAGGAGCAGTTTTTATTGGCGACACACAGTCCTGTGGGTGCCCATGGGTGGGGCCCAATGTGCCCCTTAGTCCCCTCAAGTCACGGCACAACCTCATAGATGTCACTGGTCTCCTTTGGTCGACTGTGGGGTCCCGGCAGCTCTGCGTAGGTCACCTGGGGTTCCTGGGGAAGGGTGATGTGGGGGGGCCCTGCAGGAGACACCAGTTGAGGATACCAAGGTGGGGGATGACACCAGTGGGTGACGTCTCACTGACCCCCCACAACCGTACTCACACTGTGCCTGTTTGGTGCTCAGAGCGTGGGTGTACAGAACCTCTCGCTCTTCTGGGGGGGCCACAGGCTCTGGGGGTGCCCTGCGGAGATACAGGGGATTTGTGAGAGGGGATGGAGAGTGGTGGGGTGGGAGTAAAAGAGGGGCCACAGCTGCAGAACCCCCACTCACCTTTCTGGGTGCTTCCTGGTGGCTGCAGAGGAAAGAGGGGAGAGGTGAATGTGGGGTCCCTGGAGCCCTGACCCCTCTCAGGATTTCTGAACCCCCACAAGACCCTCAATTCCCATGAGGAACCCTAAGTATCCGTGAAGCCCCCCAGAATTCATGAACGTTTTCAGTGCACCCAACCAACTCAGTCTCAAGAACCCAAAGCCTGGCAGGGAGAGAGACCCCCCAAAACCACCCCAGGACTTCTGAAGGAACACCCAACACCCCTGCAGGACCTTCCAGCACCTCCCCAAACCCTACAGGATCCCCAGCCAAGGTTAAAATTCTGGGGCTTTGAGTGCTGCCCAATCGCACCCCAACTCTTCAGGGCTTCCTACAGCTGCCTTGGACCCCTGTCCCTTCATTGTCACCCACCAAGGTGGTGCCACCAGTGCCAGGCCAGAATGACAGCCACAAGCAGGACCAGGAAAAAAAGGGACCCACAGACCCCTGCGGCCACTGCAAGTTACAGAAAGGGACACATCAGGATCACCCATCACCCCATGGGTCCTGCACTCCCTAATAACCCCTGTGAACCCACCTGTGACCCCGTGTCCCTGCAGTGTCACCTCCAGGACCAGCTCAGGGCTGAGTGCCCGGAACACGCGGTGCCCGTCCTGTCCCAGCTGGTTGGTGGCCACGCACTGGTAGGTGCCCGAATGTCCCACATCGACGTCCCCAAGCTCCAGGATGGCACCCCGGGCCACATTCTGCCCATTGTGCAGCCAGGTGAAGGTGACAGGGGCTGAGCCCACCTGCACTGAGCAGCGCAGGGTCACGGGGTCACCTATGTGCACCTGGTGTGACAGGGGACCAGGGGTGATGGTGGCATTGGCTACGGGCACTGTGGGGAAAGAGACAGGGCTGAGTCTGGGGGGAGGTGCTGGCAGCCAGCAAGAGGCACAGGGACAAAGCGTGAGAGTTTTCTGGAGGATGCTGTGGGTGAGGCCACCCTGAGCCTGAGCGTCACACTCACCCAGGACAGTGACATTTAGGGGGACACTCTCAGCCACACTGTCCCCATTGCTGACTGGGCAGTGATAGTGGCCGATGTCATTGTCCCCAATGTGGTGCAGCTCCAGGTGGGGTCCAGTGTCCAGTGGTGCCTCTGAGCCTTCCCGGTGCCAGGAGAAGGACAGGGGACCTGTACCCGTGGCCACTGCACAGCGCAGCACCATACGGACCCCCGGTGCCACCTGTCCCTCGGGGGGCTGTGCCCACACAGACACCCCTGAGAGCAGGACCCCTGTGGGAGTGGGGTGAAACCAGGGCACAGTGAGGGACATGGGTGGGGTTTTCGAGGGGCAGGTGAACCCCAGTGAGGAAGACGAGGCCCAGAGCTGATGGGGTCTTGGAAAAAAACCCCAAGGAATGATGGTGGGTTCAGGGAGGGGACACATGGAGTGGGCTGAGGGGACACCACAGGGAGAGTAAGGTGGGACCTGGGGACCATGAGAGGAGATCAGAGAGGGGTGGGATTGAACCGGGAATAGATGAACGGACCCTGTGAGGGATGGGGGGGGACAATGACAGGGACCCAAGCAGTGTTGAGGGGATGTGGAAAAAGTTTATGGGACAGATGGGGGTACCCATGTAGGGCTGGGGGACTCAGCGAGGGACCCAGGAAAAGACTGGGGAACTGAGACAGTGAGAGGGGGTCCAGGCAGTAATGAAGGTTCTGAAGCAGGGGACCAATGGAGGCTGTGGGGGCTCCCCGGGCCCATCCCCACACTCACTGTGCACTGTTATGCGGAGCCGGGCACTGCTCTTCCGCACGTTCCCCCCCTCAGAATGCACCTGGCAGCTGTAATTCCCTGAGTGGGAGACCCCCACGGTGGGCACCAGGAGCTGTGGGGACCTCTGCGGGCCCCCCACCAACTGCCCGTCCCAGTAGAAGAGGTGCAGGAGGGGGGCTTGGGGCTGCAGGGGGCTGGGGGTGCTGAGGCAGCTGAGATTGAGGGGGGACCCCTCGATGGGCTCGGGGGGACCCTCCAGCACTGGGACCATGAAGAGCTCTGAGAATGAGAGGGGAGAGGGATTTGTGACCCTGAGTCCCTGGGGAGGGGCTGTGGGAGTGCTGAGATGTGAGTTGTGGGGGTGCTCACCGTGCACTGTCACTGTCACCGGTGCCAACTCCTGCCACCCCTGTGATACCCCAGAGGTCACCCAGCCCCCGCAGTGGTAGTGGCCGCTGTGGTGCAGCTGCAGAGGGGACAGGGACAACTCGGTCCCACGGAAGGACTTCCTGAACTTCTGGTCCCCATGGTAGAATTGCACCCCAGTGACCGACATGTCCCGCCAGCGCCAGCAGCGCAGTTTCACCGTGTCCCCCTCCAGCAGCGCCCACGTCGGCACCTGCAGCACCAATGGGCCTGTGGGACAAGGGAGTCCTGTCACACCAAGGGAGGGGTCTGCTTTTCATGGAGATCCCCCAACTGGGTCACACCCAGAGGCCAGTCTGGGGTCCCCACTTCCACAAACAGGGTCCCCCCGCACTGGGATGATCTGGATGTCCCCATGTGCAGAGGACAGGCTCTGGTCACACCAGGAGGTGACCCATTAAGCTGAGCCCACCCAGACCCCTCGGGGTCCCACAGCTGCCACACTGGGGACACCCAAACCTCACCATCTAAGACTCTCACGGGAGAGCTGAGCCCGGTGCCGGATCTGTCACACATATAGGTTCCACCCTCGGTGACAGTGAAGTGATCGTGTCTGTTCTGCCCCCAGCGCTGCCCATCCTTGTACCAGGTGGTGTCACCGGCAGTCCACAAGCCCTGGCAGGTCAGTGTCACGCGGTCCCACAGGACCGCTGGCCTCAATGGGGGCTCCACCAGGAGCTGGGTGGTCTGGGTACCTGCAAGTGACAGGGGACACCAGCCTCCCAGGACCACATCAGAGCTGGGGACAGCGGGTTGGGGGCATGGCGTCTCCCAAGAACTCACCAGCAAGGCCGAGGATCTGGGCTGAAAGGGAGAAGGGACAGGGCTGGGTGGGGGTGGCCCTGCAGGGACAGCAGCACCTCGGGGATGAGGTGTGGTGTCTGTCCCTAAACTCTTCCAATGGGAGACACTGGTGTAGCACAGATGTCTTGAGGACAGGCACACCTCAATCACCCTGGGTGGAGGCACGACATGGGGACACTGTGGAAACCCCATGTTTGCACAGGTCATTTCCACCCAGCCATGCTGCCTCTGTCTCCACATCCCCATGGCCCTGTGCCCATGATTTAATTCCAATGGTACCTACTCCCATAGCCCATCTGCATGGTAAATGACCCTTTCCCTGTTCCTGCATCCCTGTTCCCCTCTCCCTGTCCCCATGACTGCCCCAGCCCCAAGGTTCCTTTTGCCACATCCTTGTGCCCACATCTCTATCCTCCTGTTCCTGTTCACATATCCCCATTCCCCTGTTGCTGTCATCCTGTTCCTGTCCCCACAGCCACCCCATGACTCTGGTCACACTGGGTTCCATGCCTATGCACCGGGTCTGCTGACCTTGGGGACCTCAGGGGACCCCACAGGCCCCCCTGTGCCCCCTCCCCACCGGTCTCTGCCTCACCAGGGCCCATCCCCAGGGTGTCAGGCCCGTGCCCGGGGCACTCACCCCACAGGAGCAGTGCCACCTTCCCGGCCATCCCCGTGTCCCCAGCCATGTGGACTGGCTGTCACTTGCTGCTGTGGCCACCGTTCCCCTGGGTGGCGGCTCTTCGGATGAAGAGGAAGGAAGCACGTCACACCTCCCCCCATGTGTAGGTGGCACCTGGTGGGGGCAGGGTGGGGGAAAGATGGAGACACAGTGGGGGACAGGGTGGGGACATAATGGGATAGCCTGGAGGCTCAGCAGGGGATGGTGTTCCCAGGAGTGTGGGGACTCAGGGGTTTTGGGGAACTAAGGATGAGTGTCCAGGAAAATGGGATCCGGGGGAATTGGTGTCTCCATGCCTTGAAGCATTCAGGGATGGGGGAACTGGGGGAAAATGACCCCCAGAGATTTTGGGTCATGGGATGTGGGTGTCAGGGTTGGGGGTGTTGTGGGAAAAAGGCGAAGCTTGAGAAGAGGGGTTCTGGGGGAAAAAGCAGCCCATGGGATGGGATCAAGGCAATGGTGGTTATGGGCAATGGGAGTGCTGGAATGGAGGTCTCAGAGCAGAGAGACCAAGGGAATGGGGGTCCCATGTTTGGGTTCCCAGGGGAATGGGGGTCCCAGGGATGGGCAGTGGCTGGGTGGGCACAGGAGTGTCAGCTTCTTCCCTGAGTGCCCCAGATTTTGGGGTGAGTCAGAGCCCAGCAAAACCCCCACAGTGTGCTCATGGCCAGGGGGGCACCCCAGGGTTGAGTCTCTGGGTCTGTGCTCCACACACCCCTGGACTTTTTCCCATCCCCCCCATTTCCTGGTTCAGCCATCCCAGGGAACACCTGAGCAGGTAACGGTGGGGGGATCTCAGAAAGGGATAAGGGGGGTGGGGGCTGCAGGAAGTGTTTGGGGGGCTGTGGGGGATGAAAGATTTTCACTTTCTCTTTCCTGCATCAGAAGGAAGAGGCCATTTATGCTGAACTGAGGACGTGGGTTCTGTCCTGGGGGGGGCACATCCAGAGGGGTCCTGGCCTGAGGGAAAAGGGCTCCTCTGGTGTGGTGACACCTGGGTCTTGTCCCAGGGTCTTGTCCCAGGCGGATCCTCGTTCCGGGGGTGCCATGTCCTTGAGGATTCTGGTCCAAGAGGTGTCAAATCCTGAGAACCTCTGTCATGAGGGGACCCTGAGCATTTTTACTGACTTCAGTGGGGCCCTGTGATATCTGGGCTGCCCAAACTTAAGAAGCATGTGTTACAACCTTGCCCTCATGATGGTAACTGCTGGCTGAATTTGATGTAATTCTCTGATGCCCAGTTGGTTGAGACAAAACTATACATCCAGGATGTAAATGTAAAAATCTTTTCCAACACTATTTTTCCCCAATTAAAAGGAAATTCAGCAAAAATGAAACTGACTATGTAGAAAATGGTCTGGTTGATAGAATCCTTTTAAACACTGGTCTCACAATAACAACACAAACAAATCACAGAGGAAATGAGACCTTTTGGCTCCCTTTAGGAGCCCATTGGTGCATCCCACAGCAGCCTTTGCTTGTGGATAACACAGAGTGTGGAATCTCCCTGAGTGTCCAACAGGTCCATGGGATTGTTCCCTGCCTGCTGGGCAGTAACCCAGCCCATAAGGAAGGCTTTGGTTTGCCCATATTCAGGAACTCTGCCCATTTTTCTCCTTCCCATTTATAAACTTGACTTAGTCCCCAAGGGTTCTGTTCCCAAAAGGGGAAGGAAGAACTCTGTCCATCCTTGGGACATTGCACAGGAATCCCTGGAAATGCCCGTGTGTCCCTCAGGGTCTGCTTCCCTGGGAAATGCACTCCACCCTGCCCTGAATTCCCCTGCCTGGGCACTCCCTGCTCCTGCTGGGACATCCCTGTTCCCCAGATCCACGGGTGGAGTCCCTGCTCAAATTTCCACACTTCTCGCTCTCTTCTGGTGTCCACATCCAGAACCCAAACATTCTTTCTGGGAGGTTCCAAAGGGCTGCAAGTTTTGTTCAAGAAGGAGGGTCCCAGTCAGGTTGTTGAGCAGATGGGTGTGGGATTTGCAGAATGCCTGCTGCCGCCGTGCGCTTGCCCTGATTGGCTAGCCCGGAGCGCACGTAGCAGTACACCTGCAAGTTGTGGTCCTCCACCTAGGCCTGCACTGTGAGCTGCAGCAATGAAGCCGATGCCAAAGAAGAGAAGGACTCTCGAGGAGTTGGGGTAGGAAGAGTTTATTCCTGCCCGGGCACTCCAGAGAGAGCCCCGAGCAAACAAATGCACCGGCTTAAATATGGACATCAGTGGGTGTGGGGAAAGCGCAGGACAACCAATAGGAAGGAACCAGGGAGTGGCAGGGATGTGGGGTGATCCACTCAGGAATGACCAGGGAAAAGGCGGGAAGGGACCCAGCCAATCCCCAGGCCCAGGCCTCAGGGAGATTGGCATGGGGGGGTAAGGGTGATGGACAGGGCCTGTGGCGGGAAGGACGGGCCAATCAGGGACTGTCTCCAGGGAGGGTAGGCAGAGGGTTATATAACTTAGGGAGTAAACAACAAAATGGAGTCGGGGGAACAAGGCCAGGGAAGCCATTTTGGGTGAACCAAACTGGGGTACATAAAACCAAACTGTACATAAAACAGCAACAAACCCCAACATCTCCCCCTTTTTCTTTAAATAAAGAAAGAGCGGTAGCTCTTAAAAAGTCCATCAAAGCCCAGTCTCTTCTTCCAGCGGAGCCAAGCGAAACTCGTCCAGCTGGCGAAGAGCATCCTCCAATTCTTGGAGCTCGATCTCAACTTGAGGGCTTTCCTCGAGGTGGTTCACCGTGGGGGAGGTGCTATCTGAAATCAATCTCAACAGCATTCGTTTAATAACAGCAAACGCGATTGAGACTACAACCAAAACTAACACAATCGTCAAACAAGTTTGAATGACCGACCCAGACCATGAGGACGAAGGAACCCCCCATTTGTCCAATAGGTTTCCTAGCCAGCCTCCAGTCTCTCTTTTAATGTCCCCGACCATATCTCGGATCTTAACTATGGACTTGTGAATGTCCTCCGCCTTGCTCGAGAGGTTGAAACAACACAACCCCTCGAACTCTTCGCATGTATGTTGGTGAAGCAGCAGGAGATAATCAATGGCCGCCCTATTCTGTAGGGTGGCCTGCCTCGTTATCTTCTCCTCTGCTAGGAGGTCCGATAGTGCGTTAGACGTTAAATTCGCTTGTTTAGCCACCCAGCATTCCAATTCGGCTAATTCTCCCATGTTTTTTGCAATTGAGACCCAGGGCAGAAAAATTGTGACGGCCGTAGCCTTGGCCCTGGACCAATGCAGTATTTCCGATTCACAATCAGGGTGGAGGTTTGCCAGGCCTCTCCTTTTGATTGGTGAGTGCTGTGTGGGATTTTTCTTAATCCAATGAATAATTTGGGTTTTGTTGGGGGTAAACAGCCCTAACCGCCCTAAAGTGCATGGGCCTCCGAACACAAGAGAGGGGATGCCGCTGTAAGCCCGATCACCGCAGATTAAGAATGTTTTCGGGGGAAGAGCAAGGGGTTGGGTACTGGAAATCGTGGCTACATAGGCCAAGGCAGAGCACCACCTACTGGCCCAGTAGTTGTCTGATACCTGCTTGATTTCACGGTAATGTTTACGGACATTGGCCGCTGGCTGGAAGGAGAAGTGGATGCAAAACGTGGCGGGGGAGGACCCCAGGAGATCCAGCTCCTGGGGCTCTTGGGTGACGACAGGAAGGTGGGAGGTCCACTCCTTCCAGAGCGCCAGGGGGTTTTTGATTACGTGAGAATCGTGACCAATTTCCTTCCAATGATTAACCTGGATGGGCTTACGATTGTAACTTGCCTTAAATCGTAGGAGCTGAGGGGGGAACTCGCTCTCTACGGACGGGATCCCCACGAGGCACGATGACAGGGGGTCTCCTGCTGAGGCGGAGGACAGACAGATATGGTCTTGCTTTAGGGACTTCGCCAAGGTTCTCCATACGTTAGCTTTTGGCTGTGGGACCATCCAGGTTGTTGCTCGTCCCATGAGGCTGGCTAGGAGCATCACCCAGACGACGACGGCAATGCTTGGGGGCTTTCCGGTGGCCTGGTCGGCGGCTTCCCTGGGGGGAGAACTAAAGACATACATTTTAAATCAACCAAAAAGCCACTCTAAGGTTCCTGGCTCTGAGTCCGTAACTGAATCCGAAAAAGGGAAGGAGTCTCCCTCCTCCCCACTGGGGGGAAATAACCAGGAAGGCAGAGTGACCGCTGCTGTAACTTCTGCCTCCTTTGCCGGGTCGTTTCCCTGCTTGCTGCCCTTCTTCCCAGACTTCTTTCTCCTCCTCCAGGAGGCCACGGTAACCTGAGCCGGATCGGAACCCGTTTTGGAGGGTTTGGGGACGTAAGGCCTCACATTACGGGATGGGACCCACCGAAGACCGGTGTCAGTGGAGACACAGGCGTACCCGCGTCCCCAGGTAACTAAATCGTGAGGTCCTAACGTCCTCAAAGTCTCCGGATCCCTGACGAGGACCTTTGGCCTTTCGTGGGGCACTAACTGTGCACTCCCTCGAAAGTGCCTCGTCACTGGCGGGTTCATGGTCTCGAAGGAGCAGTTTAAAAAATTGATCGTGAAAAGGGCACGGGACAGTCGGACGGATGGTGGTTCGTTTCTCAGGATGTTATTCTGCTGGCTGAGGACCCTCTTGATGTTTTGATGGGTCCTCTCCACGATGGCTTGGCCCGTTGGGGAATAAGGGATGCCTGTCTTATGATTTATTCCCCACTGCTGCAGGAAGTTACAGAACTCCCTGGATGTGTACGCTGGGCCGTTATCAGTCTTTAGAGACTTGGGGATGCCCATAAAGGAGAAAGCGTGTATCAGATGCCGGATGGCATCCGCCGATTTCTCCCCTGTGTGGGCAGAGGCGTACACCGCTCCTGAAAAGGTGTCCACCGTGACGTGCACAAACTTCTGCCTCCCGAAGGGGGCAAAGTGTGTGACGTCCGTCTGCCACACCTCGCAGCTCGACAGCCCCCGGGGATTTACTCCCGTGGCCATCGAGGGGACCGAATTCTGATGGCATGTGGGACAGGAGGCCACGATCGCCTTGGCCTGGTCACGGGTAAGGCGGAACTCCCGGACCAAGCCTGGGGCATTCTGATGATGGAGTTGGTGGCTGAGCTTTGCCTGCTCAAAGGTGTTGGGCAAAGGAATCACCTCCACAGGGGCAGCAAGGGCATCGGCCCTTCTGTTCCCCTCGGCGATGACTCCTGGCAGGTCCGTGTGTGATCTGATGTGCATCACATAAAATGGCTGCTTCCGGTGGGAGATCAGCTTGACAAGCTTCGAAAGCAGCTCAAATAAGGCAAGGTTGTCTACCTCCTGTAGAATGGAGTTCTCTGCTCTGGACACTACTCCGGCTACATACGCCGAATCTGTTACCAAATTTATGGGTTCAGAGAACCTCTCGAACGCCCTGACGACTGCGGCCAACTCAGCAACTTGAGGCGACCCTTTCACCTCGGCAACGTCTGACTCCCACTGCTGAGTTTCTGGATTCCTCCAAGTCATGACTGACTTGTGAGTCCTCCCGGACGCGTCTGTAAAAATGGTCAAGGCATCGAGGGGTTTTTTGCTCTGAATCGGCTTCAGCTCTAATTGGAATGTGGAGTCCGAATTAAAAATTTTGTGGGCAGGCCGAGTTATTGAAATTTGCCCAGAGTAGCTATCCAGAGCGAATTGGAGTGACTCGTTCTCCATAAGAAGGTGTTCCAACATTGCCTTTGTAATTTGGCCCGAAGATAACCTAATTGGCATGTGAATGCACTCAAAATCACAGCCGGCTAGGTCCCGAATTCGGAGCCTAGCCTTCCGGATAAGGTCGGCCATCAGCTCCTGTGGCCTAGTCATCTGTTTGGACCTGTGATGGCTTAGGAAGACCCACTCGATGACTAGGAGTGGGTCGTTCCCATCACGGTCCCTCTTAGGGAGCTTCTGGATGACATTGTCCCACTGGAATATCAGTCCCTGGAGGTGTGGCAGCCTTCCGAAGATAACAAATCGGAAGGGCAGGTCAGGTCTGCACCTGTGGGCCTGCCTGGTGGACATTGCCTCCTGAACCTTTTCCAGAGCCTGTTTCGCCTCTGGGGTGAGGGACCTAGGGGAACTGAGCCCCTCTTCTCCCCCTTTCAGTAAACTGAAAAGGGGGGCCAGGTCCTCGGTAGAGAGACCCAGCCAAGGCCTCACCCAATTTAACGTCCCACACAGTTGTTGGACGTCCGCCAATGTCTCAATTTGGGTTCTTATTTCCAATTGTTGCGGCACAATGGTCCGCTGACTGATGACAAGTCCCAGGTACCTCCAGGGGGGCATCTTCTGAATCTTATTTTCCTGTAACTCGAACCCTGCAGCAGCCAGTGAAGCCACTGTAAGGTCAAGCACGTGGGCCAGCAGGTCGTCGGTGGGAGCGCACACCAAGACGTCATCCATATAGTGATGAATGACGGCTTGGTGCGTGGTTGCACGCACAGGGGCGAGCAAGGAAGAGACATACCACTGGCAAATCATCGGAGAGTTTTTCATACCTTGGGGTAAAACCCGCCAGTGGTACCTTTTCCTTGGGGCTTCCCGGTTGATGGTAGGAACCGAGAAGGCAAAACGTGGGGCATCGTCCGGATGTAGCGGAATTTGGAAAAAGCAATCTTTAATGTCTATCACTGCCAATTTCCAATTTTGGGGGAGCATGGTCGGGGAAGGCATCCCTGGTTGGAGTGACCCCATATCCTCAATTACTTCATTAATTTTTCTGAGATCGTGGAGGAGCCGCCATCTGGTCTTGTCGGACTTCTGGATGACAAAGACCAGGGAGTTCCACGGCGAGGTGGACTCCACTATGTGACCTTTACTTAGCTGCTCTTCCACGAGCTCGTTGAGTGCCTTCAATTTCTGATGCGACAGTGGCCATTGCTCTACCCAGACTGGTTCGTTAGACAGCCAATTCAGCTTCAAGGTAGGGCGCTCGTCGATGGCCACTGTATTAACCTTGGGGGGGTCTGGAAAGCCAATTGTGACCCCCCACTGCTGCATGAGGTCTCTCCCCCACAGGGGTGTCTCATAGTTCAAAACAAACGGGCGTAATGAAGCCAATTGCCCGTTTGGCCCCTCAATTTGGACCATGTCCTTCGATTGTTTCGCCAATTGAAGCCCGCCTACACCCGAGACGTGCTTTCCCACTTTTTGCAACTCCCAATGTGACGGCCACATACTCTCCGGTATGACCGTCACATCCGCGCCCGTGTCCCAGACCCCTCGGATGTTCCTAGTGTCTCCACCCACACTGATCCGGCATGTGTCTGTTGGTTTCTGCCTCGTGATCGGCCTTACCGAAAGGACGCTCGGTGGTTCGTCTTCGCAGCAGCTCATCCCCGTTGTCTCGGTTTCGCCCCCTTCTTCCTGGCACACGGCAAGGAGGGGTTCTGGGATGAGCTGTGCTATTATCTGTCCCTTCGGCAGAAATGTGGGTGGGTGGTCTGTGTGCAGCCACAATTCAAACCTCCCGGGGTCGGTGGTGATGACCCCGGGGGCTATGTGTATGTCCAATGGAGTGTATTTACAATCTCCCACCACGACATATTTGCACCCTATCTCGTCCCACGTGCCCCTGTCCTTCGAGACCACGACTGTGTGCCAATCGCGATCCCGCAAGTGAAGAGGCTGCGCCAATTTGAGCCTAAAGGGCTCATACCTGGAGTCCGTCGTCAGGGTTCCCTCGGGTTCCCGGACGAAGATCTTATCTCCCGGCTCGGCGTCCTGAGGAGGAGGTGCCTTGGTCTCAGTTGGTAGAAATGTCAAGTCCGGTTCAGTTGTCATCTCTGGTGCTTTGGTCGTGTCAGACACAACCATGTCTCTGTGGAGGGCAGAAAAAGCAGAGGTGTTATTGTCATAAACATTACTTTCCCCGGCTGTGTCGCCCTCCCTGTTTTTGTCCACACGCCGGGGGGCGCCGCGCTCCTCTTCTAGTTTTTTGAAGAGGATCCCCCTTTCCCGCCTCCCCCCTTCTTCAAAAAGGTCTGAAACTCCGCTCTTTTGGGGCATTGGCTCGACCAGTGACCCTTCTGGCCACACAGAAAACAAGGTCTATCACTGGGCGGTTTTTTAGGTGTCTTCGGCGTTCTTGGTTCTTCCTTTTGTGAGACTACAGCAACTTTGGGACCAGTTGATCTTCTCTGCAGAGTCCGGCTTCTTCCCGCAGCTACCCTAGCGCTGACAGCTTTTAACATTTCGTCTAGGGTGGGCTGTTCCCCAGGCGTCTTCGGGATTCGAAGAATGGCCTCTCGACATTCCTCGTTTGCGTTCTTCAACGCCATCTCCTCGAGGATGTCTTCCCTTGCGCCCACCCTATTGACCTGTTGGTCTATCGCCGCCGTCAGCCGCTCGACGAAAGCCACAAAAGATTCTGCCGGGCCCTGCAAGATCTCAGAGTAGGGTTGCAATGGCCCCGCAGGCCGCATCTCACAAAATGCCTGGACTGCTTTTTCCCGGATCACCGTCAACACCCCCTCGGGTATGTTTTCCGCCTGGTCGGATGCACTTTTCCATTCACCCTCCCCCATCAGATGTTCAAGCGTAATGGGGTCCCCACCGTTATCCGTGGCAGTCACAGGATCTCGTAACAGGCTAGGGAGTGCTCGTCCAAGCAGGTCTTTCCAAGTGCCTTGCCAGAGCTTGTACTCTGTTTTGTTGTTCAGGCACCGAAAGAGCTGCTTCAGATCCCAAGGGACGACCACATGCCCCGCAAGGGTTGACTCTAACATTCCTTGGAAGTACGGACTCTCTCGTCCGTACTCCTTCAGGGTCTTCATTAGATCCTTAATGGCTGCCTGCGGAAACGGTCTCCAAGTGGCTGCCCCCCCACGGCCGCGGTAAGTTACTGGAGTGACCGTGGGAATGCCACTCGGGTCGGGGCTTCCGGTTTCCAGGTCTTCCCCTTCCGGACTCCAACCGTGGGAATCGGAAGGGTAGGCGTGGGAACCGGAAGAGGGGCGGGACCAGGCGGTGGGTGGCGCAGAGGGAAGGGGTGTGTCTCTTGCGTGGGCGGAGTAGGAAGGCGGGGAAATGGGAGGAGAAAGGGGAGGGAACTTATCACGGGAAAGGGGAGGGGTATCCAAGAAGGGGTTGGTACTCCGAGATGACGCCCCGAGGGCGGGGGAACGAGAATGGGAGGGGAAAAAGGAGGACAGGGACGACGAGCGGACAAGGCGTCCGTCGCCATTTTGTGTAAAGGGGTTCGGGGCGCCATTTTGAGTACCGGGGAAATCGGGTTCCGCAAAGGAAAAGCGAACACGGGGTTTACAGCTAGGGGACATTTGGGGAAGGGGAGATCTCGCCGCAGGCGGGGTACACCCGCTTAGAGAGCTCTGAGCTGTCTGGCCGGGACGGCTCAGGCGGGGGGATTTGCCGTCCCTCAAGGGGCCAGGGCTAGAAGACCCCTTGAGGATTCCTGGCCGGGGAGAGGGAGGACGGGCAGGAGGGTTAGGACGGGGAGAACACAAGCTCGAAAGCGAACCTCGGGAGCTCCCTTTCTGCATTCCCTCGAGATTTATACACACAGCTCGTAGCTGTCGGGCCCAATAAAGAAATTTCAAAGCATTTTTGTCACCCGATTTGGCCAGATTTGCGAATTTGACATACACTGCCGCCCAAAATACAGCAGTGTCTACGGATCGGGCAACTGTTTTTGGGAAATGCAGGAAGAGAAAACGAACAAATTTATTCAAATCTCCCTTTGAAAACTTGAAATTCACAACAACCAACAAACTCTTAACCTTCGAACGAACTTCTCTTTGGGGGACACTGAGCCTCGCACCCATGGCTGTTGATGTTAAAGTGTGTCCCCACACACCCGACAAGCCTCAAAACAGAAAGAACGAAAAACCAAATGCCAACCGCACACAAAACCGGCCAGGCCACGAACCTCGGAACCGGGGCGGGACCAACAAAAGACCAAAGCCACAACTCAAAACAACAAAACCACAAAAATCCAACTGAAAAGCGAAGAACCCCTTGGAAACCAAACCCGAAAGCAGTAAAGAAAAGAACCCAAAACCAGCGGGCTCCCTCTCCACCCTCCCAGGGGCTGCGCAGCCTAGGAATCCCGGGTGTCACCCCGAGACTCCCTCCCCTGTGTGGAAAGGTCTCCCTCCCCCGTGGAGGCAGTCCCCTTCCTTCCCTCGGGCAAGCTCCCCCCCGAAACCCCTTCAGGGTTTTCGGGTATACTTACCCGTCCAAGGGTCTTCAAAAACGAGGCTTGCAGGTGGACCGGCTTCGAGGAAGACTCTCTGGTGCGGAGAGCTACCTTCCTCACCCTTCCGGAGCGCCCTGCCGAAGCAGCTGCTCTACGGAGGGCACGCAGACTGCGAAACAGCCAAAACTGTAATCCCGAGCAAACTTGGTAGTTTGCTCGCCGCGTCCTGCGCCGCTGCAGGTCTCAAGTGCTGACGCTGAGGGGCCCCACGTTGGGCACCACCCCTGCCGCCGTGCGCTTGCCCTGATTGGCTAGCCCGGAGCGCACGTAGCAGTACACCTGCAAGTTGTGGTCCTCCACCTAGGCCTGCACTGTGAGCTGCAGCAATGAAGCCGATGCCAAAGAAGAGAAGGACTCTCGAGGAGTTGGGGTAGGAAGAGTTTATTCCTGCCCGGGCACTCCAGAGAGAGCCCCGAGCAAACAAATGCACCGGCTTAAATATGGACATCAGTGGGTGTGGGGAAAGCGCAGGACAACCAATAGGAAGGAACCAGGGAGTGGCAGGGATGTGGGGTGATCCACTCAGGAATGACCAGGGAAAAGGCGGGAAGGGACCCAGCCAATCCCCAGGCCCAGGCCTCAGGGAGATTGGCATGGGGGGGTAAGGGTGATGGACAGGGCCTGTGGCGGGAAGGACGGGCCAATCAGGGACTGTCTCCAGGGAGGGTAGGCAGAGGGTTATATAACTTAGGGAGTAAACAACAAAATGGAGTCGGGGGAACAAGGCCAGGGAAGCCATTTTGGGTGAACCAAACTGGGGTACATAAAACCAAACTGTACATAAAACAGCAACAAACCCCAACAGCCTGGGGCTCTCTCAGCCCCTTGCTGACAGCGAGCAAAATGATCAATTGCTGCATTTCCGGACTGGTTCCCTCACAGCTGCCCCTGCAGGGGGGTTTCCAGCCAGCCCTGCTCTGAAAACCATCAAAGGCCCTCACAGAACCACTGCTTGGGCTCCCATTGGCTTTTGTGCTTCTTGCACAGGCCTGAGCAAACCACAGCCAGGCATTTTTCCTGCCACAGAATTCTCACCTTTGCAGCAGCTCTAAAGCTGCCAGAATCAAAGCCAAGGGGCCAGGGGGGACCCTCAGGTCCAGCTGGGGCTGGCCAGAGCAGGGCTGGCCAACGCCCATCCCTGTGCACTGGGGCTGGGCCATGGCTGGGCCCCACACTTGGATGGGCACTGGCTTCAAGGAGGAGGAGTTGGGGAGCTCTTGCCTGCCTGGGACTCCATTCCCAAGCTGCCCTTGCTGGCTCAGATCGTGCAGGGGACCAGCAAGAATGGAGAAGTCTGGAACAGGTTTTCTCCCAAAGCCCCAGAAACCCAAAGTGTCCCAAGCCCTCGGGACAGAAAGGCCATGGGGGATATAAAGGGAATCAGGAGAGAGCAGAGGCAGCTTCCAGCAGCTTCAGCCACTACAGATT
Source organism: Zosterops lateralis (assembly GCF_965231275.1). Taxonomy (NCBI): domain Eukaryota; kingdom Metazoa; phylum Chordata; class Aves; order Passeriformes; family Zosteropidae; genus Zosterops; species Zosterops lateralis. The sequence goes on from NC_139787.1 coordinate 3,135,437, forward strand.
TGGGGGTCTCAGCCTCACAGCTGCAATCTGGAGCCAAGTCAGCCATTTTTCCACAGGGAAAAAGCTGCAGTTTTCCATCGCAGTGCTGGGGCAGAGGGGGCAGGATGGTCATTGAGTGTTGTGGACAGAGGGTTGACGTCCAGGAGTGTCACGAGCATTTCAGCTGGAGGGTCTTGTCTGTTCCCTGGTTCCCAGCTTTTAGACCCTTCATGGGATGAGGGATTGGGGTGGTTTTGGGAGGTTGTGGGGGTGTCTGTGCCCTCCCCAGCTGACACCAACATCCTTTAACCCCCCCCCCATGTAAACCCTGGGGGGCTTCTTACCCACAGCAGGATCTTGGGGGGCTGTGGGGTGCCAGACCAGGGACTGAGCTGTGGAATTGCCTCTGTCTCCAGAGCAGCTCTGCCAAAGCCCAGCGATGCCCTTTGGGATCCCTGAAATCATCTCTCTGGCATCTGCAGGCCCTCGTGCCCATCCTTCCTCTCTGTGCTTGCTGCCTGCGGGGTTGTTCCTCTCACACCCTCTTGGCTGCTGCAATTCCATCCGTGCCATCCATTGGATTTGCCCATTCCATGTTTGGGCTATCCCAGCCCCTCCCCGCTGCCCAGTGCACCCCAGGAGTCCAGGGAGGGAGGGAGGGAGGGAGGAAGGCAGGAAGGCAGGAAGGCAGGAAGGCAGGAAGGCAGGAAGGAAGGCAGGAAAGAAGGAAGGCAGGCAGGAAGGCAGGAAGGAAGGCAGGAAGGCAGGAAGGAAGGCAGGAAGGCAGGAAGGCAGGCAGGAAGGCAGGAAGGAAGGCAGGCAGGCAGGAAGGCAGGAAGGCAGGCAGGAAGGCAGGAAGGAAGGCAGGCAGGCAGGCAGGCAGGCAGGCAGGAAGGCAGGAAGGCAGGAAGGCAGGCAGGCAGGAAGGCAGGAAGGCAGGCAGGCAGGCAGGCAGGAAGGAAGGAAGGAAGGAAGGAAGGAAGGAAGGAAGGAAGGAAGGAAGGAAGGAAGGGGTTGCTCCTTCTGCAAGCTCTGCAGAAGCTCTGCCCTTTAGGCAGCAATGGCCAATCTCAGCACTGCCAGCAGCACCTTCTTAGCAGAGATATTCCCGTGGGTGATTTTCTCCTTCCTCTGAGTGGGGGGAAGAGGGATGAGGACTCTCAGTGTGGCTCCACACATTGGGCTGGGCTGGTGCCAGCTGGGGGGATCACAAGGAATACGTGGGTGTTGTGGTTTGAAAGCAAAATGAATGAGAGGCTCCAAGTCAGAGATATAATTTAGTAAGAAGAAATGTAAAAAGGTAAAAGTAAAATAAAATAAATACAATAACACAAAGGATCACTGACAGAGTCAGAATACAACCTGAGCAGGATGGTGGAAGCAGTCCAGGTGAGGTGCTCTTCCTGAAGCAGTAATCCTGTAGAAAGGTCTGGTAGCTCTGCTCCTCTGGGAATCCAGTGGATAAGTGCTACTTGCACTGTCCCACATACCAGCTTATATCCAGGTGAGAATGCTTGGCTCCTCCCCCTGGGCAGAGCATCTCACAATAGCATGAGAAGTGTGAAATGGGTCCTTGATGGCCCATTAACAGAGATAACCCCTGGAGGGAGTTACCTGTGACTCTTGGGTCATTAGCAGGAGACACCACAAAAGTCATTAGCAGAAAACACCCCAAAGGCGTTAATGGGCCACTAGCAGAAGAGGCAGGGGGCTTGGGAAAACACTAGCCCACCTGGTTTGAACAGTTCATGAAGATGGTGATAGAATCAATACTTTGTGTACATCCTACACTGCAACCCAGGACATAATCTACCCCTTATTCTATTACCATCTACATCATATCCAAATCAATACATTCTTACAAAGATATGCATACACATAGAGAATAAAATGTTACACACTGTTCTCACTTAAAATTAAGTCTCCCTGTGGTACACAATGGGTTTCCCCATCTTTCTGCATTACCCACCAAGTGTGACCAGATCCTTGAGCAAAGACAATCCCACGGATGGGTCTGCCTTTTCCTGAGGCGGGATTAATCCAAACAGTCTTCCCTAAAATGCCTTTCATATGTACTGCAGGGACTTTATCTCCATCCACTGTGTGCAAGGGTTCAGACTGGGCAGGACCACCTCGATTAATAGACCCTCGGGTTGTGCCATCCAGGTAGCTTTGGCTAAGTTCATTTCCCAATTCTTGAAGGTCCCCCCGACAAGTGCCTTCAGGGCAGTCTTTAGTAGTCAATTGCACCGTTCAACTTTTCCGGCAGCTGGTGCGTGATAAGGAATGTGATATATCCATTGAATACCATGTTCTCTAGCCCAGGTGTTTAAAAGGCTGTTTTTGAAATGGGTCCCATTGTCCGACTCAATTCTCTCGGGGGTGCCGTGTCTCCACAGGACTTGTTTTTCCAGGCCCAGGATGGTGTTCCGGGCAGTGGCATGAGGCACAGGGTAGGTTTCCAGCCATCCAGTGGTGGCTTCCACCATGGTCAGCACGTAGCGCTTTCCTTGGCGGCTTTGGGGAAGGGTGATGTAGTCAATTTGCCAGGCTTCCCCATACCTGTACTTCAGCCATCGTCCACCATACCACAGAGGCTTCACTCGCTTGGCCTGTTTGATTGCAGCGCAGGTCTCACAGTTGTGGATGACCTGGGAGATGCTGTCCATAGTAAGGTCCACCCCTCGGTCATGGGCCCATCGGTATGTCGCATCTCTTCCTTGATGACCAGAGGCATCATGGGCCCAACGAACTAGGAACAGTTCTCCCTTGAGCTGCCAGTGCAGATCCACCTGTGATACTTTCACCTTGGCAGCTTTGTCCACCTGCTCGTTGTTGCGATGCTCCTCATTAGCCCGGCTCTTGGGTACGTGTGCGTCCACGTGTCGAACCTTCACGGTCAGTCTCTCTACTCGGGCAGTGATGTCCTGCCAAATGTCAGCCGCCCAGATGGGTTTTCCTCTGCGCTGCCAGTTGGCCTTTTTCCAGCGCTTCAGCCATCCCCACAGAGCATTAGCTACCATCCATGAGTCAGTGTAGAGATAGAGCCTCGGCCATTTCTCTTGTTCAGCAATATCCAAAGCCAGCTGGACAGCTTTAAGCTCTGCAACCTGACTTGACCCACCTTGTCCCTCGGTAGCCTGTGCAACTTGTCGTGTGGGGCTCCAAACTGCAGCTTTCCATTTCCGATTAGCGCCTACAATTTGACAGGAGCCATCAGTGAAGAGAGCATATCGTCTTTCAGTCTCCGGTAGCTCATTGTATGGTGGGACTTCCTCAGCACGTGTTACTTGCTTTTCTTCTTCTTCAGACGATAATCCAAAATTCTCACCTTCTCGCCAGTTTGTTATAACTTCCAGAATCCCAGGGCGATTTGGGCTTCCAATACGGGCACGCTGTGTGATGAGAGCAATCCATTTGCTCCATGTGGTGTCAGTGGCGTGATGTGTGGAGGGAACCTTTCCCTTAAACATCCACCCCAGCACTGGTAATCGGGGTGCCAGAAGCAGCTGTGTTTCAGTGCCAATCACTTCTGAGGCAGCTTGAACTCCTTCATAGGCGGCCAAGATCTCCTTCTCTGTGGGAGTGTAGTTGGCTTCGGAGCCTCTGTAACTTCGGCTCCAGAATCCCAATGGTCGGCCTCGAGTCTCCCTAGGCACCTTCTGCCAAAGGCTCCAGGACAGACCGTTGTTCCCAGCTGCAGAGTAAAGCACATTCTTCACATCTGGTCCCGTCCTGACTGGGCCAAGGGCTACTGCGTGAGCAATCTCTTGTTTGATCTGAACAAAGGCTTGTTGCTGTTCAGGGCCCCAGTGGAAATCGTTCTTCTTGCGAGTAACCAGATAGAGAGGGCTCACGATCTGACTGTACTCAGGAATGTGCATCCTCCAGAAGCCTATGGCACCTAGGAAAGCTTGTGTTTCCTTCTTGTTGGTAGGTGGGGACATGGCAGTGATCTTGTTTATTATCTCTGTGGGGATTTGGCGACGTCCATCTTGCCACTTGACTCCCAGGAACTGGATTTCTTGAGCCGGTCCCTTAACCTTACTTCGTTTAATGGCAAAACCAGCTTTCAACAGAATTTGGATAATCTTCTCTCCTTTCTCAAAGACCTCCCCTGGGGCGTTTCCCCATACAATGATGTCGTCGATGTACTGCAGATGTTCCGGAGCCTCACCCTTCTCCAGTGCAGCCTGGATCAGCCCATGGCAGATGGTGGGGCTGTGTTTCCACCCCTGGGGCAGTCGGTTCCAGGTGTACTGCACGCCCCTCCAGGTGAAAGCAAACTGGGGCTTGCACTGTGCTGCCAAAGGAATGGAGAAGAAGGCATTCGCAATATCAATGGTCGCATACCACTTTGCTGCCTTGGACTCCAGCTCGTACTGAAGCTCTAACATGTCTGGCACGGCAGTGCTCAGTGGTGGCGTGACTTCATTCAGAGCACGGTAATCCACCGTCAGTCTCCATTCTCCACTGGACTTACGCACAGGCCATATTGGGCTGTTGAAAGGTGAATGAGTCTTACTGACCACCCCTTGGCTCTCCAGTTTACGAATCATCTCATGTATGGGAATCACAGAGTCTCTGTCAGTGCGGTATTGGCGGCGGTGTACTGTTGTTGTGGCAGTTGGTACCTGTTGTTCTTCGACTCTCAGCAGTCCCACAGCAGAGGGGTCATCTGAGAGACCAGGCAAAGTATTCAACTGTCTGATGTTTTCTTTCTCAACTGCAGCTATTCCAAAAGCCCAGCGTTATCCTTTCGGGTCTTTGAAATATCCATTCCTGAGATAGTCTATGCCGAGAATGCATGGGGCCTCTGGACCAGTTGCGATGGGGTGTTTTTGCCACTCGTTCCCAGTTAAACTCACTTCAGCCTCTAATACAGTCAGTTCCTGGGACCCTCCTGTCACCCCAGAAATAGAGATGGATTCTGTTCCTACATACCTTGATGGCATCATGGTACATTGGGCCCCAGTGTCAACCAACGCAGTATATTCTTGTGGGTCAGATGTGCCAGGCCATCGGATCCACACAGTCCAGTAGATCCGATTATCCCTTTCCTCTTCCTGGCTAGAGGCAGGGCACTCCTATTCCTGGTCATGGCATACATTGATCTCCTCCTGTACGTATGTTTCTGAGGTCCCTTCCAGAGGATCAGTCATATCATCATTCCTGTACCGTCTGGAGTTCTGAGAGACTGGGGCAACCTTGATTCTAGATGGGCTTCTTGTGGTAGGTGTTCCTCTTTTCAGTTCACGTACCCGGGCTGCTAAAGCGGAAGTGGGTTTTCCATCCCACTTCTTCATATCTTCTCCATGCTCTCTAAGAAAAGACCAGAGGTTACCCCGTGGTGTGTATCCTCTCTCCCTGGCTGGGGGACGCCTGCTCCTAATGGCAGAGACTCTCGTCGGCTCTGGTGAGATATGGTAAATTTCTTCCTTAAGTTCTTTTAATTTCTGATGGCCTTCTTCAATCAAGCTCCGGACTTGCTCAGCCAGTCGCGTTTCCACAGATGAGACATGGGTGCGAACTGAGGCGGTGACAGTGTCCTCGTAAATTCTTAATTTATTAGCCAAGACACTCACCCTGTCCTCACCTTCTCTCCATTGCAGTGTTGCCAGGTAACGTGAGTGCATCTCTGGTCCAAGCCGTGCAAGTCTCAGCCACATCCGTGATGTGCACTGGACATCATCTGGGTTTTTAGGAAATCTCTCGTCTTCTGAAAAAATGATCTCCAGCACAGCCAATTCCCTCAGGCGTTGGATACCTTGTTCTATTGTGCTCCATTTGCCTTGGTGCACTTGGAGGTCTTCTTTACAAAGGTATCTGTCTTTCACACTTGTCAGCAGTCGCTGCCAGAGGCTGAGAGGTTCTTGGGTTTTCCCAATCCCCTGGTCAATGACCACACCCCGGGACAGCGATCCCAGTTGCCTGGCCTCAATTCCATCCAGAATGGTGTCATTGGCTGCAGCATCCCAGATGCGGAGCAGCCAGGTCAGGATGGACTTGTTGGTCTGGCGGGTGAATTCCCTTCGTAGGTCACGCAACTCACCCAGGGATAGAGAGCGAGTGATGATCTCTATCTCTGTCTCCTCTGCTGGCTGCGAAGGTCCTGCTGCATCCTCGTCAGTCACTACACGGACTGATTTGCTCCTTGACTTCTTTTTCTGAGTGGTGGCAACTGCTACTGGTTTAGGTTGTTCCAGTTCAGTAACGGTTTGTGTGGAGATGCTGACGGCACCTTTGGTTCCTTTCTCCTCTGTGACAGTCTGCATAGATGTGGACACTGTTGCCTCACTTTTGGCTTCTTTCTCCTCTGTGGTGGTCTGTGTAGATGAGGACACTGTTGCCTTGTCTTTGGTTCCCTTTTCTTCTGTGACAGTCTGTGTAGATGCAGACACTGTTGATTCACTTTTGGCTTCTTTCTCCTCTGCAATAGTCTGTGTAGATGCTGATGATGTTGCTTTGTTTCTCTTTCTTTCTTCCTCTTCCTTAGGAACACGCTGTATCACACCAGGTACTGTTTTGTTCCTAAGTATGGTGCAGAAAAAACAAAGGGCTGTGCAGAGAAGAGAAAGCAGGGATGACAATAACATAATACTGTCCTTGGCATCCAGAGGGTACTCAATATTTTCAAAAACTGCTGTGTTATGCCTGAAAAGCTGGAAAAAATCATTCTTTACTCCTCCCCACAGGGGCTGAGTGAGATTGTTGAGGCCCCAGATGTAGCATCCTAGACCAGAAAACGAATCCAAAACTGGGTATATATTCTGAATGCTGTTCATTGCCTCGGAGTTTATCAAGCAATGGACATAGTAGACCAATAAGGCAATTTTAGTACCATACCCTGGTCTACACAGGAGCATTAAGACCGGCAGATAGTACCCCATGTGTGGAAAAATATAGAGAGATAGGTATAAGACACATGTAAGCATATTGAGCATCATAGCAAACAGGTGTCTTCTCAAATACAAAACTGTAGTTCTGACTTTTCTCAGTGCCTCGTGCCCCACGTTGGGCACCAAAAAAATGTTGTGGTTTGAAAGCAAAATGAATGAGAGGCTCCAAGTCAGAGATATAATTTAATAAGAAGAAATGTAAAAAGGTAAAAGTAAAATAAAATAAATACAATAACACAAAGGATCACTGACAGAGTCAGAATACAACCTGAGCAGGATGGTGGAAGCAGTCCAGGTGAGGTGCTCTCCCTGAAGCAGTGATCCTGTAGAAAGGTCTGGTAGCTCTGCTCCTCTGGGAATCCAGTGGATAAGTGCTACTTGCACTGTCCCACATACCAGCTTATATCCAGGTGAGAATGCTTGGCTCCTTCCCCTGGGCAGAGCATCTCACAATAGCATGAGAAGTGTGAAATCGGTCCTTGATGGCCCATTAACAGAGATAACCCCTGGAGGGAGTTACCTGTGACTCATGGGTCATTAGCAGGAGACACCACAAAAGTCATTAGCAGAAAACACCCCAAAGGCGTTAATGGGCCATTAGCAGAAAAAGCAGGGGGCTTGGGAAAACACTAGCCCACCTGGTTTGAACAGTTCATGAAGATGGTGATAGAATAAATACTTTGTGTACATCCTACACTGCAACCCAGGACAGTGGGAGCTGCGGGAGGTGGATGCATTGGGAGGTGTGGGGTGTGGATGCATGGGATCCATGGGATATGGGTGTGTCGGAGCTGTGGGACATGGAGATGTGGGAGATGTGGGATATGGATGCCTGAGAGTCAGTGGACAGGGATACAGGTCAGCTCGGGGGGATGGTGCTGTGAAAGGCCCTTCCCTGAAGGCCCTTGTGGTGGCTGCTCTCCATGACCTCGAGCACCACTGGGGGCTGGTGGGGTCTGTCCTCCTCATCCTGGTCCTGTCTGGTGCCTTTGTAGATCTGGGGAAGGAGCCCTGGCCCAGGCTCCCCCCAGGGCTGAGACAGGAATGCTGCTGGGGGGTCCTTGTTCCCCTGTCCCACCCCATCCATGGCCCCAGCCCTCCATCCCTGTGTCAGGCTGTGGGGATTGATCTTGTGGAACATCCTCTGGGGGAGGCTGTGGTGCTGGGGGCAGGAGGGGCCCCAGAGGGACAGGGGACACCACTGTGCACAAGCAGCACAGGAGAACTTCCTGGGGGGGGAGCTTGGAGAGGGGAGTGGGGCAGAGTGACCAATGCAGTGACCTCAAAGCCCTCCTGTGACATCACAGCCCACTCACCCTGTGACAAAACAGCCCCATCTATGATGTCACAGTGCCATCCTGTGATGTCAGAGTGCATTATATGGTGTCACAAAACCACCCTATGGTGTCACCACCTGCTCTGCGAAATCACAGCTGTTGTGTGAGGACATACACAGCTGCTCTATGATATCACTAACCACTCTTTGAAGTCACAATCTGCTTCATGATGACACAGGGCACTCTGTGATGTTGTAAAGCATGCTGTGATGTCCCAGCCAGCTCTGTGATATCACACATTTGCCTTCTATGGTATCAGAGTCTGCCCAAGGAATCCTTGGCACTGATTCTCTCAGGAGAGGGGATTTCAAGGAGCCCAAACAGCATCGCTGGGCTTTGGCAGAGCTGCTGTGGAGAGAGAGGCAATTCCACAGCTCTATCCCTGCCCTGGGCTCTCCCAGGACCCTTCTGCTGTGAGGCTCCTCAGGATGCAGGAACAACTTCTCTTGCAAAGGGCAGACATACTGTGAGATTTTGGCTGGGGGGTGAGGGGCTGGACTCAGCGTATCTCTCTCTCTTGCTCCTGGCACCGGAGATGGGACAGTGCTGCTGTTCCTCTGGGGACAATTGGCTGCCACCACCTTTCACTGGAAGGACCCTCACCATATTCTCAGGTGCCTCAGGGGAGAACCCGGCACCCAGAGCCCCTCGCCCTTCCCAGAGGGCGCGTCTCCTGGCTGCGTGCGGCAGCTGTTCGCGGGAGCCCGGCTGTGGCTGCCCAGCTCCGCTGTTTTCTGCCACTGCTTTGGGCTTTTTCCCACACTTGACCCCGTCTCCCATCCAAGCCCCGCAGCTTCTGCTGCAGGTTTGGAGTTTTGGCTAAACTTCCTTTGCCACCCTGGGATGTGCCTCCCCTCGCTGTTCCAGCTGCCACTCTGAGCGTTCCTGCTGCAGCCCATTTTGCCATCCGGAGTGGCACCGTTCCCGGCTGCCCCCCAGCCCCATCAGTGAGGGAAGGAAGCTTCTCTCTCTCCCGCCGGCTGAGTCCCCATTAACCATATAGAGAGATAGCCGAGCTGGCGCCACAGCGCCCCCTGCAGCTGCGGGGGAATCATCGCACCCACCCTGCCCAGCCGGGTGCCACCACCGCCCCTGCTGGCTGTGCCCGGAACTGCACCGCAGGGGAAGTGCCTGCAGCCCAGAGAGGGCTGGGACTGGGTTTGTGCTTTTGTTTGTTGTTGCTGGTGGTATTGTTTGTTTGCCTTGTTATACATATTCTACTAAAGAACTGTTATTCCTGTTCCCATGTCTGTGCCTGTAAGCCCCATAATTTAAAAATTATAATACGTTGGAGGGAAGATGGTCATGTTTTCTATTCCAAGACAGGTTCCAGCCTGCTTTAGCATACACCTTTAAAGCAAGATACCATCTCGATGGCAGCACAGGGGATGGCACAGTTTGCCTAGACCTAGAGGCATGTCTAAATGTCTGGAACTGACTGGAAACTCAGCCCCACCCTGTGCCATGGATACATTCATTCTGACTGTCCTGGAAAAGGGGGAGGCCCAGGAACACCCATAGGGCCTTTGTGACATCATCATGTGGGTAACAGGACAGAGGAAGTGTTTGGGAAAGGGGAGAAGAGAATCTAGAGCCTCCAGAAAGCTACTTTGGCCAACAGAGGAATGAAGGTCCAGGGCCTTGCCAGTTTCCTCTGGTGAAGGAAATATGCTGGGGGAAGGGTGCAGGGTTTATTCCTTGTTAGGGGCTTGCCCTGGAAATCGTTCCTTTTGTGACCCTTTGGATTCTGAATCTTGTTGCTGCTGCTGTTGTTTTTTTCTCTCGTTGCTGTTTGCAGGAAATTGTTCTTCTCTCAGCCCTTTGAGACATTTGCCTTTTCTGTCTCCACTGGCAGGGGGAGGGGCAGCAGCCCCTGGTTTTTAGTGTCAGCCCAGAACTGGAGAATCCCATTCCTAAAGCCTGACAGAGCTAAACAAAAGAAATGCCATTTTTGCCAGTTTAACCAAAAGTCTGCATTTTGGTGCCAATAACAGGGAGATGAGTCTTTTGTTTCCCTGGCACTGGGAGGAGAGATGAAGAGCCATGGGTGTACTCAGAGTGCTGAGAGGGGAATTGCAGAGCCCCTGGGAGTACAGGGGTACTGGGAGACAGAATGAGAAACACCTGGATCTGCTGGGAGCAAGGGAGAGGCCCTGGGAGGGAAAATAGGGAGCCCCTGAGGGTACTGGGAGCACTGTGGGAAGGGAATGGGAAAGTCTCTGAGAGTACTGGGAGAACTCGGAGTGGAATGGGGAGCCAGTCGTAGTAGTGGAAGGGGGGTGGGGAAGCTCTTGGGGATTCTGGGGCCATGGGGAGCTCTGGGTGCCCTGTGCAGCCTCACATGTGACCCCCACTTGTGCCCACCTACCCGTGAATGTTGGGCACCCACAGGTGTTGTGTTTGTGGGGGACACCCATGTGGCTGCCCATGGGTGGGGTCCCCCACTGGCCCCCAGTTTCCCCAGAGCCCCCCAGTGCCCACATGTGCCCCAAGTGTCACAGCACATTCCCATAGATGTCACTGAGTTCCCGCTGTCGCCCATGGGGTCCCTGCAGCTCCACGTAGGTCACCTGGGGATCCTGGAGGGTGGTGGCACGGGGGGACACTGCAAGAGACAATGGCTGTGGGATCTGGGTGGGGGTGACACTCATGGGTGACGTGTCCCTCTGCATGTGTCCCACCTTGTACTCACCTCCCATCTGCTTGGTGCTCACAACGTGGGTGTACAGCACCTCCCCCTCCTCTGGGGGGGCCAGGGGATCCGAGGGGGCCCTGCAGGGATAAGGGGGATGTATGAGAGGGAATGGGAGGTCTTGGGGGTTGGGGTAAAAGGGGACAGTGTGGTTTGAGCCCACCACTCACCTTTCCTGGTGCTTCCTGGCAGCTGCAAAAGAAAGAGGGGAGGGATAACTGTGGGGTCCCAAGGCCCCCTCAGGAATCCTGAAACCCCACTGGACCCCCAGTTTCTCCCAGGACCTCTGAGCATCCCTGATGCCCCCAGATCCCCTGAACCACCCCAGTGTTCTGGACCCCCTGTACACCCAGAAGCCAATCCTGGTATTGGAGGGAGACCCTCCAAATTCCCCAAGGATTACTGAGAGAACCCCCAATGTCCCTGCAAGACCCTCCAACAGCATCCAAAATCCTTGAGGACCATGAGAAAAGGTCCTGAGTAGTCAGCACTGCCCAAGTCAGGGGCTGTGGATGCTGCCCATCACCCCCACATTCCAAGTGGCTGCCCACCTCTCCAGGGCCCACTGTTGCCCCCATTGTCACCCACCCATGTTGTTCCACCGGTGCCAGCCCACAGCTACACCCACAAGCAGGACCAGGAACAGGAGGGACCCTCCAACCCCTGTGGCCACTGCTGGAGATAGAAAGGACACACGTGGGTCACCTGTCACTCCAGGGATCTTGATATCCCAATGACTCCCTATGACCCCACCTCTGTTCCAGTGTCCCTGTGGTGTCACCTCCAGGGCCAGCTCAGGGCTGAGTGCCCGGAACACGCGGTGCCCGTCCTGTCCCAGCTGGTTGGTGGCCACGCACCGGTAGGTGCCCGAATGTCCCACATTGATGTCTGCAAGCTCCAGAACAGGACCCCGGGAAACCTCCCGCCCATTGTGCAGCCAGGTGAAGGTGACAGGGGCTGAGCCCACCTGCACTGAGCAGTGCAGGGTCACGGGGTCACCTGTGTGCACCTGGTGTGCTGGGGCTCTGGGGGTGATGGTGGCATTGGCCACGGGCCCTGCAGGGACAGAGACAGGGCTGAGGCCAGGAGGAGGGGCTGGCACCAGCGTGGGAGAATGAGGGAATCTGTGTGGTGGCACATGAAGACTGAGGGTCTCCTTCACCCAGGACAGTGAGCCCATGTGGGTGGGGGTCATCATGTGCTGTGGGATGAGGGCATGTGATGGATGAGGGGTGAGGGATGAGGATGGGATGAGGGTGAGATAAGGATGGGATGAGGGCTGCTGTGTCCAAGGCTGGTGAGGGCCATCTCCTCGTGGGAGGCCCGGCATTGTGTGCGTGGGATGTGATGGGTCTGACGAAGCATATCAACGGGGGCATCACCCCAATCCCAAGGGTCTCACTACCCTGGGAGGGTCACGCTCAGTAGGGTGAATAGGGACATGGGAGCAGTGAAGGACATCAGGGAGCAGTGAAGGACTCAGGGAAGGGGAGGATCAGAAAGGGGTGCAGGAATCCCAGTGAGAAGTAGGGGGTCCAGAGATGGGAGAGAGATTTGGAAAGGGCTGGAAGGGACCCCAGGAAAGGGTGGGAGATTTGCTGAGGGGACAGACACAGATAGGGTTAATGGGAACCACAGGGATCGTTACTGGGACCCAGACAGGGATGGTGGGACCTGTGGACAATGGAGAGATTTCGGAGAGGGAGAGGTGCAGCTATGGAAGAGTGAGGGGACCTGGTGAGGGATGCAAGCAGCAGAGAAGGTGATGGGAGGAGCCAGGGAGAGACCAGGGAAGGCAGGGCAGCACACTGTGGTTTGAGCAAGGCTGGGAGACCTGGGAGGGCTGTGGGGGCTCCCTGTGCCCATCCCCACACTTACTGTGCACTGTGACACGGAGCCGGGCACTGCTCTTCTGCACGTTCCCCCCCTCAGAGAGCACCAGGCAGCTGTAATTCCCCGAGTGGGAGATCCCCATGGCAGGCACCAGGAACTGTGGGGACCCCTGCGGGCCCCCCACCAACTGCCCATCCTTGTAGAAGAGATGCAGGAGGGGGGCTGGGGGACGCAGAGGGCTGGGGGTGCTGAGGCAGCTGAGGTTGAGGGGGGACCCCTCGATGGGCTCAGGGGAACACTCCAGCACTGGGACTGTGAAGAGCTCTGGGAAGGAAAGGGGAGGGGGATTTGTGACCCCGAGTTCCTGGGGAGGGGCTGTGGGAGTGTCAGGATGGCAGCTGTGGGGGTGCTCACTGTGCACTGTGACTGTCACTGGCGCTGACTCCTGCCACTCCTGTGATACCCCAAAGCTCACCCGGCCTCTGCAGTGGTACTGGCCACTGTGGTTCAGCTGCAGAGGGGACAGGGACAGCTCGGTTCCAGTGAGGGGCCTGTTCACCTCCTCGTCCCCATGGTAGAATCTCACTGAAGTGACAGAAATGTCCCACCAGAACCGGCAGCGCAGTGTCAGCGTGTCCCCCTCCAGAAGCGGCTGTGCCTGCACCTGCAGCACCAATGGGTCTGCGGGACACAGGGGTCCTGTCACACCAGGGGGGCCCCTTTTCACAAGGACTCTTGCTCTAGGTCACACCCAGCCCACCAAGGGCTCCCCAATATCAGAAACAAGGTTCCTTTGCACTGGGATGCTCTGGATGTCCCCCTGTGCACAGAACAGGTGCTGGTAACACCAGGGTGTGACCCATGGAGCAGAGCCCACACAGAGCCCTTGGGGTCCCCCAGGTGCCATACTGGGGACAACAAAAACCCCTCACCTTGTAAGACTCTCACGGGAGGGCTTAGCTTGGTGCCAAGTCTCTCACACATGTAGGTGCCACTCTCTTTGGCAGTGAAGTGGTTGAGTCCCTTTTGCCCCCAGCGCTTCCCATCCTTGTACCAGGTGGTGGCACTGGCAGTCCCCGAGCCCTGGCAGTTCAGTGTCACCTGGTCCCACGACACTGCCGGCCTCCAGGGAGGCTCCACCAGGATCTGGGTGGTCTGGGTACCTGTGGGTGACAGGGGACACCAGCCTGCCAGGGCCACTGTGATGCTGGGGAGAGTGGGGTGGGGACGTGGCATCCCCTGAGCACTCACCAGCGAGGCCGAGGGTCTGAGCTGGAAGGGAGAAAGGACAGGGGCCGGGTGGTGGTGGCCTTGCAGGGACAGCAGCACCTGGGGACTAGGTGTGGTGTCTGTCCCCAAATTTTCCCCAAGGGAATAGGGGTGTTGCACAGAGGTCTTGAGGACAAGCACCTCAGTCACCCTTGGTTGAGGCAGGACATGGGGACACTGTGGACACCCCACGTTTGCACAGGTCACCTCCACCACACTCACAGCACCTGTACCCACAGCCACATCCCCATGCCCCTGTGCCCATGATCTAATTCCAGTGGCAGCTGTCCCAATGCCACATCTGCATGGTATGTGGGCCTTGTCCCTGTCCCTGCAGCCCCGTTGCTCTGTCCCCACAGCTGCCCCAGCCCCAAGGTTCCTTTTGAAACATCCTTGTCTCCACATCTCTATCCCCTTGTCCTTATCCCCACATACCAGTGCCCCTCTTCCTGTTCCCCTGTTCCTGTCCCCACAGCCACCCCATGACTCTGGTCACACTGGGCTCCATGCCCATGCACTGGCTTTTCTGGCCTTGGGGAACCCAGAGGACCCCACAGCCCTCCTGTGCCCCCTCCCCACCAGTCTCTGCCTCACCAGGGCCCATCCCCAGGGTGTCAGTCCCATGCCCAGGGCACTCACCCCACAGGAGCAGCACCACCTTCCCGGCCATCCCCGTGTCCCCAGCCATGAGGACTGGCTGTCACTCGCTGCTGTGGCCACCAGTCCCCTGGGTGGCGGCTCTTCGGATGCAGAGGAAGGAAGCGAGGTCACATCTTGTCCCAACGTGTAGGTGGCCCTTGCTGGGGGCAGGGTGGTGGAAAGGTGGAGACACAGTAGGGGACAGGCTGGGGACATGATGGGATAGACTGGGGGCTCAGTGGGGGATTGTATTCCCAAGAGTCGGGGGGCTCAGGCGTTGTGGGGAACCAAGGATGGGTGTCCAGGAGAATGGGGGTCCAGGGGAATTGGGGTCTTCATGCCTTGAAGCATTCAGGGATGGAGGTCCTTCAGGAACACGTTGCCCAAGGATTCAGGGTCATAGGATGTTGGTGCCATGTTGGGCATGCAGGGCGAAATTAGGGGAACCTCGGGAAGAGGTTCTTTGGAGAAAGAAGTATCCCATGGGATGGGATCAAGGCACTGGTGGTTCTGGGCAATGGGAGTCTGGGGATGGGGGTCCCAGAGAGGAGTGACCAAGGGAATGGAGGTCTCATGGTTGGGCTCCCAGGGGAATGGGGGTCCCAGGGATGGGCAGTGTCTGGGTGGGCAGAGGAGTCACAGCTCCTTCCCTGAGTGCCTCAGATTTTGGGGTGACTCAGAGCCCAGCACAGCCCCCACAGTGTGCTCATGGCCAGGGGGGCACCCCAGGGTTGAGGCTCTGGGTCTGTGCCCCACACACCCCTGGGCTTTTTCCCATCCCCCCCATTTCCTGGCTCAGCCATTCCAGGGAACACCTGAGCAGGTAACGGTGGGGGGATCCCAGGAAAAGGGGAAAAGGGGGGTGGGGGCTGCAGGCAGTGTTTGGGGGGCTGTGGGGGTGAAAGATTTTCACTTTCTCTTTCCTGCAGCAGAAGGAAAAGCCCATTTACGCTGAGCTGAGGACGTGGGTTCTGTCCTGGGGGGCACATCCAGAGGGGTCCTGGCCTGAGGGAAAAGGGCTCCTCTGGTGTGGTGACACCTGAGTCTTGTCCCAGGGTCTTGTCCCAGGGGGTTCCTTGTTCTGGGGGTGCCACGTCCTTGGGGATTCTGGTCCGAGAGGTGTCAAATCCTGAGAACCTCTGTCATGAGGGGACCCTGAGCATTTTTACTGTCCCCAGTGGGGCCCTGTGATATCTGGGCTGCCCAAACTTAAGGGACACGTGTTACAACCTTGCCCTCATGATGGTAACTGCTGGCTAAATTTGGTTCAATTCCCTGATGCCCAGTTGGTTGAGACAAAACTATACATCCAGGATGTAAATGTAAAAATCTTTTCCAACACCATTTTTTTCCCTTTTAAAAGGAAATTCAGCAAAAATCAAACTGACAGTGTAGAAAATTGTCTGGTTTATAGAATCCTTTTAATCACTGTTCTCCCAACAAGTCACTCACAATAACACAAACAAATCACAGAGGAAATGAGACCTTTTGGCTCCCTTTAGGAGCCCATTGGTGCATCCCACAGCAGCCTTTGCTTGTGGATAACACAGAGTGTGGAATCTCCCTGAGTGTCCTACAGGTCCATGGGATTGTTCCCTGCCTGCTGGGCAGTAACCCAGCCCATAAGGAAGGCTTTGGTTTGCCCATATTCAGGAAGTCTGCCCATTTTTCTCCTTCCCACTTGTAAACTTGACTTACTCCCCAAGTGTTCTGCTCCCAAAAGGGGGAGAACAGACTCTGTCCATGCTAAGAATCGTGCACAGGAGACCATGGAAATGCCCGTGTGTCCCTCAGGGTCTGCTTCCCTGGGAAATGCACTCCACCCTGCCCTGAATTCCCCTGCCTGGGCACTCCCTGCTCCTGCTGGGACACCCCTGTTCCCCAGATCCACTTGTAGAGCCCCTGCTTAGTATTTCCACATTTTTCCCTCTCTGCTGGTGTCCACATCCTGAACCCTAACATTCTTTCTGGGAGGTTCCAAAGGGCGGCACGTTTTGTTCAAGAAGGTTGGTCTTGGTCAGGTTGTTGAGCAGATGGGTGTGGGATTTGCAGAACTTCTGGGGCTCTCTCAGCCCCTTGCTGAGGGGAGCAAAATAATCAATTGCTGCATTTCCGGACTGGCTCCCTCACAGCTGCCCCTGCATGGGGGTTTCCAGCCAGCCCTGCTCTGAAAACCATCAAAGGCCCTCCCAGAGCCACTGCTTGGGCTCCCATTGGCTTTTGTGCTTCTTGCACAGGGCTGAGGAAACCACAGCCAGGCATTTTTCCTGCCACAGAAGTCTCACCTTTGTAGCAGCTCTAAAGCTGCCAGAATCAAAGCCAAGGGGCCAGGGGGGACCCTCAGGTCCTGGCTGCCAGCTGGGGCTGGCCAGAGCAGGGCTGGCCAATGCCCATCCCTGTGCACTGGGGCTGGGCCATGGCTGGGCCCCACACTTGGATGGGCACTGGCTTCAAGGAGGAGGAGTTGGGGAGCTCCTTCCTGCCTGGGGCTCCATTCCCAAGCTGCTCTTGCTGGCTCAGATCCTGCAGGGGACTGGCAAGAATGGAGAAGTCTGGAACCATCCCAGAGCTGCCATCCCCCAGGACAGGACCCCTTTGGCCAGCATGTGTCTCCTCCTGGGACAGGATCCCCCTAGGGCAGGACCACCCCGGATGTGCCCTTGTAGTGGTTTTGGTTTGCTTATTTGAGTTACAGCACTATTTATGTGGTGGTTTCATGTTTGCTGAATTTTGTTCACTAATCGGGAGACAGGATTTTGGGAGAAAAAGGCAAAACAGGTTTATCTTAAAAGTAAACAGACAGTTTATTAATACATAGTAAGTGAAAAAGAGATAGCAAAAAAAAAAATGAAACTTACAAAACCCTTCTCCTCCCCCCACAATTATTCACTTTCCTACAAACAACATAGAGGCAAAACCTGTGACTTTCAGTCAATTTCACCATTTAAATATAATCTTTTATCAATTCTTTAGGAGGGGAGTCTCTGGTTTACTATTCAATTTTCCTCACCGACAACCTAGAACAGTTGTCTTGTGGGTTGGAACTCCCACAGAAACAGCTGCCTGAAAAAACTGCTTCCATGTGGTGTCCTCCCATTAGCAGTTTCCCAAGCTGCTCAGGGGTAATGGAACTCAGGCATCTAGGGTGTCACTTTTTAAACACAAGCAACTTCAAAGTCAAAGGATTCTTCATCTCAAGGAACAGAGATGTTTTCTCACTTCTTTCACTGGTGCAGGAGCTTCTCATTTTTCTTTCTCTGTTCAAGCATCTCATGGGATCACAACAATCACAGATTCTAATGCAGTATTACTCAGTCCATCACAAACACTTTTGCTCAAAAATCCACAAATCATCTCTCCAAATACATTTTTTCTATGATTTAATGGACAGTCTACCTATAGAGTTCATTTCTGTAGTTCAAACAAGAAAGTCCAGACAGCAGGCAACTCCTTCATCCTTCCTATAATTAATCCCTTTCTCACTCTCTCCATCTGACTGTTATGCCAAGTCTTCTCTGTGCTCAATCACTTGGTCTGTTCTCACTCTGGGAAGAGCTGGTGCTCTGAAGTTCCATCTGCTGGCAGGAAAGAGTTAAAGCTTGCCCAGGCCTGTGAGGGTTCCATGATCTCTGTCCGGGGACAGCCAGGATTTTCAACAGCCTGGAGAATAGAAAAAGAACCTCAGTCGGGCAGATCTCAGAGCAGCCCGGCTGATCAAAGGCTCTTTGCCCCCCAGCCCTCGGTCTCATTGCGGGCGGGCCCAGCTCGGAGCGGCTGCAGGCTGCAGGCTCCCCTCCCCTGCTGGGGAAAGGGCCCAGGCCACGGCCAGGCCTCGGGCCAGCTCCCCACCCCATAGGGGGGTCTGCAGGGTGTTTTACAGCTGATAAAAACTGATCGGGGCCGGGACAGGGGCACATCATCCCCTCCCCGGGCTGGGAGTCACCGGGCCAGGCCTCCCGTGACAGCCCGGGCCCCTCCACAGGAGAGAGCCGGGACTGCCTTTCCTGCTGTGAGGGCGGAAGGGAGAGAGAGACCCCAGGCTTCCTTCTGGCTTTTAGGGCTGTGTGACCCAGAGGTGTATCTCTGCATGCAATTGGATATTTTGGTTGTCAGTTCAAAGGAAACCACCAACTGCACCTCACCATCTGTGCTAAACCCCCACAAGTTCCCGGGGGAATGGGGATGCCAGGGATGGGCAGTGGCCAGGTGGGCGTGGGGGTCGCAGCTCCTTCCCTGGGTGCCTCAGAATTTGGGATGACCCGGGCTAAGCAAAGCCCCAGTGTGCTCGTGGTCTGCTGGGGTCACCCCAGGTGAATTCTGAGGGGCTCTGGGTCTGTGACCCACCCCCCAAACCCGAGGGGCTTTTTCCTCTCTTCATTTCCATTTCCTTCCTTTTTCTGTAACTTTTGCATCCCCCTCCAGTTCCCTGCTCAGCGATCCTGGGGAGCTCCTGAGCAGGTACCGGGTTGAGGGGACCCCATGGAGGGGAAAAAGGGTGCGGGGGCTGTAGGAGAGGTGGGGGGGTTTGGGGACTGGGGGTGTCCGGCCTTGCGCCCCCCACACTTTCACTTTCTCTCTCCTGCAGCAGAAGGAAGAGGCCGTTTGTGCTGAGTCAGACGGGAGGGGCGGGTTCTGTCCTGGGGGGGCACATCCAGGAGGTCCTGTCCCTGTTCAGGGCTGTCCCTGTTCTGGGGGTGACACATCCTGGGGGTGGCACATCCAGGGGATCCTGTCCTGGGGACGAGCGTGGAAAGATCGAGCAGTGGCTCTGCCCCCTGGCCGTGCTGGGGCTGAAGTGGTGACCCCAAATGGGCGCCCCGTCAGTGCCCGGAGCTGTCGGTCCCGTTGCCACGGCAACAGCCGGTCCCGACACACGGCGACAGTGGCCTCGGACACGCTGTCACAGCCGCTGGGGACACAGGGCCACCGTCGGTGCCCGCAGCCCGGGACAGTCCCGGCCCCGGCAGCGCGATGGCAGCCGCGACGTGCGACAGTGACCCGAGGGCAGGACTCGGCTCCCGCAGTGCCGGGGGCTCCTCCCCGGGCTTCCTGGTCCCCTCGGCCCTCCCGGCACCTCCCTCCCGGCGCCCCCCGCCCGCCCCAGGGCCGGGCCCGGCGGAGGCTCCGCAGCAGCTCCGGGGCTCAGACGCCGCTCGGGGAGCGCCGGGTGCGGGGCTTTGGGCACCGGGGGGCACCGGGCAGGGCTGGGCCGGGGATGGGCTGAGCTGGGCTCGGCCCGAGGGGCTCGGCAGCTGCGGGATCGGTGCCCGTGGCCACGGGGCGGCACCGCCGCAGGTCCCCGAGCCCTTGGCCGGTGTCACCCAGAGGGGACAAACAGGGAGCGGCAGCTCCTTCCCCTGTGCGGGGCAGCTGCGAGGGAACCAGTCCGGAAATGCCCCCATTGATCATTTTGTCCCTGTCCCCAAGGGACTGAGAGAGCCCCAAAACTCCTGCAAATGCCACACGGATCTGCTCAACAACCTGACCGGGACCCTCCTCCGTCCGAGCTGACCTGGCACAGCTGAACAAACAAAAACCATTTCTCCCGGTTAAATCAAAAAGCTGCGTTTTGGGTGCAATGGAGGGACAAGGGTCCTGTGCCCCCTGGCACTGGGGGAGGGAATGGGGAGCCCCTGGGGGTACTGGGAGCACTGGGAGCTCTGGAATGGGGAGCTCTGGGCAGCCCCACATGGGACCCCCCACTCGTGGCCACCCCCGGGCACGGTGGGCACCCACAGGAGCTGGGGGTGGACACACACGGGGGGTGGCCTTGGGCAGGAACCTCCAGTGCCCCCAGTGTGTCCCCAGTGTCACAGCACGTTCCCGTAGATGTCACTGGGGTCCCGCTGTCGCCTGTGGGGTCCCGGCAGCTCCGCATAGGTCACCTGGGGGGATGTGGCACGGGGGGACCCTGCGAGAGACACCGGTTGTGGGGACCTGGGTGGGGGGTGACACCCATGGGTGACGTGTCCCTGTGTCCCCACCCTGTACTCACCCCCTGCCCGCTCGGTGCTCACGACGTGGGTGTACAGCACCTCCCCCTCCTGTGGCGGGGCTGGGGGATCCGGGGGGGCCCTGCGGGGATAAGGGGGTGTCTGTGGGGGTTGGGGGGGTTTGCAGTGAGGGTAAAATGGGGGGTCAGACCTGGAGCCCCTCACTCACCTTTCCTGCTGCTTCCTGAGGGCTGCAGAGGGAAGGGGGGAGGGGTGACTGTGCGGTCCTCAGGGCCCCTGAACACCCTCAGGACCCCTGACTGCTCCCAGGACCCTTGAGCATCCCTTAAACCACAAAAAAACTTGAACCACCTGTTGAAGCCCCTGAGCCCCTGGAGCCCCCATATTCCTCCCAAACCCCTGACAGAACTCCCAATATCCCTGCATGACCCTCCAGGACCTCCCCAAATCCCCCAGGACCCCCAGCTGAGGTCTCTGGGGGCTCAGCTTCACCTGAGTTAGGAGCTGTTGGTGACACCCAATGGCCCCCCTACTCTGTGGGTGCTTCACCCCAATCCCTGCAATCCCCATTCCCCGTCATTGTCACTCACCGAGGCGGTGCCACCGGTGCCAACCCATGATGACAGACACAAGCAGGACCAGGAACAGGAGGGACTTGCTGACCCCTCCGGCCACTGCTGGGGACAGAGTGGGACAGGGTGGGGTCACCCCGAGCCACAAGAATTCTGCACCCCCCATGTGACCCCGTGTGAGCCCACCTTTGCCTCCATGTCCCCACGATGTCACCTCCAGGGCCAGCTCAGGGCTGAGTGCCCGGAACACGCGGTGCCCGTCCTGTCCCAGCTGGTTGGTGGCCACGCACTGGTAGGTGCCCGAATGTCCCACATCGACGTCCCCAAGCTCCAGGACAGGACCCTGGGCCACCTCCTGGCCATCATGCCGCCAGGTGAAGGTGACAGGGGCTGAGCCCACCTGCACTGAGCAGCACAGGGTCACATTGTCACCTGCTCGCACCTGGTGTGACAGGGGACCAGGGCTGATGGTGGCATTGGCCACAGGCACTGTGGGGACACAGACAGGGCTGGCACCTGGTGAGGTGGGATGGTGGTGTCATGGGTGGGATCAACCGCTCCCCAAGAGTCCTGCTCACCCAGGACAGTGACATTCAGGGGGACACTCTCGGCCATGCTGTCTCTATCTCTGATCCGGCAGTGATAGTGGCCGCTGTCATTGTCGCCAGTGTGTCGCAGCTCCAGGTGGGGGCCAGTGCCCAGTGGTGCTCCAGAGCCCCCCCGGTGCCAGGTGAAGGTCAGGGGACCTGTCCCCGCGGCCACCTCACAGCTCAGCACCAGAGTGTCCCCTGGTGCCACCTGTCCCCCAGGGGGCTGTGCCCATATGGACACCCATGGGATCGGGATTTCTGCCGGAGAGGACAACAGCAGGGGACAGTGAGGGACATGATGGGACAGTGAGGGACATGGCAGGCTAGTGGAGAGAGGCAGGGTTACCCCAGGGAGGAAGAAGGGGCAGAGAGCTGAGGGGAGGCCTGGAAAGGAACCCCAAGGATGGATGGAGGTTTCAGGGAGGGGACACCTGGAAAGGGACAGGGGGGGACCCCAGCGAAGGTGTGGGGACCCAGGGAGGGATGGTGGGACCTGGGGACTGTGGGGGAAGATCATGGAGGGGTGGGGTTGTCTCAGGTATTGGCAAAGGGACCCAGTGAGGGATGAGGGGATAAGGAGGGGGACTCGAGCAGTGATGGGGGGACATAGAAAAAGTTTACAGAAAGATGGGGGTACCCACATAGGGCTGGGGGATCCAGTGAGAGACCTGGAAGTGCTCTGGGCAGTAATGGGGGTCCGCAGGCCAGTCTGGGGGTCACCAGACGGGGCTGAGTGTCCCCAGCCAGGGGACCCAAGGAGGCTGTGGGGATGAGGCTCACCGTGCACTGTCACTGTCACCGGCAACGACTTCTGCCGCTGCCATGACCCCTTGGAGTACACCTGGCCCTCACAATGGTAGCGGCCGCTGTCGTTCAGCTGCAGAGGGGACAGGGACATTTCGATCCCAGGGCGGGGGCTCCTAACCTCCTCATTCCCATGGTAGAATCGCACCTCGGTGACTGAATTGTTCCACCAGCTCCGGCAGCGCAGTGTCACCGTGTCCCCCTCCAGCAGTGGCCATGCCGGCACCTGCAGCACCAGCCAGTCTGGGGGACACGGGGGTCCTGTCACACCAGGGGGGGTCCTGTTTTCACAGGGCCCCCATACTGAGTCACACCCAGAGCACCAGGGGTCCCCAGTTCCACAAACAGGGTCCCCCTGCGCTGGGATGCTCTGGGATGTCCCCGTGTGCAGGGGACAGGCTCTGGTCACTCCAGGAGGTGACCCATGGAGCAGAGCCCACCCAGAACCCTCGGGGTCGCACAGGTGCCACCCTGGGATACCCAAACACCCCTCACCATTTAAGACGCTCACTGTGTGGCTGAACCCGCTGCCAGGTCTGTAACACTGGTAGGTGCCATTCTTGGTGACAGTGAAGTTGTCGAGTTCCTTTGGCTCCCAGCTCTGCTCATTCACGTACCAGGTGGTGTCACTGGTGGTTCCCAAGCCCTGGCAGGTCA
This sequence comes from Zosterops lateralis, assembly GCF_965231275.1. Lineage (NCBI taxonomy): Eukaryota > Metazoa > Chordata > Aves > Passeriformes > Zosteropidae > Zosterops > Zosterops lateralis. Next base: position 3,158,662 of record NC_139787.1, read on the forward strand.
GTGTCACCCGGTCCCACAGCACCGTCGGCCTCCAGGGAGGCTCCACCAGGAGCTGGGTGGTTTGGGCACCTGCGGGTGACAGGGGACACCAGCCTGCCAGGGCCAGCACGGGGCTGGGGACAGCGGGGTGGGGACATGGCATCCCCTGAGGACTCACCAGCGAGGCCGAGGGTCTGGGCTGGAAGAGAGAAAGGACAGGGCTGGGTGGGGGTGGCACCATGGGAAGAGAGGTATGGGGGCATGGGGTGTGGGGGCTGTCCCTGAACTGTCACCAGGGGGACACTGGTGTGGCACAGATGTCTCAGAGATTGGGGAACTGCAGCCACCCCATGGTCAGGCAGGACATGAGGACATTGTGGACACCACAGGCATGGGGACCCCTGTGCTGGCACAGGTCATCCCCACCAGCCCCACGGTCTCTGTCCCCATGGCCCATCTGCATGGTGCTTGTCCCCTTGTCCCTGTGCCTGCATTCCCATGACCCTCTCCCTGTTCTCACAGCTGTACCAGCCCCACAATTCCTCTCCCCACTTTCAGGTCCCTCCAGTCCTGTCCTCCTGATCATGTCCTCACAGCCACCCCACAACCACGATCACCTCATTGCGCTGGCTCTTCTGGCCTTGGGGACCTCAGGGCACCCTGCAACCCCCTGTGCCCCCTCCCCACCAGTCTCTGCCACACCAGGGCCCATCCCCGGGGTGTCAGTGCTGTGCCCGGGGCACTCACCCCACAGGAGCAGTGCCACCTTCCTGGCCATCCCCGTGTCCCCAGCCATGTGGACTGGCTGTCACTCGCTGCTGTGGCCACCGGTCCCCTGTGCGGCTCTTTGGCGGAAGGGGAAGGAAGCGAGGTCAGGTCTCACCCTCATGCGTAGGTGGCACCTGGTGGGGGCAGGGTGTGCACAAACTGGGGACAGGCTGTGGACAGGGTGGGGACAGGCTGGGGTCAAGGCTGGGCAGCACAAGGTGGGATATGGGGTTCTCCGGAGTGAGGGGTTCAGAGGGTTGGAGTAGCCAGGGATGGGTGTCCAGGGGAATGGAGGGTCCTAGGAATGGGGTCCCTGAGGAATGGAGGTCCTGGCAAGGGGGAGTCACTGAGGATGGGGGTGCCATAGGAGTGGGGGTCCTTAGGGCTGGGGGGACTCAGGGCTGGGAGTCCCAGCGGAATGTGGGGTCCAGGGATTTGGGGTGATGGGATGTGTGTGCCAGGGATGATGGCACCATTGGAATGGTGGCTCCTGGGAGAGTGAAGGCCATGGGGGAAGGGGGATTTCAGAAGATGGACTGAAGGAGAGAGGGTCCCTTGGGAATGGGGGCCCTGGGCCATGGAGATCCGGAGGAATGGCAGTCATGGGGGCCCAGGGAGGAGGCACATAAGGATTGGGGATCCCAGGGATGGGCAGTGGCTGGGCCATGGGTCACCACTCCTTCCATGGGTGCCTCAGATTTTGGGGTGACGCAGGGCCCAGCAGTGCCCCTGAGGTGCTCATGGCCTGGTGATCATCCCAGGCAGAATCAAAGGTGTTCTAGGTCTGTGTCCCTCCACCTCCCAGTGATCTTTCCTCTCTTCATTTCCATTTCCTTCCTTTTTCTTTAAATTTCACAATCCCCCAGTTTGTGCCTTGATGATCCTGGGGAGCACCTGAACAGGGAACTGGTTGGGGGAAGCCAGGATGGGGAAAGCAGGGGTGAGGGGTCTGCAGGGAGGGTTGGGAGGCTGTGGGGGATGGGGGTGTCTGGCTGTGCCCCCTCAACACTTTCATTTTCTCTCTCTTGCAGTAGAAGGAAGAGGCCATTTGTGCCGAATGTCACACAGGGGATTGGGTTCTGCCCTGGGGTGACACATCCACGGGGGTCCTGTCCCAGGGGGAGACACATGCTGGCCAGGGGAATCCTGTCCTGGGGGATGGTGACAGCTCTAGGAGGGTTCCAGACTTCTCCATTCTTGCCAGTCCCCTGCAGGATCTGAGCCAGCAAGAGCAGCTTGGGAATGGAGCCCCAGGCAGGAAGGAGCTCCCCAACTCCTCCTCCTTGAAGCCAGTGCCCATCCAAGTGTGGGGCCCAGCCATGGCCCAGCCCCAGTGCACAGGGATGGGCATTGGCCAGCCCTGCTCTGGCCAGCCCCAGCTGGCAGCCAGGACCGGAGAGACCCCCCCTGCCCCCTTGGCTTTGATTCTGGCAGCTTCAGAGTTGCTGCAAAGGTGAGAATTCTGTGGCAGGAAAAGGCCTGGCTGTGGTTTGCTCAGGCCTGTGCAAGAAGCACAAAAGCCAATGGGAGCCCAAGCAGTGGCTCTGTGAGGGCCTTTGATGGTTTTCAGAGCAGGGCTGGCTGGAAACAGCCCCTGCAGGGGCAGCTGTGATGGAGTCAATCTGGAAATGCAGCAATTGATCATTTTGCTCCCCTCAGCAAGGGACTGAGAGAGCCCCAGAAGTTCTGCAAAAACAACAACAATCTGCTCAAACAGACCTGGACACTCCTCCTTCCTGTGTCCAACCTGCAGCTCTTTGGAACTGTGCAGAAATAATTTTTGGGTCTGGCTGCTGCCTCCAGGCAAGAGGGAAAAGTGTGGAAATATTGAGCAGGGGCTCTGCCCTGTGGTGATGGTGTGGCTTTGTGGAGTGATCCTGTGTGGATTTCAGGTGTTTGAAATGTATTATATGATTGGCTTTTCACAAATATTGAAATAAATACTATATGTCTTATATTAGAAAGTTGTGTTGTATTAATATAGTATGCTTGAACCATCTGTTTGGCCAGGATAACATCCAGTGAACATGTAGAGAAGACCCTGCTATTGATATACCCACTATCAGCATCTGCCATCTGAAGAATGTATGGACCACGGCCCAAGCTGGAGGTGATAATGAAGACACAGCAAAGAAATACACATGCTCTAAAAAGGCAGACCCAGGGAGGGAGCACGCTAAACACTTCCTGGAATATGGAAACTACTTTGTGGAAAAGTTTGAATATTCAACTAGACTGATGCAATAGAAAGGGTATTTAACAAAGGCCAATGAAATAGCAGGTTGTGGACTTGACTAAGTGCCAAGTCACTCGGCTGGCAGTGTTTGCTTTTCTGTTTCATCATTGTCTTATATTTTTATTATTATTAAACCTATTTCTTAAAATTTACCAGGAAAATGAAATCTGTTTTTCACACAGGTGTCCCCAAAGCTGCTCCATCCCTGCCCTCCTCACCTGCACAGGGCACAGAGAATAGACAGGGCTCTGCCCCGCCCCTGCCCCGCCCTGTCGTCCCTGAATTTCTTGCTTTCAAGTGTTTGAGTCTTTGCAGCAGCTTCTCACACTGCTTCATGTAAACAATATTTTATTCTTAGAAATTATCAGTATGTTTTGCATTCTTGTTCTCTGAGAGAGAACTTGACTGATGGTCATATTGACCAATGGAGTCAGGAGGTTGTAACCTCCTTGGGCCAATCTTGGCCCTCTGTACAAAATGTATATAAGCCTATTGGAGTCAGATAATAAAGAGCTTTCCATGTTTCACCAAGCTGCTGCATGCTGTCCTCTGTCAAGGTCCACTCCCACGTCACAACGTGTTGCCCCTCTAAAAGGCTTGGGGTAACACCGCCCATTCCAGGGCACCCCCCAAGTGCCCAAAGCTGTGGGGGCATTACCCTGGCAACGGTCGGTCCCGACACATCACGACTTGGGACAGTGGCTTGGGACATGCTGTCACAGTCGGTTCAGACACCCCGTGACAGTCCCGGCACTCTCAATGCGATGGCAGCTGGGCCCTTCCCAGTGCTCTGGGACCACCGTGCCGGTCCCTCCTTCCCGCAGAGCCCAGCCCAGGGTCTCTGCTCCCCCGCCGGGCCGGGGTCTCCCCTCGGCCATTTTGGTCCCTCCACCCTCGGGGCTCCCCACTGGGGTCCCGGTCCCTCCATCCCGGCCCCTCCCACCCGGTGCCCCCCGGCCCCTCCGGCCGCGCCCCCCGACAGCCGCAGGGCCGGCACCGGCAGAGGCTCCCGAGCTCCTGCAGGATGAGACGTTCCTCGGGCAGCGCCGCCTGAGCGGGGCCCGGCTCCCTCCCGCCGTCCTTGCCCGCAGCACTCGGGCTCCAGCAGCCCTGGAATGATCCTTCGGGATGTGCCGACTGCTCCCACAGCGCTGCCCTTTGTTGGGAACAAGCGCAGGAGTACCCAAATCATCCCCAAGGCCTGGTCTGGGACCTCCTGTGAGGCTGTGCTCGAGCCCTGAGGGGATTTTGGAGCCCAATGGGTGTCACTGCTCTGTCCCAAAACTCCAGGCCAGCACGAATGGCAAGTGGTGCCCCACCATGCCCTGGCCCCATGGGCCTCACCTGAGCACCCTGTGCAATTCCCGGCGCTCCTGCTCCACCTGCATGGCCAGGTGCTGTTCCTGTGGCCACCTGCTCCAGCTGCTCCCGCCTCAGCCGCTGCTTCAGCTCGGCCTTCCTGGCCACATGGCACAGGCACTGAATCATCCCCAACACCAGAAAAAATCACCAGAAAACCTTTCCGGCAGCCAAAATTGCTCCTTGTGGGCAGAGCTGGGGGCACCTGTCCCCCAAACTGTATCCAACGCTAAAAATGCCCAGAAAAGTCAGGGGAGCCGTGTGTTTGTGCATGGGGGTGGTTTAGGAGCACGGCTGAACTTCAGGAACCCCAGCCCAAGTTACAAGACCTCGTTAAGGCTCTGCAGCACTCAGAGCAGAACAGGGGCATTGGTCCAACCAGCCCCAATTTCGCCCCATTTTGCCCTCTCAAGTCACTGCTCCTGGCCCAGGCTGACACTGTGCTCCAGCTGGAGCTGCAGAGGCCTCAGGGCCTGTGGCCCTGCTCTCCTTCTCCTCCTCTCCCTGGGGCTGCTGTGTCAGGACCAGCAGTGGCCCAGGAAGAGCAGAACTCCAAACGTGGGCTGGAGCCCCCTGAGGAGCCCTGGCAGTGGCAGCACCGAGCACCTGCTTTCCTCACCATCCCAGGGGAATTCAACATTCCCAAAGCTGCTGTGCCAGGGCTGAAGGAGGAAACGGGAGTGAAAGGATTAGGGTTTTTGGTAACTGGTGCCTAAAGCCACGAGAGGTGCTGTTGTGACCCCGAGACTTGGATGGGCAGTCGGTGCTGCCTTCCCTCCATTTGGGATCATGGTGAGGAGTTATGTGTGTTGCACAGGGCCTGTGCCTGGTCCCAGGACGCTGCTACGCTGCCACTCGGCACTATAATCCAACCTGCTGCCTTGGCCGCTTCTGCCCGCTGCCGGTGGTGGTGCCGGGACCGATTGGTGGCCGTGAGTTTGCAAAAGGAGCGATTTCCCCTCCTCCCTCCCGGCCGAGGCCGCCATCGGCCCTGAGGGGATCGAGCTGACACCGGGGCGCTCCCTGCTGGCCGGGAGTGCTCCCTGCAGCACCCCCTGCTGGCCGGGAGTGCTCCCTGCAGCGCCCCCTGCTGGCCGGGCATGCTCCCTGCAGCGCCCCCTGCTGGCCGGGAGTACCTCACTGCAGCGCCCCCTGCTGGCCGGGCATGCTCCCTGCAGCGCCCCCTGCTGGCCGGGAATACTCCCTGCAGCACCCCATGCTGGCCGGGAGTGCTCCCTGCAGCGCCCCCTGCTGGCCGGGAGTGCTCCCTGCAGCGCCCCCTGCTGGCCGGGAGTACTCCCTGCAGCGCCCCCTGGCGGACAAGGTCATACCTGCACCAATGGTGAAAAACCAGCCCTGAGTGGGTGGGAAAGTTCTGGTTTTGTGTTGCTTGTTCTGTTGTCTTCTAAAAATTTTCTAGTAAAGAGCTGTTATACACTTCTCTACATCTTTTCCTGGAAAACCAACAATTTTTTGAAATTATAAAAAGTTTTAGGCATGGGTCTTCTTTCCATTTCAGGAAGGTTTCTACTTTCCTTGGCAGACATTTGTCTTTTAAACCAAGACAGTTGCCAGCCCGGGGTTCCAGCATGGATCGGACAAACACTCCAAGACAGAGTGAGACACAGGGCCACTTCATGCTTTGCCTTTGAAGCCCTCTAAGACCACTCAGGACCTGGGTTTGGCAGAGAACCTCACTGCCCCCAATGTGCCATGGCTGACAGACTGATTGACAGACAGGGCCCTATCTCACCAAAAGCAAGGCCTGGCCCACCCCTGCCACACTGGTGGTCCAAATGTATCTAGATATCAAATTTTTCCCTTCTCTGACAGCCCACTCTGTGCCATGGCCTGATCCTGACTGCCCTGGAAAATGAGGAGGCTCCAGAACCTCCACAGGGCCTTTGTAACATCATCGTGTGGGGAACACAGCAGAAGAGGGGTTTGGGAAACGGGAGAAGAGGATCCAGAGCCTCCTGAAGGCGCTTTGGCCATCAGAACAGTGAAGGTCCAGGGCCCTGCCAGGTCCCTCTGGTGGAGAAAATATGCTGGGGGAATTGTCCCAGGATTGTTCCTTTTTGGGAACTTTCCCTGGAAATTTCCCTTTGGATTCTGTACCTTGTTGCTGTTGGTTTTATTCTGTTGTTGCTGTTTGGAGGACTTTTCTTTTTCTTTCAGCCCTTTGGGATCTTTGCCTTCTGTGCCCCCACTGGCAGGGGGAGGGGCAGTTTTTATTGGCAACACACAGTCCTGTGGGTGCCCATGGGTGGGGCCCAATGTGCCCCTTAGTCCCCTCAAGTCATGGCACAACCTCATAGATGTCACTGGTCTCCTTTGGTCGACTGTGGGGTCCCGGCAGCTCTGCGTATGTCACCTGGGGTTCCTGGGGAAGGGTGATGTGGGGGGGCCCTGCAGGAGACACCAGTTGAGGATACCAAGGTAGGGGGTGACACCGGTGGGTGACGTGTCACTGACCCCCCACCACTGTACTCACGCCGTGCCTGTTTGGTGCTCATGACGTGGGTGTACAGAACCTCCCCCTCCTCTGGGGGGGCCACAGGCTCTGGGGGTGCCCTGCAGAGATACAGGGGATTTGTGAGAGGGGATGGAGAGTGGTGGGGTGGGAGTAAAAGAGGGGCCACAGCTGCAGAACCCCCACTCACCTTTCTGGGTGCTTCCTGGTGGCTGCAGAGGAAAGAGGGGAGAGGTGAATGTGGGGTCCCTGGAGCCCTGACCCCTCTCAGGATTTCTGAACCCCCACAAGACCCTCAATTCCCATGAGGAACCCTAAGTATCCGTGAAGCCCCCCAGAATTCATGAACGTTTTCAGTGCACCCAACCAACTCAGTCTCAAGAACCCAAAGCCTGGCAGGGAGAGAGACCCCCCAAAACCACCCCAGGACTTCTGAAGGAACACCCAACACCCCTGCAGGACCTTCCAGCACCTCCCCAAACCCTACAGGATCCCCAGCCAAGGTTAAAATTCTGGGACTTTGAGTGCTGCCCAATCGCTCCCCAACTCTTCAGGGCTTCCTACAGCTGCCTTGGACCCCTGTCCCTTCATTGTCACCCACCAAGGTGGTGCCACCAGTGCCAGGCCAGAATGACAGCCACAAGCAGGACCAGGAAAAAAAGGGACCCACAGAACTCTGTGGCCACTGCAAGAAACAGAAAGGGACACATCAGGATCACCCATCACCCCAGGGGTCCTGCACTCCCTAATGACCCCGTGTGAGCCCACCTATGCCCCCATGTCCCTGCGGTGTCACCTCCAGGGCAAGCTCAGGGCTGAGTGCCTGGAACACGCGGTGCCCGTCCTGTCCCAGCTGGTTGGTGGCCACGCATTGGTAGGTGCTCGAATGTCCCACATTGACGTCCCCAAGCTCCAGGATGGCACCCCGGGCCACATTCTGCCCATTGTGCAGCCAGGTGAAGGTGACAGGGGCTGAGCCCACCTGCACTGAACAGTGCAGGGTCACGGGGTCACCTGCATGCACCTGGTGTGACAGGGGACTGGGGGTGATGGTGGCATTGGCCACGGGCACTGTGGGGACAGAGACAGGGATGAGGCCAGGGGGAAGGGACTGCACCCAGCGTGGGAGAATGAGGGAATCTGTGTGGTGGCACTTGCAGACAGAGGGTCTCCTTTACCCAGGAGAGTGACATCATGCTGGTGGGACCATAATGTGCTGTGGGATGAGGGCATCTGAAGGGTGAGGGATGAGGATGGGATGAGGGCGAGGTGAGGATGGGATGAGGGCTGCTGTGCCCAAGGCTGGTGATGGCCATCACCTCATGGAGGGCACAGAATCGCGTGGGTGGGATGTGATGGGTCTGATCAGGCAAATCAACAGGGGCATCACCCCAATCCCAAGGGTCTCACTCGCCTGGGTGGGTCATGCTCAGTAGGATGATTAGGGACATGGGAAGAGTGAGGGACATCAGGGAGCAGTGAAGGACTCAGGGAAGGGGAGGATCAGAAAGGGATGGGGGAATCCAAATGAGAAGTAGGGGGGCCAGAGATGGGAGAGAGATTTGGAAAGGGCTGGAAGGGACCCCAGGGAAGGGTGGGAGATTTGCTGAGGGGACAGACACAGATAGGGTTAAAGGGAACCACGGGGAAGGTTTTCGGGACCCAGACAGGGATGGTGGGACCTGTGGACAATGGAGGGATTTCAGAGAGGGAGAGGTGCAGCTATGGAAGAGTGAGGGGACCTGGTGAGGGATGCAGGCAGCAGAGAAGGTGATGGGAAGAGCCAGGGAGAGACCTGGGAAGGCAGGGTGGCACGCAGAGGGTTGAGCAAGGCTGGGAGGGCTGTGGGGGCTCCCCATGCCCATCCCCGCACTCACTGCGCACCGTGACGTGGAGCGGAGAGCTTCTCTTCTGCACGGCCCCCGCCTTGGAGCGCACCTGGCAGCTGTAATTCCCTGAGTGGGAGACCCCCACAGAGGGCACCAGGAGATGTGGGGACCCCTGCAGGCCCCCCACCAACTGCCCATCCCAGTAGAAGAGGTGCAGGAGGGGGGCTGGGGGCCGCAGGGGGCTGGGGGTGCTGAGGCAGCTGAGATTGAGGGGGGACCCATTGATGAGCTCAGGGGAACCCTCCAACACCGGCACCGTGAAGAGCTCTGGGAAGAAGAGGGGAGGGGGATTTGTGACACCGAGTCCCTGGGGAGGGGCTGTGGGGGTGTCGGGGTGGCAGCTGTGGGGTGCTCACCGTGCACTGTGACTGTCACTGGCGCTGACTCCTGCCACTCCTGTGATACCCCAAAGCTCACACAGACTCTGCAGTGGTATTGGCCACTGTGGTGCAGCTGCAGAGGGGACAGGGACATCTCGGTCCCAGCGAGGGTCCTGTTCACCTCCTCGTCCCCATGGTAGAATCTCACCAAAGTGACAGAATTGTCCCGCCAGAACCGGCAGCGCAGTGTCAGTGTGTCCCCCTCCAGCAGCGGCTGTGCCTGCACCTGCAGCACCAATGGGTCTGCAGGACACAGGGGTCCTGTCACACCAGGGGGGCCCCTTTTCACAAGGACTCTTGCTCTAGGTCACACCCAGCCCACCAGGGGTCCCCAATATCAGAAACAAGGTTCCTTTGCACTGGGATGCTCTGGGATGTCCCCCTGTGCACAGAACAGGTGCTGGTAACACCAGGGTGTGACCCATGGAGCCGAGCCCACACAGAGCCCTCGAGGTCCCCCAGGTGCCACACTGGGGACAACAAAAACCCCTCACCTTGTAAGATACTCATGGGGGGGCTTAGCTTGGTGCCAGGTCTGTCACATGTGTAAGTGCCACTCTCTTTGACAGTGAAGTGGTTGAATCCCTTTTGCCCCCAGCACTGCCCATCCTTGTACCAGGTGGTGGCACCGGCAGTCCCCGAGCCCTGGCAGGTCAGTGTCACCCGGTCCCACAGCACCGCCGGCCTCCAGGGGGGCTCCACCAGGATCTGGCTGGTCTGGGCAGCTGTGGGTGACAGGGGACACCAGCCTGCCAGGGCCACTGTGATGCTTGGGAGAATGGTGTGCGGATGGGGCATCCCCCAAGGGCTCACCAGTGAGGCCGAGGGCCTGGGCTGGAAGGGAGAAGGGACAGGGGCTGGGTGTTGGTGGCCTTGCAGGGACAGCAGCACCTGGGGACTAGGTGTGGCGTCTGTTCCCAAACTTTCCCCAAGGGAACAGGGGTGTTGCACAGAGGTCTTGGGGACAGGCACACTTCAGTCACCCTTGGACAGGACATGGGGACACTGTGGACACCCCACGTTTGCACAGGTCACCTCCACCACGCTCACAGCACCTGTACCCACAGCCACATCCCCATGTCCCTGTGCCCATGATCTAATTCCAATGGCAGCTGTCCCGATGCCACAACTGCATGGTATGGGGCCCTTGTCCCTGTCCCTGCAGCCCCGTTTCTCTGTCCCAACAGCTGCCCCAGCCCCAAGGTTCCTTTTGAAACATCCTTGTCTCCACATCTCTATCCCCTTGTCCTTATCCCCATATACCAGTGCCCCTCTTCCTGTTCCCCTGTTCCTGTCCCCACAGCCACCCCATGACTCTGGTCACACTGGGCTCCATGCCCATGGACTGGCTCTGCTGGCCTTGGGGAACCCAGAGGACCCCACAGCCCCCCTGTGCCCCCTCCCCACCAGTCTGTGCCTCACCAGGGGCCATCCCTGGGGTGTCAGGCCCGTGCCCAGGGCACTCACCCCACAGGAGCAGCACCACCTTCCCGGCCATCCCCGTGTCCCCAGCCATGTGGACTGGCTGTCACTCGCTGCTGTGGCCACCGGTCCCCTGGGTGGCGGCTCTTCGGATGCAGAGGAAGGAAGCGAGGTCACGTCTCGTCCCCACGTGTGGGTGGCCCTTGGTGGGGGCAGGGTGGGGGATGGGTGGAGACACAGTAGGGGACAGGCTGGGGACATGATGGGATAGACTGGGGGCTCACTGGGGGATGGTGTTTCCAGGAGTGGGGGGGGGCTCAGAGGTTGTGGGGGAACCAAGGATGGGTGTCCAGGGTAATGGGGGTCCAGGGGAATTGGGGTCTCCATGCCTGGGGGCATTCAGGGATGGAGGTCCTTCAGGAACATATTGCCCAGGGATTTAGGGTCACGGGATGTGGGTCCTAGGGCTGGAGATGCAGGGCAAAAAAATAGGAACCTCGGGAAGGGAGGTTTAGGGGAAAGAAGCATCCCATGGGATGGGATGAAGGCACTGCTGGTCCTGGGCAATGAGAGTCCGGGGATGGGGGTCCCAGGGAGGAGAGACCAAGGCAATGGGGGTCTCATTGTTGGGTTCCCAGGGGATTGGGTGTCCCAGGGAAGGGCAGTACCCGGGTGGGTATGGAGGCTGCAGCTCCTTCCCTGAGTGCCTCAGGGATTGGGATGACTCAGAGCCCAGCAGAGCCCCCACAGTGTGCTCATGGCCAGGGGGCCACCCCAGGATTGAGGGTCTGGTTCTGTGCCCCACACACCCCTGGGTTTTTTCCCACCCCCCCTATTTCCTGGCTCAGCCATCCCAGGGAACACCTGAGCAGGTAATGGTGGGGGAATCCCAGGAAGTGGAAAAGGGGGTGCGGAGTGCAGGCAGTGTCTGGGGGGCTATGGGGGATGAAAGATTTTCACTTTCTCTTTTCTGCAGCAGATGGAAGAGCCCATTTATGCTGAGCTGAGGACGTGGGTTCTCTCCTGGGCTGGTGGGGGGGGGGGGGTGGGGGGAGGGAACCAGATGGGTCCTGCCCAGAGGGAAAAGGGCTCCTCTGGTGTGGTGATGCCTGGGTCTTGTCCCAGGATCCTGTCCCAGGGGGTTCCTCATTCTAGGGCTGCCACATCCTTGAGGATTCCTGTCCCAGAGGTGGCAAATCCTGGGAACCTCTGACCTGGAGGACCCTGACCATTTTTCTGTCCCCAGTGGGGCCCTGTGATATCTGGGCTGCCCAAACTTAAGGGGACACCTGTAACAACCTTGCCCTGATGATGGTAACTGCTGGCTAAATTTGATGTAAATCCCTGATGCCCAGTTGGTTGAGACAAAACTATACATCCAGGATGCAAATGTAAAAATCTTTTCCAACACCATTTTTTTTCCTCATTAAAAGGAAATTCAGCAAAAATCAAACTGTCAGTGTATAAAACGGTCTGATTGATAGAATCCTTCTAAACACTGCTCTCCCAACAAGTTACTCACAATAACAACACAAACAAATCACAGAGGAAATGAGACCTTTTCGTTCCCTTTAGGAGCCCATTGGTGCATCCCACAGCAGCCTTTGCTTGTGGATAACTCAGAGTTTGGAATCTCCCTGACTGTTAAACAGTTACATGGGATTGTTCCCTGCCTGCTGGGCAGTAACCCAGCCCATAAGGAAGGCTTTGGTTGGGCCATATTCGGGAACTCTTCCCATTTTTCTCCTTCCCACTTATTAACTTGATTTACTTCCCATGGCTTCTCCTCCCAAAAGGGGGAGAACAGACTCTGTCCATGCTAAGAATGCTGCACAGGAGACCATGGAAATGCCCGTGATTCCCTCAGGGTCTGCTTCCCTGCGAAATGCACTCCACCATGCCCTGAATTCCCCTGCCTGGGAACTCCCAGCTCCTCCTTGGACACCCCTGTTCCCCAGATCCACTTGTAGAGCCCCTGCTTAGTATTTCCACATTTTTCCCTCTCTGCTGGTGTCCACATCCTGAACCCTAACATTCTTTCTGGGAGGTTCCAAAGGGCGGCACGTTTTGTTCAAGAAGGTTGGTCTTGGTCAGGTTGTTGAGCAGATGGGTGTGGGATTTGCAGAACTTCTGGGGCTCTCTCAGCCCCTTGCTGAGGGGAGCAAAATAATCAATTGCTGCATTTCCGGACTGGCTCCCTCACAGCTGCCCCTGCAGGGGGGTTTCCAGCCAGCCCTGCTCTGAAAACCATCAAAGGCCCTCACAGAGCCACTGCTTGGGCTTCCATTGGCTTTTGTGCTTCTTGCACAGGCCTGAGCAAACCACAGCCAGGCCGTTTTTACCTACAGAGTTCCCACGTTTGCAGCAGCTTTGAAGCTGCCAGAATCAAAGCCAAGGGAGCAGGGGGGACCCTCAGGTCCTGGCTGCCAGCTGGGGCTGGCCAGAGCAGGGCTGGCCAATGCCCATCCCTGTGCACTGGGGCTGGGCCATGGCTGGGCCCCACACTTGGATGGGCACTGGCTTCAAGGAGGAGGAGTTGGGGAGCTCCTTCCTGCCTGGGGCTCCATTCCCAAGCTGCTCTTGCTGGCTCAGATCCTGCAGGGGACCAACAAGAATGGAGAAGTCTGGAACCCTCCCAGAGCTGCCATCCCCCAGGACAGGACCCCGTTGGCCAGCAGGTGTCCTTCCTGGAACAGGATCCCCCGCCCCGGGGCAGGACGCTCTCGGATGTGCCCTTGTAGTGGTTTTGGTTTGCCTTTTTTAGTTACAGCACTATTTATGTGGTGGTTTCATGTTTGCTGAATTTTGTTCACTAATTTGGAGATGGGATTTGGGGAGAAAAAGGCAAAACAGGCTTAACTTAAAAGTAAACAGTTTATTAATACACAGTAAGCGAAAAAGAGAGAGCGAAAAAAATGAAACTTGCAAAACCCTTCTCGGCCCCCCACAAGTGTTCACTTTCCTACAAACAACATAGAGACAAAACCTGGGACTTTCAGTCAGTTTCACCACTTAAATATAGTCTTTCATCAATTCTTTAGGAGGGGAGTCTCTGGTTTACTATGGAATTTCCCCCACTGACAACCTAGAACAGTTCTCTTGTGGGTCAGAACTCTCACAGAAACAGCTGCCTGAAAAAACCTGCTTCCAGGTGGTCTCCTCCCATTAGCAGTTTCCCAAGCTGCTCATGGGTAATGGAACTCAGGCATCTAGGGTGTCACTTTTTAAACACAAGCAACTTCAAAGTCAAAGGATTCTTCATCTCAAGGAACAGAGATGTTTTCTCACTTCTTTCACTGGTGCAGGAGCTTCTCATTTTTCTTTCTCTGTTCAAGCATCTCATGGGATCACAACAATCACAGATTCTAATGCAGTATTACTCAGTCCATCACAAACACTTTTGCTCAAAAATCCACAAATCATCTCTCCAAATACATTTTTTCTATGATTTAATGGACAGTCTACCTATAGAGTTCATTTCTGTAGTTCAAACAAGAAAGTCCAGACAGCAGGCAACTCCTTCATCCTTCCTGTAATTAATCCCTTTCTCACTCTCTCCATCTGACTGTTATGCCAAGTCTTCTCTGTGCTCAATCACTTGGTCTGTTCTCACTCTGGGAAGAGCTGGTGCTCTGGAAGTTCCATCTGCTGGCAGGAAAGAGTTAAAGCTTGCCCAGGCCTGTGAGGGTTCCATGATCTCTGTCCGGGGCCAGCCAGGATTTTCAAAAGCCTGGAGAATAGAAAAAGAACCTCAGTCCGGCAGGTCTCAGAGCAGCCCGGCTGATCAAAGGCTCTTTGCCCCCCAGCCCTCGGTCTCATTGCGGGCGGGCCCAGCTCGGAGCGGCTGCAGGCTGCAGGCTCCCCTCCCCTGCTGGGGAAAGGGCCTAGGCCACGGCCAGGCCTCGGGCCAGCTCCCCACCCCATAGGGGGGTCTGCAGGGTGTTTTACAGCTGATAAAAACTGATCGGGGCCGGGACAGGGGCACATCATCCCCTCCCCGGGCTGGGAGTCACCGGGCCAGGCCTCCCGTGACAGCCCGGGCCCCTCCACAGGAGAGAGCCGGGACTGCCTTTCCTGCTGTGAGGGCGGAAGGGAGAGAGAGACCCCAGGCTTCCTTCTGGCTTTTAGGGCTGTGTGACCCAGAGGTGTATCTCTGCATGTAATTGGCTATTTTGGTTGTCAATTCAAAGGAAATCATAAATTGCACCTCACCATCTGTGCTAAACCCCCACAAGTTCCCAGGGGAATGGGGATGCCAGGGATGGGCAGTGGCCAGGTGGGCGTGGGGGTCGCAGCTCCTTCCCTGGGTGCCTCAGAATTTGGGACGACCCGGGCTAAGCAAAGCCCCGGTGTGCTCGTGGTCTGCTGGGGTCACCCCAGGTGAATTCTGAGGGGCTCTGGGTCTGTGACCCACTCCCAAACCCGAGGGGCTTTTTCCTCTCTTCATGTCCATTTCCTTCCTTTTTCGGTAACTTTTGCATCCCCCTCCAGTTCCCTGCTCAGCGATCCTGGGGAGCTCCTGAGCAGGTACCGGGTTGAGGGGACCCCATGGAGGGGAAAAAGGGTGCGGGGGCTGTAGGAGAGGTGGTGGGGGTTGGGGACTGGGGGTGTCCGGCCTTGCGCCCCCCACACTTTCACTTTCTCTCTCCTGCAGCAGAAGGAAGAGGCCGTTTGTGCTGAGTCAGACGGGAGGGGCGGGTTCTGTCCTGGGGGGCACATCCAGGGGGTCCTGTCCCTGTTCAGGGCTGTCCCTGTTCTGGGGGTGACACATCCTGGGGGTAGCACATCCAGGGGATCCTGTCCTGGGGACGAGCGTGGAAAGATCGAGCAGTGGCTCTGCCCCCCGGCCGTGCTGGGGCTGAAGTGGTGACCCCAAATGGGCGCCCCGTCAGTGCCCGGAGCTGTCGGTCCCGTTGCCACGGCAACAGCCGGTCCCGACACACGGCGACAGTGGCCTCGGACACGCTGTCACAGCCGCTGGGGACACAGGGCCACCGTCGGTGCCCGCAGCCCGGGACAGTCCCGGCCCCGGCAGCGCGATGGCAGCCGCGACGGGCGACAGTGACCCGAGGGCAGGACTCGGCTCCCGCAGTGCCGGGGGCTCCTCCCCGGGCTCCCTGGTCCCCTCGGCCCTCCCGGCACCTCCCTCCCGGCGCCCCCCGCCCGCCCCAGGGCCGGGCCCGGCGGAGGCTCCGCAGCAGCTCCGGGGCTCAGACGCCGCTCGGGGAGCGCCGGGTGCGGGGCTTTGGGCACCGGGGGGCACCGGGCAGGGCTGGGCCGGGGATGGGCTGAGCTGGGCTCGGCCCGAGGGGCTCGGCAGCTGCGGGATCGGTGCCCGTGGCCACGGGGCGGCACCGCCGCAGGTCCCCGAGCCCTTGGCCGGTGTCACCCAGAGGGGACAAACAGGGAGCGGCAGCTCCTTCCCCTGTGCGGGGCAGCTGCGAGGGAACCAGTCCGGAAATGCCCCAATTGATCATTTTGTCCCTGTCCCCAAGGGACTGAGAGAGCCCCAAAAATCCCGCAAATCCCACACGGATCTGCTCAACAACCTGACCGGGACCCTCCTCCGTCCGAGCTGACCTGGCACAGCTGAACAAACAAAAACCATTTCTCCCGGTTTAATCAAAAAGCTGCGTTTTGGGTGCAATGGGAGGGACAAGGGTCCTGTGCCCCCTGGCACTGGGGGAGGGAATGGGGAGCCCCTGGGGGTACTGGGAGCACTGGGAGCTCTGGAACGGGGAGCTCTGGGCAGCCCCACATGGGACCCCCCACTCGTGGCCACCCCCGGGCACGGTGGGCACCCACAGGAGCTGGGGGGGGACACACACGGGGGGTGGCCTTGGGCAGGGACCTCCAGTGTCCCCAGTGTCCCCAGTGTCACAGCACGTTCCCGTAGATGTCACTGGGGTCCCGCTGTCGCCTGTGGGGTCCCGGCAGCTCCGCGTAGGTCACCTGGGGGAATGTGGCACGGGGGGGGCCCTGCGAGAGACACCGGTTGTGGGGACCTGGGTGGGGGGTGACACCCATGGGTGACGTGTCCCTGTGTCCCCACCCTGTACTCACCCCCTGCCCGCTCGGTGCTCACGACGTGGGTGTACAGCACCTCCCCCTCCTCTGGGGGGGCCGGGGGATCCGGGGGGGCCCTGTGGGGATAAAGGGGTGTCTGTGGGGGTGGGGGAGGTTTGCAGTGAGGGTAAAATGGGGGGTCAGACCTGGAGCCCCCCACTCACCTTTCCTGCTGCTTCCTGAGGGCTGCAAAGGGAAGGGGGAGGGGTGACTGTGGGGTCCTCAAGGCCTTGAACACCCTCAGGACCCCTGACTGCTCCCAGGATCCTTGAGCATCTCTCAAGCCCCTAAAAAGCCTTGAACCACTCCTTGAACCCCCTGAGCCCCTAGAGCCCCCAAACTCCCCCCAAACCCCTGACAGAACCCCCAACATCCCTGCAGGACCCTCCAGGACCTCCCCAAATCCCCCAGGCCACCCAGCTGAGGTCTCTGGGGGTTCAGCTTCACCCGAGTCAGGAGCTGTTTGTGACACCCTATGAACCCCCCTATGCTGGGAGGGCTTCACCCCAATCCCTGGGACCCCCATCCCCCCTCATTGTCACCCATCCAGGCGGTGCCTCCGGTGCCAGCCCATGATGACAGCCACGAGCAGGACCAGGAACAGGAGGGACCCACCGACCCCTGCGACCACTGCTGGGGAAAGAGGGGGACACACTGGGGTCACAAGGAAACCCAAGGGTCCCGCACCCCCCGTGTGACCCCATGTGAGCCCACCTGTGACCCAGGGTGAGCCAGGGGTCACCTCCAGGGCCAGCTCAGGGCTGAGTGCCCAGAACACGCGGTGCCCGTCCTGTCCCAGCTGGTTGGTGGCCACGCACTGGTAGGTGCCTGAATGTCCCACATCGACGTCCCTGAGTTCCAGGACAGGACCCTGGGCCAGCTCCTTGCCATTGTGCCGCCAGGTGAAGGTGACAGGGGCTGAGCCCACCTGCACCGAGCAGCGCAGGGTCACGGGGTCACCTGTGTGCACCTGGTGTGACAGGGGACCGGGGGTGATGGTGGCATTGGCCACAGCCACTGTGGGGACACAGAGAGGGCTGGCACCTGGAAAGGTGGGATGGGTGTACTGTGGGTGGGGTCACCCCCAGCCCGAGGGTGCTGCTCACCCAGGACGGTGACATTCAGGGGGACACTCTCGGCCACACTGTCCCCATTGCTGACCCGGCAGTGATAGAGGCCGCTGTCATTGTCCCCAACGTGTCACAGCTCCAGGTGGGGGCTGGTGCCCAGTGGTGTCTCCGCCCCCCCCTGGTGCCAGGTGAAGGACAGGGGACCTGTCCCAGAAGCCACTGCACAACTCAGCACCAGGCGGTCCCCCGGCGTCACCTGTCCCCTGGGGGGCTGTGCCCACACGGACACCCACGGAAGCAGGACCCCTGCAAGAGAGGGGACACCAGGGGGCAGTGAGGGACATGGGTGGGGGTTGCATAGAGAGACAGGGAGACCCCAGTGAGGAAGAGGGGTCGCAGAGCTGGGGGGAGGCCTGGAAAGGAATTCCAGGGAAGTTTTGGGGCCACGAGAGGGGATGGTGGGACCTGGGGACCGTAGGGGAAGATCAGGGAGGGGTGGGGTTGACCCAGGGACGGGTGAAGCGACCCAGTGAGGGATGGGGAGATAAGGAGTGATACCCAAGCAGTGATGGGGAAACAGAGAAGAAGTTTACAGGAAAGATGGGGGTAGGGCTGGGGGATCCAGTAAGAGACCCAGATGGACGAGGGATGAGACCCATGGCAGGGATGGGGGGTCTGGGCAGTAATGGGGGTCCTCAGACATGTCTGGGGGTCGCCAGATGGGGCTGAGTGTCCCCAAGCAGGGGATCCAGGGAGGCTGTGGGGGTGAGGCTCACTGTGCACTGTCACTGTCACCGGCGCTGAATGGTGCTGCTCCCATGACCTTGATACCTCAGAGTACACCAGGCCCCGGCAGTGGTATTGGCCACTGTGGTGCAGCTGCAGAGGGGACAGGGACAGCTCGGTCCCAGGGAGGGACCTTCTCACCTCTTCGTCCCCACGGTAGAATTGCACCAGGGTGACTGACCTGTTCCGCCAGCCCCGGCAGCGCAGTGTCACCGTGTCCCCCTCCAGCAGCGGCCACGCCGGCACCTGCAGCACCACCCAGTCTGGGGGACATGGGGGTCCTGTCACACCGGGGGGGTCCCATTTTCGTGGGGAGCCCCCATTGAGTCACATACAGAGCACCAGGGGTCCCCAATTCCACAAACAGGGTCCCCTTGCACTGGGATGCTCTGGGATGTCCCCGTGTGCAGGGGATGGTCACACCAGGAGGTGACCCATGGAGTGGAGCCCACCCAGAGCCCTTGGGGTGCCCCAGGTGCCACCCTGGGACACCCAAACCACCCTCACCATATGAGGCTCTCACGGTGGGGCTGAACTCACTGCCAGGTCTGTAACACTGGTTGTTGCCAATCTCAGTGACAGTGAAGTGGTCCGATCTGTTTTGCCCCCAGTGCTGCCCATCCTTGTACCAGGTGGTGGCACCAGCGGTCCCCGAGCCCTGGCAGGTCAGTGTCACCCGCTCCCACAGCACCGCCGGCCTCCAGGGGGGCTCCATCAGGATCTGGGTGGTCTGGGCACCTGCGGGTGACAGGGGACACCAGCCTGCCAGGGCCAATGTGGGGCTGGGGACAGCGGGGTGGGGATATGGCATCCCCCGAGGACTCACCAGCGAGGCCGAGGGTCTGGGCTGGAAGGGAGAAGGGACAGGGCTGGGTGGGGCTGGCACCATGGGGAGAGAGGTATGGGGGCATGGGGTGTGGGGGATGTCCCTGAACTGTCACCAGGGGGACACTGGTGTGGCACAGATGTCTCAGGGATTGAGGAACTGCAGGCACCCCATGGTCAGGCAGGACATGGGGACATTGTGGACACCCCAGGCATGGGGACCCTGTGCTGGCACAGGTCACCCCCACCAGCCCCATGGGCTCTGTCCCCATGGCCCATCTGCATGGTGCTTGTCCCCTTGTCCCTGTCCCTGCATCCCTGTCACCCTGTCCCTGTTCTCACAGCTGCACCAGTCCCATAACTCCTCTACCCACTTTTTGGTCCCTCCAATCCTGTTCCCCCTCTCCTGTCCCCACAGCCACCCCATGATCCTGATCCCCTCATGCAATGGCTCTGCTGGCTTTGGGGTCCTCAGGGGACCCTGCAGCCCCCCGTGCCCCCTCCCCACTGGACTCTGCCTCACCAGGGCCCATCCCCAGGGTGTCAGGCCTGTGCCCGGGGCACTCACCCCACAGGAGCAGCACCACCTTCCCGGCCATCCTCGTGTCTCTGACCACCCAGACTGGCTGTCACTTGTTGTCAGGGGTGGTTGTCCCCTGGTTGGCGGCTGTTCCGAAGAACGGGGAAGGAAGTGAGGTCAGGCTGTGTCCCCAATGTGGCTGTGGCCCTTCTTGGGGGCAGGGTGACCACAAGCTTGGGACAGACTGTGGGCAGAGTGGGGACAGGCTGGGGACAAGGCTGGGTGGCACATGGTGGGACAGGGGGTTCTCAGGAGTGGGGGCTCAGGGGGTTTCTGGAGCCAGGGCTGAGTGTCCAGGGCAATGGCGGGGTGCCAGGGATGGGGTGCGGGGGGAATGGAGGGTCCCATGGGAATGGGTTTTTCAGGGGAGAATCAAGGTCCTGTGGAAATGGGAATTTCAGGGGATGGAATGAATGGGAGAGGGTTTCTTGGGAATCGGGACCCTGGGCCATGGAGATCCTGGGGAATGACAGTCCTGGGCTTGGAGTCCAAGGGAGAGTGGGACATATGGAATGGGGGCCCCATGGTTCAGGTCCCTGTGGAATGGGGGTCCCGGGGATGTGCCATGGCTGGGTGGGCACAGGGTCACAGCTCCTTCTCTGGGTGGCTCAGATTTTGGGGTGACCCAGGGCCCAGCACAGCCCTCTGAGGTGGTTGTGGCCTGAGAGTCACCCCAGGTGGATTCCAAAGGGCTCTGGGTCTGTGTCTCCCCATTTCCCAGGGGCTTTTTCCTCCCTTCATTTTCATTTCCTTCTATTATCTCCTCAATTTCACAATCTCCCAGTCCATGCCTTGATGATCCTGGGGAGCACCTGAGCAGGGAATGGGTTGGGGGAACCCCAGGGTGGGGGAAGCAGGGGTGAGGGGTCTGCAGGGAGGGGTGGGAAGCTGGGGGGGATGGGGGTGTCTGGCTGTGGCCCCCCAACATTTTCACTTTCTCTCTCCTGCAGCAGAAGGAAGAGGCCGTTTGTGCTGAGTGTCACATGGGGAGTGGGTTCTGTCCTGGGGGGATCCTGTCCCAGGAAGGGACACATGCTGGCCACGGGGGTCCTGTCCTGGGGGATGGCAACTCTGGGAGGGTTCCAGACTTCTCCATTCTTGCTGTTCCCCTGCAGGATCTGAGCCGGCAAGAGCAGCTTGGGAATGGAGCCCCAGGCAGGAAGGAGCTCCCCAACTCCTCCTCCTTGAAGCCAGTGCCCATCCAAGTGTGGGGCCCAGCCATGGCCCAGCCCCAGTGCACAGGGATGGGCATTGGCCAGCCCTGCTCTGGCCAGCCCCAGCTGGCAGCCAGGACCTGAGGGTCCCCCCTGCTCCCTTGGCTTTGATTCTGGCAGCTTTAGAGCTGCTGCAAAGGTGAGAATTCTGTGGCAGGAAAAGGCGTGGCTGTGGTTTGCTCAGCCCTGCAAGAAGCACAAAAGCCAATGGGAGCCCAAGCAGTGGCTCTGGGAGGGCCTTTGATGGTTTTCAGAGCAGGGCTGGCTGGAAACAGCCCCTGCAGGGGCAGCTGTGAGGAAACCAGTCCGGAAATTCAGCAATTGATCATTTTGCTACTCTCAGCAAGGGGCTGAGAGAGCCCCAGAAGAAGATTCTGCAAATCCCACACCCATCTGCTCAAAAACCTGACCGGGACCGTCCTCCTTCATGAGATGGACAGACAGAACTCAACAAAAGAATGAAAACCCAAACATTTTTCCCAATTTAATCAGAAAGCAGCATTTTGAATTCAATAAGAGAGGTAGGGGTTGTGTGCCCCCCTGACACTGAGAGGGGGATTGAGGAGCCCCGTGGGGTGCTGTGAAAGGCAAAAAGGAACCCCTGAGGGGAATCGATGCCCCCCAGTGCTGCCAGTGTCCCCCAGTGTCACAGCACACTCTCAAAGGTGTCACTGGGGTCCCTCTGTCCCTTATAAGGTCTTGGCAGCTCCGTGTTGGTGACTTGTGTATCCTGAGGTGGGGCAGGGCCGGAGGACACCTGTGGGGGCCCTGAGAGTGTCACCAATTGTGGGGACCTGGGTGGGGGGTGACACCCGTGGGTGACGTGTCCCTGTCCCCCCCCTGTACTCACCCCCTGCCTGCTCGGTGCCCACGATGTGGGGGTCCAGCACTGCCCCCTCCTCTGGGGGGGTCCTGTGGGGATAAGGGGGGTCTGAGGGGTGTCTGAGGGGGAAGAAAAGGGAGTCCTGGCAAGAGCCCCCCACTCACCTGTCCTGGGGCTTCCTGGCAGCTGCAAGGAAAAGGGGAGGGGGTGACCTTGGGGACCCCGGGACCCATGAACTTTCCTGGGACCTTGGCAGCTCCAACCACCCACAGGATCCCCAAATCCCCACTGGAGCCCTGAAACCCACTGGGCCGCTGATTCCCCCCTGGACACTCCAAGAACCCCTGAACCCCCAAAACTTCTGCACCATCACAGTGCTCCCAAGTCCCCATTGTCCCCAACACTCTGATCCCCTGGAACTCTAAGCTCAGCAGGGAGGGGCACGCCTCAGGCTCTCCCAGGACCCCAGAAAGATCCCTCCACATTCCTGAACGGCCCTCCAAGAGCTCCCCAAACCCTCCAGGAGCACCCAGTGCCACTCCAATGCTTGTTCAAAGGCTACCCAGGGATGGACCTGGAGCCCAACCAAGACCCTCCAAATTCCCCTCAAATCCTCTCCGCCCTGAGGATCCCCTGTCGAGGTCACTGTGGCCTCAGTTTCCCCCAGCTCAGGGGCCCTGGGTGCTGCCTCAGCTCTGCCCCCACTCTGGGGGCTTCCCCTCACCCCAAGACCGCCATCCCCCCATTGTCACCCACCCCGGCGGTGCCAGCAGTGACAGCCCCCGATGACAGCCAGGAGCAGGACCAGGAACAGGAGGGTCCTGCTGACATTCACAGCCACTGCTGGGGACAGAGGGGGACAAAGAAGGGTCACCCTGAAACCCAAGAGTCCTGCTCCTCCAGTGTGACCCCATGTGAGCCCACCTGTGACCCAGGGTGAGCCAGGGGTCACCTCCAGGGCCAGCTCAGGGCTGAGTGCCCGGAACACGCGGTGCCTGTCCTGTCCCAGCTGGTTGGTGGCCACGCACTGGTAGGTGCCCGAATGTCCCACATCGACGTCCCCAAGCTCCAGGACGGGGCCCTGGGCCACCTCCTGCCCATTGTGCATCCAGGTGAAGGTGACAGGGGCTGAGCCCACCTGCACCGAGCAGTGCAGGGTCACGGGGTCACCTGTGTGCACCTGGTGTGACAGGGGACCGGGGGTGATGGTGGCATCAGCCACGGGCACTGTGGGGACACAGAGAGGGCTGGCACCTGGAAAGGTGGGATGGGTGTACTGTGGGTGGGGTCACCCCCAGCCCGAGGGTGCTGCTCACCCAGGACGGTGACATTCAGGGGGACACTCTCGGCCACACTGTCCCCGTCGCTGACCCGGCAGTGATAGTGGCCGCTGGCATTGTCCCCAACGTGGCGCAGCTCCAGATGGGGGCCGGTGCCCAGTGGTGTCTCCGCCCCCCCCTGGTGCCAGGTGAAGGACAGGGGACCTGTCCCAGAAGCCACTGCACAACTCAGCACCAGGCGGTCCCCCGGCGTCACCTGTCCCCCGGGGGGCTGTGCCCACACGGACATCCAGGGAAGCAGGACCCCTGCAAGAGAGGGGACACCAGGGGGCAGTGAGGAACATGGGCGGGAGTTGCATAGCGAGGCAGGGAGACCCCAGTGAGGAAGAGGGGTCGCAGAGCTGGGGGGAGGCCTGGAAAGGAATTCCAGGGAAGTTTTGGGGACCCGGGAGGGAATGGTGGGACCTGGGACCGTGGGGGGAGATCAGGGAGGGGTGGGGTTGACCCAGGGACGGGTGAAGCGACCCAGTGAGGGATGGGGAGATAAGGAGGGGGACCCAATCAGTGATGGGGAAACAGAGAAGAAGTTTACAGGAAAGATGGGGGTAGGGCTGGGGGATCCGGTGAGAGACCCAGAAATGGATGAGGGATGAGACCCGCGGCAGGGATGGGGGGTCTGGGCAGTAATGGGGGTCCTCAGACATGTCTGGGGGTCGCCAGATGGGGCTGAGTGTCCCCAAGCAGGGGATCCAGGGAGGCTGTGGGGGTGAGGCTCACTGTGCACTGTCACTGTCACCGGCGCCGAATGCTGCTGCACCCATGAACTTGATTTCTCAGAGTACACCTGGCCCCGGCAGTGGTATTGGCCACTGTGGTGCAGCTGCAGAGGGGACAGGGACAGCTCGGTCCCATTGGGGGACCTTCTCACCTCCTCGTCCCCATGGTAGAATTGCACCAGGGTGACTGACCTGTTCCGCCAGCCCCGGCAGTGCAGTGTCACTGTGTCCCCCTCCAGCAGTGGCCGTGCCGGCACCTGCAGCACCACCCAGTCTGGGGGACACAGGGGTCCTGTCACACTGGGGGGTCCCGTTTTCACGGGGAGCCCCCATTCAGTCACACGCAGAGCACCAGGGGTCCCCAATTCCACAAACAGGGTCCCCCTGCACTGGGATGCTCTGGGATGTCCCCGTGTGCAGGGGACAGGCTCTGGTCACACCAGGAGGTGACCCATGGAGTGGAGCCAACCCAGAGCCCTCGGGGTCTCACAGGTGCCAGGTTGGGGACACTCAAACCCTCCTCACCATTTGAGACTCTCATGGTGGGGCTGAACCCACTGTCAGGTCTATAACACTGGTAGGTGCCACTCTCGGTGACAGTGAAATTGTTGAGTCCCTTCTGCCCCCATCGCTGCCCATCCTTGTACCAGGTGGTGTCACCGGCAGTCCTCGAGTCCTGGCAGGTCAGTGTCACCCGCTCCCACAGCACCGCCGGCCTCCAGGGGGGCTCCACCAGGAGCTGGGTGGTCTGGGCACCTGTGGGTGACAGGGGACACCAGCCTGCCAGGGCCAGCACGGGGCTGGGGACAGCGGAGTGGGGACATGGCATCCCCTGAGGACTCACCAGCGAGGCCGAGGGTCTGGGCTGGAAGGGAGAAGGGACAGGGCTGGGTGGGGGTGGCACCGTGGGGAGAGAGGTATGGGGGCACGGGGTGTGGGGGCTGTCCCTGAACTGTCACCAGGGGGACACTGGTGTGGCACAGATGTCTTGGAATTTGGGGAACGGCAGGCACCCCATGGTCAGGCAGGACATGGGGACATTGTGGACACCCCAGGCATGGGGACCCTGTGCTGGCACAGGTCACCCCCACCAGCCCCATGGGCTCTGTCCCCATGGCCCATCTGCATGGTGCTTGTCCCCTTGTCCCTGTCCCTGCATCCCTGTCACCCTGTCCCTGTCCTCACAGCTGCACCAGTCCCGTAATTCCTCTCCCCACTTTCTGGTGTCTCCAGTCCTGTCCTCCTGATCCTGTCCCCACAGCCACCCCATGACCCTGATCCCCTCATTGCACTGGCCCTGATGGCTTTGGGGACCTCAGGGGACCCTGCAGCCCCCCCCGTGCCCCCTCCCCACCGGTCTCTGCCTCACCAGGGCCCATTCCCATGCCCAGGGCACTCACCCCACAGGAGCAGCACCACCTTCCCGGCCATCCCCATGTCTCTGGCCACTCAGACTGGCTGTCACTTGCTGTCAGGGGTAGCTGTCCCCTGGTTGGCGGCTGTTCCGAAGAATGGGGAAGGAAGTGAGGTCAGGCTGTGTCCCCAACGTGGCTGTGGCCTTTGTTGGGGGCAGGGTGGCCACAAGCTCAGGACAGGCTGCGGGCTGGTTGGGGACAAGGCTGGGTGGCACAAAGTGGGACATGGTGATATCAGGAGTGGGAGGTCAGGGGGTTTGGGGACCCCGGGATGGGGTACCTGGGGAATGGGGGTGATGAGAAGGAGGAGTCACTGGGAATGGGGGTCCCTGGGGCTGGGGGGACTCAGGGCTGGGAGTCCCATGGGAACCTGGGCTCCTGGGATTTGGGGTCATGGGATGTGTGTGCCAGGGATGGGATGTGGGGGGAATGGAGGGTCCCATGGGAATGGGGTTTTCAGGGGAGCATCAAGGTCCTGTGGGAATGGGAATTTCAGGGAATGGAATGAATGGGAGAGGGTTCCTTGGGAATGGGGCTCCTGGGCCATGGAGATCCTGGGGAATAGCAGTCCTGGGATGGGAGTCAAAGGGAGAGTGGGACATAAGGAATGGGGGTTCCATGGTTCAGGTCCCTGGGGAATGGGTGTCCCAGGGATGTGCAGTGGCTGAGTGGGCCTGTGGGTCACAGCTCCTTTCCTGGGTGCCTCAAATGTTGGGGTGACACAGGGCCCAGCCGAGTCTGCATGTTACAGATGAGCAATGCAATGTTTGGCTCTTACAATCAAGAAATGCATATTATGTGTATGTTAAGAGAAGTTTATTGATGTATAGTTATGTTATTGTGGTAAGTCCTCCCACAGTCCTCTTTCCCCTGCCCTTGTATTGTTGTCACGGGATTGGTAGTTGGGGCATTGGGGGAGGGGCTGGCTTGTCACTAGGAGGCGTGGCATGGCAACACCTGACCTCCAATCGAATTGCAAGAAAGTAATCTCCACCAAAGGACAGTGAAGGGAAGTTGACTGACAGGCTTTGGGAGGGGCCAAAGTTGGCTGATGTAACACCAGGAGTATAAAAGGCAGAGCAGGTATTTTGTAGATGAGCATGTGGCGGTTTAGTTACATGCTCCCAGTGCTGCTCTTTCTCCTTATTCAGACTCTTATTTTGTTAAAGTTTAATAAATCTTTGAAATTTAAAAATGAGCGTTGTTTCTCATAAATGGGGACTCGGTCTGGGATATACACCTTCTCTCCGTCGCCCTGGGAGTTTTCAAAAGAGTAGCACACCCCGCTGTGAATTCAGTGACTCAGTCATTTCCTCCTGGGACCATCGTTTTTTGCAGGTTCAAAGCTCAGGGAAGACTGACTTGTGAAAAATTAAAGGCAGAAGAGAAAAAGCCTCCTGGGGAGAAAACTGCAGATGATCTGGAAGACTGTGAGTATTTGCACATGTGTGTGAGCCCAGGAGTGTGCTTAGAGTGTGTGTGAGACTTGAAAGAATTGCTGGATTGAGAGAGACTCAAGAGAACCTGGGGACACCAGGTTGAAGGTCACCAGTTTTATGGGGACTCAAGAGCTCCTGAGGATGTCAGGTTCAGAGTTACTGGATTTAGGGGGTGTCAGATCAGTGGAGGTTCCTTGCACACGGCGCCAGCAGTGGAAGCAGCCAAGCGGCGCAGACCGCGCTTGTCTGGGGCGAGGGGCCTCTGGCGGCAGGGGCAGCCAGGCGGTGCAGAGGAGTCGTGGGGGCCCACGTGGGGAGCGGCGAGCGGGGACCTGGCACAGGAACTCCCGGCACTTGCCGACCGAGCAGAACCGACCCAGTCGGATGGGAGTCACCAGATCACAGGAGAGTTGTTTATTTGCTTTTGTTTTCCAGGGAGAAGGTCAGGTTTGTTTTCCTCTTTCTTTTCTTTCTTTTCCTTTCTTTCCTTTTTTCCCCTTTCATTTTCCTTCCAGCTGATTGGGAAGGTGAGCCTTGTTAGGTGGCCCTGTGATTGGCTGGTTGGGAAAGCAGGCCTAGAAAGAGGGCCTGTGATTGGCTGGTTGGGAAGACGGGTCTTGTGGAGAAGGTCTGCGATTGACTGGTTGGGGGGGGGCTGTGGTTGGCTGGTTGGGAAGGCGTGTTTTGTCCGAGACCTGTGATTGGCTGTCGAGATAGGACTGGGAGCAAGTAGAGAATCCCCAAGGAGAAAAGAAGGAAGTGAAGTTATAGCAACAACGTCTCCACACGGTTCATCTACTGCCCAGGGGGCTGCCAAAGAACCTCCTGGGCAATAGACAAACCCACTGGAGATGTAACCTGAACACCAAGAGTGAAAATAAAGTGTTGGGGTTGGTTTCTTTTCCTTTCATTTTCTTTCCTTGTTACCTGTGGGATTTTTTTCCCATTGAGTTGCTAAGAAGCACTGATGGCTGCATGCTTGAGATTGCGGGAGCGGAAAACTCTCGGCAGGGACGGGAAACTCTTGTTCACTCAATTTGAGCCTTCGAATGGTTACAGTGGAGTGACTGCTTGGGAAAGGAATTCACTGCTGTTGCAGAAGTCCAGCTCAGTCCTGTTTCTTTTAATTTGGGGGGAGCCTCTGCTCCCAGGAACAGCCAGTGAACTGGGACTTGGTTATCTCCTGCCTCACTAAAAGCGGGGCCTTTTGCTGTGCTGGGAGCTCTCAGGTTGGTTTTCTCACCCGAGATTCAGGTTGTTTAAAGTCCTTGCCCTCTAAAAGCCCCAAGTTGCCTTGGTACAAAGAAGCGGAGTCTTCAAGGCCTTGTTTTCTGGTTTCTCGAGTTGTTTATTATTTGATATCACAGAGTTTTTCTCCGCTCCCAGCCGAGGTCCAGACAGCGGCTGAAACACGAGGCGACTGCCCACTGATGGGATGTCACCTCACATTTATACAGATAGTTACGTGTAGATTATTTACTATTTCGTACCAATGCCTAGTGCTTACACTAAAAGGGTCACTTCTGCTTTGACCCAATCCACTCTCACTACCTTATATCATCACCACCCCAGAAGACGGAGGATGAGAAAGAGGAGAGGGACACGAGGTACCAACCAAATTCCACCATCTCGTCCCCCATTTACCTCTATTCAAAGAATCCTAAAATTACTGAATTTTGCATGTTCTACTGTGCTAAACTACTATTTTCACTTCCTGGTGATTTGCAATTCCTCTCCTTGTGTTGGAAGTTTCTCCCATGGGCTAAGATCAAACTCAGTGTCTTCCTGGGCTCTGTGCCAAGGTCTCCAACCCCCTGGACCGGCTCCACACCCCCCTGTCCAGGGCTCAAATTCTCTTTCCCGGGTCCCAGGTCATCCAAAGGGATGTCCCGGACTCCAACAGGGGGCAAGGTCACTGTTGTCCTGCCCTCAATGCTTCTTCAGCACTACCCCTGTCTGCTGAGACCTTCTGCGTCTTTAGCCTCAGCTCTGGAGTTTCTGATCCATCCCTTCCATCCCTTCCCATCTGGGCCCAGCCGCCATCACCACGTGCTCCCCCAGCCCGCCCCACAGCGCCCCCTGCAGCCATTGGGGGATCATCACACCTGCCCCGCCCACCGGGAGCCACCAGCGCCCCTGCTGGCCGTGCCTGGAACTGCACCAAAGGGGAAAGTGCCGCGCTCAGGGAAGCTGTTACGGGGTTCTGAGTTCTGTTTATTATTAATGCTGTGGTTGTTGTTGGTTGTTTGCCTTGTTATACATACTAGTAAAGAACTGTTATCCCTATCCCCATATCTTTGCCTGAGAGACCCTTAATTTTTCAAAATTATAACAATTCAGAAGGGGGGGGTGTTTGCAATCTCCATTCCAAGGGAGGCCCTGCTCTCCCTAGCAGACACCTGTCTTTCCAAACCAAGACATAAGGTTATGCTGTATTGCATAATAACATGGACTGAAAGGAAGCTTGAGTCCAGCCAGGTGTACTGGCCTTGGTGTGAGTCAGAGGAAGAATGGATGTATCAAGTTTTAAACATCCTTATACAACCCCAGCAGAGATCAGGGAGAGGAGACTTCTCACTGAACAGTCCTTTTTGCTCTAGTCTCTCGGTCCTGACCCCTACAGAGAGGACTGGAGCTTTCCTTACCATGTGTCCCTGTTGTGGTTTGAAAGCAAAACGAGTGAGAGGCTCCAATTCAGAGATATAATTTAATAAAAAGAAAGGTAAAAAGGTAAAAACAAAATAAAATAAATGCAATAACACAAAGGATCACTGACAAGGTCAGAATACAACCTGAGCAGGATGGTGGAAGCAGTCCAGGTGAAGTGCTCTTCCTGAAGCAGTGATCCTGTAGAAAGGTCTGGGAGCTCTGGTCCTCTGGGAATCCAGTGGGTAAGTGCTGCGTGCACTGTCCCACATACCAGCTTATATCCAGGTGAGAATGCTTGTCTCCTCCCCCTGGGCAGAGCATCTCACAATAGCATGAGAAGTGTGGATTGGGTCCTTGATGGCCCATTAACAGAGATAACCCCTGGAGGGAGTTACCTGTGACTCATGGGCCATTAGCAGAAGACACCCCCAAAGGCGTTAATGGGCCATTAGCAGAAAAGGCAGGGGGCTTGGGAAAACACTAGCCCACCTGGTTTCAACAGTTCATGAAGATGGTGATAGAATAAATACTTTGTGTACATCCTACACTGCAACCCAGGACAGTCCCTGATCCCCATGAAACTATGGGCTACCCCCTATAAAAATAGGAACCACATGTACCCCCCCCTCAGGTAAGGGGCAAGAGGTGCCCCTTGATGAAACTCAACAATTTACCTACACTGCCCTTTCTCTTCCTCTCCTCATGTGCACTGTTCCCACCCCAAAGACACAGAGGGTGGAATATTGCCTATAGGGTAGCAAGCAGTAAATGTCCAACCACTCTCTTTTCCAGAAGGGCTCTAGAAAATGCTGTGCATGCATGTGCCAGGGTGTGTGACTCTGTGCCAGGGTGTGTGAGTCTGCACATGCTGTGCCTGTGTGTGCCAGTATGTGTGGCTCTGTGTGCACACACAGGTGCTGGGGTGTACCTGTGTGTAAGTGTGTGAAGCTGCCTGTGTGTTTTCTAGTGTGCCCAAATGTAAGTGTACACGTCCCGCTTTGCTCGGCTACCGATATGCTCGTGTGCCCAGCACTGTGCACATGGACACCTCTGTAGTCCAGCTCTGACTAAGGAGCACTGTCTCTTTTTCTCTACTAGAGCTGGCTGCAGATCCTCTGTGGGATTATGTGTAAGCACAGCCCTGTGTAAGGTATGTATGTATATAACACTACACATATTAGTGTGCACAACTCTGTGTGTGTGTGTGCAAGTGTGTGTGTAATGGGTTAAACACAGCTTGGTTTTTAGTTAAAAAGGAAACAGTTCCCTGTAAGGACCTTGGAATTTCCTTTGGAAAGGACAGGGACCTATCAGAGGCCAATTTTTAGATCCTGACATATTGTATAGCCACTGAGGAAGCTGGATGTGCCTGTGTGAATACACATATAGGTTGAGGAATCCTGGGAAACTTCTCTTTTTCCTTCCTGCCTTGGAACAGGTAACAGGGCTGGTCCTGCTCTGCCGTGGGTCCTCCCCGGGCCTGGCACAGCCTGGCTGGGCTCTGCTGCTGCTGCAGCCCCGGCGGGGCCGAGCTGGCCCTGGGCCCCATCAGCTGCCGGCAGGGGAAGGGGAGGCCCCAGTACTGACATCTGGCTGACTTTAAGACCTACCCCGCCACAGGCCAGGCTGAGAGAGATGTCTCCTCTGTCCCCCGGGAGCAGCTCTGAGCCCAGGCTGGGCCGGGCCCACCCCATGAGAGTGAGGGGTGGAGGGAGGAGGCATCCACCAGCCTGGCTCCTGAGATCCTGGCCGCAGTTCCTGAGCCTTCCCCCATCGTCGCGGCTTTGAAATCCAACATGAAATCCAACATGAAATCCAACAGCCCTGCAGCTACAGCAGCCACCCCCCAGCAGAGATTACATGACCATCTACAGGCCTGGGTGAGGTGTTAACTCTTTCCTTACACAGATGAAATTTATAAAGCACCAACCCTTCTCTGAGTGAGAGAAAAGTTAGTGGGAGACATGTAAAGAGACAGTATGAAGATACCAGGTTGAATGAAAGAGAAGATATATCCTAAGTGTTGAGGAGATGGAGAAGATGGGCTGAAAGTCTTTTGTGACCTGTGGTAACAGAGTGTAATGTGCTAGAATATTCCTTTAAACCGTGGAACAAATATGCATTTTGGGGAGATAATGAGAATGTTGAAATTGTAGAGATAAGCAAAGGCATTTATTGATGGACTAAGCGAATATTGTTATTATGAGAAGCTGTGATCTTACGAGAAGTTTGAACAGAGAGAGCGAGAGATGAGATATGAACCCTCTGCCCCAGGGAAAAAGAGATCTCTCTTCCAGGAGATGAAGAAAACTCTTGGCTTTTGGTGCTGTTCATCTGTAAAAATGATCCGCAATGAGTTTACATGAGTGCATGGCCCATATGCAGCTGCGGGAAAGGCTGTGTGATATGGGAGGTTCACAACTGCAGATTTTCCCCAGGCGGCTGCTTTTGTGAGAGATAAAAGCCACAAGCTGTTTCTTTCTTGTGGAATGTTACCATAACAGACCAAAAGAGACTTCTCTCTTTAAATGGATTGATGAAAGACTATTCTGTAAGTGGTACCAACCTAGAGTTCTGTGTTTTGTCTTTATACATTTTCAGTGAGAAGAGAAAATGTAGAAGAAAGTGTTGATGAAGGATGTTGGGACAACAGGTG
The DNA here is from genome assembly GCF_965231275.1 of Zosterops lateralis. NCBI lineage: Eukaryota > Metazoa > Chordata > Aves > Passeriformes > Zosteropidae > Zosterops > Zosterops lateralis. Next base: position 3,190,747 of record NC_139787.1, read on the forward strand.
GCTCTTGAAAATGCTGTTTATTGTATCACAGATGTTACAGCAGTCCTGAGTCCTGGGTGACAGAGCCATGCCTAAAGCTGCCAGCTACAGCTTTGCATGACTGGAGCCACTTTAGCTCTGGTTATATAGTTTTCTTTCCTGAGCATCTTAATAGATAAAAGCCAATCAGCATCACACATAATACCTTTACATTTACTTCTAGCCTATCACAACTTCTATTGTTAACATATTATGTTACAGTTTAAGCTTAAAGTTGTTTTTCTGTTTTCTTGCAGTGGAAAATTCTTAGATCTTTTTTCTACTTGATAAAAAACATGTTTTTGTTTGCTGATGATATCTTTGGCTTTTCTTGAGATCTCTTCCTGCTTGCTAAAACCACCTTTGTTTGTGGTCAACATATCCTTTGCTGTAGCCATAAAACCTCTTTCCAACTCAACTTAACCTTTGCCTTCTTAGTTGTCCAGTAACAACTTTCATTTAGACATCTTTTATTCTACTATATCAAAACTTGCTTCTGTTGAGGCATTGATTTAAAAGAATTAGAGACTGTGGTCAAAATAGATAGTGCTGAGATAAGGTAGCTAAGACTTCCCTTTTGCTAACAGAAGCCAGACTGAAGGAACTGCTAATTCTTAAAAGGAACTGATAAATCAGAGAAGCTGTCAAACTAGGCTTTTGCATCCTGAATAATCAATAGACCTCATGAATACAATACAATCATAAATCAAACAGTCCTAGAAAAAACAGGATTTAGCTGTCACGAACACTAAAGGTGAAAAAGTTAAGGGAGGAAGACCCATCTTACTTCATCATTTTGGGACCCCACCCTATAAAAAAGACCACCGACCCATTTCAAAGAACAAACTACACATGCTTGATGGCTCTTTAGGCTAATTACCATACAAAGCGGGGAATGGGAGGTATCAGAGCTATGAATATGCATTTGTAGTTTGTGTATTCAATACTCCTGTAGATAAAAGACCCTGTGATGATCTGTAAATTGCGCGTGTGTTTCTGGGAGCGATCCCGCACGCTGCCCAGCGTCGTAATAAACATACACTTTCTAACTTTAAACTGTTAGAGAGTCTTTGTCCGTCATAGTTGGATATTGGTATTAGATCAATATCCATAGTTTTGTAATAAATCATTTTGGCAAGCCAGGTAAGAGAACTGCTCTTTCTGGCCGTGGGGCCGGTGGGGTCTAGGATCCCTCCAGGCGCCTGCCCGAAGTTTTCGGGGTGCGGGCTCCTAAGACCTTATCGTCCACCCAGGGAAAGACCAGAACCTCCTGGAACTACGGACAAAAGGTATGTTTAAAGAAAAATGTATTGAATGCAGGTACCTTTGAATAGAGGCGGCTTATAAGTCATAAGAGACATCTTATGCAAAGCAGAGGCCTGGGTTTTGGAATCTCCGAGGAGTGTTGTAACAGTTGTTGTGTTCCAGGTAAAGCTGGTCACCGTTGGCTGCATTCCAGGGGGGAAAGCAGCGGCAGCACAGAGCTGCTGGTATTGGTTATAGGAGCAAAATGGCTCCAATTTGGCTTGTAGTTTAAAGGTGCACTTTGGTAATTCATAATCTGAGAGGCTAGCCTGAATTTTTGAGGTGAGCAGGGCCCCGTTTTGAGTTGCGGTTGCGAATGCTGGATGTGTGTGTATTCGTGTCTGTTTGAGTTTTCTTTGTGATTGCGTGCTTACAAAAAGAATAATTTGTGTACCGTATGTGTGTGAATTGTGAAAGTTTGTGTTGTAAGTGTTTTTGTTTTTAAAGCGTGTTACTAACCCTTGTAAGTGTTACAAATTTAAAGTTGTAAGAGATTTTAAAACCCCCTGCCGATCCACAGAAAATACCTCTGTTTGAAAAGCAGAGGAATTCGGGGGGGATGTGCTTGGGCTGTGACTGGAGGGTGTCACGGAGGGTGCTGTGAGTCCTGACTGGATAACTGATAGTGTGATTTTAATCAGTGTGTTGTTCAGTAAAAAAACATCTGTGGGTGAATAAACTGTTTATTTTTTATAAGAAAACAAAAACAAAAACAAAAACAAAAAAAAAAACAAACAAACAAACAAAAAAAACCCAAAAAAAAAAAACCAAAAAAAACCAAACAAACAAAAAAAAAAGTAAAGAGTTGAGGATTTTTTGCAAACTTATGCCCAACATACCACCAAGATAAGAGTTATCCTGGTAACTGGCAGGGAGCCAGAATTTATAGCCTCAGGCTGTGTCTTTGAAATTCTGAAAAAAGCCTGATGTGTTTGTTTTAACTGTTGTTTGTTTATAGAATGCAGTTTTAATTGTAAAAAGAGCCAGAGCTGCCTGATCGGAACCGCCCCCCCCTTTTTCCTCAGTGCAGAAAATTTGTGGAGTGTTTTTGATTGAAGACGCTGTGTTAAAATCTTTAACTAAGTGAGTTTGAAGTCGTCAGAACCCATTGTTTTGTGAGCTAAAAAAAATTGCTATCACACAAACAGGTTTTGGTGAAGGGGGAAAGGATCTAGTCTGGTAGTTTTGTGCAAGAAAAGCAGAGAACCCAGAACTTATGTCTAATGCCGGCAGAAGAAGATGAAAGATTTTTGCTGCTGAGATACGCAAGCGAAATAGTTCACGTTGTGTTCTGTAAAATTAATAACCAGTAATTTGAATTAAGTGTCTGGGTAATCGTGTGGGGTTTTTTTTCCTTTTAAATAAAAAGATTTTTTCCTTTTTTTATGTAAACATAAATACTTTCTTCAACAGCTGGTGCTTCGAGCCTTGTTTTAAAGAATACATATTGCTAACTTTTTGTTTAAAAATTAACAAGCTGTTCTTTCCCTTCTTCTGGTTAAACTATATACCCAGGAATAGAAGGGTGAAGAATTGAAAAGCTGGTTCAAAGAGTTCCCCTGCCCAGAGACGGAATTTCAGAAACCCTAAAAATTAATAACCAGTAATTTGGATTAAGTGTCTAGGCAATTGTATGGGGTTTTTCTTTTAAATAAAAAGAATTTTTCCTTTTAAAAAAATTCTTTCTTCAACAGCTGGTGCTTCAACAAGCAATGACCTCTGATGGAGAGACAAAACTGATTAAGGTCTCCTTTTCCTCAATTGATTTAGAGATTTGGGGAAAGGGTGCTAAGGGCTATCCAATAGAAGTTGCTTAGAAAATGAAGTATATAATCAAGCAGCATTTACCCGATTAGGCAGACCTCCAATTGCTGCTTGATGTCTTAACAGAGAAAAAGAAATAAAATTCTTGATAGACACAAGGGCAATAAAACCCTAACACCTGTAACCAGTAACTATGTAATAGTAAAAGAAGCGGCTGGCCAACCTAAAAAGGGCTTACTTTTACAAACCATTGAAGTTTAAATTGGGGAAACAATGAAAAATTCACCGATTTCTATATGCCTAAAGCTCCATCTGCACTTTTAGGCAGAGATCTGCTAGAGCAGCTGGAGGCAAAAGTAATATTTAAAAATAGAAAAATTATTTTGGAGGTAAAGAATCAACAATATGTAAAGCTGTTAAGTTTAATGTAGATAACCAAAAAAATTGAAAAAAAAAATAAAATAGATTAGGTGTTTCCTGGAGTGTAGGCTCCTGACATGCCGGCAGGGCAAAGAAAACTTTTTAAAGATAAAACTACTGAAGGAGTGTCAGTTTGATTTCAACACTCCTATCCTGCCAGTGAAGAAGCCTGACAAGTCATACAGGCTAGTACAAAACTTAGCTGTTAACAAGATAACTGAAGGCTTGTATTCAGTAGTTGCTAACCCTTATATCTTGTTAACTCATTTACTGTTTTAGATGTGCAGATGCTTTCTTTTGCCTCCCTCTCCATAAAGCCAGCCAGAAAATCTTTTCATTTGAGTCCTTTGAGGTGGTCCTTGCACAGGAGAACCTCAAACTGGATGGAAGAACCAGCTCACATAGTGTGTGCTTCGCCAAAACTATATTTGGGGAGCAGCTTGCAAACAGTTGCTCCAGTATGCAGAAGACCTCCTAATAGCTACCCAGATCCAGGGAACATGAGTGGACCGGACGGTAAGCCTCCTAAACTTTTTGGGCTTGCAGATGCCAGAAGAAAGCCCAGCTGATGAGGCAAACAGTCATTTACCTGGATTAAGGAAGCTATTCAGGCCTTTGACCAGCTAAAGAAGGCCGTCATGTCAGCTCCAGCCCTGGGACTTCCAGACGTGAGTACACGGCTCCTAAAGGATGGCCAGAGTGCCTCAGAGCTGTTGGATTCACTCTAGGCCAGAAGATGCCTGTGCTAGTCTTGCCAGGGAAACCTTGATAAAAAAAGGGAGGACTGGCCAGAGAAAACGTAGGTCTGCTCAATGTGAGTAACACTAGGTAACTCCTTTATTTCGAGAGAAATGGCGTCTTTTATACACTTCTATATAGTTTACAGTTTGGATAGCTCAGTCATTGGCACACAGCAAGAGAAAGAATGCAAACATACATTGTTTTAGTTACAATTAAGGTGGCTACACATGTGCCTACTAACTACTTCACTCAGTGACCTTCAAATTCCCATTATCTTCCCCAAACACCTTAAGGTGTCTTTTTCTAGCTGCGCCACACACCTGATGGAATTTTATCTGCGCAACAGGCTTCAAGGCCTCGTCAAGGCCTCTGGTCAGAACTCAGTCACAGTAGTTCAAACCCTTGATATAAATCATGACCTCCTGATTTAAGAAAATCAGCAACAAGTCCCCCTTTTTCTTTTAGAACTACCCAGACTGAGTTGAAGGCGCGACTAACTACCTTTTGCATACATTTCAACAAACAAGGGCTGGCACCTGGCGAAGTAGGATGGGGTTGCCATGGGTGGGGTCACCCCCAGCCCGAGGGGCCTTCACACCCAGGACGGTGACAGTCAGGGGCACAGTCTCGGCCACACTGTCCCCATCACTGACTCCACACTGGTAGTGGCCGATGTCATTGTCCCCAACATGCCACAGCTCCAGGTGGGGGCCAGTGCCTGGCAGTGCCCCCTGCACCCTGATGCCAGGTGAAGGACAGGGACCTGTCCCCATGGCCACCGTGCAGGTCAGCACCAGGCGGTCCCCCAGTACCACCTGTCCCCTGGGGGGCTGTGCCCACAGTGACACCCCAGAGAGCGGGACCTCTGCGAGGGAGGGGACACCAGGGGACAGTGAGGGACGGGGTGGGGGGGGCGTGGGGGGAGAGAGACAGGAGGATCTCAGTGAGGAAGAGGGGTGGCAGAGCTGAGGGGAGGCCTGGAAAGGAACCCCAAAGAAGGATGGGGAGTTCAGGGAGGGGACACCTGGAGAGGGATGGGGGGGGGACACCAGGGAAGGTGTGGGGACACAGGGAGGGGATGGTGGGACCTGGGGACCGTGAAGGGAGATCAGGGAGGGGTGGGGTTAACTCAGGTATGGGCAAAGTGACCCATTGAGGGATGGGGGGATGAGGAGGGGGACTCAAGCAGTGATGGGGGGACATAGAAAAAGTTTACAGGAAAGATGGGGGTACCCACGTAGGGCTGGGGGATCTGGTGAGAGACCCAGAAATGAATGAGGGATGAGACCCGCTGCAGGGATGGGGGGTCTGGGCAGTAATGGGGGTCTGCAGGCAGGGCTTGGGGTTGCCAGATGGGGCTGAGTCTCCCCAACCAGGGGACCCGAGGAGGCTGTGGGGGTGAGGCTCACCGTGCACTGTCACATTCACTGGTGCCGAATGTTGCCACTGCCATGATACCCCGATGTTCAGCCAGCCCCGGCAGCGGTAGTGGCCACTGTGGTGCAGCTGCAGAGGGGACAGGGACAGCTCGGTCCCACTGGGGGACCTGCTCACCTCCTTGTCCCCATGGTAGAATTGCACCTGGGTGACCAACATGTTCTTCCAGCCCCGGCAGCGCAGTGTCACCATGTCCCCCTCCAGCAGCGGCCGCGCCAGCACCTGCAGCACCAGCCGGTCTGGGGGACATGGGAGTCCTGTCACACTGGGGGGGTCGCGTTTTCTTGGGGGTCCCCAATTGAGTCACACGCAGAGCACCAGGGGCCCCCAGTTCCACAAACAGGGTCCCCCTGCACTGGGATGCTCTGGGATGGCCCCATGTGCAGGGGACGAGCTCTGGTCACTCCAGGAGGTGACCCATGGAGTGGAGCCCACTCAGAGCCCTCGGGGTGCCACAGGTGCCAGTCTGGGGACACCCAAGCCCTCCTCACCATTTAAGACTCACGGTGGGGCTGAACCCACTGCCAGGTCTCTCACACTGGTAGGTGCCACTCCCGTTCACAGCGAAGTTGTTGGGTGCCTCTTTCCACCATTCCTGCCCATCCTTGTACCAGATGGTGGCACCAGCAGTCCCCAAGCCCTGGCAGGTCAGTGTCACCCGGTCCCACAGCACCGCCGGCCTCCAGGGGGGCTCCACCAGGAGCTGGGTGGTCTGGGCACCTGTGGGTGACAGGGGACACCAGCCTGTCAGGGCCACCATGGGGCTGAGGACAGCGGGGTGGGGACATGGCATCCCTGGAGGACTCACCAGCAAGGCCGAGGGTCTGAGCTGAAAGAGAGAAGGGACAGGGCTGGGTGGGCGTGGCCCCATGGGGAGAGAGGTATGGGGGCACAGGGTGTGGGGGCTGTCCCTGAACTGTCACCAGGGTGACACTGGTGTGGCACAGATGTCTCGGAGACTGGGGAACTGCAGCCACCCCATGGTCAGGCAGGACATGAGGACATTGTGGACACCCCAGGCATGGGGACCCGGTGCTGGCAAAGGTCACCCCCACCAGCCCCATGGCCTCTGTCCCCATGGCCCATCTGCATGATGCTTGTCCCCTTCTCCCTGTCCCTGCACCCCTGTAACTTTGTCCCTGCATCCCTGTCAGTCCGTCCCTGTCCTCACAATGACACCAGTCCCATAATTCCTCTACCCATATTCTCGACCTTCCAGTCCAGCCCGTCTTCTCCTGTCCCCACAACCCTGATCACCTCATGCACTGGCTCTGCTGGCACTGGGGACCTCAGGGGACTCCACAGCCCACCTGTACCCCCTCCCCACCGGTCTCTGCCCCACCAGGGCCCATTCCCATGTCTGGGGCACTCACCCCACAGGAGCAGCACCACCTTCCGGGCCATCCCGTGTCTCTGACCATCCAGTCTGACCATCTGGCTGTCACTTGCTGTCAGGGGTGACTGTCCCCTGGGTGGTGGCTCTTCAGAAGGATGGGGAAAGGAAGTGAGGTCAAGCCATGTCCCCAGCGTGGCTGTGGCCTCTTTTAGGGGCAGGGTGACCACAAGCTGGGGACAAGCTGTGGGCAGGGTGGGGACAGGCTGGGGACAAGGCTGGGTGGCACATGGTGGGACAGGGGGTTCTCAGGAGTGGGGGCTCAGGGGTTTTGTGGAGCCAGGGATGGGTGTCCAGGGCAATGAGGGATCACAGGGATGGGGCCCCTGGGGAATGGGGGTCATGAGGATGGGGAGTCATTCAGGATTGGGGTGCATGGGAATGGGGGTCCCTGGGGCTGGGGAGACTCAGTGCTGTGAGTCCCACAGGAATGTGGGCTCCAGGGATTTGGGGTCATTGAATGGGGGTGCCAGGGATGGGGTGCAGGGGAATGGAGGGTCCTGTGGGATGAGGGTCCTGGTAGAATCAAGGTCTTGTGGGAAGGGGGTTTTCAGGGGATGGAATTAATGGGAGAGGGTTCCTTGGGAATGGGGCTCCTGGGCCATGGAGATCCGGGGAATGGCAGTCCTGGGCTTGGAGTCCAAGAGAGAGTGGGACATAAGTAGTGGGGGTCCCATGGTTCAGGTCCCTGGGGAATGGGGGTCCCAGGGATGTGCAGTGGCTGGGTGGGCCCGTGGGTCACAGCTCCTTCCCTGGGTGCCTGAGATTTTGGGGTGACCCAGGGCCCAGCCCTGTTCCCGTGATGTGTTTGTGGTTTGGGGGGGTCACTCCAGCGGATTCTGAGGTTTCCTCCCTGCCCGCCAAGGTCTTGTTGCTCTCTTCATTTCTATTTCCTTCCTTTTTTTTCCTGCCACATTTAAACATCCCCAGTTCCCTGCTCAGCGATCCTGGGGAGCTCCTGAGCAGGTACTGGGTTGAGGGGACCCTGGGGAGAAGAAATGGGGTACAGGGGGTGCAGGGAGAGGTGGGGCCCCCGTGGGGGCTGAAGATATCCGGTTGTGCCCCCCAAACTTTCACTTTCTCTCTCCTGCAGCAGAAGGAAGAGGCCGTTTGTGCTGAGTCAGACGGGAGGGGCGGGTTCTGTCCTGGGGGGCACATCCAGGGGGTCCTGTCCCTGTTCAGGGCTGTCCCTGTTCTGGGAGTGACACATCCTGGGGGTGGCACATCCAGGGGATCCTGTCCTGGGGACGAGCGTGGAAAGATCGAGCAGTGGCTCTGCCCCCCGGCCGTGCTGGGGCTGAAGTGGTGACCCCAAATGGGCGCCCCGTCAGTGCCCGGAGCTGTCGGTCCCGTTGCCACGGCAACAGCCGGTCCCGACACACGGCGACAGTGGCCTCGGACACGCTGTCACAGCCGCTGGGGACACAGGGCCACCGTCGGTGCCCGCAGCCCGGGACAGTCCCGGCCCCGGCAGCGCGATGGCAGCCGCGACGGGCGACAGTGACCCGAGGCCAGGACTCGGCTCCCGCAGTGCCGGGGGCTCCTCCCCGGGCTCCCTGGTCCCCTCGGCCCTCCCGGCACCTCCCTCCCGGCGCCCCCCGCCCGCCCCAGGGCCGGGCCCGGCGGAGGCTCCGCAGCAGCTCCGGGGCTCAGACGCCGCTCGGGGAGCGCCGGGTGCGGGGCTTTGGGCACCGGGGGGCACCGGGCAGGGCCGGGCCGGGGATGGGCTGAGGTGGGCTCGGCCCGAGGGGCTCGGCAGCTGCGGGATCGGTGCCCGTGGCCACGGGGCGGCACCGCCGCAGGTCCCCGAGCCCTTGGCCGGTGTCACCCAGAGGGGACAAACAGGGAGCGGCAGCTCCTTCCCCTGTGCGGGGCAGCTGCGAGGGAACCAGTCTGGAAATGCCCCAATTGATCATTTTGTCCCTGTCCCCAAGGGACTGAGAGAGCCCCAAAAATCCTGCAAATCCCACACGGATCTGCTCAACAACCTGACCGGGACCCTCCTCTGCCCGAGCTGACCTGGCACAGCTGAACAAACAAAAACCATTTCTCCCGGTTTAATCAAAAAGCTGCGTTTTGGGTGCAATGGGAGGGACAAGGGTCCTGTGCCCCCTGGCACTGGGGGAGGGAATGGGGAGCCCCTGGGGGTACTGGGAGCACTGGGAGCTCTGGAACGGGGAGCTCTGGGCAGCCCCACATGGGACCCCCCACTCGTGGCCCCCCCAGGCACGGTGGGCACCCACAGGAGCTGGGGGGGGACACACACGGGGGGTGGCCTTGGGCAGGGACCTCCAGTGTCCCCAGTGTGTCCCCAGTGTCACAGCACGTTCCCGTAGATGTCACTGGGGTCCCGCTGTCGCCTGTGGGGTCCCGGCAGCTCCGCGTAGGTCACCTGGGGGGATGTGGCACGGGGGGACCCTGCGAGAGACACCGGTTGTGGGGACCTGGGTGGGGGGTGACACCCATGGGTGACGTGTCCCTGTGTCCCCACCCTGTACTCACCCCCTGCCCGCTCGGTGCTCACGACGTGGGTGTACAGCACCTCCCCCTCCTCTGGGGGGGCCGGGGGATCCGGGGGGGCCCTGCGGGGATAAGGGGGTGTCTGTGGGGGTGGGGGGGTTTGTAGTGAGGGTAAAATGGGGGGTCAGACCTGGAGCCCCTCACTCACCTTTCCTGCTGCTTCCTGAGGGCTGCAAAGGGAAGGGGGGAGGGGTGACTGTGGGGTCCTCAGGGCCCCTGAACACCCTCAGGACCCCTGACTGCCCCCAGGACACTCGAGCATCTCTGAAGCCCCCAAAAAGCCTTGAACCTCTCCTTGAAGCCCCTGAGCCCCCAGAGCCCCCAAACTCCCCCCAAACCCCTGACAGAGCCCCCAACATCCCTGCACGACCCTCCAGGACCTCCCCAAATCCCCCAGGACCCCCAGCTGAGGTCTCTGGGGGCTCAGCTTCACCCAAGTCAGGAGCTGTTGGTGACACCCTATGGCCCCCCTACTCTGGGGGCTCTTCACCCCAATCCCTGGGACCCCCATCCCCCCTCCTTGTCACCCACCCAGGCGGTGCCACCGGAGCCAGCCCACGATGAGAGCCACGAGCAGGACCAGGAACAGGAGGGACCCACCGACCCCTGCGGCCACTGCTGGGGACAGAGGGGGACAAAGAAGGGTCACCCTGAAGCCCAAGAGTCCTGTACCCCCCGTGTGACCCCGTGTGAGCCCACCTGTGACCCAGGGTGAGCCAGGGGTCACCTCCAGGGCCAGCTCAGGGCTGAGTGCCTGGAACACGCGGTGCCCGTCCTGTCCCAGCTGGTTGGTGGCCACGCACTGGTAGGTGCCTGAATGTCCCACATCGACGTCCCCAAGCTCCAGGACAGGACCCCGGGTCACCTCCTGCCCATTGTGCAGCCAGGTGAAGGTGACAGGGGCTGAGCCCACCTGCACTGAGCAGCGCAGGGTCACGGGGTCACCTGTGTGCACCTGGTGTGACAGGGGACCAGGGGTGATGGTGACATTGGCCACGGGCACTGTGGGGACAGAGACAGGGCTGGCACCTGGTGAGGTGGGATGGGGGTGCTGTGGTTGGGGTCAACCCCATCCCGAGGGTCCTGCTCACCCAGGACAGTGACATTCAGGGGGACACTCTTGGCCATGCTGTCCCCATTGCTGACCCAGCAGTGATAGTGGCCGCTGTCATTTCTCCCAACGTGGCGCAGCTCCAGGTGGGGGCCGGTGCCCAGAGGTGTCCCTGAGTCCCCAAAATGCCAGGTGAAGGACAGGGAACGTGTCCCTGTGGACACCTCACAGCTCAGCACCAGGCGGTCCCCCGGTGCCCCCTGTCCCCCGGGGGGCTGTGCCCACACGGACACCCACGGGATCGGGATTTCTGTGGGAGGGGACAACAGCAGAAGACAGTGAGGGACACCAGGGGACAGTGAGGAACACGGGGGGGGGGGGGGGGCTGGCGCGGAGAAAGGCAGGGGGACCCCAGTAAGGAAGAGGGGTCGCAGAGCTGGGGGGAGGCCTGGAAAGGAATCCCAGGGAAGGTGTGGGGCCCAGGGAGGGGATGGTGGGACCTGGGGACCGTGGGGGGAGATCAGAAAGGGGTGGGATTGACTCTGGGCCAGGTGAAGCGACCCATTGAGGGTTGGGGGGCATAAGGAGGGAGACTCGAGCAGTGATGGGGGGACATAGAAAACGTTTACAGGAAAGATGGGGGTACCCACGTAGGGCTGGAGGACCCAGTGAGAGACCCAGAAAAGGATGAGGGACCCGCAGCAGGTATGGGGGGTCTGAGCAGTAATGGGGGTCTGCAGGCAGGGCTGGGGGTCCCCAGATGGGGCTGAGTGTCCCCAACCAGGGGGCCCAAGGAGGCTGTGGGGGTGAGGCTCACTGTGCACTGTCACTGTCACCGGCTTCGATTTGTGCTGCACCCATGACTTTGAGTCCTCAGAGTACACCCGGCCCCGGCAGTGGTAGTCACCGCTGTGGTGCAGCTGCAGAGGGGACAGGGACAGCTCGGTCCCACTGGGGGACCTGCTCACCTCCTCGTTCCCATGGTAGAATTGTACCTGGGTGACTGACCTGTTCCGCCAGCCCCGGCAGCGCAGTGTCACCGTGTCCCCCTCCAGCAGTGCCCGCGCCGGCACCTGCAGCACCAGCCAGTCTGGGGGACACGGGGGTCCTGTCACACCGGGGGGGTCCCGTTTTCATGGGGAGCCCCCATTGAGTCACACCCAGAGCACCAGGGGTCCCCAATTCCACAAACAGGGTCCCCCTGCACTGGGATGCTCTGGGATGTCCCCGTGTGCAGGGGACAAGCTCTGGTCACACCAGGAGGTGACCCATGGAGTGGAGCCCCCCAGAGACCTCGGGGTGCCACAGGTGCCACCCTGGGGACACCCAAACTCTCCTCACCATTTGAGACACTCACGGTGGGGCTGAGCCCACTGCCAGGTCTGTCACACTGGTAGGTGCCACTCGCGGTGACAGTGAAGTTGTCGGGTCCCTCCTGTTCCCATCGCTGCCCGTCCTTGTACCAGGTGGTGGCACCAGCGGTCCCCAAGCCCTGGCAGGTCAGTGTCACCCGTTCCCACAGCACCGCCGGCCTCCAGGGGGGCTCCACCAGGAGCTGGGTGGTCTGGGCACCTGCAGGTGACAGGGGACACCAGCCTGCCAGAGCCAGTGCTGGGGCTGGGGACAGCGGGGTGGGGACATGGCATCCCCCGAGGACTCACCAGCGAGGCCGAGGGTCTGGGCTGGAAGGGAGAAGAGACAGGGCTGGGTGGGGGTGGCACTGTGGGGAGAGAGGTATGGGGGCATGGGGTGTGGGGGCTGTCCCTGAACTGTCACCAGGGGGACACTGGTGTGGCACAGATGTCTTGGAGATTGGGGAACTGCAGCCACCCCATGGTCAGGCAGGACATGGGGACATTGTGGACACCCCAGGCATGGGGACCCCGTGCTGGCACGGGTCAGCCCCCCCTGCCCCAAGGCCTCTGTCCCCATGGCCCATCTGCATGGTGCTTGTTCCCTTGTCCCTGTGCCTGCATCCCTGTCACCCTGTCCTCACAGCTTCACCAGTCCCATAATTCCTCTCCCCACTTTCTGGTCCCTCCAGTCCTCTCCCCCTTCTCCTGTCCCCACTGCCACCCCACAACCCTGATCCCCTCATGTACTGGCCCTGCTGGCTTTGGGGACCTCAGTGGACCCTGCAGCCTCCCCTGTGCCCCCTCCTCACAGGTCTCTCCCTCACCAGGGCCCATTCCCATGCCCGGGGCACTCACCCCACAGGAGCAGCACCACCTTCCCGGCCATCCCCATGTCTCTGATCATCCAGACTGGCTGTCACTCACTGTCAGGGGTGGCTGTCCCCTGGGTGGTGGCTGTTCCGAAGAACAGGGAAGGAAGTGAGGTCAGGCTGTGTCCCCAGCGTGGCTGTGGCCTTTGTTGGGGGCAGGGTGGCCACAAGCTCGGGATGGGCTGTGGGCTGGGTGGGGACAAGGCTGGGTGGCACAAAGTGGGACATGGTGATATCAGGAGTGGGGGCTCAGGGGGTTTCGGGGGCCCGGGATGGGGTACCTGGGGAATGGGGGTCATGAGAAAGGGGAGTCACTGGGAATGGGGGTCCCTGGAGCTGGGGGGACTCTGGGCTGGGAGTCCCATGGGAACGTGGGCTCCTGGGATTTGGGATTATGGGATGGGTGTGTCAGGGATGGGGTGTGGGGGGAATGGAGGGTCCCATGGGAATGGGGTTTTCAGGGGAGAATCAAGGTCCTGTGGGAATGGGAATTTCAGGGACTGGAATGAATAGGAGAGGGTTCCTTGGGAATGGGGACCCTGGGCCATGGAGATCCTGGGGAATGACAGTCCTGGGCTTGGAGTCCAAGGGAGAGTGGGACATAAGGAATGGGGGGCCCATGGTTCAGGTCCTCGGGAAATGGGTGTCCCAGGGATGTGCAGTGGCTGGGTGGGCCCGTGGGTCACAGATCCTTTCCTGGGTGGCTCAGATTTTGGGGTGACCCAGGGCCCAGCACAGCCCCCATGTTGTAGATGAGCAATGCAATGTTTGGCTCTCAGAATCAAGGGATGATTATCTGTGTATTAAGAGAAGTTTTATTGATGTATTGTTATGTTGTTGTGGTTAGTCCTCCCCTAGTTCTCTTTTCCCTGCTCTTGTATTGTTGTCACGGGATTGGTAGTTGGGGCGTTGAGGGAGGGGCTGGCTTGTCACTAGGAGGCGTGGCATGGCAACACCTGACCTCCAATAAAAATGCAAGAAAGTAGTCTGCACCAATGGACATCAAAGGGATGTTGACTGACAGGCTTTGGGAGGGGCCAAAGTTGGCTGATGTAACACCAGGAGTATAAAAGGCAGAGCAGCTATTTTGTAGATGAGCACATGTTGGTGGTTCAGTTCCATGATCCCAGCGATGCTTTTTCTCCTTATTCAGTCTTTTGTTGTATCTTGTTAAGGTTTAATAAACCTTTGAAGTTTGTAAAGTGAGTGTTGTTTCTCACAAATGGGGACTCAGTCTGGGATATACACCTTGTCTCTGTGGCCCTAGGAGTTTTCAAAAGAGAACCGTGCCCTGCCGTGTGTTCGGTGACTCAGCCAATTCCTCCTGGGACCATCAGTGATCACAGGTCCAAACCCTGGGGACAGTGGAAGACTGAAAAACAAAAAATTAAAGTGGGAAGAAAAAAAGCCCCCTGGGGAGAAAACTGCAGATGATCTGGAAGACTGTGAGTATTTGCACATGTGTGTGAGCACCGGAGTGTGCTTAGAGTGTGTGTGAGACTTGAAAGAATTGCCGTATTGAGAGAGACTCAAGATCACCTGGGGACACCATGTTGAAGGTCACCAGTTTTAAGGGGACTCAAGAGCTCCGGAGGATGTCAGGTTCAGAGTTACCGGATTTAGGGGGTGTCAGATCAGTGGTGGCCGTGCTTGTATCAGGAGGTTCCTTGCACACGGCGCCGGCAGTGGAGGCAGCCAAGCGGCGCAGACCGCGCTTGTCCGGGGCGAGGGGCCTCTGGCGGCAGGGGCGGCCAGGCGGTGCAGAGGAGCCGTGGGGGCCCACGTGGGGAGCGGCGAGCGGGGACCCGGCACGGGAACTCCCGGCACTCACCGACCCAGCGGAACTGACCCAGTGGGATGGGAGTCACCAGATCACAGGAGAGTTGTTTATTTGCTTTTGTTTTCCAGGGAGAAGGTAAGGTTTGTTTTCCTCTTTCTTTTCTTTCTTTTCCTTTCTTTCCTTTTTTCCTCTTTCATTTTCCTTCCAACTGATTGGGAAGGGGGGCCTTGTTAGGCGGGCCTGTGGTTGGCTGGTTGGGAAAGCAGGCCTAGAAAGAGGGCCTGTGATTGGCTGGTTGGGAAGACGGGTCTTGTGGAGAAGGTCTGCGATTGGCTGGTTGGGGGGGGCTGTGGTTGGCTAGTTGGGAAGGCATGTTTTGTCAGAGACCTGTGATTGGCTGTCGAGATAGGACTGGGAGCAAGTAGAGAATCCCTAAGGAGAAAAGAAGGAAGTGAAGTTATAGCAACAACATCTCCACTGGGTTCATCTACTGCCTAGGGGGCTGCCAAAGAGCCTCCTGGGCAATAGACGAACCCACTGGAGATGTAACCTGAACACCAAGTGTGAAAATAAGGTGTTGGGGGTTGGTTTCTTTTTCTTTCATTTTCTTTCCTTGTTACCTGTGGGACTTTTTTTCCCACTGAGTTGCTAAGAAGCACTGATGGCTGCGTGCTTGAGATGGCGGGGAGGGGAAAACTCTCGGCAGGGACGGGAAGCTCTCATTCACTCAATCTGAGCCTTCGAATGGTTACAGTGGAGTGACTGCTTGGGGAAAGGAATTCACTGCTGCTGCAGAAGTCCAGCTCAGTCCTGCTTCTTTTGATGTGAGGGGAGCCTCTGCTCCCAGGAACAGCCAGTGAACTGGGACCTGGTTATCTCCTGCCACACTAAAAGCGGGGCCTGTTGCTGAGCTGGGAGCTCTTGGGTTGGTTTTCTCACCCGAGATTCAGGTTGTTTAAAGTCCTTGCCCTCTAAAAGCCCCGAGTTGCGTTGGTACAAAGAAGCGGAGTCTTCAAGGCCTTGTTTTCTGGTTTCTCGAGTTGTTTATTATTTGATATCACAGAGTTTTTCTCTGCTCCCAGCCGAGGTCCGGACAGCGGCTGAGACACGAGGCGACTGCCCACCGATGGGATGTCACCTCACATTTATACAGATAGTTACGTGTAGGTTATTTACTACTTTGTACCAATACCTAGTGCTTACACTAAAAGGGTCACTTCTGCTTTGACCCAATCCACTCTCACTACCTTATATCATCACCACCCCAGAGGATGGAGGATGAGGAAGAAGAAGAGGGACATGAGGTACCAACCAAATTCCACCATCTTGTCCCCCATTTACCTCTATTCAAAGAATCCTAAAACTACTGAATTTTGCATGTTCTACTGTGCTAAACTACTATTTTCACTTCCTGGTGATTTGCAATTCCTCTCCGTGTGTGGGAAGTTTCTCCCATGGGCTAAGATCAAACTCAGTGTCTTCCTGGGCTCTGTGCCAAGGTCTCCAACCCCCCCTGGACCGGCTCCACACCCTCCTGTCCAAGGCTCAAATTCCCTTTCCCGGGTCCCAGGTCATCCAAAGGGATGTCCTGGACTCCAGCAGGGAGCAAGGTCACTGTTGTCCCCCAGCCCGCAATGCTTCTTCAGCACTACCCCTGTCTGCTGAGACCTTCTGCGTCTTCAGCCTCAGCTCTGGAGTTTCTGATCCATCCCTTCCATCCCTTCCCATCTGGACAGAGCTGCCATCCCCACGTGCTGCCCCAGCCTGCCCCACAGCGCCCCCTGCAGCCACGGGGGGATCATCACACCTGCCCCGCCCACCGGGAGCCACCAGCGCCCCTGCTGGCCGTGCCCGGAACTGCACCAAAGGGGAAAGTGCCGCGCTCAGGGAAGCTGCTACGGGGTTCTGGGTTCTGTTTATTATTAATGCTGTGGTTGTTGTTGGTTGTTTGCCTTGTTATACATACTAGTAAAGAACTGTTATCCCTATCCCCCAGGGGCTTTTTCCTCCCTTCGTTTTCATTTCCTTCTATTATCTCCTCAATTTCACAATCTCCCAGTCCATGCCTTGATGATCCTGGGGAGCACCTGAGCAGGGAATGGGTTGGGGGAACCCCAGGGTGGGGGAAGCAGGGGTGAGGAGTCTGCAGGGAGAGGTGGGAGGCTGTGGGGGCCGGGGGTGTCTGGCTGTGCCCCCAAAACACTTTCACTTTCTCTCTCCTGCAGCAGAAGGAAGAGGCCGTTTGTGCTGAGTGTCACACGGGGGATATGTCTGTCCTGGGGGAATCCTGTCCCAGGGGGGACACATGCTGGCCAAGGGGGTCCTGTCCTGGGGGATGGCAGCTCCAGGAGAGTTCCAGACTTCTCCATTCTTGCTGGTCCCCTGCAGGATCTGAGCCAGCAAGAGCAGCTTGGGAATGGAGCCCCAGGCAGGAAGGAGCTCCCCAACTCCTCCTCCTTGAAGCCAGTGCCCATCCAAGTGTGGGGCCCAGCCATGGCCCAGCCCCAGTGCACAGGGATGGGCATTGGCCAGCCCTGCTCTGGCCAGCCCCAGCTGGCAGCCACGACCTGAGGGTCCCCCCTGCACCCTTGGCTTTGATTCTGGCAGCTTCAGAGCTGCTGCAAAGGTGAGAATTCTGTGGCAGGAAAAGGCCTGGCTGTGGTTTGCTCAGGCCTGTGCAAGAAGCACAAAAGCCAATGGGAGCCCAAGCAGTGGCTCTGTGAGGGCCTTTGATGGTTTTCAGAGCAGGGCTGGCTGGAAACAGCCCCTGCAGGGGCAGCTGTGAGGGAACCAGTCTGGAAATGCAGCAATTGATCATTTCTTCCCTCTCAGCAAGGGGCTGAGAGAGCCCCAGGAGTTCTGCAAATCCCACACCCATCTGCTCAAGCCCCTGACCGGGAATCTCTACTTTCCTGTCTCAGACTTGCAGCCCTTTGGAACCTCCTGGAAAGAATGTTTGGGTTTTGGCTGGGGCTGACAGGCAAGGTGGAAAATGTGTGGAAATATTTCCAGTGGCTGTGCCCCATGGCCATGGTGTGGCTGTGGCGAGTGTCCCTGGCTGGATTCCAGGTGTCCCCAAATCTGCTCCATCCCTGCCCTCCTCACCTGCACAGGGCACGGGGAATAGACAGGGCTCTGTCTCGCCCCTGCCCCGCCCATTCCAGGGCACCTCCCGAGTTGGGTCAGTGAAATGCTCTGCCAAACCAGGTACTGAGTTGCCAGGTGACCTGAACTCCCACCTGGGGGGAGGGCCCTTGGTGTCCCCAGGGCTTCAAAGGCAGAGCATGAGGTGGCCCTGTGTCTGACCCCGCCTTCTCTTGGAGTGTCTGTCCCATCCACACTGGAACCCAGGAGCTGGCAACTGTCTTGGTTTAAAAGAGAAATGTCTGCCAATGGGTGACCTCACACCCCTCGTGTGGTGAAAGTCTGTCCCCTGCACTCAGGGACATCCCAGTGCATCCCAGTGTGATGTGACCCTCGTGGAACACCTGTGCCATGGGGTTGCTCCTGGTGTTCCTGGGATCCTCCTGCACAACGGAGACTCCACCCTGATGTCCCCAGTGCCTTGGGCACCCACCTTGGACCTGTCTCTAGTACCTGAGTGCAATGGGACCCTCCTGTCCCACAGACCGGCTGGTGCTGCAGGTGCCAGCACTGACACTGCTGGAGGGGAACACGGTGACACTGCACTGCCAGGCCATGCAGGACATGTCAGTCAGTGGGGTGTGATTTTACCAGGATGAGAAGGATCTGGGGGAATTCCTCAGTGGGACAGAACTGTCCCCGTCCCCCCTGCAGCTTCACCAGAGCCGCCACTACCACTGTGAGGGCTGGGTGAGCTTTGGGCCGTCACTCTCAGCACCAGTGACAGTGACAGTGCACGGTGAGCACCCCATGGCTGGAACTCCAATATCCTGACACCCCCAAAGCCCCTTCCAGTGGACTCAGATTCACAGTCCTCTTCTCCCCTCTCCTTCCCAGAGCTCTTCACGGTGCCAGAGCTGGAGGGTCCCCGTGAGCCCACCGAGGGGTCCCCCCTCAATCTCAGCTGCCTCAGCACCCCCAGCCCCCTGCGGCCCCCAGCCCCCCTCCAGCACCTCTTCTACCGGGACGGGCAGTTGGTGGGGGGCCTGCTGGGACACCCCGGGGCTCCTGCTGCATCTGCAGAGTTTCTGTTCCTTTTTGTTTTGCCACTCTGGGGTCTGCTCACCTCTCCCATTCCAGCTTGCTGCTTCCGAGGTTACCCAGGGAAAGTCAGCTTCCATTAACTTGTTTCTCACAATATAGACTAGTACAGAACTGTTATTCCTGTTCTCATATCTTTTCCTGAAAGCCCCTTAATTGCAAAGTTATAATAGTTTGAAGGGGATGGGGTCATCTTTTCCATTCCAAGGGAGGTTCCCACTGTCCTTGGCAGACACCTGTCTTTCAAACCAAGATATATTGGGAGCTGAAAATTGGAGAATCCCGTTCCTAAAGCCTGACAGAGCTGAACAAAGAACAACATTTGTGTCAGTTGAACCAAAAAGCTGCATTTTTGTCCCAGGAGCAGGAAACCAGGTCCTGTGCTATAGTCCTGGTTCGTGCCTGAGATGTTTTTAGTTGTCTGAAATTCCTTTCCCAGGGAATTCTCTGTTAACAATAGAAATGTTTTTGAAATGGCAAAATGTTGACATTTCTGTCCCTAGGAGGGACTTCTTCTTGATGTCCCTCTGGTCTGAGCAATTTGATTGAAGAGGTTTGTCTTTGTTTCACCAATCAAATTGGTTTGTATAGAATAGTATAAAAAGGGAGACACATCCCAAGAATAAAGGAGTCATTTTCAGCCTTCTGAAGTTGGATTCTTTGTGTCGTTGTGGTGTACAACAGTGTCAGTGTGCTCCCTTGGAACTGGGATGGGCAGTGGAGAGCCACGTAGTGTACTGGGAGCACTGGGAAGGGGATTGCAGGGCCACGGGGGGCATGGGGGTTGAGAGGAATCCATCTGATTTTCATTAATATCTCAACATACGCTATACATGAGCAAATAAAAGCAGTTAACTGTGACACAACAGGAGCCATTTTGCTTTGGGTTTCTTGGGGCGATCAGGGGCGTGCTCAGAGGATCAGCTTGGCCCTCCCCCCCTCCTGGCCTTTTCCTCCCAGTGGTCCTTCTCTGTCTGCACCCGTTCTCCCCTGCTTTGCTGCTTCTGTGAGGCAGCTCATTCCTGTCATGACCTGGTGCTCCACCACTTCCCCAGCAGAGCAGAGGCTGCCTGCACACACCTGCTGCCTTTGCCATTTTGCCCCTGTTCCCCACAGCAACGAGCCTGCTGCACCCCAGTCCCTGCCCATGGCAGCCATCCCATGGCCACCAGTGCCACAGCACCAGCCCACAGCCAGCCCACAGCCATCGCTCACCGATGCCAGAGACACGCAGGTGCCACCACTTGGAAATCACACCCAGCCACTCACAAAAGCCACGAGGGCTCATCACACTCACACTCCATCTGCTGAGTGATGCCAACAGAGCGCCTGGGGTTCCTGTGGTAATGCTGTGTCTGTCTTCTGTTTCTCTCTCTGTCTCTCTTTTTCCCTCACTATTCTCTTATAATCCCCTCCCATAAGAACACTTTGCCTCCTTTATCAATAAACAGTTCTCAGATATAACATTGCCATGTTTGTGCTTCATTTTCATCTGAGAAATCGATCAGAAAGAATCCTCCCTGACTTCCCATTTTACAGCAGGATGGGCCAGGGGAATGGGGAATGTGGGAAACCCCTGGGTGTGCTGTGAGCACTGTGGGGAGAGAATGGGGAAGCCACTGAGGGGACTTGGAGCACTCGGATGGGTATTGGGGAGCCCGTGAAGGTACTGGGAAGGGGACGGGGGAGCCCCTGGGGGTACTGGGATAGGAAATGGGGAGCACAGGGTGCCCTGTGTAGCCTCCCCCTGACTCATGACCACCTCCCTTGGAAGGAAGGGCAACCACAGGAGCCATGGAGGGAGCACCCCCAGTGTCTCCCAGTGCCTCCCATTCCCCAGAGTGTCACAACTTTTGTTACAGAGTGTCATAGATGTCACTGGGTTCCCATGGCTGCCCGTGTGGCCCCTGCAGCTGCATGTAGGTTGCCTGAGGATCCTCCATGGGGGGTGCCAGGGGCTCTGGGGGGGCCCTGTGGGGATAAAGAGGTGTATGAAAGGGGATGGGAGGTGCTGGGGGTTTGGGTAAAAGGTTTATCATGGCTGGATTCTGCACTCACCTTTCCTGGTGCTTCCTGGCATCTGCAAAGGAAAACTGGAGGGGTGACTTTGGAGTCTCAGGGGCCTCCATCCACCCACAGGAATCCTGAACCACCCCCAGGCCCTCAATTCCTTGCAGGCTCCCCCAGTACCCTGACGACCCTCAGAAACCCTGAGCCACCCCAGTTCCCCCAATATACTGATCCCCTAGAACCCCAAAACTGGCAGGGAGGGGTACCCTCTGAATTCCCCAAAAATCTCTGATAGAATCCCCAACTATCCTGTACAACCCTGCAACACCTCCCCAGACACCTCAGGGCCCTGAGCCGAGGTCACTGGGGGCTCATCCCCTCCTGAGTCAGGGGCTGTGGGTGCCCCCCCATGGCCCCTGTATTCTGAGGGCCTTCCCACCACTCTCCAGGACCCCCATCCCCCATTGTCACCCACCCAGGCGGTGCCACCAGTGAAAGGCCACGATGATACCCATGAGCAGGACCAGGAACAGCAGGGACCCAATGACCCCTGCAGCGACTGCAGGAAATAGAGGGAGACACACTGGGGTCACCAGGGTCACCCCAGAGGTACTCCAGTCCCAGTGACCATATGAGTCCCCATCCGGTGCTAGCCAGTTCACTTTCATGACCCCACCTGTGCCTCCATGTCCCCACGATGTCACCTCCAGGGCCAGCTCAGGGCTGAGTGCCCAGAACACGCGGTGCCCGTCCTGTCCCAGCTGGTTGGTGGCCACGCACTGGTAGGTGCCTGAATGTCGCACATCGACGTCCCCAAGCTCCAGGACAGGACCCTGGGCCACCTCCTGCCCATTGTGCAGCCAGGTGAAGGTGACAGGGGCTGAGCCCACCTGCACCGAGCAGTGCAGGGTCACGGGGTCACCTGTGTGCACCTGGTGTGACAGGGGACCAGGGGTGATGGTGGCATTGGCCACGGGCACTGTGGGGACAGAGACGGGGCTGGAACCTGGTGAGGTGGGCTGGGGGTGCCATGGGTGGGATCATCCCCAGTCCGAGGGTCCTGCTCACCCAGGACAGTGACATTCAGGGGGACACTCTCAACCACGCTGTCCCCATTGCTGACCCGGCAGTGATAATGGCCGCTGTCATTGTCCCCAAAGTGCCGAAGCTCCAGTTGGGGGCCGGTGCCCAGTGGTGCCCCTGAACCTCCCTGGTGCCAGGTGAAGGTCAGGGGACGTGTTCCTGCAGCCACTGCACAGCTCAGCACTACTCGGTCTCCTGGTGCCACCTGTCCCCTGGGGGGTTCTGCCCACACGGACACCCATGGAAACGGGATTTCTATGGGAGGGGACAACAGCAGAGGACAGTGAGGGACACAGGGAGGGGGGTCATGGAGAGAGGCAGGGGTACCCCAGTGTGGAAGAGGGGTGGCAGAGCTGGGGGGAGGGCTGGAAAGGAATCCCAAGGAAGGATGGGGAGTTCAGGGAGGGGACATCTTGAGAGGGATGAGGGGGGGGGGACACCAGGGAGGGTGTGGGGACCCAGGGAGGGGATGGTGGGACCTGAGGACCGTGGGGGGAGATCAGGCAGGTGTGGGGTTGACTCAGGTACGAGCAAAGTGACCCATTGAGGGATGGGTGGATAAGGAGGGGGACTCGAGCAGTGATGGGGGGACATAGAAAAAGTTTACAGGAAAGATGGGGGTACCCACGTAGGGCTGGGGGATCTGGTGAGAGACCCAGAAATGGATGAATGACCTGCTGCAGGGATGGGGGGTCTGGGCAGTAAAGAGGGTCCACAGGCAGGGCAGGGGTCCACAGATGGGGCTGAGTGTCCCCAACCATGGGACCCAGGGAGGCTGTGGGGGTGAGGCTCACTGTGCACTGTCACTGTCACCGGCTTCGATTTGTGCTGCACCCATGACTTTGAGTCCTCAGAGTACACCCGGCCCCGGCAGTGGTAGTCACCGCTGTGGTGCAGCTGCAGAGGGGACAGGGACAGCTCGGTCCCACTTGGGGACCTGCTCACTCCTTGTTCCCATGGTAGAATTGTACCTGGGTGACTGACCTGTTCCGCCAGCCCCGGCAGCGCAGTGTCACCGTGTCCCCCTCCAGCAGTGCCCGCGCCGGCACCTGCAGCACCAGCCAGTCTGTGGGACACGGGGGTTCTGTCACACCGAGGGGTCCCGTTTTCTTGGGGACCCCCCATTGAGTCACACCCAGAGCACCAGGGGTCCCCAATTCCACAAACAGGGTCCCCCTGCACTGGGATGCTCTGGGATGTCTCCGTGTGCAGGGGATGGGCTCTGGTCACCCCAGGAGGTGACCCATGGAGTGGAGCCCACCCAGAGCCCTCAGGGTCCCACAGGTGCCAGGCTGGGGACACCCAAACCCTCCTCACCATGTGAGACTCTCACGGGAGGGCTGAGCCCACTGCCAGGTCTCTCACACTGGTAGGTGCCAATCTCAGTGACAATGAATTGGTCAAGTGCATTTGGCCACCAGCTCTCCCCATCCTTGTACCAGGTGGTGGCACCGGCGGTCCCCAAGCCCTGGCAGGTCAGTGTCATCCGGTCCCACTCCACCGCCGGCCTCCAGGGGGGCTCCACCAGGAGCTGGGTGGTCTGGGCACCTGTGGGTGACAGGGGACACCAGCCTGCCAGGGCCAGTGTGGGGCTGGGGACAGCAGGGTGGGGACATGGCATCCCCCGAGGACTCACCAGCGAGGCCGAGGGTCTGGGCTGGAAGGGAGAAGAGACAGGGCTGGGTGGGGGTGGCACTGTGGGGAGAGAGGTATGGGGGCATGGGGTGTGGGGGCTGTCCCTGAACTGTCACCAGGGGGACACTGGTGTGGCACAGATGTCTCGGAGATTGAGGAACTGCAGCCACCCCATGCTCAGGCAGGACATGGGGACATTGTCGACACCCCAGGCATGGGGACCCTGTGCTGGCACAGGTCACCCCCACCAGCCCCATGGGCTCTGTCCCCATGGCCCATCTGCATGGTGCTTGTCCCCTTGTCCCTGTCCCTGCATCCCTGTCACTCTGTCTCTGTCCTCACAGCTGCACCAGCCCCACAATTCCTCTCCCCAAATTCTGGTCCCTCCAGTCCTGCCCCCCTTCTCCTGTCCCCACAGCCACCCCATGACCCTGTTCCCATCATTGCACTGGCCCTGTTGGCCTTGGGGATCTCAGGGGACCCCGCAGCCCCCCGTGCCCCCTCCCCACCAGTCTCTGCCTCACCAGGGCCCATTCCCATGCCCGGGGCACTCACCCCACAGGAGCAGCACCACCTTCCCGGCCATCCCCGTGTCTCTGATCATCCAGACTGGCTGTCACTCGCTGTCAGGGGTGGCTGTCCCCTGGGTGGTGGCTGTTCCGAAGAACGGGGAAGGAAGTGAGGTCAGGCCATGTCCCCAACGTGGCTGTGGCCTTTGTTGGGGGCAGGGTGGCCACAAGCTCGGGACGGGCTGTGGGCTGGGTGGGGACAGGCTGGGTGGCACGAAGTGGGACATGGTGATATCAGGAGTGGGGGCTCAGGGGGTTTGGGGACCCTGGGATGGGGTCCCTGGGGAATGGGGGTCATGAGAAGGAGGAGTCACTGGGAATGGGGGTCCCTGGGGCTGGGGGGACTCAGGGCTGGGAGTCCCATGGGAACGTCGGCTCCAGGGATTTGGGGTCATTGAATGGGTGTGCCACGGATGGGGTGTGGGGGGAATGGAGGGTCCCATGGGAATGGGGTTTTCAGGGGACAATGAAGGTCTTGTGGGAATGGGAATTTCAGGGGATGGAATGAATGGGAGAGGGTTCCTTGGGAATCAGGACCCTGGGCCATGGAGATCCTCGGGAATGGCAGTCATGGGATGGGAGTCCAAGGGAGAGTGGGACATAAGGAATGGGGGTCCCATGGTTCAGGTCCCTGGGAATGGGTGTCCCAGGGATGTGCAGTGGCTGGGTGAGCCCGTGGGTCACAGCTCCTTCCCTGGGTGCCTGAGAATTTGGGCTGACCCAAGGCCCAGCACAGCCCTCTGAGGTGGTCGTGGCCTGAGGGTCACCCCAGGTGGATTCCAAAGGGCTCCAGGTCTGTGTTCGCCCACCCCCCAGGGGCTTTTTCCTCTCTCTAATTTCCATTTCCTTCCTTTTTCCCCTCAATTTCAAAATCCCCCAGTCAATGCCTTGATGGTCCTGGGGAGCACCTGAGCAGGGAATGGGTTGGGGGAACCCCAGGGTGGGGGAAGCAGGGGTGAGGGGTCTGCAGGGAGGGCTGGGAGGCTGTGGGGGCTGGAGGTGTCCAGCTGTGCCCCCCCAAAACTTTCACTTTCTCTCTCCTGCAGCAGAAGGAAGAGGCCGTTTGTGCTGAGTGTCACATGGGGGGATGTGTCTGTGCTGGGGGAATCCTGTCCCAGGGGGGGACACATGCTGGCCAAGGGGGTCCTGTCCTGGGGGATGGCAGCTCTGGGAGGGTCCAGACTTCTCCATTCTTGCTGCTCCCCTGCAGGATCTGAGCCAACAAGAGCAGCTTGGGAATGGAGCCCCAGGCAGAAAGGAGCTCCCCAACTCCTCCTCCTTGAAGCCAGTGCCCATCCAAGTGTGGGGCCCAGCCATGGCCCAGCCCCAGTGCACAGGGATGGGCATTGGCCAGTCCTGCTCTGGCCAGCCCCAGCTGGCAGCCAGGACCTGAGGGTCCCCCCGTCCCCTTGGCTTTGATTCTGGCAGCTTTAGAGCTGCTGCAAAGGTGAGAATTCTGGGGGGCAGGAAAAGGCCTGGCTGTGGTTTGCTCAGGCCTGTGCAAGAAGCACAAAAGCCAATGGGAGCCCAAGCAGTGGCTCTGTGAGGGCCTTTGATGGTTTTCAGAGCAGGGCTGGCTGGAAACAGCCCCTGCAGGGGCAGCTGTGAGGGAACCAGTCTGGAAATGCAGCAATTGATCATTTTGTCCCTCTCAGCAAGGGGCTGAGAGAGCACCAGAAGTTCTGCAAATCCCACACCCATCTGCTCAAGCCCCTGACCGGGAATCTCTACTTTCCTGTCTCAGATTTGCAGCCCTTTGGAACCTCCTGGAAAGAATATTTGTGTTCTGGCTGGGGCTGACAGGCAAGGGGGAAATGTGTGGAAATATTTCCAGTGGCTCTGCCCATGGCCGTGGTGTGGCTGTGGGGAGTGACCCTGTCTGGATTCCAGGTGTCCCCAAAGCTGCTCCATCCCTGCCCTCCTCACCTGCACAGGGCACGGGGAATAGACAGGGCTCTGCCCCGCCCCTGCCCCACCCATTCCAGGGCACCCCCCGAGTTGGGTCAGTGAAACTCTCTGCCAAACCAGGTACTGAGTTGCCAGGTGACCTGAACTCCCACCTGGGGAGAGGGCCCTTGGTGTCCCCAGGGCTTCAAAGGCAGAGCATGAGGTGGCCCTGTGTCTGACCCTGTCTTCTCTTGGAGTGTCTGTCCCATCCACACTGGAACCCAGGAGCTGGCAACTGTCTGGGTTTAAAAGAGAAATGTCTGCCAGTGGGTGGCCTCACACCCCTCATGTGGTGAAAGTCTGTCCCCTGCACTCAGGGACATTCCAGGGCACCCCAGTGTGATGTGACCCCTGTGGAACACCTGTGCCATGGGGTTGCTCCTGGTGCCCTTCCAAGAGAGGTTCCCACTGTCCTTGGCAGACACCTGTCTTTCAAACCAAGATGTATTGGCGGCTGAAAATGGAAGAATCCCATTCCTAAAGACTGACAGAGCTGAACAAAGAACAACATTTGTGTCAGTTGAATCAAAAATCTGCATTTTTGTGCCAGGAGCGGGAAACCAGGTCCTGTGCTGTAGCCCTGATTCCTGCCTGAGATGTTTTTCGTTTTCTGAAATTCCTTTCCCAGGGAATTTTCTGTAAACAAGAGACATGTTCTTGAAACAGCAAATTGTTGACATTTCTGTCCCTAGGAGGGACTTCTTCTTGATGTCCCTCTGGTCTGAGCAATGTGATTGAAGAGGTTTGTCTTTGTTTCGCCAATCAAATTGGTCTGTGTAGAATGGTATAAAAAGGGAGACACATCCCAAGAATAAAGGAGTCATTTTCAGCCTTCTGAAGTCAGATTCTTTGTGTCGTTGTGGTGTACAACAGAGTCACTGTGCTCCCTTGGAACTGGGATGGGCAGTGGAGAGCCACGTAGTGTACTGGGAGCACTGGGAAGGGGATTGCAGGGGGGCCACGGGGGGCATGGGGGTTTAGAGGAATCCATCTGATTTTCATTTATGTCTCAACATACAATATACATGAGCAAATAAAAGCAGTTAACTGTGACACAACAGGAGCCATTTTGATTTGGGTTTCTTGGGGGGATCAGGAGCTTGCTCGGAGGATGAGCTTGGTCCTCCTCCTCACCTCACCTTTTCCTCCCGGTGGTCCTTCTCTGTCTGCACCCGTTCTCTCCTGCTTTGCTGCTTCTGTGAGGCAACTCATTCCTGCAATGACCTGATGCTCCACTGCTTCCCCAACCTGGTGCTCCACCACTTCCCCAGCGGAGCAGAGGCTGCCTGCACACACCTGCTGCCTTTGCCATTTTGCCCCTGTTCCCACAGCACCGAGCCTGCTGCACCCCAGTCCCTGCCCATGGCAGCCATCCCATGGCCACCAGTGCCACAGCACCAGCCCACAGCGAGCCCACAGCCATCGCTCACCGATGCCAGAGACACGCAGGTGCCACCACTTGGAAATCGTGCTCAGCCACTTACAAAAGCCACGAGGGCTCACCACACACACACTCCATCTGCTGAGTGATGCCGACAGAGCGCCCGGGGTTCCTGTGGTAACGCTGTGTCTGTCTTCTGTTTCTCTCCCTGTCTCTCTTTTTCCCTCACTATTCTCTTATAATCCCCTCCCATAAGAACACTTTGCCTCCTTTATCAATAAACAGTTCTCAGATATAACATTGCCATGTTTGTGCTTCATTTTCATCCAAGAAATCGATCAGAAAGAATCCTCCACGACTGCCCCTTTTACAGCAGGATGGGCCAGGGGAATGGGGAATGTGGGAAACCCCTGGGTGTGCTGTGAGCACTGTGGGGAGAGAATGGGGAAGCCACTGAGGGTACTTGGAGCACTCGGATGGAGATTGGGGAGCCCCTGCAGGTACTGGGAAGGGGATGGGGGAGCCCCTGGGGGTACTGGGATAGGAAATGGGGAGCACAGGGTGCCCTGTGTAGCCTCCCCCTGACTCATGACCACCTCCCTTGGAAGGAAGGGCAACCACAGGAGCCATGGAGGGAGCACCCCCAGTGTCTCCCAGTGCCTCCCGTTCCCCAGAGTGTCACAACTTTTGTTGTAGATTGTCATAGATGTCACTGGGTTCCCATGGTTGCCCGTGTGGCCCCTGCAGCTGCATGTAGGTCGCCTGAGGATCCTCTGTGGGGGGTGCCAGGGGCTCTGGAGGGGCCCTGAGGGAATAAAGAGGGGTATGAAAGGGGATGGGAGGTGCTGGGGGTTTGGGTAAAAGGTTTATCATGGCTGGAGCCTGCACTCACCTTTCCTGGTGCTTCCTGGCATCTGCAAAGGAAAAGTGGAGGGGTGACTTTGGAGTCCAGGGGCCTCCGTCCACCCACAGGAATCCTGAACCACCCCCAGGCCCCCAATTCCTTGCAGGCTCCCCCAGTATCCTGATGCCCCTCAGAAGCCCTGCACCGCCCCAGTTCCCCCAATACCCTGACCCCCTAGAACCCCAGACCTGGCCGGGAGGGGTACCCTCTGAATTCCCCAAAAATCTCTGATAGAATCCCCAACTATTCTGTACAACCCTGCAAAACCACCCCAGACACCTCAGGGCCCTGAGCCGAGGTCACTGGGGGCTCAGCCTTTCCCAGGTAAGGGGCTGTGGGTGCCCCCCCATGGCCCCTGTATTCTGGGGGCCTTCCCACCACTCTCCAGGACCCCTATCCCCCATTGTCACCCACCCGTGCGGTGCCACCAGTGAAAGGCCACGATGATACCCATGAGCAGGGCCAGGAACAACAGGGACCCAACGACCCCTGCAGCGACTGCTGGAAATAGAGGGAGACACACTGGGGTCACGAGGGTCACCCCAGAGGTTCTCCAGTCCCAGTGAACCCGTGAGTCCCCCTCCTGTGCCAGCCAGTTCCCTTTGCTGATCCCACCTGTGACTCCATGTCCCCACGATGTCACCTCCAGGTCCAGCTCAGGGCTGAGTGCCCGGAACACGCGGTGCCCGTCCTGTCCCAGCTGGTTGGTGGCCACGCACTGGTACGTGCCTGAATGTCCCACATCGACATCCCCAAGCTCCAGGACAGGACCCTGGGCCACCTCCTGCCCATTGTGCAGCCAGGTGAAGGTGACAGGGGCTGAGCCCACCTGCACTGAGCAGCGCAGGGTCACGGGGTCACCTGTGTGCACCTGGTGTGACAGGGGACCAGGGGTGATGGTGGCATTGACCACGGGCACTGTGGGGACACAGACAGGGCTGGCACCTGGTGAGGTGGGATGGGGTGGCATGGGTGGGGTCACCCCCAGCCCACGGGTCCCTCACACCCAGGATGGTGACATTCAGGGGGGCACTCTCAGACACGCTGTCCCCATTGCTGACCCTGCAGTGATAGTGGCCACTGTCATTGTCCCCATAGTGGTGCAGCTCCAGGTGGGGGCTGGCGCCCAGAGGTTCCCCCGAGTCCCCCCAATGCCAGGAGAAGGACTGGGGACCTGTCCCCTTTACCCCTGCCCAGCTCAGCACCAGGTGGTCCCCCAGTGCCACCTCTCCCCCTGGGGGCTGCACCCACAGAGACACCTGCAGGGAGAGGGGGACACCAGGGGACAGTGAGGGACACAGGGCAGGAAGAGGGGGGCATGGAGAGAGGCAGGGGGACCCCAGTGAGGAAGAGGGGTTGCAGAGCTGGGGGAAGGCCTGGAAAGGTACCCCAAGGAAGGATGGGCAATTCAGGGAGGGGACATCGGGAGAGGGATGAGGGGAGACCTCAGGGAGGGGGGAAAGACTTCAGCGAGGGTGTGGGGACCCAGGGAGGGGATGGTGGCACCTGGTGACCATTGGGGGAGATTAGAGAGGGGTGGGTTCACTCAGGACACTTGGCAAAACAACCCAGTGAGGGATGGGGGGATAAGGTGGGGGACTCGAGCAGTGATGGGGGGACATAGAAAAAGTTTACAGGAAAGATGGGGGTACCCAAATAGGGCTGGGGGATCTGGTGAGAGACCCAGAAATGGATGAGGGACCTGCTGCAGGGATGGGGGCTCTGGGGGGTCCCTAGATGGGGTTGAGTGTCCCCAAGCATGGGACTCAAGGAGGCTGTGGGGGTGAGGCTCACCGTGCACCATCACTTTCACTGTCACCGGTACCGAATTCCTCCACTCCCATGACCCTGATTCCTGAGAGTACACCCGTCCCCGGCAGCGGTATTGGCCGCTGTGGTGCAGCTGCAGAGGGGACAGGGACAGCTGGGTCCCAATGGGGGACCTGCTCAACTCCTCGTTCCCACGGTAGAATTGCACCTCGGAGACCGACATATCCCGCCAGCCCCGGCAGCGCAGTGTCACCGTGTCCCCCTCCAGCAGCGGCCGCACCAGCACCTGCAGCACCACCCAGTCTGGGGGACATGAGGGTCCAGTCACACCAGGGGGGTCCCGTTTTCACGGGGAGCCCCCATTCAGTCACACGCAGAGCACCAGGGGTCCCCAATTCCACAAACAGGGTCCCCCTGCACTGGGATGCTCTGGGATGTCCCCGTGTGCAGGGGATGGGCTCTGGTCACACCAGGAGGTGACCCATGGAGCGGAGACTATCTAGAGCCCTTGGGGTCCCTGCAGGTGCCAGGTTGGGGACACCCAAACTCCCCTCACCATTTAAGACTCTCACGGTGGGGCTGAACCCTCTGCCAGGTCTGTCACACATGTAGGTGCCACTCCTGTTGACAGCGAAGTTGTTGGGTCCCTCTTTCCACCATTTCTGCCCATCCTTGTACCACGTGGTGGCACCAGCAATCCCCGAGCCCTGGCAGGTCAGTGTCACCCGGTCCCACAGCACCGCCGGCCTCAAGGGGGGCTCCACCAGGAGCTGGGTGGTCTGGGCACCTGTGGGTGACAGGGGACACCAGCCTCCCAGGGCCACCACGGGGCTGGGGACACCGGGGTGGGGACATGGCATCCCCTGAGGACTCACCAACGAGGCCGAGGGTCTGGGCTGGAAGGGAGAAGGGACAGGGCTGGGTGGGGGTGGCACCATGGAGAGAGAGGGATGGGGGCATGGGGTGTGGGGACTGTCCCTGAACTGTCACCAGGGGGACAGTGGTGTGGCACAGATGTCTCGGAGATTGGGGAACTGCAGCCACCCCATGGTCAGGCAGGACATGGGGACATTGTGGACACCCCAGGCATGGGGACCCTGTGCTGGCACAGGTCACCCCCACCAGCCCCATGGCCTCTGTCCCCATGGCCCATCTGCATGGTGCTTGTCCCCTTGTCCCAGTCCCTGCATTCCTGTCACCCTGTCCCTGTCCTCACAGCTGCACCAGCCCCATAATTCCTCTCCCCACTTTTTGGTCCCTCCAGTCCTGCCCCCCTTCTCCTGTCCCCACAGCCACCCCACAGCCCTGATCCCCTCATGCACTGGCTCTGCTGGCTTTGGGGTCCTCAGGGGACCCTGCAGCCCCCCTGTGCCCCCTCCCCACTGGTCTCTGCCTCACCAGGGCCCATCCCCGGGGTGTCAGGCCTGTACCAGAGTCACTCACCCCACAGGAGCAGCACCACCTTCCCGGCCATCTCCGTGTCTCTGACCATCCAGACTGGCTGTCACTCGCTGTCAGGGGTGGCTGTCCCCTGGGTGGTGGCTCTTCAGAAGGATGGGGAAGGAAGTGAGGTCAGGCCATGTCCCCAACGTGGCTGTGGCCCTTGTTGGGGGCAGGGTGACCACAAGCTCGGGACTGACTGTGGGCAGGGTGGGGACAGGCTGGGGACAAGGCTGGGTGGCACATGGTGGGACAGGGGGTTCTCAGGAGTGGGGGTTCAGGGCGTTTGTGGAGCCGGGGATGGGTGTCCAGAGCAATGTGGGGTGCCAGGGATGGGGTGCAGGGGAATGGAGGGTCCCATGGGAATGGGGTTTTCAGGGGAGAATCAAGGTCCTGTGGGAATGGGAATTTCAGGGAATGGAATGTATGGGAGAGGGTTTCTTGGGAATCGGGACCCTGGGCCATGGAGATCCTGGGGAATGACAGTCCTGGGCTTGGAGTCCAAGGGAGAGTGGGACATATGGAATGGGGGCCCCATGGTTCAGGTCCCTGGGAATGGGGGTCCCAGGGATGTGCAGTGTCTGGGTGGGCACAGGGGTCACAGCTCCTTTCCTAGGTGGCTCAGATTTTGGGGTGACCCAGGGCCCAGCACAGCCCTCTGAGGTGGTCGTGGCCTGAGGGTCACCCCAGGTGGATTCCAAAGGTCTCCGGGTCTGTGTTCCCCCATTTCCCAGGGGCTTTTTCCTCCCTTAATTTTCATTTCCTTCTATTATCTCCTCAATTTCACAATCTCCCAGTCCATGCCTTGATGACCCTGGGGAGCACCTGAGCAGGGAATGGGTTGGGGGAACCCCAGGGTGGGGGAAGCAGGGGTGAGGGGTCTGCAGGGAGGGGTGGGAGGCTGTGGGAGATGGGGGTGTCTGGCTGTGGCCCCCCAACATTTTCACTTTCTCTCTCCTGCAGCAGAAGGAAGAGGCCGTTTGTGCTGAGTGTCACATGGGGAGTGGGTTCTGTCCTGGGGGGATCCTGTCCTGGGGGTGACACATGCTGGCCAAGGGGGTCCTGTCCTGGGGGATGGCAGCTGCGGGAGGGTTCCAGACTTCTCCATTCTTGCTGGTCCCCTGCAGGATCTGAGCCAGCAAGAGCAGCTTGGGAATGGAGCCCCAGGCAGGAAGGAGCTCCCCAACTCCTCCTCCTTGAAGCCAGTGCCCATCCAAGTGTGGGGCCCAGCCATGGCCCAGCCCCAGTGCACAGGGATGGGCATTGGCCAGCCCTGCTCTGGCCAGCCCCAGCTGGCAGCCACGACCTGAGGGTCCTCCCTGCCCCTTTGGCTTTGATTCTGTCAGCTTTAGAGCTGCTGCAAAGGTGAGAATTCTGTGGCAGGAAAAGGCCTGGCTGTGGTTTGCTCAGGCCTGTGCAAGAAGCACAAAAGCCAATGGGAGCCCAAGCAGTGGCTCTGTGAGGGCCTTTGATGGTTTTCAGAGCAGGGCTGGCTGGAAACAGCCCCTGCAGGGGCAGCTGTGAGGGAACCAGTCCAGAAATGCAGCAATTGATCATTTTGTCCCTCTGAGCAAAGGGCTGAGAGAGCCCCAGAAGAAGATTCTGCAAATCCCACACCCATCTGCTCAAAAACCTGACAGGGACCATCTTCCTTCATGAGATGGACAGACAGAACTCAACAAAAGAATGAAAACCCAAACATTTTTCCCAATTTAATCAAAAAGCAGCATTTTGGATTCAATAAGAGAAGTAGGGGTTGTGTGCCCCCCTGGCACTGAGAGGGGGATTGAGGAGCCCCGTGGGGTGCTGTGTAAGGCAAAAAGGAACCCCTGAGGGGAATCGATGCCCCCCAGTGCTGCCAGTGTCTCCCAGTGTCACAGCACACTCTCAAAGGTGTCACTCGGGTCCCTCTGTCCCTCAAAGAGTCTTGGCAGCTCCGTGTTGGTCACTTGTGTATCCTGAGGTGCGGAAGGGCCAGAGGACACCTGTGGGGGCCCTGAGAGTGGCACCAATTGTGGGGACCTGGGTGGGGGGTGACACCCCTGGGTGACGTGTCCCTGTGCCCCCCTGTACTCACCCCCTGTCCGCTCGGTGCTCACGATGTGGGGGTCCAGCACTGCCCCCTCCTCTGGGGGGGGGGGGGTCCTGTGGGGATAAGGGCGGGGGTCTGAGGGGTGTCTGAGCGGGAGGAAAAGGGAGTCCTGGCAAGAGCCCCCCACTCACCTGTCCTGGGGCTTCCTGGCAGCTGCAAGGAAAAGGGGAAGGGGTGACCTTGGGGACCCTGGGACCCCTGAACCTTCCTGGGACCTCGGCAGCTCCAACCACCCACAGGATCCCCAAATCCCCATTGGAGCCCTAAAACCCACTGGGCCTCTGATTCCCCCCTGGACACTCCAAGAACCCCTGAACCTCCCAAAACTCCTGCACTATCACTGTGCTTTCAAGTTCCGATTGTCCCCAACACTCTGATCCCCTGGAACTCTAGGCTCAGCAGGGAGGGGCACGCCTCAGACTCCCCCAGGACCCCAGAAAGATCCCTCCACATTCCTGAATGGCCCTCCAAGAGCTCCCCAAACCCTCAGGAGCACCAAGTGCCACCCCAATGCTCATTCAAGGGCTACCCAGGGATGGACTTGGAGCACAACCAAGACCCTCCAAATTCCCCTCAAATCCTCTCCACCCTGAGGATCCCCAGCCGAGGTCACTGTGGGCTCAGTTTCCCCCAGCTCAGGGGCCCCTGGGTGCTGCCCCAGCTCTGCCCCAACTCTGGGGGCTTCCCCTCACCCCATGACCGGCATCCCCCCATTGTCACCCACCCCGGCGGTGCCAGCAGTGACAGCCCCCGATGACAGCCAGGAGCAGGACCAGGAACAGGAGGGTCCTGCCGACATTCACAGCCACTGCTGGGGACAGAGGGGGACACATTGGGATCACCCTGAACCCCAGGGGTCCTGAACACCCCAGTGACCCCTTGTGACCCCACCTGTGACCCAGGGTGAGCCAGGGGTCACCTCCAGGGCCAGCTCAGGGCTGAGTGCCCGGAACACGCGGTGCCTGTCCTGTCCCAGCTGGTTGGTGGCCACGCACTGGTAGGTGCCTGAATGTCCCACATCGACATCCCCAAGCTCCAGGACGGGGCCCTGGGCCACCTCCTGCCCATTGTGCAGCCAGGTGAAGGTGACAGGGGCTGAGCCCACCTGCACTGAGCAGCGCAGGGTCACGGGGTCACCTGTGTGCACCTGGTGTGACAGCGGACCAGGGATGATGGTGGCATTGGCCACGGGCACTGTGGGGACACAGACAGGGCTGGCACCTGGAGAGGTGGGATGGGTGTACTGTGGGTGGGGTCACCCCCAGCTTGAGCGTGCTGCTCACCCAGGACGGTGACATTCAGGGGGACACTCTCGGCCACACTGTCCCCGTCGCTGACCTGGCAGTGATAGAGGCCGCTGTCATTGTACCCAACGTGTCGCAGCTCCAGGTGGGGGCCGGTGCCCAGTGGTGTCTCCGCCCCCCCCTGGTGCCAGGTGAAGGACAGGGGACCTGTCCCTGCAGCCACTGCACAACTCAGCACCAGGCGGTCCCCCGGCGTCACCTGTCCCCTGGGGGGCTGTGCCCACACGGACACCCATGGAAGCAGGACCCCTGCAAGAGAGGGGACACCAGGAGGCAGTGAGGGACATGGGCGGGGGTTGCATAGAGAGACAGGGAGACCCCAGTGAGGAAGAGGGGTGGCACAGCTACGGGGAGGCCTGGAAAGGAATTCCAGGGAAGTTTTGGGGCCCTGGGAGGGGATGGTGGGACCTGGGACCGTGGGGGGAGATCAGGGAGGGGTGGGATTGACCCAGGGACGGGTGAAACGACCCAGTGAGGGATGGGGAGATAAGGAGGGGGACCCAAGTAGTGATGGGGAAACAGAGAAGTTTACAGGAAAGATGGGGGTAGGGCTGGGGGATCCGGTGAGAGACCCAGATGGATGAGGGATGAGACCTGCGGCAGGGATGGGGGGTCTGGGCAGTAATGGGGGTCCTCAGACATGTCTGGGGGTTGCCAGATGGGGCTGAGTGTCCCCAAGCAGGGGACCCAGGGAGGCTGTGGGGTTGAGGCTCACCGTGCACTGTCACTGTCACTGGCGCCGAATGGTGCTGCACCCATGAACTTGATACCTCAGAGTACACCTGGCCCCGGCAGCGGTATTGGCCACTGTGGTGCAGCTGCAGAGGGGACAGGGACAGCTCGGTCCCATTGGGGGACCTTCTCACCTCCTCGTCCCCATGGTAGAATTGCACCAGGGTGACCGACCTGTCCTTCCAGCCCCGGCAGCGCAGTGTCACTGTGTCCCCCTCCAGCAGCGGCCGCGCCGGCACCTGCAGCACCACCCAGTCTGGGGGACACAGGGGTCCTGTCACACTGGGGGGTCCCGTTTTCACGGGGAGCCCCCATTCAGTCACACGCAGAGCACCAGGGGTCCCCAATTCCACAAACAGGGTCCCCCTGCACTGGGATGCTCTGGGATGTCCCCGTGTGCAGGGGAGGGGCTCTGGTCACACCAGGAGGTGACCCATGGAGCAGAGCCCACCCAGAGCCCTCGGGGTCTCACAGGTGCCAGGTTGGGGACACTCAAACCCTCCTCACCATTTGAGACTCTCATGGTGGGGCTGAACCCACTGTCAGGTCTATAACACTGATAGGTGCCACTCTTGGTGACAGTGAAGTTGTCGGGACCCTCCTGTCCCCAGCGCTGCTCATCCTTGTACCAGGTGGTGTCACCGGCGGTCTCCAATCCCTGGCAGGTCAGTGTCACCCGGTCCCACAGCACCGCCGGCCTCCAGGGGGGCTCCACCAGGAGCTGGGTGGTCTGGGCACCTGTGGGTGACAGGGGACACCAGCCTCCCAGGGCCAGTGTGGGGCTGGGCACAGCGGGGTGGGGACATGGCATCCCCTGAGGACTCACCAACGAGGCTGCGGGTCTGGGCTGGAAGGGAGAAGGGACAGGGCTGGGTGGGGGTGGCACCATGGGGAGAGAGGGATGGGGGCATGGGGTGTGGGGACTGTCCCTGAACTGTCACCAGGAGGACACTGGTGTGGCACAGATGTCTCGGAGTTTGGGGAACTGCAGCCACCCCATGGTCAGGCAGGAGATGGGGACATTGTGGATACCCCAGGCATGGGGACCCTGTGCTGGCTCAGGGCACCCCCACCTGCCCCATGGCCTCTGTCCCTATCGCCCATCTGCATGGTGCTTGTCCCCTTGTCCCTGTCCCTGCATCCCTGTCACCCTGTCCCTGTCCTCACAGCTGCACCAGTCCCATAATACCTCTCCCCACATTCCGGTCCCTCCAGTCCTGTTCCCCTTTTCCTGTCCCCACTTCAACCCCACAACCCTGATCCTCTCATTCACTGGCTCTGCTGGCATTGGGGACCTCCGGGGACCCTGCAGCCCCCCTGTGCCCCCTCCCCACCGGTCTCTACCTCACCAGGGCCCATTCCCATGTCTGGGGCACTCACCCC
The DNA here is from genome assembly GCF_965231275.1 of Zosterops lateralis. Lineage (NCBI taxonomy): Eukaryota > Metazoa > Chordata > Aves > Passeriformes > Zosteropidae > Zosterops > Zosterops lateralis. Next base: position 3,227,835 of record NC_139787.1, read on the forward strand.
ACAGGAGCAGCACCACCTTCCTGGCCATCCCTGTGTCTCTGACCATCCAGACTGGCTGTCACTCGCTGTCAGGGGTGGCTGTCCCCTGGGTGGTGGCTTTCCGAAGAACGGGGAAGGAAGTGAGGTCAGGCTGTGTCCCCAACGTGGCTGTGGCCTTTGGTGGGGGTAGGGTGGCCACAAGCTCAGGACGGGCTGTGGGCTGGGTGGGGACAGGCTGGGTGACACAAGATGGGACAGGGTGTTCTCAGGAGTGGGGGGTCAGGGGGTTTGGGGACACCGGGATGGGGTACCTGGGGAATGGGGGTCATGAGAAGGGGGAGTCATTGGGAATGGGGGTCCCTGGGGCTGGGGGGACTCAGGGCTGGGAGTCCCATGGGAACTTGGGCTCCTGGGATTTGGGGTCATGGGATGGGTGTGCCAGTGATGGGGTGTGGGGGGAATGGAGGGTCCCATGGGAATGGGGTTTTCAGGGGAGAATCATGATCCTGAGGGAATGAGAATTTCATGGAATGAATGAATGGGAGAGAGTTCCTTGGGAATGGGGATCCTGGGCCATGGAGATCCTGGAGAATAGCAGTCCATGGATGGGAGTCCAAAGGGAGAGTGGGACATAAGGAATGGGGTTCCCATGATTCATGTCCCTGGGGAATGGGGGTCCCAGGGATGTGCAGTGGCTGGGTGGGCACAGGGGTCACAGCTCCTTCCCTGGGTGCCTCAGATTTTGGGGTGACCCAGGGCCCAGCAGAGTCTGCATGTTGTAGATGAGCAATGCAATGGTTGGCTCTCACAATTTAGGGATGAATATTATGTGTATGTTAAGAGAAGTTTTATTGATATATAGTTATGTTATTGTCATAAGTCCTCCCATAATTCTCTTTCCCCTCCCCTTGTATTTTTGTCACGGGATTGGTAGTTGGGGCATTGGGGGAGGGGCTGGCTTGTCACTAGGAGGCGTGGCATGGCAACACCTGACCTCCAATCAAATTGCCAGAAAGTAGTCTGCACCAATGGACAGTGAAGGGAAGTTGACTGACAGGCTTTGGGAGGGGCCAAAGGTGGCTGATGTAACACCAGGAGTATAAAAGGCAGAGCAGGTATTTTGTAGATGAGCACATGGTGGTTCAGTTCCATGCTCCCAGTGCTGCTCTTTCTCCTTATTCAGTCTTTTGTTGTATTTTGTTAAGGTTTAATAAACGTTTGAAATTTTAAAAGTGAGTATTGTTTCTCACAAATGGGGACTCAGTCTGGGATACACATCTTGTCTTTGTGGCCCAAGGAGTTTTGAAAAGAGAATCACTGCCCTCTGTGTGTTTTCAGTGACTCAGTCAATTCCTCCTGGGATCATTGGTGATCACAGGTTGAAACCTCAAGGAGAGCCAAAGAATGAATAACAAAAAGAGAAGAGAAAAAGTCTTGTAGGGACAGAAGTGCAGATGATCTGGAAGACTGTGAGTATTTGCACATGTATGTGAGCCCGGGAGTGTGCTTAGTGTGTGTGAGACTTGAAAGAATTGCTGGATTGAGAGAGACTCAAGAGCACCTGGGGACACCAGGTTGAAGGTCACCAGTTTTAAGGAGACTCAAGAGCTCCTGAGGATGTCAGGTTCAGAGTTACCGGATTTAGGGGGTGTCAGATCAGTGGTGGCCGTGCTTGTATCGGGAGGTTCCGAGCACATGGCGCCGGCAGTGGAGGCAGCCAAGCGGCGCAGACCGCGCTTGTCCGGGGCGAGGGGCCTCTGGCGGCAGGGGCGGCCAGGCGGTGCAGAGGAGCCATGGGGGCCCACGTGGGGAGCGGCGAGCGGGGACCCGGCACAGGAACTCCCGGCACTCACCGACCCAGCGGAACTGACCCAGTGGGATGGGAGTCACCAGATCACAGGAGAGTTGTTTATTTGCTTTTGTTTTCCAGGGAGAAGGTAAGGTTTGTTTTCCAGGGAGAAGGTAAGGTTTGTTTTCCTCTTTCTTTCCTCTCCTTTAATTTCTTTCCTTTTTTTCCCCTTTCCTTTTCCTTCTAGCTGATTGGGAAAGCAGGCCTTGTCAAGAAGGCCTGTGATTGGCTGGTTGGGAAGGCCTCTGGTTGGCCAGTCAGGAAGATATATTTTTTCAGGAGACCTGTGATTGGCTGTCAGGATAGGACTGGGAGCAAGTAGAGAATCCCCAAGGGGAAAAGAAGGAAGTGAAGAGGTGGCAAAAAGTGTACCCTTAAACAACTCCCTGGCCTATAGACGAACCCAGTGGAGATGGAGAACAACAAGAGTGAAAATAATCTGTTGGGGGTTGGTTGCTTTTTCTTTCATTTTCTTTCCTTGTTGCCTGTGGGACTTTTTTCCCATCGGGTTGCTAAGAAGCACTGATGGCTGTGTGCTTGAGATGGCGGGAGGGGAAAACTCTCGGCAGGGATGGGAAACTCTTGCTCACTCATTCTGAGGTTTCAGATAGTAATGGTGGAGTGACTCTTTGTGGAAAGGAGTTCACTGCTGCTGCAGAAGTCCAGTTCAATCCTGTTTCTTCTGGTGTGGGGTGAGCCTCTGCTCCCAGGAACAGCCACTGAACTGGGACCTGGTTATCACCTGCCTCACTAAAAGTGGGGCCTGTTGCTGTGCTGGAAACAGGGTGGCTGTTGTCCTGTCCCCAATGCTTCTTCAGCACTACTCCTGTCTGCTGAGACCTTTTGCGTCTTCAGCCTCAGCTCTGGAGTTTCTGATCCATCCCTTCCATCCCTTCCCATCTGGGACAGAGCTGCCATCACCACGTGCTCCCCCAGCCCGCCCCACAGCGCCCCCTGCAGCCACGGGGGGATCATCACACCTGTCCCGCCCACCGGGAGCCACCAGCGCCCCTGCTGGCTGTGCCCGGAACTGCACCAAAGGGGAAAGTGCCACGCTCAGGGACGCTGTTACGGGGTTCCGGGTTCTGTTTATTATTAATGCTGTGGTGGTTGTTGGTTGTTTGCCTTGTTATACGTTCTAGTAAAGAACTGTTATCCCTTTCCCCATATCTTTGCCTGAGAGACCCTTAATTTTTCAAAATTATAACAGTTTGGAAGGAGAGGGTTTGCATTGTCCATTCCAAGGGAGGCCCTGCTCTCCCTAGCAGACACCTGTCTTTCCAAACCAAGACATGAGGTTATGCAGTATTGTGTAATAACGTGGACTGAAAGGAAGATTGAGTCCAACCAAGTGTACTGGCTTTGGTGTGAGTCAGAGAATGAATGGATGCATCAAGTTTTAAACATCTATATACAACCCCAGTAGAGATCAGAGAAAAGGGACTTCTCACTGAACAACCCGTTTTGCTCTAGTCTCTCTGTCCTAATCCCTACAGAGAGGCCTAGAGTTTTCCTTACTGTGTGTGACTGATCCCCAAAAACCTCTGAGCTACCCTTCGTAAAAATAAGAACCACATGTACTCCCCCTCAGGTAAGGGGCAAGAGGTGCCCCTTGACAAAACACAACAATTTACCTACACTGCCCTTTCCCTTCCTCTCCTAATGTGCACTGTTCCCACCCCAAAGGCACAGAGGGTGGAATATTGCCTACAGGGTAGCAAGCAGTAAATGTCCAACTACTCTCTTCTCCAGAAGGGCTCCAGGAAGTGCTGTGCATGCATGTGCCAGTGTGTGTGACTCTGTGCCAGTGTGTGTGACTCTGTGCCAGGGTGTGAGTCTGCACATGCTGTGCCTGTGTGTGCCAGTATGTGTGGCTCTGTGTGCACACACAGGTGCTGGGGTGTACCCGTGTGTCAGTGTGTGAAGCTGCCTGTGTGTTTTCTAGTGTGCCCAAATGTAAGTGTACACGTCCCACTTTGCACAGCTACTGATGTGCTTGTGTGCCCAGCACTGTGCACATGGACACCTCTGTAGTCCAGCTCTGACCAAGGAGCACTGTCTCTTTTTCTCTGCTGGAGGTGGCTGCAGATCCTGTGTGGGATTATGTGTAAGCATAGCCCTGTGTAAGGTATGTACGTATATAACACTACAGATATTAGTGTGCACAACTCTGTGTGTGTGTGTGCAAGTGTGTGTGTCATGGGTTAAACACAGCTTGGTTTTAGTTAAAGAGGAAACAGTTCCCTGTAAAGACCTTGGAATTTCCTTTGGAAAGGACAGGGACCTATCAGAGGCGAATTTTTAGATCCTGACATATTGTATAGCCACGGAGGAAGATGGATGCACCTTTGTGAATACACATATAAGTTAAGTAATGGTGGGAAACGTCTCTTTTTCCTTCCTGCCTTGGAACAGGTAACAGGGCTGGTCCTGCTCTGCCGTGGGTCCTCCCCGGGCCTGGCACAGCCTGGCTGGGCTCTGCTGCTGCTGCAGCCCCGGCGGGGCCGAGCTGGCCCTGGGCCCCATCAGCTGCCGGCAGGGGAAGGGGAGGCCCCAGTACTGACATCTGGCTGACTTTAGGACCTACCCCGCCACAGGCCAGGCTGAGAGAGATGTCCCCTGTGTCCCCCGGGAGCAGCTCTGAGCCCGGGCTGGGCCGGGCCCACCCCATGAGCCCGAGGGGTGGAGGGGGGAGGCATCCACCAGCCTGGCTCCTGAGATCCTGGCCGCCATTCCTGAGCCTTCCCCCATCGGCGCGGCTTTGAAATCCAACATGAAATCCACCATGAAATCCAACATGAAATCCAACAGCCCTGCAGCTACAACAGCCACCCCCCAGCAGAGATTACATGACCATCTACAGGCCTGGGCGAGGTGTTAACTCTTTCCTTACACAGATGAAATTTACAAAGCACTAACCCTTCTCTGAGTGAGAGAAAGAGTGGGAGACATGTAAAGAGACAGTATGAAGATACCAGGGTGAGTGAAAGAGAAGTTATATCCTAAGTGATGAGGAGATGGAGAAGATGCCTTGGTATTTGGGCTAAAAGTCTTTTGTGAGCCGTGGTAACAGTGTAATATGCTAGAATATTCCTTTAAACCGTGGAACAAATATGCATTTTGGGGAGATAATGAGAATGTTGAAATTGTAGAGATAAGCAAAAGCATTTATTGATGGACTAAGTGAATATTGTTATTATGAGAAGCTGTGATCTTACGAGAAATTTGAAGAGAGAGAGCCAGAGATGAGATATGAACCCTCTGCCCCAGGGAAAAAGAGATCTCTCTTCCAGGAGATGAAGAAAACCCTTGGCTTTTGGTGCTGTTCATCTGTAAAAATGATCCCCAATGAGTTTACATGAGTCCATGGCCCATATGCAGCTGCGGGAAATGCTGTGTTATATGGGAGGTTCACAGCTGCGGATTTTCCCCAGGCGGCTGCTTTTGTGAGAGATAAAAACCCCAATATGTTTCTTTCTTGTGGAATGTTACCATAACAGACCAAAAGAGACTTCTCTCTTTAAATGGATTGATGAAAGACTATTCTGTAAGTGGTACCAACCTAGAGTTCTGTGTTTTGTCTTTGCACATTTTCAGTGAGAAGAGAAGATGTAGAAGAAAGTGTTGATCAAGGATGTTGGGACAACAGGCAGCTCTTCAAAATGCTGTTTATTGTATCACAGATGTTACAGCAGTCCTGGGTGACAGAGCCACGCCTAAAGCTGCCAGCTACAGCTTTGCATGACTGGAGCCACTTTAGCTCTGGTTACAATGCATTATGTAGTTTTCTTTCCTGAACATCTTAATATATAAAAGCCAATCAGCATCACATACAATACCTTTACATTTACCTCTAGGCTATCACAACTACTATTGTTAACATATTATGTTACAGTTTAAGCTTAAAGTTGTTTTTCTATTTTCTTGCAGTGGAAAATTCTTAGACCTTTTTTCTACTTAATAAAAAACATGCTTTTGTTTGCTGATGGTATCTTTGGCTTTTCTTGAGATCTCTTCCTGCTTGCTAAAAACACCTTCTTTGTTTATGGTCAACATATCTTTTCCTCTAACCATAAAACCTCTTTCCAGCTCGACTTAACCTTTTCCTTCTTAGTTGTCCAGTAACAAGTTTCATTTAGACATCTTTTATTCTTCTATATCAAAACTTGCTTCTGTCTCTCTTTCACTTACAGGTTCCACATTCATAGAGCCTTCTGCTCAACATTCATATCTGTAAAACTTTCCTGTAAACTTGCATCATTTCCAACATCTCCCCTGTTCCAATGAACCACAAAGGTGCTAGGAATGGTCTTATTCATCATTTTCTGTGCAAATTGAAGTGTCCAGGGTGCCACTACTCTAATTAACAATTATCACTACTAAAACAATCAAGCCTACTTTACAAGGTTCCTTCAGATAAGGTAAAAAGCTCCAACCATCAAACTGTTTAGCTAAAATGATCTATTTATTGTAATCTGGTGGAAAAAAGGCATGAAATTCAACAGTACATTAATTTGAGATCTGGTAGAAGGTTTCTCTGTATTTTATTTACATTGTATTTGTAGTCTATGGCTACTTCTCTTGATTTAGGAAGGGATATTTAATATTTTTTTCTGTAGCTTTTGCTTGTGTTTTGTTAAGACCTTAATTCACTAATTGGTAAATTCGAAAATTTTACTCAAATCACAATAGTTTTGAAGTCTTTTGAGGCAGGACTGGGAAAGTTAGTACATATTTATATGATTTTAAATATGTATAAATTCTTTTACCAACTCTCAGGATAAGATTTGCTGAGACAGATTATAATTTTAGTTATACTATTTTTTCAGAAAAAAGACAAAATTAATTTGGCAAAAATTAAATTCAATATTATGTAGAATGCTTTAAGTAATATTTGTCTTCTCACTAAGATGCTCACAAAGAAAATACAGACAAATAAAATATTAAGAAACTAACAATGTAAGCAACTAGGGTGGCACTTTAAAATTTTTTTGGGTTTTATGCAGCTCCATCTGATGTGTTGGTAACAGAGTTCAGGAGAAGTGGTTATCACATTTAGGTGTGATGTAGCTGTTTGCAGTTTCTTTGTTCCTGTCTTTATCTTGGATGCAGGGATGTTTGGCATTCCTAGAAAAGAGAAAAGACACAAACTTTGTGGGGGTGCTGGAATGGTATCATAAGTTTCTTAGTTGTAGGTTTGATGTGATTTGGACTTTAACCCTAGCCAGGTAAAGTTCCTGTCTTGGATTGTGCTTATCAGAGGTTGATAAGAGTTGCCAAGACAACTCTAATCCTCTGCCCTGGGTTTCGATCATCCTATTGTATTTTCCCCCATCCCATTGTATTTCTCCCCCACATGTCCACCATCCCCCAGGCCCCAGAACCTTCAGGAGAGGTGTCTGACAGGGATTGGTGGGTCTCACAGGACCACATCCCAAATTCACCTGATTTGTTAATGTTGTGTATTGCATTTTGACCTTACCCACCTGGCCTTGTTTCATTGGTCTTGTAACTTGTATCCACCCCTGAGATTTTGGGGGAACAAAAACCCCCTGTAACCGAGGCTGGGGGTCACTCCCCAGAGGCACAGGCCTGGAATCAGGGACTGCCCCTGAGTTACCCGAATAAAACCTTTTCTCCCTGAGCCTCCGGAGTGTCCCCTCTTTCAAACCACGGCCGAGACAGCTAAGGCAAAGGTGCTGCGGAGCCAAAGAGCCACGCAAAGGTACTGTTGGGCGTATCACAGCTAGCAGGGTGGCCCAGCTGACGCTGAGCTGACCTGAGAGACAGATACGCGAAGCAACAGATTGGCGCGCCAACGCGGGGCCTGCAGACGCCTTTTGACCCGCTGTGCCGTGGGGGCTGACACGGAGGCCCGAGAAAGACTCGGACCCTGTGACCCAGAGACCTTCTGAGAGGACGTCGCCTTGTCGTGTCCCGAGGCCTTCAGCATTTCACGGAGCCACTGGGGTTGCTAAAAAGCACCCCTGGTGGAAGAAGGGAACAGCTCCTGCCCAGGAGTCCCCTTCCGGCTTGTGGTTGCCCCAGCAACGTCTCCAGTGTCCCGAGGGCTTGGTGAGTATTGTTCCTCTAAGGGAGGGGAGAATACCCACCACAGAGGCTTGGGAAGCCTCAGGGAACCCTAGGAGGGACGGGACAGGGGGGGACCGGGGGTCCACCCGAAGGAAGCCCTTACCCCTAGGAAAGGACGCCCACAGGGATTTGGGGGGTGGTTTTGCTGGGAAGGGGTGGTGGTAAAGGTAACAGCTAGTCAGAATGGGAAACGGACTAAACACCACCCAGAAAGAGGTTTTTGAAAGTTTAATTGGAGTTTTAATTGTTGCCAAAGTTAAATACTCAAAAAAGGAACTGAAAAAGTTTATTAGGTATTTGTTTTTGCATTTTCCGAATGTTAATTCGGACCAAGTGAACAGCATTTGGTTCTGGGAAAATGCTTCTAAAAAGTTGGAAAAATTAGGGAAGTCAGGAGACGTCCTAGCTGCAAAATTTGCATTCTGGCCGTGGCAAATAAAAAGTGCCTTAAAAGAGATCACAGGAATGCAAGATAACAAAGTTGCATTCTCCCAAAGCATTCCCTCAGTCCCTTCCCCCCATACCCCTCCCCCTGCCTCTCCCGAGTCCCCCCAGCCCCCCCGGTCCCATTCCCCGGCTTCCCCGAAATCTCCCAAACCCCCCAAGTCTCCCCTTTTCCCCTCCCCCAGAGAACCCAAGCCCCCCAAGTCCCCTAAAACCCCCAAAACCCCCCCAGGTATTTTAAAAAATGCTCCGGCGTCCCACGGTTCCCCCTCGCCAAGCATTTTGAGAATTCCTGGGTCCCCCGCGCCCCGCAGCCACGGCCAGGCTGTTCGGGGCTCCCGGGGCAGTCTGGCTGGCCAGAACGCCCAAACCCCCCCCACGACCCCCCCGATTTCCCCAGCCAACAAACCCAGAGTCCGTTTCTCATTCGCCGAGGAAGACCACCAGTCCCTAACCCCCCCGGTTGGGTCCGGCAGCGAAAACGGCTGTGAGAAACCCCTGAAGGGAGACACAGAGACCCCCCCCTCCCCAGAGAACAAAGGAAAATGCCCCCATAATGGCGGCAGCCACGAGGTGCAGCCTCCTTGTGCCCTTCCCCCTTCTTCTTGTTCCCAGAATCCCTTTCAGCCCCCTCCTACTGGCCCTTCCCTCTACCCGCCCCCTTTTTCCTCACAAGGCTTGCCCCCGCCCCTTCCCCCGCCCCTTCCCACGCCCCTTCCCACGCCCCCGCAGAGCCAGGGGTGGGGTTTACCCAACTCCTACTGTGAGGGCACCGCCCCGACTCCGCCCAGAACCTTCCCCCTGCCTGCCCCGCCCACTGCCTGGGCTGCTGCCTTCCCCCCCCCGGAGCCGCAGCCGCCCGCTCCCCTCCCCCCACCGAATGCCGGCGCTGCCGCCGCTTTTGCCGGGTTACAGGGACAGTGGATGAGCGGACCGGACCCCGTGGCCCCCCCTCCCCCTCCCCCCTCGTGGCACCCACCGGCGGCCGGGGCGCCCCTGCCCCAGCCCGCCCCCCCGCAGCCCCCGCGCGGCGTGGACAGAGCTTCCCTCCCCCTCTCACTGCCGTGCGGCATTGCCCCTACCCCGGTACCCCCCCCACACCAGACGCTGCCGATGCCGATGGGGACATGGACCCCGCAGCCCCCTCCCACAGGGGGAGCCCCACCGGCACCGCCCCCGCCCTACCCCCCACTCGGGAACACGGTGTCCCCGACTGCACCTCCTTTGGGAAATGCTTTTCCAAGCTTTCAATGGCCACAGCCGCCCGTGCCACAGGCAGGCTGGGAGCCGCCCCCAGCTTACAACTGGGAACCTGAGGCAGCGGCTGGGGTCCGAGAGGGAGAGAAGCAGGAGCCCGGGGGTGCAAACACAGATGGGGTACCCACAGTTACTCCGGTGACATACCGAAGGAGCAGGGGGCAGGGAACCACGGTAGCCACCTGGAAAGCGTTGTCACAGACGCTTGTTAAAGACCTCATGAAGGCATTAAAGGAGTATGGGCGAGATAGCCCTTACTTCGAAGGCTTGTTGTTTACTTCCTTTGGTGGAATCACAGTTGTACCTTTTGATTTGAAGCAGATTTTCAAGTGCCTCTCAAGCAAAATGGAATTTGAGCTATGGGAGGTCACTTGGAGAAAACTGCTGAAAGCTGCATTGCCAGGTTTGCTGGAGGACCCAACCACAGCAACTGATAATGCAGGCAATCCTATTACCCTAAACCACCTGTTAGGTGAAGGTGATTGGAAAACAGCCACAGATCAGGCCACCAACATTCCCCAAAATGTCCTTGAGTTTGTAGCTAATCAAGCATGCAAAGCCTTTCTGAAAATGCGGCCCGATGGCCCCTCACAATATTACTTAGACATTTTTCAGGAACCACAAGAACCCTATGTCAAATTTGTGAAGCGACTTGCTTCAGCTGTGGAACAGCAATTTGATGGAGAGGAGGGACAGAAACAAGTGATTCAGCAGTTGGCTTTCTCTCATGCGAACGAGGAGTGCACTGCTGCAATAAATCTGATACCCAGAGAACCAGGCTCGACACCTCCTCTCAAGGAGATGCTACAAGCCGTCAGTGCTGTCGTCCCACGCTGCAGAAAACCAGCCCTTAAAGAGGGGAAAACGCGCCATAAAATCACCGCTGCTGCTGTGGAGACACCTAAAACGCCAGAACCACACAAAAAGAACGCTCCTGCACGAGCTAACAGCCAGTGTTTTCTGTGTGGAAAAAAGCGGTCACTGGATCAATCAGTGTCCAATGAAGGGACAATTTGACAATTTCTTAAAACAGGAAAGGGAACATGAGGGGAGGGAGAACAAAAAGAACACCAGGGTGTCAAAAAACTGATTCGAGAGCGCGGAACTGCCCAGCGTGACGATCCCAATCGGGCAGCCCAAACAACCCAAAAAGAAAAAAGGTCACCTAAATCAGATTTGTCTCTCTCTTCACAGGACCTGACAAAACAAGGGAAACCGAGGCACATAGTATTGCCTGAGCCATCAGGATCCTTGACAACAAAGGACAGGTATGAGCCCTTTAGGCTCCAGTTGGCTGAGCCTCTTCACCTGCGGGACAGTCAGTGGCAAACAGCCATGGTCTCAAAGGAACCCGGCATGTGGCACATGGTGGAGACTAGCCCGTGCCTTGTTCACGTTGAATTTTCTTAAATGTTCCTTTGAAACCATGAACCCGCCGATGACAAGGCATTTCCGTGGGAACTCACAGTTAGAGCCCCGGGAAAGACCAAAGGTCCTTGTCAAGGATCCAGAAACTTTGAGAATACAGGGTCCCCATGATTTAGTAACCTGGGGACGTGGGTACGCCTGCGTCTCCACTCCCACCGGTTTGCGGTGGATCCCCTCCAGAAATGTGAGACCCTATGTTCCCAAGGATTCAGAAATGAAAGTACCCCAGGTCACTGTGGCCTCCTGGAGAAGGAGGAAAAAGGAAGAAGAGGAAGCGGGCCCAGAGGCAAGTCCTCCCAGCCCAATTACTCTTCCCTCCTGGGTTTTCTGTCATGAAGGGGAAGCAGAAGAGCTGTTTCCCCCAGAGGAGTGTTTTCGATGGTTGTATAACTAACCCTTTTTTTTTTGCTGAGTTTTATCATCTAAAGCTGAGAACATCAAAACATCAATCCAGCAGCTGCGAGGAATGGTCGAGTCCATCAAGCAAGAAACAGGGGACTGGTTTGACAACCTCTTCAAAGGTGTTGGACTCTCTAACATTGCCAGCTCGTGGATCAAAACCGGACTGTTGTTTCTGTTCATCATCTTAATTGTAGCCATTGCTTCTGGTTTAGTCAAAAGCCTGATCATAAATGCAATTTTCCCCACTACTGCCCCCTCAGTGCATTCAGTGACACCTGCCATCGAATTCCCACCGGACTCTGACTCCAGCAGCGAGTGTGATTCAGATATATACACTCCAGACCAGTGACACAAATAAAAGAAAAAGGGGGAGGTGTGGGGGTGCTGGAATGGTATCATAAGTTTCTTAGTTGTAGGTTTGATGTGATTTGGACTTTAACCCTAGCCAGGTAAAGTTCCTGTCTTGGATTGTGCTTATCAGAGGTTGATAAGAGTTGCCAAGACAACTCTAATCCTCTGCCCTGGGTTTCGATCATCCTATTGTATTTTCCCCCATCCCATTGTATTTCTCCCCCACATGTCCACCATCCCCCAGGCCCCAGAACCTTCAGGAGAGGTGTCTGACAGGGATTGGTGGGTCTCACAGGACCACATCCCAAATTCACCTGATTTGTTAATGTTGTGTATTGCATTTTGACCTTACCCACCTGGCCTTGTTTCATTGGTCTTGTAACTTGTATCCACCCCTGAGATTTTGGGGGAACAAAAACCCCCTGTAACCGAGGCTGGGGGTCACTCCCCAGAGGCACAGGCCTGGAATCAGGGACTGCCCCTGAGTTACCCGAATAAAACCTTTTCTCCCTGAGCCTCCGGAGTGTCCCCTCTTTCAAACCATGGCCGAGACAGCTAAGGCAAAGGTGCTGCGGAGCCAAAGAGCCACGCAAAGGTACTGTTGGGTGTATCACAGCTAGCAGGGTGGCCCAGCTGACGCTGAGCTGACCTGAGAGACAGATACGCGAAGCAACAAAACTTCTCAGCAAACATGTGCCTGAAAGAAACAGTTAATTACATTGACTTATTCAGGTGAAGTTTTTTATTTTGTGAAGAGGGGTTTGGGTTTTTTTTACTACTTTTATTGTTTCCCGCAAGTTTTATTGTGGTTTCCTCTAACTAATTGTTCAGTGGGGGAGTGGGACCACTTTTAACAAGTTTTGCAAGAGTTGCACTCTGTTGAAGGGGGCCTCTGCTCTTCGCCTTGGAGCAGTTTGCTTTACCAGTTTGCTCCTTTTGTTTCAATGACTGAGGCACTGCCTAGAGCCAATCCTCTCCTTCCTCCCCCTTTTTTAATATATATATATTTTTTTTTTTTTTTTTTTCTTTTTCATTGAGAAAGCAAATTTCTTCCCCACACTGTGATGGGTTCCTGCATGACATAGGGACAAATCAATGCTTTCTTTTCTTCTGGTCCTGTAACACTAATCAAAGACTGACTTTGCAAGTGCAGAGTGGCACCTCTGATGCCTGTGAGAGCACCTGAGGGAGTTACCAACTTCCAACTTTTGGCCAAAGAGAATGAGAGATTGTCACCCGTATCTAACATACCTGTGTTATTAACCTGAACTCCTCAATTTGACAACTTACAAGTCAGCAGTGGTAGTTGGTGACTAATTTTTTGGACCCAAAAAGCATCAGGATTTTCAGGAGCATCTGAAAAACAGTGCGGTGGGATATATAGTGGAGGGTAGCAGGCATTAGTTAAAAGACTGTGAGTTTCTTGGTTGTCCAGTAACAACTTTCATTTAGACATCTTTTATTCTTCTATATCAAAACTTCCTTTTGTCTCTCTTTCACGTACAGGTTCCACATTCAGCCTTCTGCTAAACATTCTTAATGTAAAACTTTCCTGTAAACTTGCATCATTTTCAACATCAAAAGAAGCTGTTGGGGGAGAGGAAGTGTTTTGAAGGTTTCATTTTAATTCTCATTCTCTTCTTTTAGTGTTTGTTAATAAATCTATCTTCATACCTTTAAAGTTTGAGCCTGCTTTGCTTTTCTCCTAATCCTCTCTCACAGTAGAAAAAGAGTAAATGATTCTAGTGAGTACTCAGACCACTACACTAAATTTAGGAAACAGAAATTGGCGAATGTGAAACCACTACATGATTTGGTGTTTCCGCCTGGTTATGAACTTAAACCATCACAGTGAACTACTGACAGGTACCACTGTACACCAGGGCTCTGTGCCAGTGAGCAAAGCCTGTGTGTGTGCACTGGCTCTCCAGGTGTACCTGGGCACACACAAGAGCTGGGCTCACAGGGATGTGGCTCCAGGACACGGCTCTGGATGCAGAGCACTGTGTCCAGCTGCTGTCCCACCTGGGAAGAGCAGGCGTGTGTATGTGTGTTTGTGTGTGTGTGTGTGATTGATAGGTGTCACTAAAGTGGCTCTGGCGCTTTGTGTGCACTGTTTTCGTAAAAGAGAAAGTTTGCCTCTGCATTTCCCTTTTATAGTTGTTACAGAAAGGAGAGGCTGCCCATCCTGGGAAGAAGGGGAGGCATCGTAGGCATGGCCAGACTTTTTGTCCCTTTTCTTTAGAAAAACTTTCCTTTCCAAGATCCCAGGAGCTGGACAGCCTGGTGCAGCTGAAAACTCAACTGGGTACAGGAAGAGCAGGTGGCTGTAGGAAAATAAAAAGCACCAAGAAGTCTGAAAAGTAAAATCACACTTTCACCAGCCAGCTCAAGGACTGTTTTAAGTAACACTTTGGGGAGGAAATTTGAACTCTGTTGGTATTAATGTAATTGTCGTGTTTTAATGGATGAGGATTGCGAATGTCTGTTGAAGGGAAGTACACAGGGAACAATAAGAGGTGCTGGGGCAGTTCATTAGGAATCGACAAGTAGAGGAAGACAGGAACTAGAGGGCAAGACCGGGTTGGCCCCTGTGTTCACCACTGAGAAGATTCTATAGCCCTGCTGGGGGCAGCAACCCTGTAGGCATGGTAAGGTGAGGGCAAAAAGCCATACCAGACCTCTCTCATTCCTCAATTGCTTTTTCCTCCAGAATCCAATATGGGTGCAATTGATAAATAAATTACAATCAAGACTAGAGGGCAGGACCAAACTGGCCTCTGTACTCGTCACCAAGATACACCTACTATGGGCAGCAACCCCATAGGAATGGTAGATGAGAGTAAAAAGCCATACCAGACCTCTGTGATTCCCTTTGTCTGCTCCAACCAGTTCATGTCACCAGTTCCACCAATCATTGTGCTGAAAAAAAAACCCTGATATTTTTTTTCTCTGTTCCCACTGTCCTGACCCACGTCAAGAGATGCTAGTATGACCCATCCAAAATTAAACTTTGACTCAAGAGAAGTAAATCATCGAAATTGAAAACAAAAATTAATTGTTCAAGTCAAATGACTTATAGAAAAAGTACAGCAGGGTTTGTTATAGATGAGCAATGCAATGGTTGGCTCTTAAAATTAGGGGATGAATATTATGTGTATGTTAAGAGAAGTTTTATTGATGTATAGTTATGTTATTGTGGTAAGTCCTCCCATAGTCCTCTTTCCTCTCCCCTTGTATTCTTGTCAGGGGATGGCCTTGGTGGTCTGTCACAGTACAGGCAGTCTGTAGTTGGGCAGAGAAATCTGGCTATAATTAGAAACCCAATTAGGCTCTCCTAGTTTGATAAACAAGTCCCTAGGTGAGCAATCATAGGACAGATTGAAACTCAACAGAGACCTCAACCAATCCCTTCCAACCCTAAATGCAGATGTATCATTGGCCAGAGAGCTGGGTGGTGTTAAAGCCCAGACCAATCAGTTGTCTAGACCTGGGAATTTTAAACTCCCAATATAAGAAGATTCTGAAGAATAAAACAGGCTGTTTGCCTCATGATCAGGAGGACTCGAGTCATGATTTCTGTCTCCAACCTATGACTGCACGTAATAGTGATTGGGGCATTGGGGGAGGGGCCGGCTTGTCACTAGGAGGCGTGGCATGGCAACACCTGACCGCCAATCAAATTGCAAGAAAGCAGTCCCCACCAATGGACAGTGAAGAGAAGTTGACTGACAGGCTTTGGGAGGGGCCAAAGTTGGCTGATGTAACACCAGGAGTATAAAAGGTGGAGCAGATATTTTGTAGACAAGCACATGGCGGTTCAGTTCCATGGTCCCAGCGCTGCTCTTTCTCCTTATTCAGTCTTTTGCTGTCTTTTGTTAAGGTTTAGCAAACCTATGAAATTTTAAAAGTGGGCATCGTTTCTCACACCCCACAAGGTGCTTGTGGCCTGGGGGTCACCCCAGGAGGATTCTAAAGAGCTCTGGGTCTGTGCCCCCCAACCCCCAGGGGCTTTTTCCTCTCTTCATTTCCATTTCCTTCCTTGTTTCCTCAATTCTGACAGCCCCCAGTTCATGGCTTGGTGATTCTGGAAGCACCTGAGCAGGGAACGGGTTGAGGGGACCCCAGGAGGGGGGAAAAGGGGGTGCAGGGCCTGCAGGTAATGGATGAGGCTGTGGGGACCCCTGGGCTGGGATGTGTCACACCTGGGACAGGATCTCCCCCTCAGGATGTGTCACCCCCAGAACATGGAGCTCCCCAAGGACAGGACCCCCCTGAATGGGCCCCTCCAGGATAGAACCCACCCCACCCGTGCAACACTCAGCACAAACGGCCTCTTCCTTCTGCTGCAGAAGAGAGAAAGTGAAAGTTTTGGGGGGGACGCCCACAGACCCCACCAGGCCCCCACCTCTCCCTGCACTCCCTGTTGCCCCTCCCTGGGGTTCCCCCAATCCATTTCCTGCTCAGGTGCTGCCTGGGGTCACCGAGCCAGGAACTGGGGGAGTGTGAAATTGAGGAAAAAAGGAAGGAAATGGAAATGAAGAAAGGAAAAAGCCTCTGGAGGGCAGGGGGAATGCAGACCCAGAGCCCTTCAGAATCCACCTCGGGTGACCTCCTAAAAACCACAAGCACCTTGGGAGGCTTTGCTGGGGCCTGAGTCACCTCAGAATGTGAGGCACTAAAAATGTGAGGGAAGGAACTTTGACGCATGGGCCCATTCAGCCACTGCCCATCCCTGGGACCCCCATTCCTCTGGGAACCCAACCATGGGACCCCCATTCCTGATGTCCCCATTCCCTGGCACCCCCATCCAGGCGGACAGCAGGACTGCCATTCCCCAGGATCGTCATGGCCCAGACCTTCCATTCCCAAGGAACCTTCTCCCATTCAATCCATCCCCGGAAGTCCTCCTTCTCCCAGGACCTTGATTCTCCCATGATCCCCCATTCCCATGGAGCCCCCCATTCCCCCTCACCCAATCCCTAGGAACCCCATGCAATGACCCTAAGCCCCTGGATCCCATGTTCCCCTAAGACTTCCCTCCCTGAATCCCCCCACTCCTGAGAACCCCATATCCCACAGCCTGTCCCCAGCTTGTGGTCACCCTTCCTCCAACAAAGGGCACCTGCACATGTTGATAAGACCTGACCTTGCTTCCTTCCCCTTTTGTAAAAGAGCCACCACCCAGGGGACAGCCGCCCCTGGCAGCGAGTGACAGCCAGCCTGGATGGCCGAGGACACAGAGATGGCCGGGAAGGTGACACTGCTCCTGTGGGGTGAGTGCCCCAACCTGGGTCTGACACCCTGGGGATGGGCCCCAGTGAGGCAGAGACCAGTGGGGAGGGGGCACAGGGAGGCTCCAGGGTACCCTGAGGTCCCCAAGGCCAGCAGTATCAGTGCATGAGGTGATTAGTGTCATGTGGTGGCCGTGGGGAAGGAGAGGGCTAACAGGAACATGGGGACAATAATGGGGGGACAGGAGTGTGGGGAGGAATCATGGTGCTCGTGGGGGGGACCTCTGCCACCACGGAGTGGCCATGGTGACCCCATTTCCTGCCTGAGCATGGGGTGTCTGCCGTGTCCCAGTCCCTTAGGGGTCTGTGCCACACAGGCACAGTTTGTGGAAAGCCCCCACACTCTGTGCCCCTGTGCTGCTGTCCCCATGGTGCCACCCCCCAAACAGCCCTGTCCCTTCTCCCTTCTAGCTCAGACCCTCGGCCTCGCTGGTGAGTCCTGAAGCCACATCCCCAGACCTGCTTTCCCCAGCCCCATGTTGGCCCTGGCAGGCTGGTGTCCCCTGTCACCCACAGGTGCTCAGACCACCCAGCTCCTGGTGGAGCCCCCCTGGAGGCCGGCGGTGCTGTGGGACCGGGTGACACTGACCTGCCAGGGCTTGGGGACCACCAGTGCCACCACCTGGTACAAGGATGGGCAGCGCTGGGGGCAGGAGGGACCCGAGAACTTTGTTGTCACTGAGAGTGGCAGCTACACCTGTGACAGACCTGACACCGGGCTCAGCCCCTCTGAGAGTCTTAGATGGTGAGGGGCATTCGAGTGTCCCCAACCTGGGACCTGCAGGGACCCCGAGGGCTCTGGGTTGGCCCCACTCCATGGGTCACCTCCTGGTGTGGCCAAAGCCCATCCTCTGGGGATGGGGACATCCCCACACGGGGACATCCCAGTGCATCCCAGTGTCGAGTTGGGGACTTGGAGATTCCTGGTGCACTGGGAGTGACCCAATGGGGGACCCCATCTGAACTCCTGTGCCCCGGCGATGTGATGGGACCCCCGTGTCCCGCAGGCCCCTTGGTGCTGCAGGTGCCGGCTCGGGCAATGCTGGAGGGGGACACGGTGACACTGCGCTGTCGCTGCCGGCAGGAAATGTCGGTGACCACAGTGCGATTCTGCCATGGGGACAAGGAGGTGAGGATGTCTCTCCTTGGGACCGAGCTGTCCCTGTCCCCTCTGCAGCTGAACCACAGCGGCCCATACCACTGCAGGGGCTGGATGAACTCTTGGCTGCCCCTATGGGCACAGTCGGTGCCGGTGACAGTGACAGTGCACAGTGAGCACCCCACAGCCACCACCCCGACACACCCACGGCCCCTCCCCATGGACTCGTGGTCACAAATCCCCCTCCCCTCTCCTTCCCAGAGCTCTTCACAGTGCTGGTGCTGGAGGGTCCCCCCAGGCCCATCGAGGGGTCCCCCCTCAATCTCAGCTGCCTCAGCACCCCCAGCCCCCTGCGGCCCCCAGCCCCCCTCCTGGACCTCTTCTACCAGGACGGGCAGTTGGTGGGGGGCCTGCAGGGGTCCCCACAGCTCCTGGTGCCCTCTGTGGGGGTCTCCCACTCTGGGAATTACAGCTGCCAGGTGCACTCCGAGGGGGGGCCGTGCAGAAGAGCAGCGCCCGGCTCCACGTCATGGTGCACAGTGAGTGTGAGGATGGGCATGGGGAGCCCCTACAGCCTCCTTGGGGCCCCTGGCCCTATGTGCATATCCCCATCTTTCTCATAAGCATTTTCCATGTCACCTCCATCAATACTCGGGTCCCCTTCCGTGCCCCCCATCCCTCACTGGGTCCCTTCACCCATCCCTGGGTCAAACCCATGCCTCTCTCATCTCCCCCACAGTCTCGAGGCCCCCATCCCCTTCCTGAGTCTCCACACCCTCCCTGGGATTCCCCCATCTCACTCCAGGTGTCCCCACACAGAACCCCCCATTGTTTGTTGGGGTTCCTTTCCAGGCCCCCCCAAGCTGTGCACTGCCTCTTCCTCACTGGCGTTCCTCTGCCCCTTGCTGACCTCCCCTGAGTACCTCACTGTCCTCTGGTGTCCCCCCTCCTGAGGGCATCCTGCTCTCGGAGGTGTTGCTGTCATGGCACCCCCCCAGGGGACAGGTGGCACTGCCTGGTGCTGAGCTGTGTGGTGGCTGTGGGGACAGGTTACTTGTCCTTCTCCTGGCACTGGGGGGCTCGGGGGTACTGCTGAGCACCAGCCCCCCTCTGGAGCTGCAACACATTGGGGAGGACAATGACAGGAGACACTACCAGTGCTGGATCAGCGACAGAGACAGTGTGGCTCATTGTCCCCCTGAATGTCACTGTCCTGGGTGAGGGGGACAGTCAGGCTGGGGGTGACCCCACCCAAGGCATCGCCGTCTTACCTCACCTGGTGCCAGCCACATCTGTGTCCCCGCAGTGCCTGTGGCCAATGCCACCATCACCCCCGGGCCCCTGTCACACCAGGTGCACACAGGTGACCCCGTGACCCTGCTCTGCTCTGTGCAGGTGGGCTCAGCCCCTGTCACCTTCACCTGGATGCACAATGGGCAGGAGGTGGCCCAGGGTCCCCTACTGGAGCTTGGGGACGTCGATGTGGGACATTCAGGCACCTACCAGTGCGTGGCCACCAACCAGCTGGGACAGGACAGGCACCGCGTGTTCCGGGCACTCAGCCCTGAGCTGGCCCTGGAGGTGACCCCTGGCTCACCCTGGGTCACAGGTGGGGTCACACGGGGTCACTGGGCAGTTCAAGACCCTTGGGGTTCAGGGTGACCCCAATGTGTCCCTCTCTGTCCCCAGCAGTGGCTGTGAATGTCAACAGGACCCTCCTGTTCCTGGTCCTGCTCCTGGCTGTCATCGGGGGCTGTCACTGCTGGCACTGCCGGGGTGGGTGACAATGGGGAGAGTGGGGGTCCTGGAGTAATGGGAAACCCCCAGAGTGGGGGCAGAGATGGGCAGTGCCCAGGGCCCCTGAGCTGGGGGAAACTGAGCCCACAGTGACCTTGGCTGGGGGTCCTGGGGGATTTGGGAGTATTTAGAGGGTTTTGGTTGGGCTCCAGGGCCGACCCTGAGTGGGCTTTGAGGAACGCTGGAGTAGCACTAGGGGCTCCAGGAGGGTTTGGGGAGCTCTTGGAGGGCTGTGCAGGGATGTTGGGGGATCTTTCTTGCATCCTGTGGGAGTTTGGGGGGTGTTCGTCCCTGCTTGGCTTGGGGTTCTGGAGGCTCAAAGGGTCAGGGACACTGGGGGGTTTGGGGGCACTGTGGTGGTGCAGAAATTCTGGGAGTTCAGGGGTACTTGGAATACCCAGGGGGAATCAGGGGTCCAGTGTGGATTTGGGGATCCCGTGGGTGGTTGGAGCTGCCGAGGTCCCAGGAAGGTTCAGAGGTCCCCAGGTCCCCACGGTCACCTCCTCCCCTTTTCCTTGCAGCCACCACGAAGCCCAAGGACAGGTGAGTGGGGGGCTCCAGCCGGGACTCCCCTTTTCCCCTCCCCAGACCCCCCCTTATCCCCACAGGACCCCCCCGTGGGCACCGAGCGGGCAGAGGGTGAGTACAGGGGGGGACAGGGACACATCACCCACGGGTGTCACCCCCCACCCAGGTCCACACAACTGGTGTCACTCTCAGGGCCTCCACTGGTGTCCCCTGGCCCTGCCCCACCTCGGGATCCAGAAGTGACCAATGCGGAGCTTTTGGGACCCCACGAGGGACAGCAGGACCCCAGTGACATCTACGAGATCATGCTGTGACACTGGGGACACTGGAGTTCCCTGCCCAAGGCCACCCCCTGTATGTGTCCCCCCCAGCTCCTGTGGGTGCCCACCGTGCCCGGGGGGGCCACGAGTGGGGGGTCCCATGTGGGGCTGCCCAGAGCTCCCCGTTCCAGAGCTCCCAGTGCTCCCAGTACCCCCAGGGGCTCCCCATTCCCTCCCCCAGTGCCAGGGGGCACAGGACCCTTGTCCCTCCCATGGCACCCAAAACGCAGCTTTTTGATTAAAGCGGGAGAAATGGTTTTTGTTTGTTCAGCTGTGCCAGGTCAGCTCGGACGGAGGAGGGTCCCGGTCAGGTTGTTGAGCAGATCCGTGTGGGATTTGCAGGATTTTTGGGGCTCTCTCAGTCCCTTGGGGACAGGGACAAAATGATCAATTGGGGCATTTCCGGACTGGTTCCCTCGCAGCTGCCCCGCACAGGGGAAGGAGCTGCCGCTCCCTGTTTGTCCCCTCTGGGTGACACCGGCCAAGGGCTCGGGGACCTGCGGCGGTGCCGCCCCGTGGCCACGGGCACCGATCCCGCAGCTGCCGAGCCCCTCGGGCCGAGCCCAGCTCAGCCCATCCCCGGCCCAGCCCTGCCCGGTGCCCCCCGGTGCCCAAAGCCCCGCACCCGGCGCTCCCCGAGCGGCGTCTGAGCCCCGGAGCTGCTGCGGAGCCTCCGCCGGGCCCGGCCCTGGGGCGGGCGGGGGGCGCCGGGAGGGAGGTGCCGGGAGGGCCGAGGGGAC
Source organism: Zosterops lateralis (assembly GCF_965231275.1). Lineage (NCBI taxonomy): Eukaryota > Metazoa > Chordata > Aves > Passeriformes > Zosteropidae > Zosterops > Zosterops lateralis. Next base: position 3,249,416 of record NC_139787.1, read on the forward strand.
CAGGGAGCCCGGGGAGGAGCCCCCGGCACTGCGGGAGCCGAGTCCTGCCCTCGGGTCACTGTCGCACGTCGCGGCTGCCATCGCGCTGCCGGGGCCGGGACTGTCCCGGGCTGCGGGCACCGACGGTGGCCCTGTGTCCCCAGCGGCTGTGACAGCGTGTCCGAGGCCACTGTCGCCGTGTGTCGGGACCGGCTGTTGCCGTGGCAACGGGACCGACAGCTCCGGGCACTGACGGGGCGCCCCGGGACAGGCGGGGGGAGCGGGGAGGGGCTGGGGCCGCCCAGTGTTGGGAAGGGCAAATCCAAGGGATGGCGGAGATGGAATTGCGGCAGCCGAGAGGAGCCCGAGGCTGCGGGAGGAACAGCCCTGCAGGGAGGAGGGAGGGGCACGAGGGGCTCCGGAGATTCCCCGGCAGCCCGTGGGGGTCCCCGGGGAGCAGAGACCCCCCTGCAGCCCTGCAGGAGCCCCCGGCCGAGCAGGGGATGCCCGAAGGGGGCTGTGAGCCGGTAGAAAGTTTCCGCTGGAGCCTTTCCCAAGAGAGGAAGGGTTTTTTCAGACGTGTTTCACTTCTCCTTTTTGAGCTCTGAAGTGAGGAATGATAAATTCAATTCATTTCCCCCAGTCGAGTCCGTTTTGGCTGTGACGGCGCTCAGGGACTGAGCCCTCCCTGCCCTTCTCCCAGGACAGGACACCACTGGCTGGGATGTGCCACCCCCAGGATGTGTCACCCCCAGAACAGGGACACCCCAGAACAGGGACAGGACCCCCTGGATTTGCCCCCCAAGAACAGAACCCGCCCCTCCCTGTCTGACTCAGAACAAATGGCCTCTTCCTTCTGCTACAGGAGAAAGTTAAAGTGCGGGGGGGCACAGCCGGACACCCACAGCCCCCAAATCTCTCCACCTCTCCTACAGCCCCTGCACCCCCTTTTCCCCTCCTCAGGGTCCCCTGAACCCATTACCTGCTCAGGAGCTCCCCAGGATCGCCGAGCAGGAAAAAGGGGAGTTGTGAATGTGACAGAAAAAATGAAGGAAATGAAAAGAGGAAAAAGCCTCTGGTGTTTGGGGGGGCACAGATCCAGAGCCCTTGGAATCCACCCGGGGTGGCTCCCAGCAAACCACAAGCACACCGGGGGCAGCTCTGGACCCTGGGTCACCCCAAAATTTGAAGCACCCAGGGGAGGAGCTGTGAACCCTGGGCCCATCCAGCCACTGCCCATCCCTGGGACCCCCATTCCCCTGGGACCCCAACCATGGGACTCCCATTCCTTTGGCCCCTCCTCCTTGGAATCCCCATCCCAGGACTGCCATTCCCTAGGACCTCCATTCCCCAGGACCCCCATCCTGGTAATTCCAGCCCCTGGGACCTTGTTTGCCCTGGGACCTTGATTCCCCCAGGGCACCCACCCTTGGCTCCCTACAGCCCCCAGCCTTCAAATACTGGAAACATGGTGTCCCCACCAGGTCCCCGCCATGTCCCACCGTGTCCCACCATCACCCACAAGTCCCACAATGTCCCCACTATGCCCACAGTCTGTTCCCACCCTGCCCCCACCAAGGGCCACCTACACGTGGGGACAGACATGACCTCACTTCCTTCCCCTTTGTCCAAAGAGCCGCCACCCAGGGGACCAGTGGCCACAGCAGCGAGTGACAGCCAGTCCACATGGCTGGGGACACGGGGATGGCTGGGAAGGTGGTGCTGCTCCTGTGGGGTGAGTGCCCCGGGCACGGGCCTGACACCCTGGGGATGGGCCCTGGTGAGGCAGAGACTGGTGGGGAGGGGGCACAGGGGGGCTGTGGGGTCCCCTGAAGTCCCCAAGGCCAGCAGAGTCAGTGCAATGAGGTGACCGGGGTCATGGGATAGTCATGGGGACAGAAAAAGAGTGACAGTACCAGGGGAACTGATCTCTGGGGACAGGAAAGGGGGCACAGGAGAGGAGGGACAGGAATGTGGGAAGAGGCATCATGGGGCTGGGGCAGCAGTGGGGACAGGAACAGGGAGACAAAGATGTAGGGACAGGGACAAGGGGACAAGCCGCATATGGATGGGCCATGGGGACAGGTGCCATCAGAATGGGACCATGGGGACAGGGCCACAGGGATGGGGGTGTGGTGCTGGTGGGTGGGAGTGACCTGTGCCAGCACGGGGTGGCCGTGGTGTCCCCATGCCTGGGGTATCCACACTGTCCCTTGTCCTGCCTGGGCCCGAGGTGGCCACAGTGTCCCCATCCCTGACAGGTCTGTGGCACTCTGGTGTCCGATGGGGACAGCTCGAGGACAGCCCCACACTCCACCCCCAGGTGCCACTGTCCCTGCAGTGCCACCCCCACCCAGCCCTGTCCCTTCTCCCTTCCAGCCCAGACCTTTGGCCTTGTCAGTGAGACCTTGGGGGATGCCACGTCCCCACCCCACTGTCCCCAGCCCCACAGTGGTGATGCCTTAAGTTTTATCTTTCATGTTTTTTCAGATTCTGTGCTGCCAAGGGGTGTAGTTCTGAATCTCATATTAAGTGTCAGTAAGCTCTCCTCACAGAACAGGTAGACAAAACAGAACCTTTTCCTGCTGGAGACCAAGGACTATGGTTACAAGTTTTCAGGCCCAAAAGCACAAACAATGGTGGACTGAAGAGAGAAAACAATGGTGATGGGACTTCATAGCTTGAAGCAGTAATTGGACAATTAACCCCAATATGCAAATGAACCAAAACATACAAAACTGTGAGACCTCGTGACTGATTGGTCGTGCAGCTTTTGTGACCACTTTGGGATCTACCTTGGGTGTAGCCCAGGCCAGGCTCCTGTACTGCCCAAGGTGTATCCTTTAAAGCCTTTAAATAAATATCTACTTTATTCTCTCAGCTCTGTCTAGTCTCTGTTCCAGGTCAACCCTCCCAAGGCATGAGTGAGCCTGGCAGGCTGGTGTCCCCTGTCACCCACAGCTGCCCAGACCACCCAGCTCCTGGTGGAGCCCCCCTGGACACCGGCGGTGCTGTGGGACAGGGTGACACTGACCTGCCAGGGCTCGGGGACCGCCGGTGCCACCACCTGGTACAAGGATAGGCAGCGCTGGGGGCAGAAGGGATCTGACCACTTCACCATCACCAGGAGTGGTACCCTACACATGTGACAGAGCTGTCAGTGGGCTCAGCCCCTGCCATGAGATTCTCAGGCTGAAAGGGGAGTTTGTGTCCCCAGCCTTGGATCTGCGGGACCCCAAGGGCTCTGGGTGGGCTCCACTCCACTGGTCACCTCCTGATGTGACCAGAGCCCATTTCCTGCACCAGGGGACATTCTAGAACATCCTGGTGCAAGGTGACCCCAGTGTTGGGATTGGTGACCCCAGGTGCTGCTGGTGCTGCAGGTGTCAGTGCAGCCGCTGCTGGAGGGAGACACAGTGACACTGCCAGGGCTCAGAGGACAACTTGGTCACCTTGGTGTCATTCTACTGTGAGGAGAAGAAATGGGGGGGGGGGGCTCCGTGATGGCACTGAGCTGTCCCTGTCCCCTCTGCAGCTGAACCACAGTTGCCACTACTGCTGAGGCAGTGGGGTGAAATCCTGGGTCTCAGAGAGGTCGTGTGAGTTGGCGCCGGTGACAGTGACCGTGCAGGGTGAGCACCCCACAGCTGCCACTCCTACAACCCCACAGCCCCTCCCCAGGACCTTAAGAGTCACAAATCCCCCTCCCCTCTCCTTCCCAGAGCTCTTCACAGTGCCAGTGCTGGAGGGTCGCTCCGAGACCATCAAGGGGTCCACCTTCCATCTCAGCTGCCTCAGCACCCCCAGCCCCCTGCGGCCCCCAGCCCCCCTCCTGCACCTCTTCTACCGGGACAGGCAGTTGGTGGGGGGCCCACAGGGGTCCCCACAGCTCCTGGTGCCTGCTGTGGGGGTCTCCCACTCTGGGAATTACAGCTGCCAGGTGCACTCTGAGGGGGGGCCATGCAGAAGAGCAGCGCCCGGCTCTGTGTGACGGTGCACAGTGAGTACAGGGATGGGCACGGGGAGCCCCCACAGCTTCCTTGGGTCCCCCTGCCCTGCCTGGGGTCCCCATCCCTCTCTGGCATCCCACATCCCTTCTCAGTTCTCTGCTCTGTCTTTTCATCTTCTTTTGTTGCCTGGGTCCTTCAAAACCCAACTCTCCCATGTCACCCTAATCCCTCTCTGAGGTCTCTGCACCCATCTTTGGGTGCCCTTCTTTCTCCCCGAGATCCTCTCTATCCTCCTGCTAAGCCCCCACTGGAGAGTCGTAAATGACAAGGGTTGTTTGAGTGTCCCCACTGTGGTACCTGTGGGACCCTGAGAGCTCTGGGTGGGCTCCACTCCATGGGTCACCCCCTGGTGTGACCAGAGCCTTTCTCCTGCACACGGGGACATCCCAGAGAATCCCAGTGCAGGGGGACTCTGTGGAATTGGGAACCCCTGGTGTGCTGGGTGTGACCCAGTGGGGGGGTGCCGGTGCCATTGGGACACCCCAGGCCAGAGCAGAGCCGTGTTTCCATGGACATGTGAGGGCTGGGGGGGCCGGAGCAATGGCAGTGGTGTCCAGTGAGAGGAGACAGGGACCAGGAATGGGACTTGGACTGGAGCTGGGAATGGGAACAGGAACAGGGGATAGTACTGGAGGTACATAATCGTGACCAAGAATGGCACCAGGTATGGGAATATGGGAACAGGAAAAGAAATATGGAAACAGCGACTGGAGAGAGAATATGGGATGGGGATTAGTGTTCAAAATGTTGCAGTGAAACCCATTCGGGGCTGGGAGCTCTGGAGCTGGGCCTCCCCTGGGCTGCTGCGGCCCAGGGCCCAAAGGCTGGAGCTGCAGCCTTGCTCCTGTCCCAAGAACAGGATGCTCCTGCAGGCCCGTGTCCCCTCCCTGTCCCCAGCATGAGGGAGGGCTCTGAGGCACAGCAGGTGCTGGCAGGAGGGGCTGCTCTGGCCAGCTGGGGGCCTCTGAGAAATGGCCAAAGCCTTGTGCTCTGTGCAGCCGGCCAAGGACAGCAGCTGGGCTGAAGGGTTTGTGTGCCACAGGCAGCCTGAGCTGTGGAGCCCTCAGGGCCCCGTGTGAGAGGCGGCCCTGGGGAATGGTACTGGGAATGGGGACTGGGAATGGGAATGGGACAAGCAATGGAGACAGGGACTGGGAATGTTGACAGAGACCAGGTATGGGGAACAGGAAAGGGGACAGGGATGGGGAATGTGGGACAAGGACCAGGAATGGGGCCAGGAATATGGGAGAGGGACCTGCAATGGGACCTGGAATTAGGAATATGGAAGTGGGGTAGGGAATATGGAAACAGCAATCGGACAGAGAATACGGGATGGGGAATACGAAGATGGGAAGGAAAACTGGAATATGGCAACGGGACTGAGAATACAGGAATAGAATAGAATATAGCAATGGAAATGCAGGCCTTGCAGCAGGCCTGACAACAGGACCAGGAATACGAGAATGGGAACAGAACAGGGAATGTGGGATTGGGAATATGGGAACAGCAACCAGACAGAGAATACAGCAGAGGGACAGGGAATGAGACCGGGAATGGGATCTGGATTGGGATGGGAGAAGGATGGGACCAGGAGTGGGGTGACACGGGAATGGGCAAGGGGCAAAGGGGGTGAAAGTAGGGAGAGGGGGATCCTGGACAGGGGACACTGGGATCTGGGACAGGGGGACAGTTCCAGGGCAGGGGGTCCTTGATCAGCTGCCCCAGAACTTCCACCAGGGTCTCCCAGCACAGCTGGAGCCAGTCAGCCTGGGGTGCCCAAAGCCCTGAGCAATCCCCAAGTCCCTGCCAGGAACCCTCAACTCCCTCACACCACTATGCCCCACATCCCCTGGAAGATCCCACCATGTTTCCCATCCTTGTCTTAGTTCAGCTTCTTTATTTTTACCCTGGTGTTGGGTGTTTTGAAAGGCAAAGAGGAATGAAAAGGAAATCCAGGCCACTGAGAGCCAGAAGGATGTGGGGATGTGGGGAGCCCCCAGGCAGGTGTCTTCCCAACAAAGATCACCAGCACCAGGGATCACCAGGGCTCTGCCCACCGGGAGTCACTGGGGATCATCCAGTGTGGATCCTGCCATGGGGGATGGAGCTGCAGCAGACACGAAGCTCTTCCCGCACTCGGGCCAGTCACAGGGCTGCTGTTGGTGGCTCAGTTGGTGTTGGGTCAAGTTAGAGATGTCTGAGAAGCTCTTCCCACAGTGTGGACACTCGTAGGGCCTCTCCCCAGTGTGGTTCTTCCGGTGTCTGATCAGGTTGGATCTCTGCCTGAAGCTCTTCCCACACTCCCCACACTCATAGGGCCTCTCCCCAGTGTGGATGTGCCGGTGGGTGATGAGGGTGCAGTTGTGCTTGAATCCCATCCCGCAGTCGGGGCAGCGGAAGGGCCTCTCGTCCGTGTGAATCCGCTGGTGTGTGAGGAGATTGGAGCTGGTCGAAAACCTCTTCCCGCATTGATCACACTCGTAGGGCCTCTCCCTGGTGTGGCTCCTCTGGTGTTGGATCAGGTGGGAGCTCGTCCTGAAGCTCTTCCCACACTCCCCACACTCATAGGGCCGTTCCCCCATGTGGCTCCTCTGGTGGACCATCAGGTGGGAGCTCCGTCTGAAGCTCTTTCCACACCCCCCACATTCGTAGGGCCGTTCCCCCGCGTGGATTCCCCAGTGGAGGATCAGGGAGGATCTCTGGCTGAAGCTCTTCTCACACTCCCCACACTTGTAGGGCCTCTCCCCGGTGTGGATGCGCCGGTGGGTGACGAGGGTGGAGTTGTGCTTGAATCCCATCCTGCAGTCGGGGCAGCGGAAGGGCCTCTCATCCGTGTGAATCCGCTGGTGCAGGAGGAGATTGGAGTCGGTCTGAAACCTCTTCCTGCACTGATCACACTCGTAGGGCCTCTCCCCAGAGTGGACTCTCCAGTGGCGGATCAGTTTGGATCTCTGCCTGAAGCTCTTCTCACATTTCGAGCACTTGTGGGGCTTTTCCCCGTTGTGAAGCTGCTCAGGGAGCCCCAGCTCCAGGCTCCAGCTGCATCTCTGGCCGCCTCCCCAGCCCAGGGTGTGTCTTTCCTCCTCGGATCGCGGTGATGTGCCTTTGCAGCCCCTCCTCGTGGGGGATCTCTGGAGCTTTTCCTCCCCATTGGATTCCTGTTCCACGAGGTTCTGCCGCGGGGAACTGTCCTCCCTGGGCTCCATCCTCAGCTCAGTGTCTGGGGAGGAAGGACAAGGAGAGGATGGGATTTGCCTCCGTTCCACAGGGAAGGGGAAGGAGACCCCCCTCAGTGCTGAGGCAGGACGGCGTCGGCAGCAGAGTTGTCCTGCAGCCGGGGCCAGGCTGGGCGGGGAGATGGAGCAGGAGAGGGGGAAAGGGGCACTGACTTCCTCCTCACCTGCCTGGGGCTCCCGGGCCATCTTCCTCTTCCTCCCGGCCTCCTCCTCCTCCATCGGGCCAAGGTTTGGGAACGGGAAATCCTGGTTTGGAGGGGAAAACAAGGGCTGAGCGCGTTGGGTTTGACGATTCCGCCGCCCAAGTGCAGCTGGAGAAGTCAGCGCCCCTTTCAGCCTGGGGGGGCCCGGACCCCGCTCATCTCCAGGCTCCCCCACCCCTCCAGGCTGCCGGGGGTCCCCCGGCTCCGGGATCGCCCCTCTGCGCTCTCCCCGCTCCGGGGCTCCCGCGTTCCCCCCCGGCTCTCCCGGGGGTCCCAAACCCGACACGGCCCCTCTGCCGCCGCTACCGGGCGATGGCCACGTGGGATCCCCCAAGATCCCTCCAGGGGCATGTCCGGCTCGGCTTTGGCTCCTGCAAGATCCAAACATCCCCTGCCGCGCAAAAAACCCTCCCGGAGACCTTCCCCAGATGGATTTGGGGTGAGCTCCCGCTCCCCGCTCACCTGCGGCTTCCGGCGGGGAAACTTTGTCGCGCTCCTCCTCTTCCTCCTCTGTCCCTCCTGTTCCTGCTGCTCCTCCTCCTGCCGCTCCTGCCTTCCCTCGTCCTCCTCCTCTCTCCCTCCTCTTCCTCCCGCTCCTCCTCCGCTCCCAGCCCGGCCCGGGCGGTGCCGACACCCAAAAGCTGCCGTGCTCTGCCCTGGGGGAGTTCCAAAGCGGCCCCGGCCCCGCGGCCCCGGGAGCGATCCTGGGAGCAGCGGGAGCGATCCTGGGAGCACCGGGAGCGATCCTGGGAGCACCGGGAGCGATCCTGAGAGCGGCGGGAAGGAATTGGGAGCGCTTTCCCTCCCAGTATCGCTCTGACCGGGAGCGCCGGGAGGGAACTGGGAGGAAACAGCGCCCCCACGCGGCTGCAGCCGGCGAGGGGCGGGGCCAAAGCAGAGGCGTGGTTATGCAAATACAGGAGCGATCGCGCGCTGTGATTGGTGGCCGGGAGCAGCGCGGGGTTTCCCCAGTCGTGGGAGGGCCGGGGGGGGCGGAGCGATGGCGGCGGCGTCCGGTAGGAGGGGAGCGGGAATGGGGACAGGGAATGGGGAATGGGGACAGGGACCGGGAATGGGGACAGGGAATGGGGACAGGGAATGGGAATGGGGACAGGGAATGGGGACAGGGACCGGGAATGGGGACAGGGACCGGGAATGGGGACTGAGACCAGGAATGGGGACAGGGACCGGGAATGGGGACAGGGAATGGGGACCGGGAATGGGGATGGGGATAGGGACCGGGAATGGGGACTGAGACCAGGAATGGGGACAGGGACAGGGAATGGGGACAGGGACCGGGAATGGTACTGCAGATACAGAGCAGGGACCGAGAATGGGACCAGGGATGCGAATATGGGAACGGGACAGGGAATAAGGAAACAGCAGCCGGAGAGAGAATAAGGGATGGGGATTAGGGAGATGGGACCGGGATCGGAAACGAGGATACAGGAACTGGACTGGGAACTGCTAAATCGGAACGGGACAGGGAATAGAGAAATGAAAATGTGGGACGGGCAACGGCACTGGGAATACGAGAATGGGAACAGGGCAGGGAATATGGGACTGGGAATAGGGGAATGGCAGCCAGACAGAGAATATGAGACAGGAACAGGGAATGAGACCGGGAATGGGATCTGGATTGGGATGGGAGCAGGATGGGACTGGGAGTGGGGAGACACAGGAATGGGCAAGGGGCAAAGGGGGTGACAGTGGGGACAGAGGGATCCTGGACAGGGGACACTGGGAACCGGGAAGGGGAGACGTGGGGACAGTTCCAGGGCAGGGGGTCCTTGATCAGCTGCCCCAGAACTTCCACCAGGGTCTCGCAGTGCAGGTGGAGCAGCTCGGCCTGGGGTGCCCAAAGCCCTGAGCCACCCCCAAGTCCCTGCCAGGAACCCTCAACTCCCTCTCACCCAGCATCCCTCACATCCCCTGGAAGATCCTCCCATGCTCCCCATCCTTGTCTTAGTTCAGCTTCTTTATTTTTACCCTGGTGTTGGGTGTTTGAAAGAACAAAGAGGAATGAAAAGGAAATCCAGGCCACCAAGAGCCAGGAGGATGTGGAGCCCCAGCCAGGTGTCTTCCCAACCCGAATCACGGGGGCTGTGCCCACTGGGGGTCACTGGGGATCATCCAGTGTGGATCCTGCCATGGGGGATGGAGCTGGAGCAGCACATGAAGCTCTTCCTGCACTTGGGCACTCACAGGGTGTCACTTAGGGGCACCTCCATTGTTGTTGGGTCAAGTTAGAGCTGTCTGAGAAGCTCCTGTGTCCCTTAGCCCTGCCTGGCAGCCCTCATTACTGCCAGGGTCCCCCAGTTCCTGTGGCAGGTCCCCCATCCATTCCCAGGTCCTTTACTGGGTCCCCCAGCACTGCGTGGGTACCCCCATCTTTCCTGTAACATTTTTCCATGTCCCCCCATCACTGTTCGCGTCCCCGTCCCTGTCCCCCCACTCCTCACTGGGTCCCTTCACCCCTCCCTGGGTGAACTCCACCCCTCTCTGATCTCCCCCCACGGTCCCCAGGTCCCACCATCCCCTCCCTGGGTCCCCACACCCTCCCTGGCATCCCCCCTGTCCCTCTCCAGGTGTTCCCTCCCTGAACCCCCCATTGTTCCTTGGGTTCCTTTCCAGGCACACCCAAGCTTTGTGCCCCCTCTTCAGCACTGCGGTCCCCCTACTCCTCACGACCCTCCCTGTGTCCCTCACTGTCCCTTGGTGACCCCCATCTCACTCTCGGGGATGACCCTGTGGGCGCAGCCCCCTGGGGCACAGGTGGCACTTGGGGGCCGCCTGGTGCTGAGCTGTGCAGTGGCTGCGGGGATGTTGCTTCGCGTATCTGTCTCTCAGGCCAGCCCAGTGTTCGGCTGGACCACCTTGCTAGCTCTGATACGCCCAACAGTACCTTTGCGTGGGTCTTGGCTCCGCAGCACCTTTGCCTTGGCTGTCACGGCCGTGGTTCGAAAAAGGGGACACTCTTTAAGGCTCAGGAAGAAGGTTTTATTCGGGAAACACAGGGGCAGTCCCTGGTTTCAGGCCTGTGCCTCTGGAGAGTGACCCCGGGCCTGGTTTGCAAGGGGGTTTTGTTCCCCAGAAATCTCAGGGGTGGGCACAAGTTACAAGACCAATGAAACAAAGCAAGGTGGGTAAGGCCAAATGCAATACACAACATTAACAAATCAGGTTGATTAAGGTGGGGTCCTCGGAGATCCACCAATCACTGTCCGACACCTCTCCGAAGGTTTTGGGCCTGGGGGATGATGGGCATGGGGGGGGAGAATATACATTGTGATGGGGGAAAAGACAATGGGATGACCGAAACTCTGGGCAGAGGATTAGGTTGCCTTGGAAACTCTTATCAGTTTCTGATAAGAACATTCCAAGCCAAGAACTTTACCTGGCTGGGGTTAAAGTCCAAATCACATCAAACTTACAACTGAAAAACCTATGAAACAATTTCAGCACCCCCACACGGGGACAGGTCCCCTGTCCTTCACCTGGCACTGGGGGAGCTCAGGGGCACCATTGGGCATTGGCCCTTGCCTGGAGCTGCACCACACTGGGGACAATGACAGTGGCCACACCAGTGCCGGGTCAGCAATGGGGACAGCGTGGCCAAGAGTGTCCCCATGAATGTCACTGTCCTGGATGAGCAGGAGGCCTGGATTGAGGGTGACCCCACTCACAGCATCCTCCAGGCCACTCTCATCCCCCCTTTCTCTCCATCTTGCTGGGTGCCAGACCCTCCCCCCAGACTCAGCCCTCTCTGTGTCCTTGCAGTGCCTGTGGCAAATGCCACCATCACCCCCGGGCCCCTGTCACACCAGGTGCACACAGGTGACAACGTGACCCTGCACTGCTCAGTGCAGGTGGGCTCAGCCCCTGTCACCTTCACCTGGCTGCACAATGGGCAGGAGGTGGCCCAGGGTCCTGTCCTGGAGCTTGGGGACGTCGATGTGGGACATTCAGGCACCTACCAGTGCGTGGCCACCAACCAGCTGGGACAGGACGGGCACCGCGTGTTCCGGGCACTCAGCCCTGAGCTGGCCCTGGAGGTGTCACAGCAGGGACATGGGGACACAGGTGGGGTCACACGGGGTCACCAGGGAGTACGGGACCCCCTGTGGTGATGGGTGATCCTGATGTCTCCCTCTCTGTTTCTTGCAGTGCCTGCAGGAGTCAGTGGATCCCTTTTGTTCCTGGTCTTGCTTGTGGGTGTAATTGTGACCTGGCACTGGTGGCACCACCTGGGTGGGTAACAATGAAGGGGCAGGGGTCCAGAGCAGCTGTAGGAAGCCCCACAGAGTTGGGGAGCAATAGGGCAGCACCCAAAGTCCCAGAATTGTGACCTTGGCTGGGAGTCCTGTAGGGTTAGGAAGGTGCTGGAGGATCCTGCAGGGATGTTGGGGTTTTTTTCAGGGGCCCTGCTGGGCTTTGCGTTCTTGAGGCTGAGTTGGCTGGATGCACTGGGGAGGTTCATGAATTCTGGGAAACTTCAGGGATGCTTGAGGGTCCTTATGGGAATTGAGGGTCCTTTGAGGGTTAAGGAATCTTAGAGGGGTCAGGGCTCTGGAGACCCCACAGTCACCTCTCCCCTCTTTCCTCTGCAGCCACCAGGAAGCACCAGGAAAGGTAAGTGGGGGGTCTCCAGCTGTGGCCCCTCTTTTATGCCCATCCCACAACTCTCCATCCCCTCCCACACATCCCATTTATCCCCACAGGGGGCCCCCCCAGAGCCCCCGGCCCCCCCAGAGGAGGGGGAGGTTCTGTACACCCACGTCGTGAGCACCAAACAGGCACGGTGTGAGTACAGTGGTGGAGGGGACAGTGACAAGTCACCCACCGATGTCATCCCCCACCTTGGTTCCCCCAGTTGGTGTCTCTTGCAGGGCCTCTCTGTGTCACCATCTCCCAGGAACCCCAGGTGACCTACAAAGAGCCTCCAGGACCCCATGGGCATCCAGAGGAGCCCAGTGACATCTGTGAGATTGTGCCATGACACTGGGGGGCACTGAGGGGTCCCCCACCCAAGGGCACTCACACGTGTCTGTGCTGCTAATAAAAACTGCCCCTCCCCCTGCCAGTGGAGGCTCAAAAGGCAAAGATCCCAAAGGGCTGAGAGAAGAGCAATTTCCTGACACAGCAAAGAGAGAACAAAACCAACAGCAACTGCAGTAAGGTGCAGAATCCCAAAGGGTCACAAAAGGAATGATTTCCAGGGAAAGCCCCCAACAAGGAACAAACCCCAGACTCTTCCTCCAGCACTTTTCCTCCACCAGAGAAACTAATCAGGGCCCTGGATCTTCATTGCTCTGATGGCCAACGCAGCCTTCAGGAGGCTCTGGATTCTCTTCTCCCCTGTCTCAAACCCCTCCTCTGCCGTGTTCCCCAAACAGTGATGTCACAAAGCCCCTGTGGGTGTCCCAGAGCCTCCCCCTTTTCCAGGGCAGCCTGGATAAGGCCATGGCACAGGGTGGGGTGTCAGAGACAGGAAACGTTTGATATCTCGAGACATTTTGGAACACCAATGTGTGGCAGGGGTGGGTCAGGCCTTGCTTTTGGTGAGACAGGGTCCTGTCTGTCAATCAGTCTGTCAGCCATGGCACACTGGGGACAGCATGACACTCTGCCAAACCCAGCTCCTCAGTGGCTGAGTGACCAGAAGTCCTACCTGGCAGGAGGGCCCTCGGTGGCCCAAGGGCTTCAAAGGCAGAGCATGAAGTGGCCCTTTGTCTGACCCTATCTTCTCTTGGAGTGTCTGTCACATCCACGCTGGAACCCAGGAGCTGGCAACTGTCTTGGTTTAAAAGGCAAATGTCTGCCAAGGGAAGTGGGAACCTTCCTGGAATGGAAAGAAAACCCATGCCTGAAAACTTTTTATAATTTCAAAAATTGTTGGGTTTCCAGGAAAAAAATGCAAGAAAGTGTTCAACAGCTTTTTACCACAAAAATTTTGGAAGAGAACAGAACAAACAACACAAACCCAGAACTTTCCCACCCGCTCAGGGCTGGTTTTTCATCTCTGGTGCAGTTATGACCTTGTCCACCAGGGGGCGCTACACAAATCAAGCCTCCAGCAGGGGGCGCTGCAGGGAGCACTCCCGGCCAGCAGGGGGCGCCCCAGTGCCAGCTCGATCCCCTCAGGGCCGATGGCGGCCTCGGCTGGGAGGGAGGAGGGGAAATCGCTCCTTTTGCAAACTCATGGCCACCAATCGGTCCCGGCACCACCACCGGCAGCGGGCAGAAGAGGCCAAGGCAGCAGGTTGGATCGTAGTGCTGAGTGGCAGCGTAGCAGCGTCCTGGGACCAGGCACACGCCCTGTGCAACACACGTGACCGTGAAGTTCCTGAGCGGAGGGAAGGCAGCACCGACTGCCCAGCCAAGTTTCGGGGACACAACAGCACCTCTCATGGCTTTATGCCACCATTCCTGAAGACCTTCAGCCTTTCACTCCCTTTTCCTCCTTCAGTCCTGGCACAGCAGCTTTGGGAATGTTGAATTCCCCTGGGTTGTTGAGGAAAGCAGGTGCTCGGTGCTGCCACTGCCAGGGCTCCTCAGGGGGCTCCAGCCCACGTTTGGAGTTCCTGCTCTTCCTGGGCCACTGCTGGTCCTGAGACCAGCCACAGGGAGAGGAGGAGGAGGAGCAGAGCAGAACAACAGCCCCAAGGGCTCTGCAGCTCCAGCTGGAGCACAGGGACAGCCCAGCTGGGAGCAGTGGCTTGAAAGCGCAAAATGGGGCAAAATTGGAGCTGGCTGGGCCAAAGCCTCTGTTCTGCTCTGGATGCTGCAGAGCCTTAACGAGGTGTTAGAATTAGTGCTGGGGTTCCTTAAGTTCAGCCGTCCTCCTAAACCACCCCCATGCACAAACACACAACTCCACTACCTCTCCTGGCAATTTGGAGCACTGGACACATTTTGTGGGACAGGTGCCCCCAGCTCTGCCTACAAGGAGCTCTTTTGGCTGCCAGGATGGTTTTCTGGTGGTTTTTGCTGGTGCTGGGGATGATTCAGTGCCTGTGCCATGTGGCCAGGAAGGCCGAGCTGGAGCAGCGGCTGAGGCGGGAGCGGCTGGAGCAGGTGGCCACGGGAACAGCACCTGGCCATGCAGGTGGAGCAGGAGCACTGGGAATTGCACAGGGTGCTCAGGTGAGGCCCAAGGGGCCGGGGCATGGTGGGGCACCACTTGCCATTCCTGCTGCCCCGAGATTTTGGGACAGAGCAGTGACACCCATCGGCCTCCCAAACCCCCTCAGGGCTCAGGCACAGCCTCACAGGAGGAACCAGACCAGGACTTGGGGACGATTTGGGCACTCCTGGGCTTGTTCCCGACAAAGGGCAGCGCTGCGGGAGCGGTGGGCACATCCCGAAGGATCAGCCTGGGGCTGCTGGAGCCCGAGTGCTGCGGGCAAGGACGGCGGGAGGGAGCCGGGCCCCGCTCAGGCGGCGCTGCCCGAGGAACGTCTCATCCTGCAGGAGCTCGGGAGCCTCTGCCGGTGCCGGCCCTGCGGCTGTCGGGGGGCGCGGCCGGAGGGGCCGGGGGGCACCGGGTGGGAGGGGCCGGGATGGAGGGACCGGGACCCCAGTGGGGAGCCCCGAGGGTGGAGGGGCCGAAATGGCCGAGGGGAGACCCCGGCCCGGCGGGGGAGCAGAGACCCTGGGCTGGGCTCTGCGGGAAGGAGGGACCGGCACGGTGGTCCCAGAGCACTGGGAAGGGCCCAGCTGCCATCGCGCTGCGAGTGCCGGGACTGTCACGGGGTGTGTGAACCGACTGTGACAGCGTGTCCCAAGCCACTGTCGCGATGTGTCGGGACTGACCGTTGCCAGGGTAACGCCCCCACAGCTTTGGGTGCTCGGAATGGGAGAGGGAAGGGGCGGGGCAGAGCCCTGTCTATTCCCTGTGCCCTGTGCAGGTGAGGAGGATGGGGGGACACCTGGAATCCACACAGGATCATTCTCCACAGCCACATCATGGCTGTGGGGCAGAGCCACTGCTCAATATTTCCAAAATTTTCCCTCTTGTCTGGAGGCCACAGGCAGAACCCAAATATTTTTTCTGGCAGTTCCAAAGGGCTGCACGTTTGAGAAAGGAAGGCGGAGCGTCCTGGTAAGGCTGTTGAGCAGATGGGTGTGGGATTTGCAGAACTTCTGGGGCTCTCTCAGCCCCTTGCTTTTGTCAGGGACAAAATGATCAATTGCTGCATTTCCGGACTGGTTCCCTCACAGCTGCCCCTGCAGGGGCTGTTTCCAGCCAGCCCTGCTCTGAAAACCATCAAAGGCCCTCCCAGAGCCACTGCTTGGGCTCCCATTGGCTTTTGTGCTTCTTGCAGGGCTGAGCAAACCACAGCCAGGCCTTTTTCCCCCACAGAATTCTCACCTTTGCAGCAGCTCTAAAGCTGCCAGAATCAAAGCCAAGGGGGCAGGAGGGACCCTCAGGTCCTGGCTGCCAGCTGGGGCTGGCCAGAGCAGGGCTGGCCAATGCCCATCCCTGTGCACTGGGGCTGGGCCGTGGCTGGGCCCCACACTTGGATTGACAGGGGTCCCCAGGATGTGGCACCCCTGGGACAGGCACTCGACCAGGAACGTGCCGGGACAATTCCGGAACTGCCATCCCCTGGCAGGATCACCTGATGCCAGGATGTGCCATGTCCTGGACTGGATTCTTCCAGGTCATGTCACCCCCAGAAGAGGGACCTCCCAGGTCAGGACCCCCCTGGTTTTCCCACAGGACAGAGTGTCCCCCCTTTCCCATCTCAGCACAAAGGCCTCTTCCTTCTTGGCCAGGAAAAAGAAAGTGAAAGGTTGTTTTGTTTTTTTTTTTTTTTTTTTTTTTTTTTTGTTTTTTTTTTTTTTGGGGGGGGGCACAGCCCCACATCCCCATTCCCCAAAGCCTCCCCACCCCTCCCTGCACCCTCACACTCCCTTTCCCCCTCCCTGGCATCCCCTCAACTCATTACCTGCTCAGGTGCTCCTGGGGATTGCTGAGCCATGAACTGGGAGGGAGAGTGTACAATAGTGAGGAAAATAAGAACAAATAGAAATAAAGACAGGAAAGAGTGCCAGTGTGGGGAGCACAGACCTGGAGCACCATGGCAACCCCCTGGTGTTCCCCAGACCACCAATATTATGTAGGTCTCTGCTTTTGTCTGTGTCACCCCAGAATCTGAGGCACCCAGTGAAGAAGCTGCAACCCACGTGTCCACGCAGCCACTGCCCATCCCTGGGACCCCCATTCCCCTGGGACCCCAACCATGGGTGTCGCCCCTGCATTTCTTGCTTTCAAGTGTTTGAACCTTTGCAGCCTGATTCTCATGCTGCTTCATGTAAACAATATTGTATTCTTAGAAATTATCTATATGTTTTGCATAGTTGTTCTCTGAGAGAGAACTTGATTGAAAGTAAGTGACCAATTAGGTCAGGAGATTTTAACCTCCTTGGGCCAATCTTGGCCCGCTGTACAAAATGTATATAAGTAGATTGGAGTCAGATAATAAAGAGCCTTCCATGTTTGACCCTGCTGCTGCCTGCTGTCCTCTGTGAGGGTCCACACCCACGTCGCAACTTGTTACCCCTCTAAGGGCAGGGGTGACACATGGGACCTCGTTCCCTAGGTTCCCTCTCCTGGGAACCCCCATCCCAGGATGCCCATTTCCCAGAATCTCCATATCCCAGCACTCCCCTCCCCTTGATCCCATCCCATGCGCTCCCCATTGCCGCAGGACCCTCCATCCCTGGAACCTGCATCCCATGATCCCAAATCCCTGCAGCCCATATTCCCCTGGGAGCCCCATCCCTGGTCCCCCCCACCCAATGGGACCCACATTCCCCAGATCCCCACCCCCTGTGCCTCCGTTTCCCGAGGCACCCCATTCCCATGGCACCCCAATTCCCCAGAGACCGCATTCCTGGGCTGCCCTGCTCCTCTGGAAATCCCTCATTGGCTCCCCACATCCCTGGAGCCCCCAGGTACTGGGATCCCCATGTCCCACCAGGTCCCATCATAGCCCAGTGAGGCTCTCAACGTCCCCAGCCTCTCCCCACCCAGCCCCCACCAAGTGCCACTTACATGTGGGGACAAGATATGACCTCACTTCCTTCCTTTTCATCCAAAGAGCCAACACCCAAGGGACAGGTGGCCACAGCAGCGAGTGACAGCCAGTCCACATGGCTGGGGACACGGGGATGGCCGGGAAGGTGGTGCTGCTCCTGTGGGGTGAGTGCCCCAGGCACGGGCCTGACACCCTGGGGATGGGCCCTGGTGAGGCAGAGACTGGTGGGGAGGGGGCACAGGGGGGCCGTGGGGTCCCCTGATGTCTCCAAGGCCAGCAGAGTCAGTGCATGAGGTGGACACTGGTGTGACAGGGATCATGGGGTGGCCATGGGGATAGGAACAGGGGGACAGGAATAGGGGGAATGAAATCTGGGGGCAAGGATATCATGACAAGCACATTGGGATTGGGCCAGCTGTGGTGACAGGGACAAGTAGAGGGATGCAGGAAGAAGGACAAAGGGACTAGCCCCTTGCAAATGGGCCATGGGGACAGGTGCCATGGGACTGGTGGATGTGACCTGTGGCTGCATGGTATCTCTGTGGTGTCCCCACACTCAGGGTGTTCACAGTGTTCCCATGCCCTACCTCACCCTGTGGTGGCTGCATTATCCCTGTCCCTCAGGTGTCTGTGCCACAGGGATGTGGCATGTGGGCAGCTGTGGCACAGACAGGTCTCTCCAGACCTGTTGGGGATCATGCCTGAGCACTTTCTCACAAGGACCAGTGTCCCATTGGGAACACTGGGGACAAACCCCACACCCTCACCCCCAGGTGCTGCTGTTCCCACAGTGCCACCCCCACCCAGCCCTGTCCCTTCTCTCTTCCAGCCCAGACCCTTGGCCTCGCTGGTGAGTCCTCGAAGGATGCCATGTCCCCACCTCATTGTCTCCAGCCCCGTGATGGCCCTGGCAGGCTGGTGTCCCCTGTCACCCGCAGGCACCCAGACCACCCAGGTCATGGTGGAGCCCCCCTGGAGACCGGCGGTGCTGTGGGACCAGGTGACACTGACCTGCCAGGGCTCAGGGACCGCCGGTGCCACCACCTGGTACAAGGACAGAAAGCGCTGGTGGCAGAAGGGACCCAACCGCTTCACTGTCACCGCCAGTGGCAGCTACCAGTGTGACAGACCTGGCACCAGGCTCAGCCCCCGCATCCGTGTCTTAAATGGTGAGAGGTGATGGTGCCCTAGCACCCCCGGGGTCCCCCAGGGCTCTGGGTGAGCTCCACTTCCTGGGTCACATCCCTCGTGTGACAAGGGCTTGTCCCCTGCACACAGGGACATCCCAGAACATCCCAGTGCAATGAGACCCTCTGTTGCAATGGGGGACCCCTGGTGCTTCCCAAGGCCTTTGGGATCCCTCAGACACCCCAGATGTGACAGGTCCTTCCTGTCCCACAGAGTGTCTTGTGCTGCAGCTGCCAGCACTGCTGCTGGTGGAGGGGGACACGGTGACACTGCGCTGCCGGAGCTGGCACGGTGGGGCAGTCACTGGAGTACGATTTTACCACGAGGAGAAGGATCTGGGGGGACCCCTAAATGGGACCGAGCTGTCCCTGTCCCCCCTCCAGCTGCACCACAGCGGCCGCTACCACTGCGGGGGCTGGGTGAACTCTGGGCCATCATCGTGGTGGGAGATGTCAGCACCAGTGACAGTGACAGTGACAGCACATGGTGAATGTGGAAATGGGGATGGGAAACCACAACATCTTTCCAGCTTTCCCCCACCAGTGCCTGAGTCCCTCATCCCTCCTTTCATCCCTCCCTGGGTCACCCACACCTTCCTATGCCCCTCTTGGGTCCCTCCATCTTTGTCTGGGTCTCTGTCCAGGTCCCCCCATCCCTACCTGGCAACCTATACCCCTTTTGAGTTCCTAGTTCCATCCTCTTCTCTCCTTTCCCTACCTGGCTTGCTTCCACCCCTCCCTGCTTCCCCCAAGTCCCACCCTGGGCTCCCCCCACCCATCTCTGAGCCACCCCACGTCCCTCCCTGGGTCCACTTCTCCCTCAATGGGGTCCCTTTCCAACCCCCTCGTACTCTCCTCCTGCCACTCCTCATATTTCCCACCCTTCACAGATCCCTCATCCCAACCATGTCCTCCAGCAGGGGTTTTGCTCTTGGGGGTGTCCCTGCTGGCCCAGCTCCCCAGGGGACAGGTGGCACTGGGTGACTCCCTGGTGAGCTGCACAGTGGCCAAAGGGACAGGTCCCCTGTCCTTCTGCTGGCACCAGGAGGGCTCAGATGCATCACTGGGCACTGACTCTGCCTGGAGCTGCACCACACTGGGGACAAGGATAGTGGCCACTACCAGTGCTGGGCCAGCAACGGGGACAGTTGGCCAAGAGCCCCTCACTGCAAGTCAGGTGAACGGGACCCTCATGGTGGTGACCCCAAGCCCAGCATCCCCCATCCCACACCAGGTAACAGCCCCCGCCACTGCAGGTCACAGTCCTGGGTGACCGGGACCCTCTGGCTCTGGCTGCCCTCACCCACAGCATCCCCAATGGGTGACTGGGAAACACCACCATAAGTCACAGTCCTGGGTGAAAGGCTTCCTCTGTCTCCAGGTGCCACCATGCACAGACTCCCTCATGTCCCCCATCTGACACTCCCTCCCCCCACTCCCCTGCCCCCACACCGGGTGCCAGCCACTTCCCTCAGCCTCAGCCCTGTCTGTGTCCCCACAGTGCCCGTGGTCAATGCCACCATCACCCCCGGGCCCCTGTCACACCAGGTGCACACAGGTGACCCCGTGACCCTGCACTGCTCAGTGCAGGTGGGCTCAGCCCCTGTCACCTTCATCTGGCTGCACAATGGGCAGGAGGTGGCCCGGGGTCCTGTCCTGGAGCTTGGGGACGTCGATGTGGGACATTCAGGCACCTACCAGTGCGTGGCCACCAACCAGCTGGGACAGGACGGGCACCGCATTTTCTGGGCACTCAGCCCTGAGCTGGCACTGGAGGTGACATCATGGGGACATGGATACACAGGTGGGGTCACACAGGGTTCCTATGTGGGCCTGAGACCCCCAGGTCATAGACTAACTGGGTTCAGTCCTGCTTTGTCCATGGCAGTGAAACAAATGGAACAGGGCACAGGAGGGGAACTCACGAGGTCATAGGGGCTGCAGAGCCTTTGGGGCAACTGTGTTGACCCCAGTGTGTCTCTCTCTACTTCCTGCAGTGGCTGCTGGGGTCATTGGGTCACTGTTGTTCCTAGTCCTGCTGATCATCGTGGCCTTTCACTGGTGGCACTGCATGGGTGGGTGACAATGGCTGATGGGGGTTGTGGAGAGTGGTGGGAAGGCCCCCAGAATACAGGGGCCATGGGGAGCACCCACAGCCCCTGACTTGGGAGGGGCTGAGCCCCCAGTGACCTTGGCTCAGGGCCCTGGGGTGTCTGGGGAGGTGTTGTAGGGTCATGCAGGGTAATTGGGGGTTCTATCAGGGGGTTTTGGGGAATTCAGAGGGTCCCCTGCCCTGTCAGGCTCTGGGTTCTGGGGCTCGGAGTGTTGGGGTAAGTGGGGTGGTTCAGGGCTTCTGGGGGTCACCAGGGATACTGGGGAGACCTGGGGGGAATTGAGGGCCTGGGGGTGGTTCAGGATTCCCGTGGGTGGATGGAGGCCCCTGGACTCCAAAGTCACCACTTCAGTTTTCCTTTGCAGATGCCAGGAAGCACAAGGAAGGGTGAGTGCAGGCTCCAGCCATGATACACCTTTTACCCAAACCCCCAGCACCTCCCATCCTCTTCCACATACCCCCTTATTCACACAGGACCTCCCCAGCGCCCCTGGCACTTCCCAGGGAGGATTCTCAGGCGACCTACATGGAGCTGCAGGGGCCACAGGGGCAGCCATGGGAACCCAGTGATATCTATGACATTCTGCAACAAAAGTTGTGACACTCTAGGAACTGGGAGGCACTGGGGGACACTGGAGGTGCTCCCTCCATGGCTCCTGTGGTTGCCCATTCTTCCAAGGGAGGTGGTCATGAGTCAGGGGGAGGCTACACAGGGCACCATTTGCTCCCCATTTCCTATCCCAGTACCCCCAGTGGCTCCCCCATCCCCTTCCCAGTACCTGCAGGGTCTCCCCAATACCCATCTGCTTGCTCCAAGTACCTTGCGTGACTTCCCCATTCTCTCTCCACAGTGCTGGCAGCATGCCCAGGGGTTCCCCATTCCCCATTTCCCCCTGTCCCATCTTGCTGTAAAAGGGGCAGTCAGGAAAGATTCTTTCTGATGGATTTCTTGGATGAAAATAAAGTAGATATGTGGCAATATTATATCTGAGAACTGTTTATTGATAAAGGAGGCTAACTATTCATACCAAAGGGGATTAGAAGAGAGAGTAGAGAGGGAGAAAGAGAGACAGAGATAGAAAGAGAAGACAGGGACAGCATTACCACAGGAACCCCGGGCGCTCTGTTGGCATCAGTTCAGCAGATGGAGTGTGCGTGTGGTGAGCCCTTGTGGCTTTTGTGAGTGGCTGGATGTGATTTCCAAGTGGTGGTACCTGCGTGTCTGTGACATTGGTGAGTGATATCTGTGGGCTGGATGCCATGGGCTGGTGCTGCAGTGGGCTTGTGCAGAAGGCTCGTTGCTGCAGGCAACGTGGGTAACATGGCTGTGTGCAGGCAGCCTCTTCTCTTTTGGGGAAGTGGCAAAGCACGAGGTTGTGGCTGGTGTGGCAGGCAATGGGGGAAGCTCTGGTAGCAGCTGCCATGACTGGGTACAGGCAGCACCCACTCCATTGGGGAAGTGGTGGGGCACCAGGTCGTTGCAGGAATGAGCTGCCTCTCAGAAGCGATGAAGCTGACTCTCTGATTGAGCCCCTGATCTCTCCAAGAAACCCAAAGCAAAGAGGCTCCTGTTGTGTCACAGTTAACTGCTTTTATTTGCTAAGGCTCCTTCCCACAGCTCGATTTCCCAGGCATTTTTTCCTGGGCCTGTTTCCCAGACATTTTTCCTGGGCATCCAGGCATGTGTCTCACCAGCCAGTGGGGGGTTGCTCACTGCCCACTCACAGAAGCTTTCTCTCCCCTCATTGGCTGTTACATGAAGCCTCCCTAGGACAAACCCAGGACAGGGTTCCCAGCACATGTACAGGCCCTGGAGTAATTTTTCACCTCCTGTACAGCATATGTTGAGACATGAAAATCAGATTGGTTCCTCTCAACCCCCACGTTCTCAGCAGCTCTGCAATCCCCCTCCCAGTGCTCCCAGTACACCAGGTGGCTTCCTGTTTCATGTCCCAGTTCCAAGGGGGCACAGGACCTGGTTCTGTGCTCTTGGGACAAAACTGCAGTTTTTTGGTGAAACTGACACAAATGGTGTTTCTTTGTTCAGCTCTGTCAGGCTTTGAGAATGTGATTCTCCAATTCTGGGCTGCCAATATGTCTTGTTTTGAAAGACAAGTGTCTGCCAGGGAAGGCGGGAACCGCCCTTGGGATGGAAAATGTGACCCCCTTCTCTCTGAATTATTATAATGTTGAAATTAGGGGGTGTTGTGGCTTGGGTTTGATTTCTTCAGGCTTCTTTCTAACTTTTAAGGCTGTGTGTTTCCAGAGGTGTATCCCTGCATGCAATTGGCTATTTCGGTTGTCAATTTAAGGGAAACTACTAACTGCACTTCACCATCTGTGCTAAACCAACACATTCCACTTCTACACCTGTGGGAAACACATTAGAAAATTACTAATAAAATTACATACAACATATATTTTTTATTTACTTAAACAATTAACTACTCTAATTTTAGATATTTTATTACAAATGCACTTAATTCATTGCTACTACTTGGTTTGCTTTTAAGTTTTCTTATTTAATTTTTTTGTTTGTTTTGTTTTCCTTAGATTTTATCTTAATTTGTTTGTTGAAACTGGGAGGAAACACCAATTAATGTTGTGGCTTGGATTTGATTTTCTGGTTAATGCACTATTTAATGTGGTGGTTTCACATTTATTGAATTTTATTTATTAACTGGGAAATAGAATTTTGGGACAAAAAGGCAAAACAGGCTTAACTTAAAAGGAAGCAGTTTATTAACACGCAGTAAGGAAAAGAAAGAAAAAAAAAGTAATTTTTAAAACTCTTCTCCTCCCCCTACAATCTTTACTTTTTTACAAAAAACATAGAGACAAAACTTGTGACATTCAGTCAGTTTTACTATTTAAATATAGTTTTTTATTAATTTTTTAGGAGAGGAGTCTTTTGTTTATTATGGAAATTTTATACTGATAACTTAGAAAAGATTTTTGTGGGTCGGAACTCTCACAGAAACAGCTGCCGGGGAAAACCTGTTTTTATGTGGTGTCTTTTCATTAGCAGTTGCCCAAGCTGCTTATGGGTTGTGGAACTTGGGCATTTGGGGTGTCACTTTTTAAAGATAAGCAACTTTAAAGCAAAGGATTTCTCATCTCAAGGAACAGAAATGTCTTTTTACTCCTTTCACTGGTGGGGGAGCTTTTTATACAGTTTATCACAAACACTTTTGCTTAAAAAATTAAAAATCATTTTTCTAAATGCATATTTTTCTATGATTTAAAGACCAATTTGCTAACAAAGTTCAGTTCTATAGCTTAAACAAGAAAGTCCAGACAGCAGGCAACTCTTATTTTTTAAAAAATTAATCTTTCACTCACTCTCCCCATTTGACTGTTATTCTGGGGTTTTTTTATGTTTACTCTGTCTCTCTCCTCTCTCTCTAAGAAGAGCTAAGTTTTAAAAGCTTCATGTTGACAGGAAAGAGTTAAAGCTTGCCCAGGCCTGTGAGGGTTACATGATCTCTGTCCGGGGGCAGCCAGGATTTTCAACAGCCTGGAGAATAGAAAAAGAACCTCAGTCGGGCAGATCTCAGAGCAGCCCGGCTGATCAAAGGCTCTTTGCCCCCCAGCCCTCGGTCTCATTGCGGGCAGGCCCAGCTCGGAGCGGCTGCAGGCTGCAGGCTCCCCTCCCCTGCTGGGGAAAGGGCCCAGGCCACGGCCAGGCCTCGGGCCAGCTCCCCACCCCATAGGGGGGTCTGCAGGGTGTTTTACAGCTGATAAAAACTGATCGGGGCCGGGACAGGGGCACATCATCCCCTCCCCGGGCTGGGAGTCACCGGGCCAGGCCTCCCGTGACAGCCCGGGCCCCTCCACAGGAGAGAGCCGGGACTGCCTTTCCTGCTGTGAGGGCGGAAGGGAGAGAGAGACCCCAGGCTTCCTTCTGGCTTTTAGGGCTGTGTGACCCAGAGGTGTATCTCTGCATGCAATTGGCTATTTTGCTTGTCAATTCAAAGGAAACCACAAATCGCACCACACCATCTGTGCTAAACCCCCACAAGTTCCCAGGGGAATGGGGATGCCAGGGATGGGCAGTGGCCAGGTGGGCGTGGGGGTCGCAGCTCCTTCCCTGGGTGCCTCAGAATTTGGGATGACCCGGGCTGAGCAAAGCCCCGGTGTGCTCGTGGTCTGCTGGGGTCACCCCAGGTGAATTCTGAGGGGCTCTGGGTCTGTGACCCACCCCCCCAAACCCGAGGGGCTTTTTCCTCTCTTCATTTCCATTTCCTTCCTTTTTCTGTAACTTTTGCATCCCCCTCCAGTTCCCTGCTCAGCGATCCTGGGCAGCTCCTGAGCAGGTACCAGGTTGAGGGGCCCCATGGAGGGGAAAAAGGGTCCGGGGGCTGTAGGAGAGGTGGGGGGGTTTGGGGACTGGGGGTGTCCGGCCTTGCGCCCCCCACACTTTCACTTTCTCTCTCCTGCAGCAGAAGGAAGAGGCCGTTTGTGCTGAGTCAGACGGGAGGGGCGGGTTCTGTCCTGGGGGGCACATCCAGGGGGTCCTGTCCCCCTTCAGGGGTGTCCCTTTTCTGGGGGTTGATAAAAATGAAATTTGGAATGTTTGTCTTGTAATGTAGCAGTGAGGGGCCACCTCCGTGGCACCTCCCCCCAGACCACCTTAAAAACGAACCTCGAGAGCTCCGTTCAAAGAAGCCTGGCACTGCGGGCTCCCCACCCTCCTGACCTCGGAGCAGCTGGCGCTGCCACCGCCGAAGCCGGGGAAGGGAAAGCCGGCTGCTCCCCCGTGCTCACCACGGGGCAGCTAGACGCCACCGCCGCGGGGCTGGCTCCCGGTGTCCCTGCGGCCCCCGCCGAGCCGCCCGCCCCGGCGCGGCGACTGCCGCCGAAAGGGCCGACAGCGGGCAGGGCCGCCCCAGCCTGGACCCCCCTACCGCTGCTGCCACAGCAAGGCGGTGCATCCCGGCCCGAGCCCCAGCGCGGAAAAACCCCAAAGCCCGCAAAACCACCACGTGGCGCGGCCGACGGGCGGCCAGCCACCGCTGCTGGATGGTGCGTCCACGAGCTCCCGTGCCGCATCCCCGGGCGTGCCCGGACCGCCGCCCGGCTCCAAAAAGAAGGGAACCCACGCCCACCACGTTCCATCCCCACCTCACAAGCCCCGGCACTGCCCACCATCAAAACTTCCAAGACGCCATATCTGATTGCGAAACTACCATGAGAGCCGTAGCCCCTGCCCCCGGGGAGACCCCGTACATGCAAATTAAAAATCCCAGGTGCACCTTGGGACTCTTTTAACACCAAAAACCCTTTATAAAAATAAACCTAAGCAAAATTAAAACACACAAAAACCAACACTAAGCCGTGTAAACCCTAAAGTATCAGGGGAACTGATTTTTCCAGTTTCTGTGACTCGCTGTGACTTGAAGGTACCAAGCCAGAAGTGAGACCCCGAGGAAAACAAAGGAATTTCAGAACTTTGGGATTACTACCGACGAGGGAAGAGTTCTCCAGCTCTGTTGAACTTCCTGCAGCAGAGCTGACAAGAACCCTCCTCCTCCACGGTGCATCGGGCTGCCACACCCCTTGAGCAACCATTGTAAGAGCTGATTAATAAAGGCATTTTAAGGAGATTAATATTATTTCCGCCCTTTTATTTATAACACCTCAGACACAGCGCGTTCAGACACAGCGTGAAAGTTTTCCACTGCCCTTTCCCCTTCAGCCCAGAGATGGACAGAGAGAGGGGGGGAGGGGGAGTGGAGGAGACACCAGGAAAACAGGGAAAACAAGCCCAGATCGCGTCAGTGGTGACAGATAACACTGCGGCGTGTGCGCGCGAAAACGATCGCGATGGGGGTGGCCGGGGAGTGCCCCGTGTCGGGACAGCGCGGGCTGCGGGGGCGGCGCGGGCGGAGCAGGGCCTGGGCCGCGGAGCGCGAGTGAGGAGCCGGAACAGGCAGAGAAAGTACAGAGTTGGAAACTACAAGCCCCAGAAAGCTTTGCGGTTGGTGCATGCGCAGTAACAGAGCCAAGATGGACGGCGCAAGTGCAAAGCGGGAAACTACAAATCCCAGAAAGCCTTGCGGCAGACAGGGAGCAGCACGATCGCTCCGGGTGGGACAAACCCCGACAGAGAGCGAGACGCGGGCAGCGCCGGGGCGGCACAAGCAGAGCCAAGGCAGGCGGTGCCAGCATAGGCAGGACCGGGGCAGGCAAAGGCAGAGCAAGCAGAGGAGGCGCGGCCAGGGCGGAGAGTTTCTCTGGGGTGCCACCCCCTCAGAGCGAGTGCTGTGAGCCTGGCCCCGCCCACAAGCGGCACTTTGACATTGTCAGTCCAGTTCCCTCAAGTTTTCCTTTCAGCAAAAGGTAGCCAAGTTTCCCTTGAATCCACTGCAGACACCCTTTCTTCATTTATCCTTCGGACACATGCTGGGTTTACCCTTTTCTTAGAGTTTTAAGGTTCCCACTCCTCATCCAGGAGAGGGAGGGACGCCTGAGATGACAGAAACCCTCAGGTTTAGGAGGGGCTGCATTCAGGCAAAATAATAATAAATCAATTAAAGTTACAGGTTTTCTGAATTCAGAAGCAGAGATCCGGAAATCATTGTGGATGTTTGCAAAGCAGCTGCATGATCAGAAGCAAAAGACTTATTGTCATGACATGGAAAAGGATTTTTGATTATAGTGTTGATGTATTTGGATCCAAGTTGATTTGTGTTTTAGTATTGTATTGACATTAGAAGTGATTTCTATGTGGTTTTAAGTTTAAGATTTGTTAAGTAAGTAAAGTTGAATTTAAGATAAGGATTGATAAAGTTTAAGTGATAAATTTATATTTTATAAATTTAAAGTTTTATTGTATGTAGATTTTAAATGTATTTTATATTAAGCTAAATAAGTTTTAAGATAAGTTTTAAGATAATAAGTATATTAAGTTTTAAGATAAGATGGATAAGATAAATAAGAGAATAAGTTTTAAGATAAGTTTTAAGTTAAGTAAGTTAAAGTTAAGATAATAAATAAGTTAAAATAATGAGGTAATAAGTAAGATAATGTGGTAAAATAAGATAAGTTTAAGATAATAAGTTTTAAGTAATAACTACTGTGAATTGTATCATGATACAGTTCAGGATCCTTCTTTATGTTCTTTAGTTGTTTAAGCATTTCATAATTGTTGTTGTTAAGATCTTTGTTCTGAAAATGTATTAAAGGATATTACTCTAGATAAGGCCAGGGTTTTGGCCACACGCTGACTTTAACTAGAGGAGAGATGTGTTCATCAACAAGCACAGATGTTGCATTTGAAACTTTTCCTGATGGATTTCAGGTTTGAACAAGAGTTGTGCATTTTCCATCAAAGTACAGTTTTCTACTAACCTATGGCAAAGAAGTAGCTTTTGTTTCTGCAGATACAGAACACAAGTGAATTTCTGCAAAGAATGTGGAAATCATGTCAAGTGCAGAAACTCTGACAGCTTCAAGAGTGGAGAGGAAAGCAGACCAATGTGAACCAGTGTCAAGACTGCAGACGTCTTTCATTCTGTGTGCAAGGACTTATGGCTTGGGTTTTCTTTTCATTCTGTATTGCATGTATTTGTCAGATGGTTCAGAATCAATTCATGAGAGCACAGAGTGGTTGGGAAATGGAGTGAACAATCTCGGAGAAGAAACCAAATCATGGATGAATGGCATGTTTGATTTCTTCAACCTTTCACGGTTGAGGAAGAAAATTTTGAAAACAATTGTATGTATTTTATTGAGACTTGTAACTCTTCTCGTGATCGAGCCGTGTTTGCTTTAATGCATACGGCAAGCCATGGACAGAGCAGCCAAAGAGGTGTTTTTTGTAAAAACAAAGAGGGGAGATGTTGGAGTCCAGGGTATCCCTCTGGGTGCCCTGGGAAGTCACAGACCTTGGTAGAGAGGCCTGGGACCCGAAGAAGAGGGTCTGGGGTCTGTGCAGGGAGGTTTGCCTGGCACAGAACCCAGGAGGACACAGGCTTTGATTTTGGTCCATGAGAAAAACATCTAACAGAGAGAAGAATTGCAAGTCACAAAGGTGTAACAGAGAGTAGTGTAGTTATCACTGTGCAGAAGATTTTGTAGTTTTGGGATTTTTAGAATGTAGATGCAAGGGGACAAGATGGAGATTTTAGGGCGGTGCCCTGGGTTCTTCTTCTTCTCCCTTGGCATTCATCTCCTGCAGTGACGTGGGCACAAAGTAGTTTCAGTGGATTGGATCAAAGTAGACATGAGCCTGTTAGAATAGGTGATAGACATTGGCATAGAATTGTAAACAATGGGTATGTAGTTATCTGTATAAGAGGTAGCGACCTCCCATCATGGGAATCACCTCGTGTCCAGGCTGCTGTGAACATCTTAGCCGGACAGAGAGAACTGTAAGAGAAGAACTAATAAACAAGGCGAGAAACCAGAAAACCAAGACCTTGAAACTCCTCATCATTCTCGTGCCGAACACGGAGCACCAAGCTCAGCACAGAACACAGAGACACAGAGTCAGACAGCAGATCCTAAATCCTTCAGAGGTCAAGAGGAAAATCACTCCCTTCATGCCCACACGAACCACCAGCCAGCTTTGGAATTTCGGGTGAGAAACAACCAGATTAAAACCCCGAGAGGGGGTGGCACTGTGGGGAGAGAGGTATGGGGGCACCGTAGAGAAAGGTATGGGGGCATGGGGTGTGGGGGCTGTCCTCGAACTGTCACCAGGGGGACACTGGTGTAGCACAGATGTCTCGGAGATTGAGGAACTGCAGCCACCCCATGGTCAGGCAGGACATGAGGACATTGTGGACACCCCAGGCATGGGGACCCTGTGCTGGCACAGGTCACCCTCACCAGCCCCACGGTCTCTGTCCACATGGCCCATCAGCATGGTGCTTGTCCCCTTGTCCCTGTGCCTGCATCCCTGTCGCCCTGTCCCTGTCCTCACAGCTGCAGCAGCCCCATAATTCCTCTCCCCACATTCCGATCCCTCCAGTCCTGTTCCCCTTCTCCTGTCCCCACAGCCACCCCACAACCCTGATCACCTCATTGCACTGGCTCTGCTGGCTTTGGGGACCTCAGGGCACCCTGCAGCCTCCCCTGTGCCCCCTCTCCACTGGTCTCTGCCTCACCAGGGCCCATTCCCATGCCTGGGGCACTCACCCCACAGGAGCAGCACCACCTTTCCAGCCATCCCCATGTCTCTGACCATCCAGACTGGCTGTCACTCGCTGTCAGGGGTGGCTGTCCCCTGGGTGGTGGCTCTTCCGAAGAACAGGGAAGGAAGTGAGGTCAGGCTGTGTCCCCAACGTGGCTGTGGCCTTTGTTGGGGGCAGGGTGGCCACAAGCTCGGGACAGGCTGTGGGGTGGGTGAGGACAAGGCTGGGTGGCACAAAGTGGGACATGGTGATATCAGGAGTGGGGGCTCAGGGGTTTTGGGGACCCTGGGATGGGGTACCTGGGGAATGGGGGTCATGAGAAGGAGGAGTCACTGGGAATGGGGGTCCCTGGGGCTGGGGGGACTCAGGGCTGGGAGTCCCATGGGAACGTGGGCTCCAGGGATTTGGGGTCATGGGATGGGTGTGCCAGGGATGGGGTGTGGGGGGAATGGAGGGTCCCATTGGAATGGGGTTTTCATGGGAGAATCAAGGTCCCGTGGAAATGGGAATTTTGGGGAATGGAATGAATGGGAGAGGGTTCCTTGGGAATGGGGCTCCTGGGCCATGGAGATCCTGGGGAATTGCAGTCTTGGGATTGGAGTCCAAGGGAGAGGGGGACATAACAAATGGGGGTCCCATGGTTCGGGTCCCAGCTGAATGGGTGTCCCAGGGATGTGCAGTGGCTGGGTGGGCCTGTGGGTCACGGCTCCGTCCCTGGGTGCCTCAAATGTTGGGGTGACCCAGGGCCCAGCAGAGTCTGCATGTTATAGCAGAGCAATGGAATGTTTGGCTCTCACAATCAAGGGATGATTATCTGTATATTAAGAGATGTTTTATTGATGTATAGTTATGTTATTGTGGTAAGTCCTCCCATAGTCCTCTTTCCCCTGTCCTTGTATTGTTGTCACGGGATTGGTAGTTGGGGCATTGAGGGAAGGGCTGGCTTGTCACTAGGAGGCGTGGCATGGCAACACCTGACCTCCAATCAAAGTGCAAGAAAGTAGTCTCCACCAATAGACAGCAAAGAGAAGTTGACTTTGGCTTTAGGAGGGGCCAAAGTTGGTTGATGTAACACCAGGAGTGTAAAAAGCAGAGCAGATACTTTGTAGATGAGCACATGGTGGTTCGGTTCTGTGCTCGAGGACTGCCTTTTTGCCTTATTCAGTCTTTTGTTGTATTTTGTTAAGGTTTAATAAACCTTTGAAATTTTAAAAGTGAGTGTTGTTTCTCACAAATGGGGCCTCAGTCTGGGATAAACACCTTCTTTCTATGGCCCTAGGAGTTTTCAAAACAGAACCGTGCCCTGCTGTGTGTTCAGTGACTCAGTGAATTCCTCCTGAGACCATTGGTGATCACAAGTCGAAGCCTTGGGGACAGTGGAAGACTGAAAAACAAAAAATTAAAGTGGGAAGAAAAAAAGCCCCCTGGGGAGAAAACTGCAGATGATATGGAAGACTGTGAGTATTTGCACATGTGTGTGAGCACGGGAGTGTGCTTAGAGTGTGTGTGAGACTTGAAAGAATTGCCGGATTGAGAGAGTCTCAAGAGCACCTGGAGACACCAGGTTGAAGGTCACCAGTTTTAAGGAGACTCAAGAGCTCCAGAGGATGTAAGGTTCAGAGTTACCGGATTTAGGGGGTGTCAGATCAGTGGTGGCCGTGCTTGTATCGGGAGCTTCCGAGCACACAGCGCCGGCAGTGGAGGCAGCCAAGCAGCACAGACTGCGCTTGTCCGGGGCGAGGGGCCTCTGGCGGCAGGGGCGGCCAGGCGGTGCAGAGGAGCCGTGGGGGCCCACGTGGGGAGCGGCGAGCGGGGACCCGGCACAGGAACTCCTGGCACTCACCGACCCAGCGGAACTGACGCAGTGGGACGGGAGTCACCAGATCACAGGAGAGTTGTTCATTTGCTTTTGTTTTCCAGGGAGAAGGTCAGGTTTGTTTTCGTCTTTCTTTTCTCTCCTTTCCTTTCTTTCCTTTTTTTTCCTTTCCTTTTCCTTCTAGCTAATTGGGAAGGCAGGCCTTGTTAGGTGGGTTGTGGTTGGCTGTTTGGGAAGGCAGCTCTTGTCGAGAGGGCCTGTGATTGGCTGGTTGGGAAGGCAGGTTTTTTGGGAAGGCCTGTGATTGGCTGGTTGGGAAGACATGTTTTGTCAGGAGACCTGCGATTGGCTGTTAGGATAAGACTGGGAGCAAGTAGAGAATCCCAAGAAGAAAAGAAGGAAGTGAAAAGATAGCAAAAAGTGTACCCTTAAACAGTGCCCTGGGCAGTAGACGAACCCAGTGGAGATGGAGAACAACAAGAGTGAAAATAATGTGTTGGGAGTTGGTTGTGTGAAAAACGAGGTTCACTTTTTAGTAAATTTTAAGGAATATGTTTAATAAAATAATTATGACAATTAGGAGATAAGAAAAAACCAAGAACGGCCGGCCGGGTGACTTGGCATTCAGCCAAGTCCACACCTTGCTTTCTCAGGGATACTCGTTAAATACCCTTCCCGTTATATCGATATATGAATATTCATAAAATTCCATAAACTAGTTTCCATATTCCAGGAACTGTTTTGCATGGTCCCTCCTTGGGTCCGCCTTTTTAGAGCATGCGTGTTTCGTGGCTGTGTCCTTTTTATCGCGTCCAGCTTGGGCCTTGGTCCGTGCCTTCTGCGGGTGGTAGATGCTGATAGTTGGTGTATCAGTAGCAGAGTCTTCTTTACATGTTCACTGGATGTTATCCCAACCAAACAGACAGTTTAAGCATACTTACATCAACTACTCCCATTATATCTAATCTTCTTTTACCAATAGCAGAAATAAACTTATATCCTATATCCTTACTATGTTATTAATCATATAGCACACATCTTGCGAAAAGCCAATTTTATAATACACACATATAACACCATAAAGGATCTCAGAGCAGCCTGGCTGGTAGATGCCTCCTGCCCCTCCACTCCTCGGTCTCATCCAGGGTGACCCAGCTCGGAGCTGCCATCAGAGGCTGCAGACTCCCCTCTGCCTGCTGGGGAAGGGCTCAGGGCCACGGCCGGGCCTTGGGCCGGCTGTCCCCCCCTCCTACAGGGGGGAGCAGCAGGGTGTTTTACAGCTGCTGGAGACCCAATCCAGGCTGGGACAGGGGCAAATTCTCATCCCCTCCCGTGGCCTGGGAGTCACTGGGCCAGGTGGGCCTCCCATGAAAAGCCTGGGCCTGGGCAGGCCAGGCCATCCTGGCCCCCCTCACAAGGAGAGAGCCGGGGCTGCCTTGTTACCTCCTCTGAGGCCAGTGGGAAAAGGGCCTGCTCGGACACAGTCTCAGCTTTATGTGTGTATTGACAAAGTCGTTCCTCGGTTGTTAACCAATATGTCAGTATCTAAAAATGGCCTCTGATAGGTGCCTGCCCTTCCAAAAAAAATTCCAAGGTCCTGATAGAGCAGTATTCCATATTCCTCTTTAACTAAAAACCAAACTGTGTTAACCCATGTTAACCACCCAGGGGCAGTGGGTGGGAGGGGCCGGGATGGAGGGACCGGGACCCCAGTGGGGAGCCCCGAGGGTGGAGGGACCGAAATGGCCGAGGGGAGACCCCAGCCCAGCGGGAGAGCAGAGACCCTGGGCTGGGCTCTGCGGGAAGGAGGGACCGGCACGGTGGTCCCAGAGCACTGGGAAGGGCCCAGCTGCCATCGCACTGCGAGTGCCGGGACTGTCACGGGGTGTCTGAACCGACCGTGACAGCGGGTCCCAAGCCACTGTCGTGATGTGTCGGGACTGACCGTTGCCAGGGTAACGCCCCCACAGCTTTGGGGACTCAGGGGGTGCCCTGGAATGGGCGGGGCAGGGGTGGGGCAGAGCCCTGTCTATTCCCTGTGCCCTGTGCAGGTGAGGAGGGCAGGGATGGAGCAGCTTTGGGGACACCTGTGTGAAAAACAGTGTTCACTTTCCTGGTAAATTTTAAGAAATAGGTTTAATAATAAAAAAGTATGACAATTAGGAAACAAAAAAGGAAAGCACGAATGGAAGGGTGACTTGACATTCAGCCAAGTCCACAACCTTCTATTTTATTGGTCTTTGTTAAATACTCATTCCATTTCATCTGCCTTGTTGAATATTCAAACTTTTCCACAAAGTAGTTTCCATATTCCAGGAACTGTTTTACATGGCCCCTCCTTGGGTCTGCCTTTTTAGAGCATGTGTGTTTCTTGGCTGTGTCTTCATTATCACCTCCAGCTTGGGCCGTGGTCTATACTTTCTTCAGATGGCAGATGCTGATTGTGGGTATATCAACAGCAGGGTCATCTTTAAGTGTTCACTGGATGTTATCTCAGCCAAACAGACAGTTTAAGCATACTATTATAATACAACAAAATTTTCTAATATAACACACATAGTATTTATTTCAATATTTGTAAAAAGCCAATTATATAATATATTTATAACACTTGCTATCCACACAGGGTCATTCCCCACAGCCACACCACGACGGCAGGGCAGAGCCCCTGCTCAATATTTCCAAACATTTCCCACTTGACTGGAGGCAGCAGCCAGACCCAAATATTCTTTCCAGGAGGTTCCAAAGGGCTGCAGATTTTGTTCAGGAAGAAGGGTCCAGGTCAGACTGTTGAGCAGATGGGTGTGGGATTTTCAGAACTTCTGGAGCTCTCTCAGTCCCTTCCTG
This sequence comes from Zosterops lateralis, assembly GCF_965231275.1. Lineage (NCBI taxonomy): Eukaryota > Metazoa > Chordata > Aves > Passeriformes > Zosteropidae > Zosterops > Zosterops lateralis. The sequence goes on from NC_139787.1 coordinate 3,283,993, forward strand.
AGAGGGACAAAATGATCAATTGCTGCATTTCTGGACTGGTTCCCTCACAGCTGCCCCTGCAGGGAGGGTTTCCAGCCAGCCCTGCTCTGAAAACCATCAAAGGCCCTCACAGAGCCACTGCTTGGGCTCCCATTGGCTTTTGTGCTTCTTGCACAGGTCTGAGCAAACCACAGCCAGGCCTTTTTTCTGTCCACAGAATTCTCACCTTTGCAGCAGCTCTGAAGCTGCCAGAATCAAAGCCAAGGGGGCAGGGGGGACCCTCAGGTCCTGGCTGCCAGCTGGGGCTGGCCAGAGCAGGGCTGGCCAATGCCCATCCCTGTGCACTGGGGCTGGGCCATGGCTGGGCCCCACACTTGGATGGGCACTGGCTTCAAGGAGGAGGAGTTGGGGAGCTCCTTCCTGCCTGGGGCTCCATTCCCAAGCTTCTCTTGCTGGCTCAGATCCTGCAGGGGACCAGCAAGAATGGAGAAGTCTGGAACAGGTTTTCTCGCAAAAGCCAAGAAACCCAAAGTGTCCCAAGCCTTTAGGACAGAAACCCCTTGGGCGATACAGTGGGGATCAGGAGAGAGCAGAGGCAGCCTCCAACACCTTCAGCCACTACAGATTTGGGGGTCTCAGCCTCACCGCTGCAATCTGGAGCCAAGTCTGCCATTTTTCCACAGGGAAAAAGCTGCAGTTTTCCATCGCAGTGCTGGGGCAGAGGGGGCAGGATGGTCATTGGGTGTTGTGGATATAGGTGACATTCAGGAGTGTCACAAGTGTTTCAGCTGGAGGGTCTTGTCTGTCCCCTGGTTCCCAGCTCTGAGACCCTTCAAGGGATGGGGGATTGGGGTGGTTCTGGGAGGTTGTGGGGGTGTCTGTGCCCTCCCCAGTGGGCACCAACCTCCTGTAACCCCCCCACTGTAAACCCTGGGGGGCTTCTCATCCACAGCAGTGTCTTGAGGGGCTGTGGAATGCCAGGCCTGGGACTGAGCTGTGGAATTGCCTCTGTCTCCAGAGCAGCTCTGCCAAAGCCCAACGATGCCCTTTGGGATTCCTGAAATCCTCTCTCTGGCATCTGGAGCCCCTTGATCCCTTCCTTTATCCCTGCACTCACTGCCTGCTGGGTTGTTCCCCTCACAGCCTCAGACACCTCTAGGCTGCTGTAATTTCATCTCTGCCATCCCTTGGATTTGTCCTTCCCATGTTTGGGCTGTCCCAGCCCCTCCCCACTGCCCAGTGCACCCCAGGAGTCCAGGGAGGGAGGAAGGCAGGAAGGAAGGCAGGAAGGAAGGCAGGCAGGAAGGAAGGCAGGAAGGAAGGCAGGAAGGAAGGCAGGAAGGCAGGAAGGCAGTCAGGCAGGAAGGCAGGCAGTCAGGCAGGAAGGAAGGAAGGAAGGAAGGAAGGAAGGAAGGAAGTTGTTCCTTCTGCAGACTCAGGCAGGCAGTGGCTGATCTCAGCACTGCCAGCAGCACCTTCTTAGCAGAGACATTCTGGTGGGTGAATTTCTCCTTCTTCTGACTGGGGGGAAGAGGGATAAGGACCCTCAGTGTGGCTCCACACACTGGACTGGGCTAGTGCCAGCTGGGGGGATCACCAGGAACACGTGGGAGCTGAGGGAGGTGGATGCATTGGGAGCTGTGGGGTGTGGATGCATGGGATCCATGGGATGTGGGTGTGTGGGGGCTGTGGGACATGGAGGTGTGGAAGATGTGGGATATGGATGCCTGAGAGTCAGTGGACAGGGATACAGGACAGCTCGGGGGGGAGGAAGGCTGTGAAAGGCCCTCCCCTGAAGGCCCTTGTGGTGGCTGCTGTCCATGACCTCGAGCACCACTGGGGGCTGGTGGGGTCTGTCCCCCTCATCCTGGTCCTGTCTGGTGCCTTTGTAGATCTGGGGGAAGGAGCCCTGGCCCAGGCTCTCACCCAGGGATGAGACAGGAATGCTGCTGGAGGGGTTCCTGTTCCCCTGTCCCACCCCATCCCTGGCCCTGGCCCCCTGTCCCTGTGTCAGGCTGTAGGGATTGATCTTGTGGAACATCCTCTGGGGGAGGCTGTGGTGCTGGGGGACAGGAGAGGACCCAGGGGGACAGAGGATGCTGCTCATGAGCAGCATGGGCGGACTTCTCTGGGGGGAGCTTGGAGAGGGGAGTGGGGCAGAGTGACCAATGCAGTGACCTCAAAGCCCTCCTGTGACATCACAGCCCACTCACCCTGTGATCAAACAGCCCCATCTATGATGTTACACTGCCATCCTGTGATGTCAGAGTGCATTATATGGTGTCACAAAACCATCCTATGGTGTCACCATCTGCTCTGTGACATCACAGCTGTTGTGTGAGGACATACACAGCTGCTCTGTGATATCACTAACCACGCTTTGATGTCACAATCTGCTTCATGATGACACAGGGCGCTCTGTGATGTTGTAAAGCATGCTGTGATGTCCCAGCCAGCTCTGTGATATCACATGTTTGCCTTCTATGGTATTGAAAAAAATGCAATTCAGAAAACTGAAACCTTTAATTGTCATACAATAAGTGTATTAATATCTTAAATGTTTATTTTGTAAAAAGCCACCTCCGTGCCCCCCCCACCCCAGAGCGGCCGGCGCTGCCGCCGCCAGAGTGAAAAAGAAAGAGAAGCCGGCCGTTCCCCCGTGCCACCGCGGAGCTAGCTCCCGGTGTCCCCGAGACTGCCGGGCCCAGCGCTGCCCGGCACGGGAGACCCCGGCCGCCCGCAGCCGCCGCCGCCGGAGCGGGAGAAAGAGGGGCCGGCCGCTCCCCCCAAGCCCAACACGGGGAATCCCAGAGCCCGCAGAGCCGCCCCCCCAGCGTGGCTCCAGCCGCCATGCCGCCCGCCCGGCTTAAGCCCAGTCGCAAAGAAGCCCCAAAGCCCGCACGTGGCTCAGCCTGCCCACAGCCAGCCGCCGCTGCTGGATGGCGCGTCCACAGGCCTGCAGGGCCGCGTCCCCGAACGCACCCAGGCTGCCGCCCCGCTCCAAGAGGAGAGAACCCACGCCAGCCACATCTAGCAGCCCTGGTGCTGCCCAGCCCCGAGGCCTCCGAAACGCTATATTGGATACTATGAGAGCCCGCAGCCCCTGCTGCTGCATGCTGCCCCGCATGCAAATCAAAGACCCCGAAATGCATCTCGGGACCCCTTTTAACACCAAAAACCCCTTAAAAAAATAAAACTAAGTAAAATTAAAACACACAAGAACCAATGCTAAGCCATGTAGACCCTAAAGTATCAAAAGAACTAATTTCTCTGGTTTTTCTTACTAGCTGTAAGTTAAAAAGACCAAACCAGAGATGAGACCCCCAAAGAAAACAAAAGAAACTAAGAACCCTAGGTTTACTCCCAGCGAGAGGCGGGTTCTCCAGCTCTGTTGAACTGCCTGCAGCAGAGCTGATAAAAACTCTCCTCCTCCACGGCGCACACAGGCAGCCAAAAACCCCTCGAGCAACTATTGTAAGAGCTGATTAATAAAGGCATTTTAAGGAGATTAATATTATCTCCGCCCATTTTATTCATAACAACTGAGAGCTCGTCCGGGATTTGCCACGCCCAGAAGAGGACCGAGACGGGAAGGCGCCGCCCACCTTGGACCTCCTGGACAGCTGGCCTCCTGGACCAAAGAGGACAACACACGCCAGCCTCGAGGGACACACGGCAGCCACAAGGGGGCGCCATTGAGGAGCACCGGCTAAGTATAAACTCGGTGGCGGGAGTGGAGACGGGCGAGTGTGTGTGTGTGTGAGACGGGGGCCGGCAGCTCGGACCCCCGAAGCGAGTGAGGACTCCTCAGTACTGCATTTCCACCTCCTCGCGAGAGGAGTGGTCAGGAACAGGAGGAAGTGAAAGGAAACAGAGTGAGAGAGGCGTCTCCAGGGGTGTAGAGGACCCCCCTCCGGACGTGCGGAGGCTGAATAGAGTGTGAGTGGCACGTCATAGAGTAAGTGGTACTGTAGGTTTCCCCTAAACCTGTAGGGGCAAACCACCCAGGTCACCTCAAGTGTGCGGGGAGGCCAGGGACAAGTGTGTGAGGCACGCACCACACCGACACAGGAGAAAGGGTGGCTAGGGGCTGCTCCCAGGGACCTGCAGGGGTGTGGAGAGAGCAAGAGGTACTGGCCGAGGTTACCAGGGGCTGCTCCCAGGGGAGGGGTGGCCAGGCTGAGGTAACTGACGGAGTAAAAACAGGACGGTCACACTGGACGGGGGTGTCCAAAGGGGAGCACGCTACCGGGTGTGAAGAGTGCATTGGTCGGGGGTCGGATTAGATACGCTACTGGGCTTGAGTGTGTCGTGTTGGGCGGGGGTGGCCAAGAGCGCCATGCTACTGGACACGGAGTGGTAAAGCTGGTTGGGGGTATTTAAAGCCGATGCTACTGGGTGCAGTGAGTGAAAGTCAGGGAAGTTCCAACGTGTGAGGAACTTGACGATAGGGCGAGTGAGTGAGTTGCATACTGTGTGTGTGTATCCTGGCAGAAGTAGCGTCTGGAACTCTGGGCCCAGGTTGACCGGCTGCTTACGGGGATACGCCAGACGCGCAGGAGTGAAAGAGGGTACGGGCTGGGGTGGTGACGAAAGCACCAGGAGTGCTGAGGCCATTGACGGGTACCGGGGGCTGGCTGTGGCAGTGGTCGGGGCCCTAAGGGCGGGTCATACGAACTGCTTCCAGAGCTCACGAGTGAGTGTGAATCGAGTGAGTGTGAGTGAAAGAGCTTTCAAGAAATTTGAATAAAGTTACCAAGTGAGAATGGGTACTTGGATAAGTAGTCCTAGAGAGGCTGAAACACAAAAAGAGAAAATACCACACATCCCTCCAGGGAGCCCACTAGGAAAAATGTTAGAACAGTGGGACAGGGAGGAGAGTACTAGAAATTAAGATAAGATCAAGATGATCCATTATTGTATAGAGGTATGGCCTACTCTGAGTTTACCTGGAGAATGGCCATGGCACGGAACAACAGACCCTTGGATGTGTGCTCAGTTAAATCAGCATCTAAGAACCCAAGGTGACAAAAAATCAGAACAAGTGCAGTATGCTGCTTGTTGGGAAGAACAAAGCAGAAATAGAGAGAACATAAAGACTTGTAAGTTACAGGGGAAAAAAAGAAAGGAGTGATAAAGAAGAGAATGGCCCCATCTGGGATCCACTTAGTTTCTTACCTCCCCCTCCCGCATATCCAGATATGCCCCAGGTTCCCCCTGGAAACCCCTTCCGACTTCCCCAAACTGTAACCCCTGTTTCCCCCCTACCTTCAGCCCCAAGCCACCCTCAAATCCCTCAAACTAATTCCCCTATTCCTCCCTCTACCAATACCCTTGCCACCTCCCTAACCAGCCCTCCGGTGAGTTTCCCCCTATCCAGTACTAACCCCTTCTATACAACAGAAATACCCCCAGTTTCCCCTAACAGTAGCTATGTTTTTTCTCCCTTGCCATCCATGGTTCCAGCCCCACCTGCAAACTGAGAACCGAATTTGCCCACCCCAAGCATAGAACGTCCCCCTGAAAATAATCCAGAGGGACATTCTTATAACACAAGATCAAAAGCTAAGCTTTTTCCTTTGAGAGAAGTTCCAATGGGCGGAGTTGCTGGAGGGGTGGGATTTGTAAATGCCCCTCTGACAGCCTCAGAGGTCAGGAACTTCAAAAAGGAACTAAGAAACTTAGTAGAAGATCCAGTGGGGGTGGCTGAACAGGTAGATCAGTTCCTGGGTCCCAATACCTTCACGTGGGTGGAAATAAATTCTATATTCAGAATTTTATTTAGCCCCGAGGAGATAAAGATGATTCAAACAGCAGGGATACGGATTTGGGAAAGGGAGAATAGAATAGGGCCCCCAGGTGAACAGAAACTGCCAGTGAGTGATCCAAAGTGGAATCCAAATAGGGAAGAAGACAGGAGAAATATGGATGATTATCGAAATTTGATAATAAAAGGAATTAAAGAGTCAGTCCCCAGAAGCAATAACTCAAAACTTGCATTTGATAGTATGCAAGGAAAGGATGAGACCCCAGCCACTTGGCTGAGCAGAATAAAGCAAAATTTCCGAGTATATTCTAATATTGACCCAGAAAGCCCTGAAGGCCAGGTGTTACTTAAAACACAGTTTGTTACAAAGTCCTGGCCAGATATTAGAAGAAAATTAGAAAAAATAGAAGACTGGCAAAAAAAAGGAATAAACGACTTGTTAAGGGAAGCCTTAAAGGTCTATTTAAGAAGGGAAGAAGATAAAGCTAGCCAGGGTTATGGTAGCTGTGGCTAGGGAGAGTGTATCTAACCAGAGTCCGCCCAACGGAGGGGACAAAAAGCCAGTCGGAGGGAAAAGAAACACTTTACCACCCTGGGTAACCCCTAAAAAGCAGGGAGAAGATCGGAGGTGTTTCTACTGTGGAGAAGCAGGGCACCTAAAAAGAAATTGCCAGAAGTTAACTCTTGATGAGACAATCAAAGAAGAGCAAGATGCATTAGAAAAACTATTACGGGGAGAAGGTAAAGAAACTTAGGAGTGTCATGGGCTCTATACACTAGGGGACCTAATGTAGCACCAAGAGGAGCCCATAGTAAATTTCAATGTGGGTCCCCAAAATGAGGAATATGAATTTGTAGTTGATACAGGAGCAAATCGGTCTAGTCTCCATAAGCTCCCAACAGGAGTACCTTTAGGAAACAAAATGTGTGAAGTAACAGGAGCCGAAGGAAAACCATTCCAAGCATTAATAATTGAAAATGTTGAAATCTGAGGAAACTCACGACAAACTATGTGTGATTTTATTTATCTACCAAGTGTAGAAGGTAATTTACTAGGAAGAGACTTGCAAGTCAGGTTGGGAGTGGGGGTTGTCCCAGAACAAGGGAAAATGGTAGTAAAAATTATGAGATTAACCACAAGAGACCTGGAAGAAATAAACCCAGAAGTTTGGGCAGAAGGGGGGAAAAGTAGCCTCCTTGATATTCCACCAATAAAGATAGAAATGCAGGCAAGAATCCCTCCAATTCGAGTGAAGCAATACCCAATATCCCCAGAAGGGAAGAAAGGGTTAGCACCAGTAATTGACCAATTAATTAGAGAAGGCATTTTAGAACCATGCATGTCCCCCCATAACACACTCATCCTAGCTGTAAAAAAGGCAGAAGGGAAATATCGGTTAGTTCAAGACCTCAGAGAAATTAACAAAAGAACAGTTACCAGACATCCTGTAGTTTCCAAGCCATATACCCTTCTAAGCCAAATCCCCCGAGAGCATGCCTGGTTTACTATCATAGATCTAAAAGATGCATTTTGGGCATGTCCTCTGGCAGAAGAGTGTAGAGATTGGTTCGCCTTCGAGTGGGACCACCCAGAAAAAAAGAGGAAGCAACAGTTAAGGTGGACTCGTCTACCTCAAGGGTTCACAGAGCCACCAAACTTATTTGGGCAAGCCCTAGAAAAGTTATTAGAACAATTTACTCCTGAGAAACAAGTACAAGTTTTGCAATATGTAGATGACCTATTAATATCTGGAGAGGACCAAGCTAAAGTAAAAATTACTAGTATACAGCTTTTAAATTTTCTGGGAGAAAAAGGATTAAAAGTATCCCAAAACAAATTACAATTTGTTGAATCTGAAGTAACATACTTAGGACACCTAATTGGAAAAGGATACAAAAAGTTGAGCCCCGAAAGAATTGCAGGTATTTTGTCAATACCCCCTCCAAAAACTAAAAAAGATATCAGAAAACTCTTGGGCCTCTTCGGATACTGTAGGTTATGGCTAGACAAATACACCCAAAGTGTAAAATTTCTCTATAGTAAACTAGTCAACCCAGAGCCTATTGAATGGACAGAAGAAGATGAAAAACAACTAAAAGAATTAAAAGATAAATTGTCCACCGCACCTGTTTTAAGTTTACCAGATCTTAAAAAAGAATTTGACCTATTTGTAAATACTGAAGAAGGAATTGCCTATAGAGTAGTAACTCAGGAGTGGGGAGGAAGCAAAAAACCAATAGCCTTCCTCTCAAAATTACTAGACCCAGTAGCAAGGGGATGGCCCACCTGTTTACAAGCCATCGCTGCCACTGCAGTGCTAGTAGAAGAAACCCAGAAGCTAACATTCCAAGGAAAAATACGAGTACACACACCCCATGATTTAAAAACTGTCCTGAGCCAGAGAGCCCCAGGATGGATAACAGATTCCCGAATCCTAAAGTATGAAATCACCCTGATGAACACTGAAAACTTACACATGACTACTTCCAAATCTTTAAACCCAGCCCAATTTCTCTCCGGAGAGCCCTCTCTAGATTTAGAGCATGACTGTTTAGAACTTATGAACTTCCAAACAAAGGTGAGGGAAGACTTGGAGAGTGTGCCCCTACCATATGGCAGACATTTGTTCATAGATGGATCTTCAAGAATAATAGAGGGAAAAAGGGTCTCTGGGTATGCAGTTGTTGAAAGTTCAGATAAAGAAAACATAAAGGTCATAGAAAGAGGAAGGTTACCTCCAGAGTGGTCAGCACAGCTTTGTGAAATTTATGCATTAAAAAGAGGACTGGATTTATTAGAAAAAGACCGGGGAACAATCTACACTGATTCAAGATACGCTTTTGGGGTAGTCCATACATTTGGAAAAATTTGGGAAGAACGGGGATACTTAAATTCCAAAGGAAAAGATCTAGTGCACAAAGACCTAATAAAATTAGTATTAGAATCCCTTTTAAAACCAGAAGAAATAGCAGTAGTGCACATAAAAGGGCACAAAAAAGGAAGTACTTTAGAAGAAAAAGGAAACCAAGTACCAGATCAGGAAGCAAAAAAGGCAGCCCTAAATTCTAAAGAACCAATCAAAAATTTAGCATTAACCAAAGTTTCAGAAGAAAATGAAAAAGACACAGAACCAACCTATAGTGAAAAAGAACAAAAAGTAATAGAAGAACTAAAAATGCAAAAAGGGAGACAGGGAGAGTAGGTAACCCCTGATGGAAGAAAGTTTTTAAATAAGCCCCTAGCAAGAAAAATGTTAACTGAAATCCATAAAATAACTCATTGGGGAACTCAAGGGTTATGTGACCACTTCCTAAGAGAAAATTTGTGTCTAGGAGTGTATGATTTAGCCAAAACTGTAACCCAAGGATGTGTCATTTGTCAAAAAACCAATCAAAAAGTAATGAAAAAAGTTACCCCTGGAGGAAGAGAATTAGCTTTAAGACCCATCCAAAGTATTCAAGTAGATTTTACTGCGATGCCATCTGTTCAAGGCTATAAACATCTTTTAATAATAATTGACCATCTCACTGGGTAGAAACATTCCCAACAAAAAAAGAAACAGAGAACTAGTAATAAAAATCATCCTAGAACACATAGTCCCTCGATATGGGTTAATCAGCAATATTGACTCAGATCGAGGACCCCACTTTACTGCTCAAATCTTACAAAGAACAATTAAAGCATTAGGAATAAAGTGGAAACTCCACACTCCCTGGCATCCTCAGAGCTCAGGAAGAGTGGAACGAATGAATAGAACTCTCAAAAATATATTAACAAAATTAATAGAAGAAACACAACTAAACTGGCTCAGATGTTTGCCTCTTGCCCTTCTGCGGATAAGAGCTAGGCCCCAATCTGATATAAGAGTTTCCCCTTATGAAATGATGTTTGAACTTCCATTCTTGTTAACCCCCTATAGCACTGGAGGTTACCAAGAAGGAGAAACCAAAACCCAAAAGTATATAATAACAATTGGAAAAACACTAGAACATCTCAGAAAAAAAGGATATCTCCCCCAAACGTCTCCCCTTGACTCAAATACTCACCAAATTAACCCTGGGGATTGGGTATTAATCAAGTCCTGGAGTAGTACTCCATTGACCCCAAAATATGAAGGTCCTTTCCAGGTGTTGCTAACCACCCATACCGCAGTCTGAACACAGGAAAAAGGCTGGACCCATGTTACCAGAGTGAAGGGACCAGTGCCAGCTCCAAACAATCTGTCCAGCCCAGATCTTCCAAGAAAACATCCCCAGTGGACAGTTGTTTCACAGACAGATCCTTTAAAAATGACTTTCAAAAAAACCCCAAAAACTCAGTGAAAAAGAACTACATACTGCTTACAGGAAATTTTTTAGTTTTGTTTTGTTTTGTTTTCTTCTTTTTTACTGTTAGTATTGTTGGTTGTAATATTGTTGTTAAAAGTTTGTTGTTGTTATTATTGTATGTTGTTTCTGAGAGTGCATATAAATCACAAAAGCTGTGGGATTGTTTGTTGTCTTGAATTAGTATAAATTATTAAAAAAAAATTACTACAAAAATTTAGAAATCTCTCATAGAGCATACCCCAAGAAAGCTACCTAAAAGTTAACAGCCAAGTGTGAAAGTGCAAAAGAAAAAAAACCAACCAACAAAACAAACAAACAAAAAAAACCAAACCTCTGGAAACTGAACCCGGACAGCTCCTGAAACCAAGAGGCAAGCCCAGGTGAGACCAAAAAAATGAGAAAGGTTCATACTGGACTCTTGGGAGGACTCATGATAGTCTGGGTGATGAGCAAACCCATGAGAGGAGCTGGTTCAGAGAGGCATTCCCTCATCAATGATGAGAAGAACTCAAAGTCCTCAATAGAAGTTTATATCAACCCAAACCACACTTGCTTTGCTGATCTGCAACTCTCAACCTGTCAGGCTGAGAAAAAACAATTAGTCATAAAAAATACTGCCACTTTTGAGCAAAGCTTTACTGGAGAGTGCTCTATAAGAGAGTGGTTTTGGCTAAGCAAACCTCTCAGTGAGAATTTGGTTATTAGTTTGATAAAAAGAATAAGCTACAAAAAGTCCCTAGTAGTCAAAAATGTAGCCCAAATTCGGATTCCTTTCAACACCAAAAGCACCTCAAAAAAAGCCCCAAAAATTAAGCAAAAAATGACAAAACAAAACCAAGCTGTGATTGATATGAGCAAAGTCCAAACTTGGACCAGTAAAGTTGAGACCCCAAAAAGAACCAAAAAAATATATAAGTCAACCACCTGGACACAAAATAAGTCCTGGAAGTACAAAACCCTCATAAATATGTTAAATCAGACTATTCAATTGCAGGCATTATTAAAAAAAAAAAATGAATAGAACAGTCTTAACCCTAAATCATATGAGCCATCAAATAGCCCAAACAAAAGCAGAGATGAACCAAATAAAATTAGTTGTAAACTATTTACTAACAAATGAAGGTAACCTATGAAAAAAGTTTAATTCATCACAATACTGCTCCAAAACAAAAACCAAAAAAAATCCCAAAAAGAAAAAAGTCAATGTCAATTGGTGGAACAATTTTAAACCCCTAGAGAAAGCCTGGTGGGAAAAAACTGGATTTATAATTTTAAGTGTAATTATAATTTTCCTCTTTATTCGAATTATAACCTCCACCATACAGACAAGTCTTCAAATTCTAAAACTCAGCCCCAAAAAGCCTGCAAGTGTACTAGAACTAACCTCTAGTACAAAAACACTTAATAAAGCAGAAAAAAATCTATAATCAGTATCAAAAGTCACAAAAAAATATATTACCCTAAATAAGTTGATGCAGGTTAAAAAAAAAAAACCTGATCAAAAGGAAAGATGAGGGATATTGAAAAAAATGAAATTCAGAAAACTGAAACCTTTAATTGTCATACAATAAGTGTATTAATATCTTAAATGTTTATTTTGTAAAAAGCCACCTCCGTGCCCCCCCCACCCCAGAGTGGCCGGCGCTGCCGCCGCCAGAGTGAAAAAGAAAGAGAGGCCGGCTGTTCCCCCGTGCCACCGCAGAGCTAGCTCCCGGTGTCCCCGAGACTGCCGGGCCCAGCGCTGCCCGGCACAGGAGACCCCGGCCGCCCGCAGCCGCCGCCGCCAGAGCGGGAGAAAGAGGGGCCAGCTGCTCCCCCCAAGCCCGGCACGGGGAATCCCAGAGCCCGCGGAGCCGCCCCCCCAGCGTGGCTCCAGCCGCCCGCAGCCACCGCTGCCGGAGCGGGAGAAAGAGGGGCTGGCCGCTCCCCCCAAGCCCAACACGGGGAATCCCAGAGCCCGCAGAGCCGCCCCCCCAGCGTGGCTCCAGCCGCCATGCCGCCCGCCCGGCTCAAGCCCAGTCGCAAAGAAGCCCCAAAGCCCGCACGTGGCTCAGCCCGCCCACAGCCAGCCGCCGCTGCTGGATGGCGCGTCCACAGGCCCGCAGGGCCGCGTCCCCGAACGCGCCCGGGCCGCCACCCCGCTCCAAGAGGAGAGAACCCACGCCAGCCACATCTAGCAGCCCTGGTGCTGCCCAGCCCCGAGGCCTCCAAAACGCCATATTGGATACTATGAGAGCCCGCAGCCCCTGCTGCCCAGGCCGACCCCGCATGCAAGTAAAAGACCCCGAAATGCATCTCGGGACCCCTTTTAACACCAAAAACCCCTTAAAAAAATAAAACTAAGTAAAATTAAAACACACAAGAACCAATGCTAAGCCATGTAGACCCTAAAGTATCAAAAGAACTAATTTCTCCGGTTTTTCTTACTAGCTGTAAGTTAAAAAGACCAAACCAGAGATGAGACCCCCAAAGAAAACAAAAGAAACTAAGAACCCTAGGTTTACTCCCAGCGAGAGGCGGGTTCTCCAGCTCTGTTGAACTGCCTGCAGCAGAGCTGATAAAAACTCTCCTCCTCCACGGCGCACACGGGCAGCCAAAAACCCCTCGAGCAACTATTGTAAGAGCTGATTAATAAAGGCATTTTAAGGAGATTAATATTATCTCCGCCCATTTTATTCATAACAGTATCAGAGTCTGCCCAAGGAATCCTTGGCACTGATTCTCCCAGGAGAGGGGATTTCAAGGAGCCAAAAGGGCATTGCTGGGCTTTGGCAGAGCTGCTGTGGAGACAGAGGCAATTCCACAGCTCCATCCCTGCCCTGGGCTCTCCCAGGACCTTTCTGCTGTGGGGCTCCTCAGGGTGCAAGAACAATTTCTCTTGGAAAGGGCAGATGTACTGTGAGATTTTGGCTGGGGAGTGATGGGCTGGGCTCAGCTCCTCTTTCTCTCTTGCTCCTGGCACCAGAGGTGGGACAGTGCTGCTGTTGCTCTGGGGACAATTGGCTGCCACCATGGAGTTCCACCCTTCACTGCTTTTCCTACCAGGAGTGAGGCTTTGTTCATAAAGGCAGTCCTTGAACTGGGACCTTTTCAACTCCCAATCTCACTGGAAAGGACCCTCACCATATTCTCAGGTGCCTCAGGGGAGAACCCGGAACCCAGAGCCCCTCGCCCTTCCCAGAGGGCCCGTCTCCTGGCTGCGTGCAGCAGCTGTTTGTCGGAGCCCGGCTGTGGCTGCCCAGCTCCGCTGTTTTCTGCCGATGCTTCAGGCTTTTTGCTGCACTTTAACCTTACACCCGTGTCCCACCTGAGCCTCGAGCCCTGCAGCTCCTGCTACATCTTTGGAGTTTTTCCTATACTTCCTTTTTCCACCCTGGGGTGTGTCTCCCCCCAGTTGTTCCAGCTGCCACTCTGAGAGTTCCTGCTGCAGCCCATTTTGCCATCCGGAGTGGCACCGTTCCCGGCTGCCCCCCAGCCCCGTCAGTGGGGGAAGGAAGCTTTTCTCTCTCTCCCGCCGGCTGAGTCTCCAATAACCATGGAGAGAGACAGCCGAGCTGGCGCCACAGCGCCCCCTGCAGCCGCGGGGGAATCATCGCACCCGCCCTGCCCGGCCGGGAGCCACCAGCGCCCCTGCTGGCTGTGCCCGGAACTGCACCGCAGGGGAAGTGCCTGCAGCCCAGAGAGGGCTGGGACTGGGTTTGTGCTTTTGTTTGTTGTTGCTGCCAGTGTTGTTGTTTGTTTGCCTTGTTATACATATTCTGGTAAAGAACTGTTATTCCTGTTCCCATGTCTGTGCCTGGAAGCCCCATAATTTCAAAATTATAATACGTTGGAGGGAAGGTGGTCATATTTTTCATTCCAAGACAGGTTCCAGCCTGCTTTCGCATACACCTTTAAAACAGGATACCATCTCTATGGCAGCACAGGAGACAGCACAGTTTGCCTAGACCTGCAGGGATTTCCAGAGGTCTGGAACTGACTGGACACTCAGCCCCACTCTGTGCCATGGATACATTCTTTCTGACTGTCCTGGAAAAGGGGGAGGCTCAGGAACACCCAGAGATCCCTGATGACATCACTGTGTGGGGAAAATGGCAGAGGAGGGGTTTAGGAAAGGGGAGACGAGAATCCAGAGCCTCCTGAAGGCTGCTTTATCCAACAGAGCAATGAAGGTTCAGGGCTCTGCCAGGTTCCTCTGGTGGAAGAAACATGCTGGGGGAAGGGTGCAGGGTTTATTCCTTGTTAGGGGCTTGCTCTGGAAATCGTTCCTGTTGTGACCCTTTGGATTTTGAACCTTGTTGCTGCTGCTGTTGGTTGTGTTGTCTCGTTGCTGTTTGCAGGAAATTGTTCTTCTCTCAGCTCTTTGGGACATTTGCTTTTTGTGCCTCCACTGGCAAGGGGAGGGGCAGCAGTCAAGTTTTTAATGCCAGCCTAGAATTGGAGAATCCCATTCCTAAAGCCTGACAGAGCTGAACAAAGAAACACCATTTCTGCCAGCTTAACCAAAAAGCTGTATTTTGGGCTAATAACAGGGAAGCAAGTCCTGAGTTCCCCTGGCACTGGGAGGAGAGATGAGAAGCCATAGGTGTACTCAGAGTGCTGAGAGGGGTATTCCAGAGCCACTGGGAGTACAGAGGTACTGGGAAATAGAATGGAAAACACCTGGATCTACTGGGAGCATTGCAGAGATAGTGGGAGGTTAAATAGGTAGCCCCAGGGGTATTGGGAGCACTGTGTGAAAAGAATGGGGAAGCTTCTGAGGGTGCTGGGAACACTTAGAGGTGGAATGAGGAGCCAGTTGTGGTAGTGGAAGGGGGGTGGGGAAGCCCTTGTGGGTTCTGAGGACATAGGAAGCTCTGGGTGCCCTGTGCAGCCTCATGCATGACCCCCACTTGTGCCCACCTACCCGTGAATGTTGGGCACTCACAGGAGCAGTGAAAGGGACACGCATGTGGCTTCCCATGGGTGGGGTCCCAGTGCCCACGTGTGCCCAGAGTGTCACAGCACATTCCCGTAGATGTCACTGAGTTTCCGCTGTCGCCCATGGGGTCCCCCGCAGCTCCGCGTAGGTCACCTGGGGATCCTGGAGTGTGGTGGCAAGGGGGTACACTGCAAGAGACACTGGCTGTGGGATCTGGGTGGGGGTGACACTCATGGGTGACTTGTCCCTCTGTGTGTGTCCCACCCTGTACTCACCTCCCATCTGCTTGGTGCTCACGAGGTGGGTGTACAGCACCTCCCCCTCCTCTGGTGGGGCTGGGGGATCCGGGGGGGCCCTGCAGGGATAAAGGGCATGTGTGGGAGGGAATGGGAGGTCTTGGGGGTTGGGGTAAAAGGGGACAGTGTGGTTTGAGGTCCTCACTCACCTTTCCTGGTGCTTCCTGGCAGCTGCAAAGGAATGAGGGGAGGGGTAACTGTGGAGTCCCCAAGGCCCCGTCAGGAATCCTGGAACCCCACTGGACCGCCAGTTTCTCCCAGGACCCCTGAGCATCCCTGATGCCCCCAGATCCCCTGAACCACCCCAGTGCTCTGGACCCCCTGAGCACCCAGAAGCCAATCCTGGCAAGGGAGGGAGACCCTCCAAATTCCCCCCATGATCACTGAAAAAATGCCCAACATCCCTGCAAGACCCTCTGGCATCATCCCAAATCCTTGAGAACCATGACCAAAGGTCCTGAGCGCTGAGTGTTGCCCAAGTCAGGGCCTATGGCTGCTGCCCATCACCCCCACATTCCAGGTGGCCTCCCACCTCCCCAGACCCTCTCTTGCCCCCATTGTCACCCACCCATGTTGTTCCACCGGTGCCAGCCCATGCCTACACCCACGAGCAGGACCAGGAAGAGGAAGGCCTCTCCAACCCCTGCAGCCACTGCTGGGGACAGAAAGGATACATCAGGGTCACCTGTCACTCCACAGATCCTGCAATCCCAATGACCCTGTGTGAACCCACCTGTGTTCCAGTGTCCCTGTGGTGTCACATCCAGGGCCAGCTCAGGGCTGAGTGCCCGGAACACGCGGTGCCCGTCCTGTCCCAGCTGGTTGGTGGCCACGCACTAGTAGGTGCCTGAATGTCCCACATCAATATTCCCAAGCTCCAGGACAGGACCCTGGGCCACCTCTTGCCCATCACGCAGCCAGGTGAAGGTGACAGGGGCTGAGCCCACCTGCACTGAGCAGCGCAGGGTCACGGGGTCACCTGCGTGCACCTGGTGTGCCGGGGGACCGGGGGTGATGGTGACATTGGCCATGGGCACTGTGGGGACACAGACAAGGCTGAGGTTTGTGAGAGAGGCTGGCACCCAGTGTGGGGGGATGAGGGAGTCTGTGTGGTGGCACCTGGAGACAGAGGGTCTCCTTCACCCAAGACAGTGACCCCATGCTGGTGGGGCCATAATGTGTTCTGGGATGAGGGCACGTGATGGACGAGGGGTGAGGGATGAGGATGGGATGAGGGTGAGGTGAGGATGGGATGACGGCTGCTGTGTCCAAGGGTGGTGATGGCCATCACCTCGTGGGGGGTGTGGAATACAGTGGGTGGGATGTTGTAAAACCAACTGTGGATGGCAGGGAGAGGGAACTCTGCAGACCTGAGATTTTTTTGATATTTTTGAGAGAACACGTGGTTTTATTGCAAGAGTTGTGGGTAAAAAGGCCTGCCTTCAGCCACCAGCCTCCGCTGAAGGGAAGCCCCAAGGGGGGAGGGAGAGAGAGAGAGAGAGAGAGAGAGATATGGCATGAGATAAGAGATGTGGCAGGCATAAAGGAGGTATGGTAAGAGAAAATGTTCAGGTAAGAGAGATGAGGTAAGAGAAGTAAGGTAAGAGCTAAGAATGTAAGAGGTAAGAGAGACAGAGTCTTTTAACAATATATCTCCTTTTGTATTGACTGTTCTAATTTACAGTGACCAATCCGCATGAGATACAAAACTTACAGACTTTGCATACAGCCTATGAGAACTGCTATATTACCATATCACTCTGTATTCTAAATTCTAAAGGCTATCTTCTTATCTATCTTTTCCCTGACACCTTTGCAGGGTGGAATGGAGCTACACCCTTGAGTCCCTTAGTGTCCCATTGTTTGTTATCACTTTACCCATTTCCCAGCTAATCACCCTGTTCCTGCTGCCATGCTTACATCTCAAAACTAGCTTTCATTTCTATTTCAGTCACAGTTTTATATTCTCCATATCTCTTGCCAGGCAATCATATTTTTAAGCTTCTCCTGTCCCATCTTTCCCAACAGGATGTGAGGGGTCTGATGAGGCATATCAATGGGGGCATCACCCCAACCCCAAGGGTCTCACTTCCCTGGGAGGGTCACACTCAGTAGGGTGAATGTGACCTGATGGGGAGGGGGGCATGTGACAGCTGGCATTAGGGATCCATGGCCTGGATGTCCTGGGTGGGGATACCTGGAGCCAGAGGGTCCCAGTTCCCCTGGGCTGTGACACCCAGTGGTGGGGGCTGTGACCTGGGGTGGGTTGGGGGTGGTGTGAGGGGGTTGCAGTGGAATGGGAATGTGTGGAATTGGGGATGCTGTGGGTGGGATCACCCTCAGCCCAAAGGTCCGACTTTACCAGGACAGTGACGTTCAATGCGGGGCTCTTGGCCACGCTGTCCCAATAACTGACCCTGCAGAGGTGTGGCCACTGTCCTTGTCTCGAGCATGCCAAAGCTCCGGGTGGGGGTCAATGCCCAGCAGTTTTTCTGAGGCCCCCTGCTGCCAGGACAAGGACAGGGGACCTGTCCCCATTAACCACCATGCATCTCAGCACCAGGCAGTCACCCAGTGCCACCTGTCCTCTGGTGATCTGCACCCACAGGGACACCCCTGAGAGTGGGACCCCTGTAGGGGGTCAAAGGAGGGATTGGGGACATGGCAAACGTGTGGAACACAAGGGGAGCAGTGAAGGACTCAGGGAGGGGGAGGATCAGACAGGGGTGGGGGAATCCCAGGGAGGAAGAAGGGAGCCCAGAGAGGGGAGACATGGAAAGGGCTGGAAGGGACCCCAAAAAAGGGTGGAAGATTCAGCTAGGGGTCATATGGAGAGGGTTAAAGGGAACCACAGGGAAGGTTTTGGGGACCCAAACAGGGATGGTGGGACTTGTGGACAATGGACAGACCTCAGAGAGACAGAGGTGCTGCTAGGCAGGAGTGAGGGGACCTGGTGAGGGATGCAGGCAGCAGAGAAGGTGATGGGAGGACCAGGGAGAGACCTGGGAAGGCAGGGTGGCACGCAGAGGGTTGAGCAAGGCTGGGAGACCTGGGAGGGCTGTAGGGGCTCCCCGTGCCCATCCCCGCACTCACTGTGCACCATGACGTGGAGCCGGGCGCTGCTCTTCTGCACGGCCCCCCCCTCGGAGTGCACCTGGCAGCTGTAATTCCCCGAGTGGGAGACCCCCACAGAGGGCACCAGGAGCTGTGGGGACCACTATGGTTCCCCCACCAACTGCCCATCCCGGTAGAAGAGGTGCAGGAGGGGGGCTGGGGGCCGCAGGGGGCTGGGGGTGCTGAGGCAGCTGAGATTGAGGGTGGACCCCTCGGTGGGCTCAGGGGGACCCTCCAGCACTGGCACCGTGAAGAGCTCTGGGAAGAAGAGGGGAGAGAGATTTGTGACCCTGAGTCCCTGGGGAGGGCTTGTAGGGGTGCTGAGGTGTGAGTTGTGGGGGTGCTCACCGTGCACTGTCACTGCCACTGGTGCCGACTCCTGCCACCCCTGTGATACCCCAGAGCTCACCAAACCCTGGCAGCGGTATTGACCACCGTGGTTCAGCTGCACAGGGGACAGGGACAGCTCGGTCCTACTGGGGGAACTGCTCACCTCCTTGTCCCCATGGTAGAATTGCACTCCAGTGACCGACATGTCCTGCATGACCCGGCAGCGCAGTGTCACCATGTCCCCCTCCAGCAGCGTCAGTGGTGGCACCTGCAGTGCCAGCTGGTCTGTGAGACAAGAGGGTCCCATTGAACTGAAATGCTCCAGACAGGCCCAAGGTGAGTGCCCATGGCACCAGGGACATCTGTGTGGAGTCTCTATTGTGTGGGACAATCCCAGGGACACAAGGAGCAACCCCAGGGCACAGGTGTCACCACGGGGTTCCCATCACACTGGGATGCACTGGGATGTCCCTGAGTGCAGGGGACAGGAACCTGCCACACAAGGGGTGTGAGGCCAACCACAGACTGGAGCCCACCCAAACCTATCAGAGGGCCACCGTGATCATTTAAGATCCCTCCTCACCATTTAAGATGGTCACAGCGCGGCTGAGCCCACTGCCAGGTCTGTCACATGTGTAGCTGCCACTCTCAGTGACAGTGAAGTAGTTGAGTCCCTCCTGATCCCAGCGCTGCCCATCCTTGTACCAGGTGGTGGCACCGGTGGTCCCTGAACCCTGGCAGGTCAGTGTCACCCGGTCCCACAGCACTGCCGGCCTCCAGGGGGGCTCCACCAGGACCTGGGTGGTCTGGGCACCTGTGGGTGACAGGGGACACCAGCCTGCCAGGGCCACATCAGGGCTGGGGACAGCAGGACATGGACATGGCACTCCCCAAGGACTCACCAGCGAGTCTAAGGGTATGAGCTGGAAGAGAGAATGGACAGGGCTGGGTACTGCAGGGACAGCAGTATCTGGGGGATGAGGTGTGGTGTCTGTCCCCAGATTGTCCCCAATGGAACACTGGTGTAGCACAGAGGTCTTTAAGACAGAGACACTGCAGTCACCCTGGACTGAGGCATGACATGGGGACACTGTGAACACTCCATGTTTGCACAGGTCACCTCCGCCATCCTCCCAGCACCTGCCTCCACATCCCCATGGCCCTGTGCCTGTGATCCAATTCAGAAGACATGTGTCCCCATGCACCATCTGCATGGTATATAGCCCTTGTCCTTGTCCCTGCAGACCAGTTCCCCTGTCTCTGTCCCCACAGCTGCCCCAGCACCAAGGTTCCATTTGTGCAATCCTTGTCCCCACATTTCTATTCCTCTATTTCTTTCCCCACATTCCAGTTCCCCTGTACTTGTCCTCCTATTCCTGTCCCCACAGCCACCCCATGACTCTGCTCACACTGGGCTCCATGCCCATGCACTGGCTCTGCTGGCACTGGGGACCTCAGGGGACTCCATAGCCCCCCTGTGCCCCCTCCCCACTGGTCGCTGCCTCACCAGGGCCCATCCCCGGGATGTCAGGCCTGTGCCCGGGGCACTCACCCCACAGGAGCAGCACCACCTTCCTGGCCATCCCCGTGTCCCCAGCCATGTGGACTGGCTGTCACTCGCTGCTGTGGCCACCGGTCCCCTGGGTGGTGGCTCTTCGGATGAGGAGGAAGGAAGCGAGGTCACGTCTTGTCCCCACGTGTAGGTGGCCCTTGGTGGGGGCAGGGTGGGGGAAGGGTGGAGACACAGTAGGGGACAG
Source organism: Zosterops lateralis (assembly GCF_965231275.1). NCBI lineage: Eukaryota > Metazoa > Chordata > Aves > Passeriformes > Zosteropidae > Zosterops > Zosterops lateralis. The sequence goes on from NC_139787.1 coordinate 3,304,486, forward strand.
GCTGGGGACATGATGGGATAGTCTGGGGGCTCAGTGGAGGATGGTGTTCCCTGGAGTGGTGGGGCTCAGGGGTTGTGGAGAGCCAAGGATGGGTGTCTAGGGGAATTGGGGTTCCAGAGGAATTGGAGTCTCCATGCCTGGGGGAATTCAGGGATGGAGGTCCATTAAGAACATGATCCCCAGGGCTTTTGGATGATGGGATGTGGGTCTCAGGGCTGGGCATGCAGAGGGAAAAAAAAGAGGAGTCTTGGGAATCTGGATTCTGAGGAAAGAAGCAGCCCATGAGATGGGATCAAGACAATGGTGGTCCTAGGCAATGGGAGTCAAGGGATGGGGGTCCCATGGAGGAGAGACCAAGGGAATGGGGTCCCATGGTTGATTTCTCAGGGGAAGGGTGGTCCCAGGCATGGGCAGTGGCTGGGTGAACACAGGGGTCACAGCTCCTTCCCTGGGTGCCTCAGATTTTGGGGTGACTCAGAGCCCAGCACAGCCCCCACAGTGTGCTCATGGCCAAGGGGGCACCCCAGGGTTGAGGCTCTGGGTCTGTGCCCCACACATCCTTGGGGTTTTTCCCTTTCCCCCCATTTCCTTGCTCAGCCATCCCAGGGAACACCTGAGCAGGTAACAGTGAAGGGATCCCAGGAAGGGGAAAACGGGTGTGGGGGCTGCAGGCAGTGTTTGGGGGGCTGTGGGGGAGGAAAGATTTTCATGTTCTCTTTCCTGCAGCAGAAGGAATAGACTGTTTATGCTGAACTGAGGATGTGGGTTCTGTCCTGGGCTGGGGGCACATCCAGAGGGGTCCTGCCCTGAGGGAAAAGGGCTCCTCTGCTGTGGTGATGCCTGGGTCTTGTCCCAGGGTCTTGTCCCTGGGAGATCCTCATTCTGGGGGTGCCATGTCCTTGGGGATTCCTTTCCCAGAGGTGGCACATCCTGGGGACCTCTGTCCTGGGGGGATCCTGAGCATTCCTGCTGTCCCCAGTGGGACCCTGTGACTTCTGGGTTGTCCAAATTAAGGAAGCACCTGTTCCAACCTTGCCCGGACGATGGGAAATGCCAGGCTAAATTTGGTTGAATTCCCTGATGCCCAATTAGTTAAGGCAAAATTTACCTTCCATGAGATAAAGGCAAAAATTTTTCTCACACCATTTTATTCCCATTTAAAAAACAACCTCAGCAAAAATCAAACTAACAATGTATAAAATTATCTAGTTGATAGAATCCTTTTAATTTTTGCTCTCCCAACAAGTGTCTCACTATAGAAACACAAACAAATCACAGAGAAATGAGACTTTCTGGTTCCCTTTAGGAGCCCATTGGTGCATCCCACAGCAGTGTTTGCTTCTGGATAACACAGAGTGTGGAATGTCCCTGAGTGTCCTACAGGTCGATGGGATTGTTCCCTGCCTGCTGGGCAGCAACCCAACCCATAGGGAAGGCTTTGGTTGGGCCATATATAGGAACTCTTTCCATTTTTTTTCATTCCCACCCTGAAACTTGATTTACTTCCCATGGCTTTTACTCCCAAAAGGGGAGAAACTCTGTCCATCCCAGGAACAGTGCACAGGAATCCATGGAAATACCTGTGTGTCCCTCAGGGTCTGCTTCCCTGGGAAATGCACTCCACCCTGCACTGAATTCCCCTGCCTGGGCACTCCCTGCTCCTGCTGGGACACCCCTGTTCCCCAGATCCACATGTGGATCCCCTGCTCAATATTTCCACACTTTTCCCTCTCTTTTGCTGATGTCCACATCCAGAACGCAAACATTCTTTCCAAGAGGTTCCAAAGGGCTGCAGGTTTTGTTCAGGAAAGAGGGTCCCAGTCAGGTTTTTGAGCAAGTGGGTGTGGGATTCACAGAATCTTCTTCTGGGGCTCTCTCAGCCCCTTGCTGAGAGGGACAAAATGATCAATTGCTGCATTTCTGGACTGGTTCCCTCACAGCTGCCCCTGCAGGGGCTGTTTCCAGCCAGCCCTGCTCTGAAAACCATCAAAGGCCCCCACAGAGCCACTGCTTGGGCTCCCATTGGCTTCTGTGCTTCTTGCAGGGCTGAGCAAACCACAGCCTGGCCTTTTCCTGCCACAGAATTCTCACCTTTGCAGCAGCTCTAAAGCTGCCGGAATCAAAGCCAAGGGGGCAGGGGGGACCCTCAGGTCGTGGCTGCCAGCTGGGGCTGGCCAGAGCAGGGCTGGCCAATGCCCATCCCTGTGCACTGGGGCTGGGCCATGGCTGGGCCCCACACTTGGATGGGCACTGGCTTCAAGGAGGAGGAGTTGGGGAGCTCCTTCCTGCCTGGGGCTCCATTCCCAAGCTGCTCTTGCTGGCTCAGATCCTGCAGGGGACCAGAAAGAATGGAGAAGTCTGGAACTCTCCCAGAGCTGCCACCATCCCCCAGGACAGGACCCCCTTGGCCAGCATGTGTCCCCTCCCTGGAACAGGATCCCCCCAGGGCAGGACCCCCCCGGATGTGCCTTTGTAGTGGTTTTGGTTTGCTTATTTGAGTTACAGCACTATTTATGTGGTGGTTTCATGTTTGCTGAATTTTGTTCACTAATCTGGAGACGGGATTTTGGGAGAAAAAGGCAAAACAGGTTTAACTTCAAAGTAAACAGACAGTTTATTAATACACAGTAAGGGAAAAAGAGAGAGAGAAAATGAAACTTGCAAAACCCTTCTTGGCCCCCCACAAGTGTTCACTTTCCTACAAACAACAGCGACAAAAGCTGGGACTTTCAGTCAGTTTCACCATTTAAATATAGTCTTTCATCAATTCTTTAGGAGGAGAGTCTCTTGTTTATTATGGAATTTCCTCCACTGACAGCCTAGAACAGTTCTCTTGTGGCTCAGAACTCTCACAGAAACAGCTGCCTGAAAAAACCTGCTTCCAGGTGGTCTCCTCCCATTAGCAGTTTCCCAAGCTGCTCATGGGTAATGGAACTCAGGCATCTAGGGTGTCACTTTTTAAAGATAAGCAACTTCAAAGGCAAAGGATTCTTCATCTCAAGGAACAGAGATGTTTTCTCACTTCTTTCACTGGTGCAGGAGCTTCTCATTTTTCTTTCTCTGTTCAGGCATCTCATGGGATCACAAGAATCACAGATTCTAATGCAATATTACTCAGTCCATCACAAACAGTTTTGCTCAAAAATCCACAAATCATCTCTCTAAATGCATATTTTTCTATGATTTAATGGACAGTCTACCTACAGAGTTCATTTCCATAGCTCAAACAAGAAAGTCCAGACAGCAGGCAACTCCTTCATCCTTCCTGTAACTAACCCCTTTCTCAATCTCTCCATCTGACTGTTATGCCAAGTCTTCTCTGTGCTCAATCACTTGGTCTGTTCTCACTCTGGGAAGAGCTGGTGCTCTGAAGTTCCATCTGCTGGCAGGAAAGAGTTAAAGCTTGCCCAGGCCTGTGAGGGTTACATGATCTCTGTCCGGGGACAGCCAGGATTTTCAAAAGCCTGGAGAATAGAAAAAGAACCTCAGTCCGGCAGATCTCAGAGCAGCCCGGCTGATCAAAGGCTCTTTGCCCCCCAGCCCTCGGTCTCATTGCGGGCGGGCCCAGCTCGGAGCGGCTGCAGGCTGCAGGCTCCCCTCCCCTGCTGGGGAAAGGGCCCAGGCCACGGCCAGGCCTCGGGCCAGCTCCCCACCCCATAGGGGGGTCTGCAGGGTGTTTTACAGCTGATAAAAACTGATCGGGGCCGGGACAGGGGCACATCATCCCCTCCCCGGGCTGGGAGTCACCGGGCCAGGCCTCCCGTGACAGCCCGGGCCCCTCCACAGGAGAGAGCCGGGACTGCCTTTCCTGCTGTGAGGGCAGAACGGAGAGAGAGACCCCAGCCTTCCTTCTGGCTTTTAGGGCTGTGTGACCCAGAGGTGTATCTCTGCATGCAATTGGCTATTTTGGTTGCCAGTTCAAAGGAAACCACCAATTGCACCTCACCATCTGTGCTAAACCCCCACAAGTTCCCAGGGGAATGGGGATGCCAGGGATGGGCAGTGGCCAGGTGGGCGTGGGGGTCGCAGCTCCTTCCCTGGGTGCCTCAGAATTTGGGATGACCCGGGCTAAGCAAAGCCCCGGTGTGCTCGTGGTCTGCTGGGGTCACCCCAGGTGAATTCTGAGGGGCTCTGGGTCTGTGACCCACCCCCCAAACCCGAGGGGCTTTTTCCTCTCTTCATTTCCATTTCCTTCCTTTTTCTGTAACTTTTGCATCCCCCTCCAGTTCCCTGCTCTGCGATCCTGGGCAGCTCCTGAGCAGGTACCGGGTTGAGGGGCCCCATGGAGGGGAAAAAGGGTGCGGGGGCTGTAGGAGAGGTGGGGGGGGTTTGGGGACTGGGGGTGTCCAGGCTTGCGCCCCCCACACTTTCACTTTCTCTCTCCTGCAGCAGAAGGAAGAGGCCGTTTGTGCTGAGTCAGACGGGAGGGGCGGGTTCTGTCCTGGGGGGCACATCCAGGGGGTCCTGTCCCTGTTCAGGAGTGTCCCTGTTCTGGGGGTGACACATCCTGGGGGTGGCACATCCAGGGGATCCTGTCCTGGGGACGAGCGTGGAAAGATCGAGCAGTGGCTCTGCCCCCCGGCCGTGCTGGGGCTGAAGTGGTGACCCCAAATGGGCGCCCCGTCAGTGCCCGGAGCTGTCGGTCCCGTTGCCACGGCAACAGCCGGTCCCGACACACGGCGACAGTGGCCTTGGACACGCTGTCACAGCCGCTGGGGACACAGGGCCACCGTCGGGCAGCCCGGGACAGTCCCGGCCCTGTTGGAGCCCAGGGCATCCCTCTGGGCGCCCTGGAAAGTCACAGACCTTGGTAGAGAGGCCCGGGACCTGAAAAAGAGGGTCTGGGGTCTGTGCAGGGGGCTTTGCCTGGCACAGAGCCCAGGAAGACACAGGCTTTGATTTTGGTCCATGAGAAAAACATCCAACAGAGAGAAGAATTGCAAGTCACAAATGTGTGACAGAGAGTAGTGTAGTTATCACTGTGCAGAAGATTTTGTAGTTTTGGATTTTTAGAATGTAGATGCAAAGGGAGAAGATGGTGGTTTTAGGGCGGTGCCCTGGGTTCTTCTTCTTCTCCCTTGGCATCCATCTTCTGCAGTGACGTGGGCACAAAGTTGTTTCAGTGGATTGGAGCAAAGTAGACATGACCCTGTTAGTACAGGTGATAGATATTGGCATAGAATTGTAAACAATGGGTACGTAGTTATCTGTATAAGAGGTAGTGACCTCCCATCACAGGGGGGGGTCACATCATGTCCAGGCTGCTGTGAACATCTTGCCTGGACACAGGGGAATCACATTGTGTCCAGGCTGCTGTGAACATCTTGGCCGGACAGAGAGAATTGTAAGATAAGAACTAATAAACAACGCGAGAAACAAGAAAACCAAGACCTTGAGACTCCACATCATTCTCTTGCACCGAACACCGAGCACCAAGCTCAGCACGGAACACAGAGACACAGAGTCAGACAGCAGACCCTAAATCCTTCAGAGGTCAAGAGGGAAAATCACTCCCTTTGTGTCCACACGAACCACCAGCCAGCTTTGGAATCTCGGGTGAGCAAACAACCAGATTAAAACCCCGAGAAGGGGACAGGCTCTGGTAACCCCAGGAGGTGACCCATGGAGCAGAGCCCACTCAGAACCCTCGGGGTCCCACAGGTGCCACCCTGGGGACACCCAAACCCCCCTCATCATTTAAGGCGCTCACTGTGTGGCTGAACCCGCTGCCAGGTCTGTAACACTGGTAGGTGCCACTCTCAGTGACAGTGAACTTGTCGAGTTCCTTTGGCTCCCAGCTCTGCTCATTCACGTACCAGGTGGTGTCACGGGTGGTTCTCAAGCCCTGGCAGCTCAGTGTCACCCAGTCCCACAGCACCGCCCGCCTCCAGGGAGGCTCCACCAGGAGCTGGGTGGTCTGGGCACCTGTGGATGACAGGGGACGCCAGCCTGCCAGGGCCAGTGTGGGGCTGGGGACAGTGGGGTGGGGACATGGCATCTCCTGAGGACTCACCAGCGAGGCCGAGGGTCTGGGCTGAAGGGAGAAGGGACAGGGCTGGATCAGGGTAGCCCCGTAGAGAGAGGTATGGGGGCATGGGGTGTGGGGGCTGTCCTCGAACTGTCACCAGGGGGACACTGGTGTAGCACAGATGTCTCAGAGATTGGGGAACTGCAGGCACCCCATGCTCAGGCAGGACATGGGGACATTGTGGACACCACAGGCATGGGGACCCTGTGCTGGCACAGATCACCCCCACCAGCCCCACGGCCTCTGTCCCCATGGTCCATCTGCATGGTGCTTGTCCCCTTGTCCCTGTGTCTGCATCCCTGTCACCCTGTCCCTGTCCTCACAGCTGCACCAGCCCCATAATTCCTCTCCCTGCATTCTGGTCCCTCTTCCCCTGTCCTCCTGATCCTGTCCCCACAGCCACCCCACAACCACGGTCACCTCATTGCACTGGCTCTGCTGGTCTTGGGGAACTCAGAGCACCCTGCAGTCCCCCTGTGCCCCCTCCCCACCAGTCTCTGCCTCACCAAGGCCCATCCCCGGGGTGTCAGGCCTGTGCCCAGGGCACTCACCCCACAGGAGCAGCACCACCTTCCCGGCCATCCCCGTGTCCCTAGCCATGTGGACTGGCTGTCACTCGCTGCTGTGGCCACCGGTCCCCTGGGTGGCGGCTCTTTGGCAGAAGGGGAAGGAAGCAAGGTCAGGTCTCACTCTCATGCGTAGGTGGCACCTGGTGGGGGCAGGGTGTGCACAAACTGGGGACAGGCTGTGGGCAGGGTGGGGACAGGCTGGGGTCAAGGCTGGGCAGCACAAGGTGGCATATGGGGTTCTCAGGAGTGGGGGGCTCAGGGGGTTGGAGTAGCCAGAGATGGGTGTCCAGGGGAATGGAGGGTCCTAGGAATGGGGTCCCTGGGGAATGGAGGTCCTGGGAGGGGGGAGTCACTGAGGATGGGGGTGCCATAGGAATGGGGGTCCTTAGGGCTGGGGGGACTCAGGGCTGGGAGTCCCAGGGGAATGTGGGCTCCGGGGATTTGGGGTGATGGGATGCGTGTGCCAGGGATGATGGCACCATTGGAATGGTGGCTCCTGGGAGAGTGAAGGCCATGGGGGAAGGGGGATTTCAGAAGATGGATTGAAGGGGAGAGGGTCCCTTGGAAATGGGGGCCCTGGGCCATGGAGATCCTGGGGAATGGCAGTCGTGGGGGCCCAGGGAGGAGGCACATAAGGATTGGGGATCCCAAGGATGGGCAGTGGCTGGGCCATGGGTCGCAGCTCCTTCCATTGGTGCCTCAGATTTTGGGGTGACGTAGAGCCCAGCAGTGCCCCTGAGGTGCTCGTGGCCTGGTGATCACCCCAGGCAGAACCAAAGGTGCTCTAGGTCTGTGTCCCCCACCTCCCAGTGAACTTTCCTTTCTTTATTTTTATTTCCTTCCTTTTTCTTTCAAATTCATAATCCCCCAGTTTGTGCCTTGATGATCCTGGGGAGCACCTGAGCAGGGAAGGAGTTGTGGGAACCCCAGGGTGGGGAAAGCAGGGGTGAGGGGTCTGCAGGGAGAGGTGGGAGGCTGTGGGGGATGGGGGTGTCTGACTCTGGCCCCCCCCCCCCCCAACACTTTCACTTTCTCTCTCCTGCAGCAGAAGGAAGAGGCCGCTTGTGCTGAGTGTCACACGGGGGGTTGGGTTCTGTCCTGGGGGGCACATCCACAGGGGTCCTGTCCTGGGGGATGGCAGCTCCAGGAGAGTTCCAGACTTCTCCATTCTTGCTGGTCCCCTGCAGGATCTGAGCCAGCAAGAGCAGCTTGGGAATGGAGCCCCAGGCAGGAAGGAGCTCCCCAACTCCTCCTCCTTGAAGCCAGTGCCCATCCAAGTGTGGGGCCCAGCCATGGCCCAGCCCCAGTGCACAGGGATGGGCATTGGCCAGCCCTGCTCTGGCCAGCCCCAGCTGGCAGCCAGGACCTGAGGGTCCCCCCTGCCCCCTTGGCTTTGATTCTGGCAGCTTCAGAGCTGCTGCAAAGGTGAGAATTCTGTGGACAGAAAAAAGGCGTGGCTGTGGTTTGCTCAGGCCTGTGCAAGAAGCACAAAAGCCAATGGGAGCCCAAGCAGTGGCTCTGTGAGGGCCTTTGATGGTTTTCAGAGCAGGGCTGGCTGGAAACCCCCCTGCAGGGGCAGCTGTGAGGGAACCAGTCTGGAAATGCAGCAATTGATCATTTCTTCCCTGTCAGCAAGGGGCTGAGAGAGCCCCAGAAGTTCTGCAAAAACAACAACGATCTGCTCAACCATACCTGGACACTCCTCCTTCCTGTGTCCAACCTACAGCCCTTTGGAACTGTGCAGAAATAATTTTTGGGTCTGACTGCTGCCTCCAGGCAAGGGGGAAAAGTGTGGAAATACTGAGCAGGGGCTCTGCCCTGTGGTTATGGTGTGGCTTTGTGGAGTGACCCTGTGTGGATTTCAGGTGTTTGAAATATATTATATGATTGGCTTTTCACAAATATTGAAATAAATACTATATGTGTTATCTTAGAAAGTTGTGTTGTATTAATATAATATGGTTGAACTATCTGTTTGGCCAGGATAACATCCAGTGAACATGTAGAGAAGACCCTGCTATTGATATACCCACAATCAGCATCTACCATCTGAAGAAAGTATAGACCACGGCCCAAGCTGGAGGTGATAATGAAGACACAGCAAAGAAACACACATGCTCTAAAAAGGCAGACCCGAGAAGGGACCATAATAAACACTTCCTGGAATATCGAAACTACTTTGTGGAAAAGTTTGAATATTCAACTAGACTGATGCAATAGAAAGGGTATTTATACAAGGCCTCTGAAACAGCAGGTTGTGGACTTGGCTGAGCGCCAAGTCACTCGGCCATCTGTACTTTGCTTTTTTTGTTTCCTAATTATCTTATATTTTTATTAATATTAAACTTATTTCTTAAAATTTACCAGGAAAATGAAATCTGTTTTTCACACAGGTGTCCCCAAAGCTGCTCCATCCCTGCCCTCCTCACCTGCACGGGGCACGGGGAATAGACAGGGCTCTGCCCCACCCCTGCCCCGCCCATTCCAGGGCACCCCCCGAGTGCCCAAAGCTGTGGGGGCGTTACCCTGGCAACGGTCGGTCCCGACACATCACAACAGTGGCTTGGGACACGCTGTCACAGTCGGTTCAGACACCCCGTGACAGTCCCGGCACTCGCAGCGCGATGGCAGCTGGGCCCTTCCCAGTGCTCTGGGACCACCGTGCCGGTCCCTCCTTCCCGCAGAGCCCAGCCCAGGGTCTCTGCTCCCCCGCCGGGCCGGGGTCTCCCCTCGGCCATTTCGGTCCCTCCACCCTCGGGGCTCCCCACTGGGGTCCCGGTCCCTCCATCCCGGCCCCTCCCACCCGGTGCCCCCCGGCCCCTCCGGCCGCGCCCCCCGACAGCTGCAGGGCCGGCACCGGCAGAGGCTCCCGAGCTCCTGCAGGATGAGCCGTTCCTCGGGCAGCGCCGCCTGAGCGAGGCCCGGCTCCCTCCCGCCGTCTTTGCCCGCAGCACTCGGGCTCCAGCAGCCCCGGGCTGATCCTTCGGGATTTGCCCACCGCTCCCACAGCGCTGCCCTTTGTCAGGAACAAGCCCAGGAGTGCCCGAATCGTCCCCAAGGCCTGGTCTGGTTCCTCCTGTGAGGCTGTGCCCAAGCCCTGAGGGGGTTTTGGAGCCCAATGGGTGTCACTGCTCTGTCCCAAAATCTCAGGGCGGCAGGAATGCCAAGTGGTGCCCCACCCTGCCCTGGCCCCATGGGCCTCACCTGAGCACCCTGTGCAATTCCCGGTGCTCCTGCTCCACCTGCATGGCCAGGTGCTGTTCCCGTGGCCACCTGCTCCAGCCGCTCCCACCTCAGCCGCTGCTCCAGCTCGGCCTTCCTGGCCACATGGCACAGGCACTGAATCATCCCCAACACCAGCAAAAACCATCAGAAAACCTTCCTGGCAGCCAAAATAGCTCCTTGTGGGCAGAGCTGGGGGCACCTGTCCCCCAAAATCTCTCCAATGCTCAAAATTCCTTGGACAGGCAGTGGAGCCGTGTGTTTCTGCACAGGGATGTTTTAGGAGCACAGCTGAACTTCAGGAACCCCAGCCCAAGTTACAAGACCTTGTTAAGGCTCTGCATCACCCAGAGCAGAACAGGGCCATTGGTCCAACCAGCCCAAATTTCGCCCCATTTTGCCCTCTCAAGTCACTGCTCCTGGCCCAGGCTGTCCCTGTGCTCCAGCTGGAGCTGCAGAGCCCTCAGGACTGTGGCTCTGCTCTCCTTCTCCTCCTCTCCCTGGGGCTGCTGTGTCAGGGACCAGCAGTGGCCCAGGAAGAGCAGGAACTCCAAATGTGGGCTGGAGGCCCCTGAGGAGCCCTGGCAGTGGCAGCACCGAGCACCTGCTTTCCTCACCATCCCAGGGGAATTCAACATTCCCAAAGCTGCTGTGCCAGGACTGAGGGAGGAAAGAGGAGTGAAAGGCTGAGGGTTTTTGGTAATTGGTGCCTAAAGCCACGAGAGATGCTGTTGTGACCCCGAGACTTGGACAGGCAGTCGGTGCTGCCTTCCCTCCGTTTGGGATCATGGTGAGGAGTTATGTGTGTTGCACAGGGTGTGTGCCTGGCCCTGGGATGCTGCTACGCTGCCACTCGGCACTACAATCCAACCTGCTGCCTTGGCCGCTTCTGCCTGCTGCCAGTGGTGGTGCCGGGACCGATTGGTGGCCGTGAGTTTGCAAAAGGAGCAATTTCCCCTCCTCCCTCCCGGCCGAGGCCACCATCGGCCCTGAGGGGATCGAGCTGGTACCGGGGCGCCCCCTGCTGGCCGGGAGTGCTCCCTGCAGCGCCCCCTGCTGGCCGGGAGTGCTCCCTGCAGCGCCCCCTGCTGGCCGGGAGTGCTCCCTGCAGCGCCCCCTGCTGGCCGGGAGTGCTTCCTGCAGCGCCCCCTGGCGGACAAGGTCATACCTGCACCAATGGTGAGAAACCAGCCCTGAGCAGGTGGGAAAGTTCTGGTTTTGTGTTGATTGTTCTGTTGTCTTCTAAAAATTTTCTAGTAAAGGGCTGTTATACACTTCTCTACATCTTTTCCTGGAAAACCAACAATTTTTTGAAATTATAAAAAGTTTTAGGCATGGGTCTTCTTTCCGTTTCAGGAAGGTTTCTGCTTTCCTTGGCAGACATTTGGCTTTTAAACCAAGACAATTGCCAGCTCCGGGGTTCCAGCATGGATCAGACAAACACTCCAAGACAGGGTGAGACACAGGGCCACTTCATGCTCTGCCTTTGAAGCCCTCTAAGACCACTCAGGACCTGGGTTTGGCAGAGAACCTCACTGCCCCCAGTGCGCCATAGCTGACAGACTGATTGACAGACAGGGCCCTAGCTCACCAAAAGCAAGGCCTGGCCCACCCCTGCCACACTGGTGTTCCAACATGTCTCTAGATATCAAATTTTTCCCTTCTCTGACAGCCCACTCTGTGCCATGGCATGATCCTGACTGCCCTGGAAAATGGGGAGGCTCCAGAACCTCCACAGGGCCTTTGTAACATCATCGTGTGGGGAACACAGCAGAAGAGGGGTTTGGGAAACGGGAGAAGAGGATCCAGAGCCTCCTGAAGGCGCTTTGGCCATCAGAACAGTGAAGGTCCAGGGCCCTGCCAGGTCCCTCTGGTGGAGAAAATATGCTGGGGGAATTGTCCCAGGATTGTTCCTTTTTGGGAACTTTCCCTGGAAATTTCCCTTTGGATTCTGTACCTTGTTGCTGTTGGTTTTATTCTGTTGTTGCTCTTTGCAGAATTTTTCTTTTTCTTTCAGCCCTTTGGGACCTTTGCCTTCTGTGCCCCCACTGGCAGGGGGAGGGGCAGTTTTTATTGGCGACACACAGTCCTGTGGGTGCCCATGAGTGGGGCCCAATGTGCCCCTTAGTCCCCTGAAGTCACGGCACAACCTCATAGATGTCACTGGGCTCCTTTGGTCGACTGTGGGGTCCCGGCAGCTCTGCATAGGTCACCTGGGGTTCCTGGGGAAGAGTGATGTGGGGGGGCCCTGCAGGAGACACCAGTTGAGGATACCAAGGTGGGGGGTGACACCGGTGGGTGACGTGTCACTGTCCCCCCCACCACTGTACTCACACTGTGCCTTTTTGGTGCTCATGACGTGGGTGTACAGAACCTCCCCCTCCTCTTGGGGGGGGCACAGGCTCTGGGGGTGCCCTGCAGAGATAAAGGGGATTTGTGTGAGGGGATGGAGAGTGGTGGGGTGGGAGTAAAAGAAGGGCCACAGCTGCAGAACCCCCACTCACCTTTCTGGGTGCTTCCTGGTGGCTGCAGAAGAAAGAGGGGAGAGGTGACTGTGGGGTCCCCAGGGCCCTGACCCCTCTCAGGTTTCTGAAACTCCAACAGGACCCTCAATTCACATGAGGAACCCCAAGTATCCCTGAAGACGCCCAGAATTCATGAACCTCCTCAGTGCACCCAACCAACTCAGCCTCAAGAACTCAAAGCCTGGCAGGGGGAGAGACCCCCGAAAACCACCCCAGGACCTCTGAAAGAACCCCCAACATCCCTGCAGAACCCTCCAGCACCTCCCCAAACTCTACAGGATCCCCAGCCGAGGTTAAAATTCTGTGGCTTTGGGTGCTGCCCAATCTCTCCCCAACTCTGCTGGGCTTCCTACAGCTGCCTTGCACCCCTGTCCCTTCATTGTCACCCACCAAGGCGGTGCCACCAGTGCCAGGCCACAATAACAGCTACAAGTAAGACCAGGAACAAAAGGGACCCAACGACCCCTGCGGCCACTGCAACAAACAGAGGGAAACATCAAGATCACCGATCATCACTGGGGTTCTTCACTCCCTAATGACCCGCTGTGACCGCACCTGTACCCCCATGTCCCTGCGGTGTCACTTCCAGGGCCAGCTCAGGGCTGAGTGCCCGGAACACGCGGTGCCCGTCCTGTCCCAGCTGGTTGGTGGCCACGCACTGGTAGGTGCCTGAATGTCCCACTTCAATGTCCCCAAGCTCCAGGACAGGACCCTGGGCCACCTCCTTGCCATTGTGCAGCCAGGTGAAGGTGACAGGGGCTGAACCAACCTCCACTGAGCAGTGCAGGGTCACAGGGTCACCTGCATGCCCCTGGTGTGCTGGGGGACCAGGGGTGATGGTGACATTGGCCACGGGCACTGAAGGGACAGAGACAGGGCTGAGTCTGGGGGGAGGTGCTGGCAGCCAGCAAGAGAGAGAGGGACACGGGGATGAGAGTTTTCTGGAGGATGCTGTGGGTGAGGCCACCCTGAGCCTGAGGGTCACACTCACCCAGGACAGTGACATTCAGGGGGACACTCTTGGCCATGCTGTCCCCATTGCTGACCCGGCATTGGTAGTGGCCGCTGTCATTGTCCCCAGTGTGGTGCAGCTCCAGGCGGGGGCCAGTGACCACTGGTGCCCACGAGCCCACCTGGTGCCAGGAGAAGGACAGGGGACCTGTCCCTGCAGCCACTGCACAGCTCAGCACCAGTTGGTCCCCTGGTGCCACCTGTCCCCCGGGGGGCTGTGCCCACACGGACACCCCTGAGAGCGGGACCCCTGTGGGAGAGGGTGGGTGAATCTAGGAGACAGTGAGGGACACGAGTGGTGTTTTCGAGGGGAAGGGGGACCCCAGTTAGGAAGAGGGGGCCCAGAGGTGATGGGGGGCTTGGAAGAAAAACCCTGAGGAATGATGCAGGGTTCAGGGAGGGGACACCTGGAGTGGGCTGAGGAGGCACCAGAGGGAGGATATGGTGGGACCTGGGGAGCATGAGAGGAGATCAGAGAGGGGTGGGGTTGAACGAGGAATGGATGTTGAATCAGGAATGGATGAAGGAACCCAGTGAGGGGTGGGGGGATTAGGACAGGGACCCAAGCAGTGTTGAGGGGATGTGGAAAAAGTTTATGGAAAAAGTTTATGGAAAAGATGGGGATACCCACGTAGGGCTGGGGGACCCAGTGAGGGACCCAGTAAAGACAGGGGAACTAAGACAGTGAGAGGGGGTCCAGGCAGTACTGAGGGTCCCGAAGCAGGGCAGGGGACTTGGTGAGGGCAGGGGACTTGGTGAGGCTGTGGGGGGCTCCCCGTGCCCATCCCTGCACTCACTGTGCACTGTGATGCGGAGCCGGGTGCTGCTCTTCTGCATGTTCCCCCCCTTGGAGAGCACCTGGCAGCTGTAATTCCCCGAGTGGGAGACCCCCACAGAGGGCACCAGGAGCTGCGAGGACACCTGAGGGCCCCCCACCAACTGCCCGTCCTGGTAGAAGAGGTGCAGGAGGGGGGCTGGGGGCCGCAGAGGGCTGGGAGTGCTGAGGCAGCTGAGATTGAGGGGGGATCCCTCGATCAGCTCAGGGGGACCCTTCAGCACCGGCACCGTGAAAAGCTCTGGGAAGGAGAGGGGAGGGGGGTTTGTGACCCTGAGTCCCTGGGGAGGGGCTGTGGGGGTGCTGAAGTGTGAGAGGTGGGGGTGCTCACCGTGCACTGTCACTGTCACCGGCACCGACTCCTGCCACCCCTGTAATATCCTGGATTTCACCCAGCCCCCGCAGCGGTATTGACCACTGTGGTTCAGCTGCAGAAGGGACAGGGACAGCTCAGTCCCACGGAAGGACTTCCTGACCTCCTCGACCCCATGGTAGAATCGCACCCCAGTGACCGACTGGTCCCGCCAGCGCCGGCAGCGCAGTTTCACCGTGTCCCCCTCCAGCAGCGGCCACGTTGGCACCTGCAGCACCAAGGGGCCTGTGGGAAAAGGGGTCCTGTCACACCAGGGGGGCATCTGGTTTTTCACTGAGACACCCCCATTGGGTCACACCCAGAGGTCAGTCTGGGGCCCCCAATTCCAAAAACAGAGTCGCCCCGCACTGGGATGCTCTGGGATGTCCCCACATGCAAAGGACGGGCTCTGGTCATACCAGGGGGTGACCCATTGATCCAAGGGCACCCAGAGCCCTTGGGGTCCCACAACTGCCACGCTGAGGACACACAAACCTCACCATCTAAGACTCTCACAGGCGGGCTGAGCCCAGTGCTGGGTCTGTCACACGTGTAGTTGCCAGTCTCGGTGACAGTGAAGTGGTCGTGTCTGTTCTGCCCCCAGCGCTGCCCATCCTTGTACCAGGTGGTGTCACCGGCAGTCCCCAAGCCCTGGCAGGTCAGTGTCACCCCATCCCACAACACCGCCGGCCTCCAGGGGGGCTTCACCAGGAGCTGGGTGGTTTGGGCACCTACAGGTGACAAGGGAGACCAGCCTGCCAGGGCCACTGTGGGGCTGGGGACAGCGGGGTGGGGACATGGCATCCCTCGAGGACTCACCAGCAAGGCCAAGGGTCTGGGCTGGAAGGGAGAAAGGGCAGGGGGTGGGTAGGGGTGGCCCTGCAGGGACAGCAGCACCTGGGGAATGAGGTGTGGTGTCTGTCCCCAGACTGTCTCCAATGGAACACTGGTGTAGCACACAGGTCTTGAAGAGAGACAGCTTGGTCACCCCTTGGATGAGGCAGGACATGAGGACACTGTGGACATCCCATTCTCCTACAGGTCTTCACCACCATCCTCAGAGCATTTGTCCCCACAGCCACATCCCCCAGGCCCTGTGCCTGTGATCCCACTGCAATGGCACTTGTCCCCAGAGGCCATCTGCATAGTATGTGGCCCTTGTCCATGTCCCTGCATCCCTGTTCCCTTGTCCCTGTCCCCACGGCTGCCAGAGCTCCAAGGTTTCTTTTATCACATCCTTGTCCCCACATTTCTATCCCCCTGTTTCTCTCCCCACAGCCACCCCATGACTCAGGTCACACTGGGGTCCATTCCCATGCACTGGCTCTGCTGACACTGGGGACCCCACAGCCCCCCTGTGCCCCCTCCCCACTGGTCTCTGCCTCACCAGGGCCCATCCCCAGGGTGTCAGGCCCGTGCCCAGGGCACTCACCCCACAGGAGCAGCACCACCTTCCCGGCCATCCCCGTGTCCCCAGCCATATGGACTGGCTGTCACTCGCTGCTGTGACCACCGGTCCCCTGGGTGGCGGCTCTTCGGATGAAGAGGGAGGAAGAAAGGTCACACCTCCCCCCCATGTGTAGGTGGCTCTTGGTGGGGGCAGGGTGGGGGAAAGGTGGAGACACAGTGGGGGACAGGCTGGGGACATGATGGGATAGTCTGGGGGCTCAGTGGGGGATGGTGTCCCCAGGAGTGGGGGGGCTCAGGGGTTGTGGGGAGCCAAGGATGTGTGTTCAGGATAATGGGGGTCCAGGGGAATTGGGGTCTCCATGCCTGGAGACATTTAGGGATGGAGGTCCTTCAGGAACATGTTGCCCAGGGATTTAGGGTCATGGGATGTGGGTCCCAGGGTTAGGGATGTAGGGTGAAAAAAGGAGAACGTTGGGAAGGGTGGTTTAGGGGAAATAAGCATCCCATGGGATGGGATGAAGGCAATGGTGGTCCTGGGCAATGGGAGTCTGGGGATCGGGGTCCCAGGGAGGAGAGACCAAATGAATGGGAATTCCCATGGTTGGGTTCCCAGGGGAATGAGAGTCCCAGAAAGGGCAGTACCTGGGTGGGCACAGGGGTCACAGCTCCTTCCCTGGGTGCCTCAGATTTTGGGATGACTCAGAGCTCAGCACAGCCCCCACAGTGTGCTCATGGCCAGGGGGGCACCCCAGGGTTGAGGCTCTGGGTCTGTGCCTCACACACCCCGGGCTTTTTCCCATGCCCCCAATTTCCTGGCTCAGCCATCCCAGGGAACACCTGAGCAGGTAACGGTGGGGGGATCCCAGGAAAAGGAAAAGGGGGTGGGGAGTGCAGGCAGTGTCTGGGGGGCTGTGGGGGTGAAAGATTTTCACTTTCTCTTTCCTGCAGCAGAAGGAAGAGGGTGTTTATTCTGAGCTGAGGATGTGAGTTCTGTCCTGGGCTGGGGGGAAAAACCAGATGGGTCCTGCTCTGAGGAAAAAGGGCTCCTCTGCTGTGGTGATGCCTGGGTCTTGTCCCAGGGTCTTGCCCCAGGTAGATCCTGGTTCTGGTGGTGCCACGTCCTTGGGGATTCTGGTCTGAGAGGTGGCAAATCCTGGGAACCTCTGACCAGGGGGACCCTGACCATTTTTACTGTCCCCATTGGGGCCCTCTGATATTTGCGCTCCCTAAACTTAAGGGGCATGTGTTACAACCTTGCCCTGATGATGGTAACTGCTGGCTAAATTTGATGTAAATCCCTGATGCCCAGTTGGTTGAGACAATACTATACATCCAGGATGTAAATGTAAAAATCTTTTCCAACACCATTTTTTTCCCAGTTAAAAGGAAATTCAGCAAAAATCAAACTGACAGTGTAGAAAATGGTCTGGTTGATAGAATCCTTTTAAACACTGCTCTCCCAACAAGTCACTCAAAATAACAACACAAACAAATCACAGAGGAAATGAGACCTTTTGGTTCCCTTTAGGAACCCCTTGGTGCATCCCACAGCAGCGTTTGCTTGTAGATAACACAGAGTGTGAAATCTCCCTGAGTGTTCAACAGGTCCATGGGATTGTTCCCTGCCTGCTGGGCAGTAACCCAGCCCATAGGGAAGGCTTTGGTTGGGCCATATTTAGGAACTCTTCCGATTTTCCTCCTTCCCACTTGTAAACTTGACTTACTCCCCAAGTGTTCTTCTCCCAAAACGGTGAGAACAAACTCTGTCCATCCTTGGGACAGTGCACAGGAACCCCTGGAAATGCCCATATGTCCCTGAGGGTGTGCTTCCCTGGGAAATGCACTCCACCCTGCCCTGAATTCCCCTGCCCGGGCACTGCCTGCTCCTGCTGGGACACCCCTGTTCCCCACATCCACGTGTGGAGCCCCTGCTCAATATTTCCACACTTTTTCATCTCTTCTTCTGTCCACATCCAGAACCCAAACATTCTTTCCGGCTGATTCCAAAGGGCTGCAGGTTTTGTTCAAGAAGGATGGTCTTGGTCAGGTTGTTGAGCAGATGAGTGTGGGATTCACAGAATCTTTTTCTGGGGCTCTTTCAGCCCCTTGCTGAGAGGGACAAAATGATCAATTGCTGCATTTCCAGACTGGTTCCCTCACAGCTGCCCCTGCAGGGGGGTTTCCAGCCAGCCCTGCTCTGAAAACCATCAAAGGCCCTCACAGAGCCACTGCTTGGGCTCCCATTGGCTTTTGTGCTTCTTGCACAGGCCTGAGCAAACCACAACCAGGCCGTTTTTACCCGCAGAATTCTCACCTTTGCAGCAGCTCTAAAGCTGCCAGAATCAAAGCCAAGGAGGCAGAGGGGACCCTCAGGTCCTGGCCGCCAGCTGGGGCTGGCCAGAGCAGGGCTGGCCAATGCCCATCCCTGTGCACTGGGGCTGGGCCATGGCTGGGCCCCACACTTGGATGGGCACTGGCTTCAAGGAGGAGGAGTTGGGGAGCTCCTTCCTGCCTGGGGCTCCATTCCCAAGCTGCTCTTCCTGGCTCAGATCCTGCAAAGTGTGAGCAAGAATGGAGGGGTCTGGAACTCTCCTGGAGCTGCCATCCCTCAGTACAGGACCCCCTTGGCCAGCATGTGCCCCCCCCAGGACAAGATCTCCCCAGGACAGGACCCACCTCTCCTTGTGACACTCAGCACAAACGGCCTCTTCCTTCTGCTGCAGGAGAGAGAAAGGGAAAGTGTTGGGGGGGGCACAGCTGGACACTCCCATCCCCCACAGCCTCCCACCCCTCCCTGCAGACCCCTCACCCCTGCTTCCCCCACCCTGGGGTTCCCCCAACCCCTTCCCTGCTCAGGTGCTCCCCAGGACCATCAAGGCATGGACTGGGGAATTGTGAAATTGAGGAGAAAAAGGAAGGAAATGAAAGTTAAGAGAGGAAAACGCCCCTGGTGGGTGGAGGAACACAGACCTGGAGCTTTTTGGAACCATGTGGGGTGACCTTCAGGCCACAACCACCTCAGAGGGCTGTGCTGGGCCCTGGGTCACCCCAAATTCTCAGGCACCCAAGGAAGGAGCTATGACCCACGGGCTCACCCAGCCACTGCACATCCCTAGGACCCCCATTCCCCAGGGACCTGAACCATGGGACACCCATTCCTTATATTCCCCCTCCCTGGGACCCCCATCTCATGACTGTCATTCCCCAGGATCTTCATAGCCCAGGAGCCCCATTCGCAAGGAATCCTCTCCCATTCATTCCATCTCTTATGACTCCCCTTCCCTGAGGACATTGATTTTCCCAGCATCCTCAATTCCCACATGTGCAAAACAAGGTTCACTTTCTTTGTAACTCTTAAGAAATAGGTTCAATAGAAAATAAGACAATTAGGAGATAGAAAAAAGGCAAAGTACAGTCATCTGAGTGACTTGGCCTTCAGCCAAGTCCACAACCTGCTGTATCAGAGACATTCTTTAAATGCCCTTTCTATTGTATCAATTTGTTGAACATTAATATTTTTCCATAAACTAGTTTCCATATTCCAAGAACTGATTAGCATGGTCCCTCCTTGGGTCCACCTTTTTAGAGCATGTGTGTTTCTTGGCTGTGTCTTCACTATCACCTCCAGCTTTGGCCTTGGTCCATACTGTCTTCAGATGGCAGATGCTGATAGTTGGTATATCAATAGCAAAGCCTTCTTTATATGTTCACTTGATGTTATCCTGACCAAACAGACAGTTTAGGCATACTTATATCAACTACTACCACTATGTCTAATCTTCTTTTACTAATAGCAGAAATAAAATACTTATATCCTATATTCTTACCACAACATTATTAATCATATAGCACACATCTTGCGAAAAGCCAATTTTATAATATACATTTATAACATGTACCTTCCCATTGTATTGGTGAAATACATATTGAAGAAAATAATACATATTCAGTCTTTTGAGTTTACATCTTCCGGGAATTCTTTTGCTTGGTTTGACCCTTGACTCCTTTTCTCAAAGTACACGCCTGTGCTGGTTTTGCATTGATTGAAGAAAAGCTTTGGCAACACCAATCAGTGATTAGCTTTGAATATTGACAACCTGTGGAACCAATTCAAGAGCTAGATATGCCTGTGTGGCCACAGAGGTTGAAATCAGAAGAATCCCGGGAAAAGTTCTCTTTCCTTCCCGCCTGGGCAGAGGTCACCAGGTGCCGGCGGGGTCGGCCCCGCTCCGCCGCGTGGCCCCCGGGCCTGGTGCAGCCTGGCCGGGCTCTGCCGCTGCTGTAGCCTTGGCAGGGCTGGGCCCGGCGGCTCCCGGGCAGGGCAGGGGAGGAGAGAATGCCCCGTCCCGGCCGGATCGGGCCTCCAGCGGCTGCTGACATCCTGCCGCTAAAGCCGCCCCCATGGCGGCCCCGGGAGGCCTCGCAGGGCCGGGCCGGGCCCCCAGCGCTGCCAGGCAGAGCAAGGGGGGGAAGCCCCCCAGCGCGGCTTTGGGAGAATTCTTTACTAGGAACAGCTCCAGCCACCGTCACCAAGAGCCCTTGCGGAGGGAGAGGCCCCAGCAGCTCCAGAGATCTGGCGGCCAAGAGCAGGGGCAGCTCTGCAGCCGTGCAGAGTGGCCCCGCAGCTGAAAATTCAATGCAGCCAGAACCCCTGAGATCCTGGCCCAGCCCCGGCACGGCCTGAATTTACCACCTTCGGCCCCTGCCCGGGAGAACCATCACGGCCTCTGCAGACCTGGGAGAAGGGTAACTCTTTCTGTGCACAGATGGAACTTGCAAAGCACTAACCTTTCTCTGAGTGAGAGAAAAGCCAGTGTGAGAAACATGTAAAGAGACACTATGAAGATTCAGGCTCAGTTGAGGAAAAGTCGTATCTTAAATGAGGAGATGGAGAAGATGCCTTGCTTTTTGGGCTGAAAGTCTTCTGTAAGCCATGGTTAAGCAACTGTAATATGCTAGAATATCCCTTTAAACTGTGGAACAAATATGCTTTTGGGAGGATTACGAGAGTGTTTAAGATGTAGAGATAAGCAAAGGCATTTGTGATGGGCTAAGTAAATATTGAAATAGCTGTGGTCTCATGGAGAATTTTGAAGAGAGGAAGATAAAGATAGAAGCCCTCTGCCCCCAGGGAAAAAAAAGACCCCTGTTCCTTTAGATGATTTTAGAGATAGTGAAGAAAACCCTTTGCTTTTGGAGCTGTTCATCTTTAAAACTGATACCCCATGAGTATGCATGAGTCCATGGCCCATATGTAGCTGTGGGAAAGGCTGCGTGATGTGGGAAATCCAC
Organism: Zosterops lateralis; assembly: GCF_965231275.1. Taxonomy (NCBI): domain Eukaryota; kingdom Metazoa; phylum Chordata; class Aves; order Passeriformes; family Zosteropidae; genus Zosterops; species Zosterops lateralis. Next base: position 3,325,730 of record NC_139787.1, read on the forward strand.
AACTGCAGATTTTCCCTGGGCGGCTGCTTTTGTGAGAGTTAAAAGCCACAAGCCACATGATCATTCTTGCTCAAAAATACCATACCAACCAAAAGAGATTTCTCTCTCTAAATGGACTGATTAAAGTGCTACAGACCTAGAGTTCTGAGTTTTGTCTTTATACGTTATCTGTGAGAAAGAGAAGAAGCTCTGGGGTGATAGAGAACTGTTTTGAAAGTTTTATTCTGATTCCTATTAATTTTTTTCCCTCTTCTAGTTCTGGTAATAAACCCATCGTTATACCTTTTAACTTTGAGCCTGCTTTGCCTTTCTCCTAATCCTATCTCCCAGCAGAAAAAGAGTAAATAATTCTGGTACACACTCAGACCACTACACTAAATTTAGCAAACAGGAATTGGGGAACCTGAAACCACTACAGCCAGTGGTGTCCTGTCCTGGGAGAAGGGCAGGGAGGGCTCAGTCTGTGAGGGCCGTCACGGCCAAAACTGACTTGGCTTGGAGAAATGAACTGAATTTATCATTCATCAGTTCGGAGCTGAAAAAGGAGAAGTGAGACATGTCTGAAAAAAAACCTTCTCCTCTTAGAAAGTGCTCCAGTGGGGGCTTCTCACGGGCTCACAGCCCCCTTCGGGCATCCCCTGCTCGGCCGGGGGCACCTGCAGGGCTGCAGGGGGGTCTCTGCTCCCCGGGGACCCCCACGGGCTGCCGGGGAATCTCCGGAGCCCCTCGTGCCCCTCCCTCCTCCCTGCAGGGCTGTTCCTCCCACAGCCTCGGGCTCCTCTCGGCTGCCGCAATTCCATCTCCGCCATCCCTTGGATTTGCCCTTCCCAACACTGGGCGGCCCCAGCCCCTCCCCGCTCCCCCCGCCTGTCCCGGGGCGCCCCGTCAGTGCCCGGAGCTGTCGGTCCCGTTGCCACGGCAACAGCCGGTCCCAACACACGGCGACAGTGGCCTCGGACACGCTGTCACAGCCGCTGGGGACACAGGGCCACCGTCGGTGCCCGCAGCCCGGGACAGTCCCGGCCCCGGTAGCGCGATGGCAGCCGCGACGTGCGACAGTGACCCGAGGGCAGGACTCGGCTCCCGCAGTGCCGGGGGCTCCTCCCCGGGCTCCCTGGTCCCCTCGGCCCTCCCGGCACCTCCCTCCCGGCGCCCCCCGCCCGCCCCAGGGCCGGGCCCGGCGGAGGCTCCGCAGCAGCTCCGGGGCTCAGACGCCGCTCGGGGAGCGCCGGGTGCGGGGCTTTGGGCACCGGGGGGCACCGGGCAGGGCTGGGCCGGGGATGGGCTGAGCTGGGCTCGGCCCGAGGGGCTCGGCAGCTGCGGGATCGGTGCCCGTGGCCACGGGGCGGCACCGCCGCAGGTCCCCGAGCCCTTGGCCGGTGACACCCAGAGGGGACAAACAGGGAGCGGCAGCTCCTTCCCCTGTGCGGGGCAGCTGCGAGGGAACCAGTCCGGAAATGCCCCAATTGATCGTTTTGTCCCTGTCCCCAAGGGACTGAGAGAGCCCCAAAAATCCTGCAAATCCCACACGGATCTGCTCAACAACCTGACCGGGACCCTCCTCCGTCCGAGCTGACCTGGCACAGCTGAACAAACAAAAACCATTTCTCCCGGTTTAATCAAAAAGCTGCGTTTTGGGTGCAGTGGGAGGGACAAGGGTCCTGTGCCCCCTGGCACTGGGGGAGGGAATGGGGAGCCCCTGGGGGTACTGGGAGCACTGGGAGCTCTGGAACGGGGAACTCTGGGCAGCCCCACATGGGACCCCCTACTCGTGGCCACCCCCGGGCACGGTGGGCACCCACAGGAGCGGGGGGGGGACACACACGGGGGGTGGCCTTGGGCAGGAACCTCCAGTGCCCTCAGTGTCCCCAGTGTCCCAGCACGTTCCCGTAGATGTCACAAGGGTCCCGCTGTCGCCTGTGGGGTCCCGGCAGCTCCGCGTAGGTCACCTGGGGGGATGTGGCACGGGGGGGCCCTGCGAGAGACACTGGTTGTGGGGACCTGGTGGGGGGTGACACCCGTGGGTGACGTGTCCCTGTGTCCCACCCTGTACTCACCCCCTGCCCGCTCGGTGCTCACGACGTGGGTGTACAGCACCTCCCCCTCCTCTGGGGGGGCCGGGGGATCCGGGGGGGCCCTGCGGGGATAAGGGGGTGTCTGTGGGGGTGCGAGAGGTTTGCAGTGAGGGTAAAATGGGGGGTCAGACCTGGAGCCCCCCACTCACCTTTCCTGCTGCTTCCTGAGGGCTGCAAAGGGAAGGGGGAGGGGTGACTGTGGGGTCCTCAGAGCCCCTGAACACCCTCAGGACCCCTGACTGCCCCCAGGACCCTCGAGTATCCCTTAAACCACAAAAAACCTTGAACAACTCCTTGAACCCCTGAACCCCCAGAACCCCCAAACTTCCCCCAAACCCCTGACAGAACCCCCGTATCCCTGCAGGACCCTCCAGGACCTCCCCAAATTCCCCAGGACCCCCAGCTGAGGTCTCTGGGGGCTCAGCTTCGCCCGAGTCAGGAGCTGTTGGTGACACTGTATGGCCCCTGTACTCTGGGGGGGCTTCACCCCAATCCCTGGGACCCCCATCCCCCCTCATTGTCACCCACCCAGGTGGTGCCTCCGGTGCCAGCCCATGATGACAGCCACGAGCAGGACCAGGAACAGGAGGGACCCACCGACCCCTGCGGCCACTGCTGGGGACAGAGGGGGACACAATGGGGTCACCCTGAAGCCCAAAGGCCCTGCACCCCCCGTGTGACCCCGTGTGAGCCCACCTGTGACCCAGGGTGGGCCAGGGGTCACCTCCAGGGCCAGCTCAGGGCTGAGTGCCCGGAACACACGATGCCCATCCTGTCCCAGCTGGTTGGTGGCCACGCACTGGTAGGTGCCCGAATGTCCCACATTGACATGCCCAAGCTCCAGGATGGCACCCTGGGCCACCTTCTGCCTGTCATGCAGCCAGGTGAAGGTGACAGGGGCTGAGCCCACCTGCACTGAGCAGTGCAGGGTCACGGGGTCACCTGTGTGCACCAGGTGTGACAGGGGACTGGGGGTGATGGTGGCATTGGCCACGGGCACTGTGGGGACACAGATGGGGCTGGAACCTGGCGAGGTGGGATGGGGGTGCGTTGGGTGGGGTCAACCCCTGCTCAAGGGTCCTCTCACCCAGGACAGTGACATTCAGGCGGAAACTCTCCGCCACGCTGTCCCCGTTGCTGAGCTGGCAGTGATAGATGCCGCTGTCATTGTCCCTAAAGTGGCACAGCTCCAGGCGGGGACTGGTGCCCAGTGATGCCTCCGGGCCCTCCCAGTGCCAGGTGAAGGACAGGGGACGTGTCCCTGTGGTCATCTCACAGCTCAGTACCAGGCAGTCCCCCAGTGCCACCTGTCCTCTGGGGGGCTGTGCCCACACGGACACCCAGGGGATTGGGATTTCTGCAGGAGGGAGCAACAGCAGAGGACAGTGAGGGACACGGCGGGGAGGGGTGTCATGGAGAGAGGCAGGGGGACTCCAGTGAGGAAGAAGGATGGCAGAGCTGGGGGGAGGCCTGGAAAGGAATCCCAGGGAAGGTGTGGGGCCCAGGAAGGGGATGGTGGGGCCTGGGGACCGTCTGGGGAGATCGGGGAGGGGTGGGGTTGACTCAGGGATGGGCGAAGCGATCCAGTGAGGGATGAGGAGATAAGGAGAGGGACTAAAGCAGTGATGGGGGGACATAGAAAAAGTTTACAGGAAAGATGGGGGTACCCACGTAGGGCTGGAGGATCTGGTGAGAGACCCAGAAATGGATGAGGAACCCGTGGCAGGGATGGTGGGTCTGGGCAGTAATGGGTGTCCTCAGACAGGGCTGGGGGTCGCCAGATGGGGTTGAGTGTCCCTAACCCTGTGGGGGTGAGGCTCACCGTGCACTGTCACTGTCACAGGCGCTGACTTGTGCTGCTCCAATGACCTTGATACCAGGGAGTCAAACTGACCCCGGCAGTGGAAGTCACCGCTGTGGTGCAGCTGCAGAGGGGACAGGGACAGCTCGGTCCCATTGGGGGACCTGCTCACCTCCTCGTCCCAATGGTAGAATCGCACCTGGGTGACTGACCTGTTCCCCCAGCCCCGGCAGCGCAGTGTCACTGTGTCCCCCTCCAGCAGCAGCCGCGCCAGCACCTGCAGCACCAGCCAGTCTGGGGGATACGGGGGTCCTGTTACACCGGGAGGGGGGTCCCGTTTTTGCAGGGAGCCCCCATTGAGTCACACCCAGAGCACCAGGGGTCCCCAGTTCCACAAACAGGGTCCCCCTGCACTGGGATGCTCTGGGATGTCCCCGTGTGCAGGGGACGGGCTCTGGTCACACCAGGAGGTGACCCACAGAGTGGAGCCCACACAGAGCCCTCGGGGTGCTACAGGTGCCACCCTGGGGACACCCAAACCCCCGTCACCATGTGAGACTTTCACAGTGGGGCTGCGCCAAGTGCCAGGTCTGTCACACGTGTAGTTGCCACTCGCGGGGACAGTGATGTTGTCAGGTCCCTCTTTCCACCATTCCTGCCCATCCTTGTACCAGGTGGTGGCACCAGCAGTCCCCGAGCCCTGGCAGGTCAGTGTCACCCAGTCCCACTGCACCGCTGGGATCCAGGGGGGCTCCACCAGGAGCTGGGTGGTCTGGGCACCTGTGGGTGACAGGGGACGCCAGCCTGCCATGGCCACCACAGGGCTGAGGAGAGCGGGGTGGGGACATGGCATCCCCCACGGACTCACCAGCGAGGCCGAGGGTCTGGGCTGGAAGGGAGAAGGGACAGGGCTGGGTGGGGGTGGCCCCATGGGGAGAGAGGTGTGGGGGCCTGGGGTGTGGGGGCTGTCCCTGAACTGTCAACAGGAGGACACTGGTGTGGCACAGATGTCTTGGAGATTGAGGAACTGCAGGCACCCCATGGTCAGGTAGGACATGAGGACATTGTGGACACCCCAGGCATGGGGACCCCGTCCTGGCACAGGTCACCCCCACCAGCCCCACGATCTCTGTCCCCATGGCCGATCTGCATGGTGCTTGTCCCCTTCTCCCTGTCCCTGCATCCCTGTCAGTCTGTCCCTGTCCTCACAGCTGCACCAGTCCCATAATTCCTCTGCCCACATTCCGGTCCCTCCAGTCCTGTCCCTGTTCTCCTGTCCCCACAGCCACCCCACAACCCCGATCCCCTCATGCACTGGCCCTGCTGGCCTTGGGGTCCTCAGGGGACCCTGCAGCCACCCTGTGCCCCCTCCACTCTGGTCTCTGCCTCACCAGGGTCCATCCCCAGGGTGTCAGGTCCATGTCTGGGGCACTCACCCCACAGGAGCAGCACCACCTTCCCGGCCATCCCCATGTCTCTGACCATCCAGGCTGGCTGTCACTCGCAGTAAGGGGTGGCTGTCCCCTGGGTGGCAGCTTTTCCGAAGAACGGGGAAGGAAGTGAGGTCAGGCCGTGTCCCCAACGTGGCTGTGGCCTTTGTTGGGGGCAGGGTGGCCACAAGCTCAGGACGGGCTGCGGGCTGGGTGGGGACAAGGCTGGGTGGCACAAAGTGGGATATGGTGATATCAGGAGTGGGGGCTCAGGGGGTTTGGGGACCCTGGGATGGGGTACCTGGGGAATGGGGGTCATGAGAAGGGGGAGTCACTGTCAAAGGGGGTCCCTGGGGCTGGGAGGCCTCAGGGCTGGGAGTCCCATGGGAACGTGGGCTCCAGGGATTTGGGATCATGGGATGGGTGTGCCAGGGATGGGGTGCGGGGGCAATGGAAGGTCCCATGGGAATGGGGTTTTCAGGGGAGAATCAAGATCCTGTGGGAATGGGAATTTCGGGGAATGGACTGAATGGGAGAGGGTTCCTTGGGAATGGGGCTCCTGGGCCATGAAGATCCTGGGGAATGGCAGTCCTGGGATGGGAGTCCAAGGGAGAGTGGGACATAAGGAATGGGGGCCCCATGGTTCAGGTCCCTGGGCAATGGGGGTCCCAGGGATGTGCAGTGTCTGGGTGGGCACAGGGGTCACAGCTCCTTCTCTGGGTGGCTCAGATTTTGGGGTGACCCAGGGCCCAGCACAGCCCTCTGAGGTGGTCGTGGCCTGAGGGTCACCCCATCTGGATTCCAAAAGGCTCCAGGTCTGTGTTCGCCCATCCCCCCAGGGGCTTTTTCCTCTCTTCATTTCCATTTCCTTCCTTTTCCCCCTCAATTTCAAAATCCCTCAGTCCATGCCTTGATGATCCTGGGGAGCACCTGAGCAGGGAAGGAGTTGTGGGAACCCCAGGGTGGGGGAAGCAGGGGTGAGGGGTCTGCAGGGAGGGCTGGGAGGCTGTGGGGGATGGGGGTGTCCAGCTGTGCCCCTCCAAAACTTTCACTTTCTCTCTCCTGCAGCAGAAGGAAGAGGCCGTTTGTGCTGAGTGTCCCACGGTGGGATGTGTCTGTGCTGGGGGAATCCTGTCCCGGGGGGGACACATGCTGGCCAAGGGGATCCTGTCCTGGGGGATGGCAGCTCTGGGAGGGTTCCAGACTTCTCCATTCTTGCTGATCCCCTGCAGGATCTGAGCTGGCAAGAGCAGCTTGGGAATGGAGCCCCAGGCAGGAAGGAGCTCCCCAACTCCTCCTCCTTGAAGCCAGTGCCCATCCAAGTGTGGGGCCCAGCCATGGCCCAGCCCCAGTGCACAGGGATGGGCATTGGCCAGCCCTGCTCTGGCCAGCCCCAGCTGGCAGCCAGGACCTGAGCGTCCCCCTTGTCCCCTTGGCTTTGATTCTGGCAGCTTTAGAGCTGCTGCAAAGGTGAGAATTCTGTGGCAGGAAAAGGCCTGGCTGTGGTTTGCTCAGCCCTGCAAGAAGCACAAAAGCCAATGGGAGCCCAAGCAGTGGCTCTGTGAGGGCCTTTGATGGGTGTCAGAGCAGGGCTGGCTGGAAACAGCCCCTGCAGGGGCAGCTGTGAGGGAACCAGTCCAGAAATGCAGCAATTGATCATTTTGTCCCTCTCAGGAAGGGGCTGAGAGCGGCCCAGAAGTTCTGCGAATCCCACACCCATCTGCTCAACAACCTGGCTGGGAATCTCTACCTTCCTGTCTCAGATTTGCAGCCCTTTGGAACCTCCTGGAAAGAATATTTGGGGTTCTGGTTGGGGCCAACAGGCACGGGGAAAAATGTGTGGAAATATTTCCAGTGGCTCTGCCCCACAGTCATGGTGTGGCTATGGTGAGTGACCCTGGCTGGATTCCAGGTGTCCCCAAACTGCTCCATCCCTGCCCTCCTCACCTGCACAGGGCACGGGGAATAGACAGGGCTCTGCCCTGCCCCTGCCCCGCCCATTCCTGGGCACCCCCCGAGCTGGGTCACTGAAACGCTCTGCCAAACCAGGTACTGAGTTGCCAGGTGACCTGAACTCCCACCTGGGGAGAGGGCCCTTGGTGTCCCAAGGGCTTCAAAGGCAGAGCATGAGGTGGCCCTGTGTCTGACCCTGCCTTCTCTTGGAGTGTCTGTCCCATCCACACTGGAACCCAGGAGCTGGCAACTGTCTTGGTTTAAAAGAGACATGTCTGCCACTGGGTGGCCTCACGCCTCTCATGTGGTGAAAGTCTGTCCCCTGCACTCAGGGACATCCCAGGCCATCCCAGTTTGATGTGACTCCCATGGAACACCTGTGCCATGGGGTTGCTCCTGTTGTCCTTGGGATTGTCCTGCACAATGGAGACTCCACCCTGATGTCCCCAGTGCCATGGGCACCCACCTTGGACCTGTCTCCAGCACCTGAGTGCAATGGAACCCTCCTGTCCCACAGACCAGCTGGTGCTGCAGGTGCCAGCACAGACACTGCAGAAGGGGGACACGGTGACACTGCGCTTCCGGGCCATGCAGGACATGTCAGTGTCCTGGGCTGCAGTGTAGGATGTACACAAAGTATTTATTCTATCACCATCTTCATGAACTATTAAACCAAGTAGGGTAGTGTTCTAGTGTTCCCAAGCCCCTGCCTTTGGGGTGTCTTCTGCTAATGGCCCATCAACGCCTTGTCCAGGACTCACAGGTAACTCCCTCCAGGAGTTATCTCTGTTTAATGGGCCATCAAGGACCCACTTCACACTCCTCATCCCATTGTGAGATGCTCCACCCAAGGGGAGGAGACAAGTATTCTCACCTGGATATAAAGTGCGATTTGGAACAGTACAAGCAGCCCTTACCTACTGGATTCCCAGAGGACCAGAGCTCCCAGACCTTTCTACAGGATCACTGCTTCAGGAAGACCACCTCATCTGGACTGCTTACATCATCCTGCTCAGGTTGTATGCTGACTCTTTCAGTGCTCCTTTGTGTTATTGCATTTATTTTATTTTATTTTTACCTTTTTACCTTTCTTCTTATTAAATTGTATTTCTCACTTGAAGCTTCTCACTCGTTTTGCTTTCAAGCCATGACAGTCAATCAGCAGGGTGTGATTTTTCAAGGACAGGAAGGATCCATGTGGATTCCTCAGAGGGACAGAGGGACTGGGCTCTTCCTGTCCCCCCTGCAGCTAAACCACAGTGGCCGCTACCACTGCAAGGCTTCATTGAGTTTTGGGCCATCACTGTCAGCACCAGTGACAGTGACAGTGCTCGGTGAGCACCCCATGGCTGGAACTCCAAGATCCTGACACCCCCAAAGCCCCTTCCCAGTGGACTCAGAGTCACAGTCCTCACCTCCCCTCTCCTTCCCAGTGCTCTTCACAATGCCAGTACTGGAGGGTTCCCCTGATCCCACCAAGGGGTCCCCCCTCAATCTCAGCTGCCTCAGCAGCCCCAGACCCCTGTGGCCCCCAGCTCCCCTCCTGCACCTCTTCTACCAGGACGGGCAGTTGGTGGGGGGCCTGCTGGGACACCCCGGGGCTCCTGCTACATCTGCAGAGTTTCTGTTCCTTTTTGTTTTGCCACTCTGGGGTCTGCTCACCTCTCCCATTCCAGCTTGCTGCTTCCGAGGTTACCCAGGGAAAGTCAACTTCCATTAACTTGTTTCTCACAATATAGACTAGTACAGAACTGTTATTCCTCTTCCCATATCTTTTCCTGAAAGCTCCTTGATTTCAAAGTTATAATAATTTGAAGGGAAGGGGATCATCTTTTCCATTCCAAGGGAGGTTCCCACTGTCCTTGGCAGACATCTGTCTTTCAAACCAAGATGTATTGGCGGCTGAAAATAGAAGAATCCCGTTCCTAAAGCCTGACAGAGCTGAACAAAGAACAACATTTGTGTCAGTTTAACAAAAAAGCTGCATTTTTGTGCCAGGAGCAGGAAAACAGGTCCTGTGCTGTAGCCCTGGTTTGTGCCTGAGATGTTTTTAGTTTTCTGAAATTCCTTTCCCAGGGAATTTTCTGTAAACAAGAGACATGTTTTTGAAATGGCAAATTGTTGACATTTCTTTCCCTTGGAGGGACTTCTTCTTGATGTCCCTCTGGTCTGACCAATGTGATTGAAGAAGTTTGTATTTGTTTCACCAATCAAATTGGTCTGTGTAGAATAGTATAAAAAGGGAGACACATCCCAAGAATAAAGGAGTCATTTTCAGCTTTTTGAAGTCAGATTCTTTGTGTCGTTGTGGTGTACAACAGCGTCACTGTGCTCCCTTGGAACTGGGATGGGCAGTGGAGAGCCATGTAGTGTACTGGGAGCACTGGGAAGGGGATTGCAGGAGGGCATGGGGAATGAGAGGAATCCATCTGATTTTCATTTATGTCTCAACATACGCTGTACATGAGCAAATAAAAGCAGTTAACTGTGACACAACAGGAGCCATTTTGCTTTGGGTTTCTTGGGTGGATCAGGGGCTTGCTTGGTGGATCAGCTTGGTCCTCCTCCCCACTTCACCTTTTGCTCCTGGTGGTCCTTCTCTGTCTGCACCCGTTCTTCCCTGCTTTGCTGCTTCTGTGAGGCAGCTCATTCCTGTCATGACCTGGTGCTCCACTGCTTCCCCAGCCTGGTGCTCCACCACTTCCCCAGCGGAGCAGAGGCTGCCTGCACACACCTGCTGCCTTTGCCAATTTGCCCGTGTTCCCACAGCAACGAGCCTGCTGCACCCCAGTCCCTGCCCATGGCAGCCATCCCATGGCCACCAGTGCCACAGCACCAGCCCACAGCCAGCCCACAGCCATCGCTCACCAATGCCAGAGACACGCAGGTGCCACCACTTGGAAATCACACCCAGCCACTCACAAAAGCCACGAGGGCTCACCACGCTCACACTCCATCTGCTGAGTGATGCCAACAGAGCACCCGGGGTTCCTGTGGTAACGCTGTGTCTGTCGTCTGTTTCTCTCTCTGTCTCTCTTTTTCCATCTCTACTTTCTCTTCTAATCCCCCTTCTATAAGAACACTTAGCCTCCTTTATCAATAAACAGTTCTCAGATATAATATTGCCATGTTTGTGCTTCATTTTCATCCAAGAAATTGATCAGAAAGAATCCTCCCTGACTGCCCCTTTTACAGCAGGATGGGCCAGGGGAATGGGGAATGTGGGAAACCCCTGGGTGTGCTGTGAGCACTGTGGGGAGAGAATGGGGAAGCCACTGAGGGTACTTGGAGCACTCGGATGGGGACTGAGGAGCCCCTGCAGGTACTGGGAAGGGGATGGGGGAGCCCCTGGAGGTACTGGAATGGGAAATGGGGAGCACAGGGTGCCCTGTGTAGCCTCCCCCTGACTCATGACCACCTCCCTTGGAAGGAAGGGCAACCACAGGAGCCATGGAGGGAGCACTCCCAGTGTCTCCCAGTGCCTCCCATTTCCCAGAGTGTCACAGCTTTTATTTCAGATTGTCATAGATGTCACAGGGTTCCCATGGCTGCCCGTGTGGCCCCTGCAGCTCAATGTAGGTTGCCTGAGGATCCTCCATGGGGGGTGCCAGGGGCTCTAGGTGGGGGCCTGTGGGGATAAAGAGGTGTATGAAAGGAGATGGGAGGTGCTGGGAGGTTGGGTGAAAGGTTTATCATGGCTGGAGCCTGCACTCACCTTTCCTGGTGCTTCCTGGCATCTGCAAAGGAAAACTGGAGGGGTGATTTTGGAGTCCCAGGAGCCCCAATCCACCCATGGGAATCCTGAACCACCCCTAGGCCCTCAATTCCCCCCAGGTCTCCCCAGTATCCTGGTGCCCCTCAGAAACCCAGAACCACCCCAGTTCCCAGAGTACCCTGACCCCCTAAAACCCCAAACCTGGCAGGGAGGGGGACCCTCTGAATTTCCCAAAAATCTCTGATAGAATCCCCAATTACCCTGCACCACCCTGCAACACCTCCCCAGACACCTCAGGGCCCTGAGCCGAGGTCACTGGGGGATCAGTCTTTCCCAAGTCAGGGGCTGTGGGTGCCCCCCCATGGCCCCTGTATTCTGGGGGCCTTCCCACCACTCTCCAGGACCCCCCTCCCCCATTGTCACCCACCCATGCGGTGCCACCAGTGAAAGGCCATGATGATACCCATGAGCAGGACCAGGAACAACAGGGACCCAACGACCCCTGCAGCGACTGCAGGAAATAGAGGGAGACACACTGGGGTCACCAGGGTCACCCCAGAGGTTCTCCAGTCCCACTGACCTCGTGACTCCACCTCCTGCGCCAGCCAGTTCCATTTGCTGACCCCACCTGCACCTCCATGTCCCCACGATGTCACCTCCAGGGCCAGCTCAGGGCTGAGTGCCCAGAACACGCGGTGCCCGTCCTGTCCCAGCTGGTTGGTGGCCACGCACTGGTAGGTGCCTGAATGTCCCACATCGACATCTCTGAGCTCCAGGATGGGACCCTGGGCCACATTCTGCCCATTGTGCAGCCAGGTGAAGGTGACAGGGGCTGAGCCCACCTGCACTGAGCAGTGCAGGGTCACGGGGTCACCTGCGTGCACTTGGTGTGACAGGGGACCAGGGGTGATGGTGGCATTGGCCACGGGCACTGTGGGGACACAGATGGGGTTGGCACCTGGTGAGGTGGGCTGGGGGTGGCATGGGTGGGGTCACCCCCAGCCCAAGGGTCCCTCACACCGAGGACAGTGACAGTCAGGGGAGCACTCTCCTCCACACTGTCCCCATTGCTGGCCCAGCAGTGATTGTGGCCGCTGTCATTGTCCCTAAAGTGGCGCAGCTCCAGGTGGGGGCTGGTGCCCAGCGGTGCCCCCGAGTCCCCCCAATGCCAGGAGAAGGACTGGGGACCTGTCCCCATGACTCCCACCCAGCTCAGCACCAGGAGGTCCTCCAGTGCCACCTGTCCCCCGGGGGGCTGCACCCACAGAGACACCTGCAGGGAGAGGGGGACACCAGGGGACAGTGAGGGACACAGGGGAGGAAAGGATGGGCAGAGAGAGGCAAGGGGACCCCAGTGAGGAAAGGGGAAGGCGTGGAAAGGACGGTTGGGGGATTCAGGGATGGGACACCTGGAGAGGGATGTGGGGGGACCCCAGGGAGGATTTGGGGACTCAGGGAAGGGATGGTGGGACCTGGGGACTGTGGGGGGACATCAGAGTAGGGTGGGGTTGACTCAGGCATGGGCAAAGCAACCCAGTGAGGGATGGGGGGATACGGAGGGGGACTCGAGCAGTGATGGGGGGACATAGAAAAAGTTTACAGGAAAGATGGGGGTACCTACGTAGGGCTGGGGGATCTGGTGAGAGACCCAGAAATGGATGAGGGACCCGCTGCAGGGATGGGGGGTCTGGGCAGTAATGGGGGTCCACAGGCAGGGCTGGGGGTCCCCAGATGAGGCTGAGTGTCCCCAACCAGGGGACCCAGGGAGGCTGTGGGGATGAGGCTCACCGTGCATCATCACGTTCACCGGCGCCAACTTCTGCCACTCCCATGACCTTGATTCCCAGGAGTACATCTTGCCCCCACAGCGGTATTGGCTGCTGTGGTGCAGCTGCAGACAGGACAGGGACAGCGTGGTCCCATGGAGGGACCTGCTCACCTCCTCATTCACATGGTAGAATTGCACCTCAGTGACCGACATGTTCTGCTGCCATCGGCAGCGCAGTGTCACCGCGTCCCCCTCCAGCAGTGGCTGCGCTGGCACCTGCAGCACCAGCTGGTCTGTGGGACACGGGGGTCCTGTCACACTGGGGGGGTCCCATTTTCGCGGGGTCCCCCCACTGAGTCACACCCAGAGCACCAGGGGTCCCCGATTCCACAAACAGGGTCTCCTTGCACTGGGATGCTCTGGGATGTCCCCAAAAGAGGCTGGGGATCACCCCAGGAGGTGACCCATGGAGTGGAGCCCACCCAGAGCCCTCGGGGGGCCACTGGCGCCACACTGGGGACACCCAAACCCCCCTCACCATATGAGACTCTCACGCTGGGGCTGAACCCACTGCCAGGTCTGTAACACTGGTAGGTGCCAATCTCAGTGACAGTGAAATGGTTGAGTCCCTCCTGTCCCCATCGCTTCCCATCCTTGTACCAGGTGGTGGCACCGGCGGTCCCCAAGCCCTGGCAGGTCAGTGTCACCCGGTCTCACAGCACCGCCGGCATCCAGGGGGGCTCCACCAGGAGCTGGGTGGTCTGGGCACCTGCAGGTGACAGGGGACACCAGCCTGCCAGGGCCAATGTAGGGCTGGGGACAGCGGGGTGGGGACATGGCATCCCCCAAGGACTCACCAGCGAGGCCGAGGGTCTGGGCTGGAAGGGAGAAGGGACAGGGTTGAGTGGGGGTGGCACTGTGGGGAGAGAGTTATGGGGGCACGGGGTGTGGGGGCTGTCCCTGAACTGTCACCAGGGGGACACTGGTGTGGCACAGATGTCTTGGAGATTGTGGAACTGCAGGCACCCCATGCTCAGGCAGGACATGGGGACATTGTGGACACCCCAGGCATGGGGACCCGATGCTGGCACAGGTCACCCCCACCAGCCCCATGGCCTCTGTCCCCATGGCCCATCTGCATGGTGCTTGTCCCCTTCTCCCTGTCCCTGCATCCCTGTCACCCTGTCCCTGTCCTCACAGCAGCTCCAGTCCCATAATTCCTCTCCCCACATTCCGATCCCTCCAGTCCTGTTCCCCTTCTCCTGTCCCCACTGCAACCCCACGACCCTGCTCACCTCATTGCCCTGGCTCTGCTGCATTGGGGTCCTCAGGGTACCATGCAGCCCCCCCTGTGCCCCTCCCCCCCACTGGTATCTGCCTCACCAGGGCCCATTCCTCTGCCCAGAGCACTCACCCCACAGGAGCAGCACCACCTTCCCGGCCATCCCCGTGTCTCTGGCCATCCAGACTGGCTGTCACTCGCTGTCAGAGGTGGCTGTCCCCTGCGTGGTGGCTCTTCAGAAGAATGGGGAAGGAAGTGAGGTCAGGCTGTGTCCCCAACGTGGCTGTGGCCTTTTTTGGGGGCAGGGTGGCCACAAGTTCGGGACGGTCTGTGGGCTGGGTGGGGACAAGGCTGGGTGGCACAAAGTGGGATATGGTGATATCAGGAGTGGGGGCTCAGGGGGTTTGGGGACCCCGGGATGGGATACCTGGGGAATGGGGGTCATGAGAAGGGGGAGTCACTGGGAATGGGGGTCCCTGGAGCAGAGGGGACTCGGCTGGAGTCACAGGGGAACGTGGGCTCCAGGGATTTGGGATCATGGGATGTGTGTGCCAGGAATGGGTGCAGGGGGAATGGAGGGTCCCATGGGAATGGGGTTTTCAGGGGAGAATCAAGGTCCTGTGGGAATGTGAATTTCAGGGAATGGACTGAATGGGAGAGGGTTCCTTGGGAATGGGGCTCCTGGGCCATGAAGATCCTGGGGAATGGCAGTCCTGGGATGGGAGTCTAAACGAGAGGGGGACATAAGGAATGGGGGTCCCATGATTCAGGTCCCTGGGGAATGGGGGTCCCAGGGATGTGCAATGGCTGAGTGGGCCCGTGGGTCACAGCTCCTTGCCTGGGTGTCTCACATTTTGGGGTGACCCAGGGCCCAGCAGAGTCTGCATGTTGTAGATGAGCAATGGAATGGTTGGCTCTCAAAATTAGGGGATGAATATTATGTGTATGTTAAGAGATGTTTTATTAATGTATAGTTATGTTATTGTCGTAAGTCCTCCCATAGTCCTCTTTCCCCTGCCTCTTGTATTGCTGTCACGGGATTGGTTGTTGGGGCATTGGGGGAGGGGCTGGCTTGTCACTAGGAGGCGTGGCATGGCAACACCTGACCTCCAATCAAAATGCGAGAAAGTAGTCTCCACCAATGGACAGTGAAGAGAAGTTGACTGACAGGCTTTGGGAGGGGCCAAAGTTGGCTGATGTAACACCAGGAGTATAAAAGGCAGAGCAGATATTTTGTAGATGAGCACATGGTGGTTCAGTTCCATGCTCCCAGCGCTGCTCTTTCTCCTTATTCAGTCTTTTGTTGTCTTTTGTTAAGGTTTAATAAACGTCTGAAATTTTAAAAGTGTCTGTTGTTTCTGACAAATGAGGACTCAGTCTGGGATATACACCTTCTCTCTGTGGCCCTGGGAGTTTTCAAAACAGAAGCGCGCGCTGACGTGAGTTCAGTGACTCAGTCAGTTCCTCTTGGGACCATCGGTGATCACAGGTTGAAACGCTGGGGACAGTGGAAGACTGAAAAACAAAAAATTAAAAGTGGGAAGAGAAAAAGCCCCCTGGAGAGAAAACTGCAGATGATCTGGAAGACTGTGAGCATTTGCACATGTGTTGATCTGGAAGACTGTGAGCATTTGCACATGTGTGTGAACCCAGGAGAGTGTTTAGAGTGTGTGTGAGACTTGAAAGAATTGCTGGATTGAGAGAGACTCAAGATCACCTGGAGACACCAGGCTGAGAGTTACCAGTTTTATAGGGACTCAAGAGAACCTGGGGGCACCAGGTTGAAGGTCACTGCTTTTAAGGAGACTCAAGAGCTCCTGAGGATGTCAGGTTCAGAGTTACCGGATTTAGGTGGTGTCAGATCAGTAGTGGCCGTGCTTGTATCGGGAGGTTCCGAGCACACGGCACCGGCAGTGGAGGCAGCCAAGCGGCGCAGACCGCACTTGTCCAGGGCGAGGGGCCTCTGGCGGCAGGGGCGGCCAGGCGGTGCAGAGGAGCCGTGGGGGCCCACGTGGGGAGCGGCGAGTGGGGACCCGGCACAGGAACTCCCGGCACTCACCAACCCAGCGGAACTGACCCAGTGGGATGGGAGTCAGCAGATCACAGGAGAGTTGTTTATTTGCTTTTGTTTTCCAGGGGGAAGGTCAGGTTTGTTTTCCTCTTTCTTTTCTCTCCTTTTCTTTCTTTCCTTTTTTTCCCTTTTGTTTTCCTTCCAGCTGATTGGGAAGGTGGGCCTTGTTAGGTGGGCCTATGGTTGGCTGCTTGTGAAAGCAGGCCTTGTCAAGAGGGCCTGTGGTTAGCTGGTTGGGAAGGCAGGCCTTGTGGAGAAAGTCTGTGATTGGCTGGTTGGGAAGGCCTGTGGTTGGCTGGTTGGAAAGGCATGTTTTGTCAGGAGACCTGTGATTGGCTGTCAGGACAGGAATGGGACCAGGTAGAGAATCCCCAAGGAGAGAAGGAAGTGAAGAGAGGAACAAAGTCTCCACTGGGTTTGTCTACTGCCCAGGGGGCTGCAATGATAGGCAAGATGTAACCTGAACACCAAGAGTGAAAATAAGGTGTTGGGGGTTGGTTTCTTTTTCTTTCATTTTCTTTCCTGGTTACCTTTAGGACTTTTTCCCCATTGAGTTGCTAAGAAGTACTGATGGCTGTGTGCTTGAGATGGCAGGAGGGGAAAACTCTTGGCAGGGATGGGAAACTCTCACTCATTCAATCTGAGGTTTTAGACAGTGATGGTGGAGTGGCTGCCTGCGGAAAGGAACTCACTACTGTGGCAGAAGTCAAGCTCTGTCCTGTTTCTTAAGTGTGGGGTGAGCCTCTGCTCCTGGGACCAGCCAGTGAACTGGGATCTGGTTATCTCCTGCCTCCCTAAAACAGGGCCCTGTTGCTGTGCTGGGAGCAGGGTCACTGTTGTCCTGCCCCCAGCGCTTCTTGGGCACTGGTGTGAGTCTTTTCTCTACTCTGTAGCTCACACCTCCTTCCTGCTGAGACCTCATGCATGTTCAGCCTCAGTTCTGGAGTTTCTGATCCATCCCTTCCATCCCTTCCCATCTGGGCCCAGCCGCCATGACCACGTGCTCCCCCAGCCCGCCCCACAGCGCCCCCTGCAGCTGCAGAGGGATCATCACACCTGCCCCGCCCACCGGGAGCCACCAGTGCCCCTGCTGGCCGTGACCGGAACTGCACCAAAGGGGAAAGTGCCGCGCTCAGGGAAGCTGTTACGGGGTACTGGGTTCTGTTTATTATTAATGCTGTGGTTGTTGGTGGTTTTTTGCTTTGTTATACGTACTAGTAAAGAACTGTTATCCCTATCCCCATATCTTTGCCTGAGAGTCCCTTAATTTTTCAAAATTATAACAGTTTGGAAGGAGGGACTTTGCACTGTCCATTCCAAGGGAGGCCCTACTCTCCCTAGCGGACCCCTGTCTTTCCAAACCAAGACATGAGGTTATGCAGTATTGTGTAATAACATGGACTGAAAGGAAGATTTGAGTCCAACCAAGTGCACTAGCCTTGGTGTAAGTCAGAGAAAGAATGGATGCATCAAGTTTTAAACATCTATATACAACCCCAGTACAGATCAGAGAAAAGGGACTTTTCACTGAACAGTCCTTTTTGCCCTAGTCTCTCCATCCTGACGCTACACAGAGGCCTGAAGCTTTCCTCACCATGTGTGCCTGATCCCCAAGAAACTGTGAGCTACTCTCCACAAAAATAGGAACCACATGTACCCCCCCCCCCCCTCAGGTAAGGGGCATGAGGTGCCGCTTGACAAGACACAACAATTTACCTACACTGCCCTTTCTCTTCCTCTCCTAATGTGCACCATTCCTGCCCCAAAGGCACTGAGGGTGGAATATTGCCTACAGGGTAGCAAGCAGTACATGTCCAACCACTCTCTTTTCCAGAAGTGCTCTAGGAAGTGCTGTGCATGCATGTGCCAGTGTGTGTGACTCTGTGCCCGGGTGTGAGTCTGCACATGCTGTGCCTGTGTGTGCCAGTATGTGTGGCTCTGTGTCTGAAGCTGCTGGTGTGTTTTCTAGTGTGCCCAAATGTAAGTGTACACGTCCCACTTTGCACGGCTACTGATGTGCTCGTGTGCCCAGCACTGTGCACATGGACACCTCTGTAGTCCAGCTCTGACTAAGGAATGCTGTTTCTTTTTCTCTACTAGAGCTGGCTGCAGATTGTCTGTGGGATTATGTGTAAGAAATCCCTGTGTAAGATATGTATGTATATAACACTACACATATTAGTGTGAATAACTGTGTGTGTATGTGCAAGTGTATGTGTCATGAGTTAACACAGTTTGGTTTTAGTTAAAGGGGAAACAGTTTCCTGTAGGTACCTTGGAATTTCCTTTGGAAAGGACAGGGACCTATCAGAGGCCAATTTTTAGGTCCTGACATATTGTACAGCCACTGAGGAAGCTGGATGTGCTTCTGTGAATACACATATAAGTTGAGGAATCCTGGGAAACTTCTCTTTTTCCTTCCTGCCTTGGAACAGGTAACAGGGCTGGTCCTGCTCTGCCATGGGTTCTCCCCGGGCCTGGCCCAGCCTGGCTGGGCTCTGCTGCTGCTGCAGCCCCGGCGGGGCTGAGCTGGCCCTGGGCCCCATCAGCTGCCGGCAGGGGAAGGGGAGGCCCCAGTACTGACATCTAGCTGACTTTAAGACCTACCCCGCCACAGGCCAGGCTGAGAGAGATGTCTCCTCTGTCCCCCAGGAGCAGCTCTGAGCCCGGGCTGGGCCAGGCCCACCCTATGAGCCCGAGGGTTGGAGGGGGGAGGCATCCACCAGCCTGGCTCCTGAGATCCTGGCCGCCGTTCCTGAGCCTTCCCCCATCGGCGCGGCTTTGAAATCCACCATGAAATCCAACATGAAATCCAACAGCCCTGCAGCTACAGCAGCCACCCCCCAGCAGAGATTACATGACCATCTACAGGCCCGAGTGAGGTGTTAACTCTTTCCTAACACAGATGAAATCTACAAAGCACTAACCCTTCTCTGAGTGAGAGAAAAGTTAGAGTGGGAGACATGTAAAGAGACAGTATGAAGATACCAGTTGAATGAAAGAGAAGTTATATCGTAAGTGATGAGGAAATGGAAAAGATGCATTGGTATTTGGGCTGAAAGTCTTTTGTGAGCCGTGGTAGCAGAGTGTAATATGCTAGAATATTCCTTTAAACCGTGGAACAAATATGCATTTTGGGGAGGTAATGAGAATGTTGAAATTGTAGAGCTAAGCAAAAGCATTTATTGATGGACTAAGTGAATATTGTTATTATGAGAAGCTGTGATCCTATGAGAAATTAGAATAGAGAGAGCCAGAGATGAGATATGAACCCTCTGCCCCAGGGAAAAAGAGATCTCTCTTCCAGGAAATGAAGAAAACCCTTGGCTTTTGGTGCTGTTCATCTGTAAAAATGATCCCCAATGAGTTTACATGAGTCCATGGCCTATATGCAGCTGCGGGAAAGGCTGCGTGATATGGGAGGTTCACAACTGCAGATTTCCCCCAGGCGGCTGCTTTTATGAGAGATAAAAACCCCAAGCTGTTTCTTTCTTGTGGAATGTTACCATAACAGACCAAAAGAGACTTCTCTCTTTAAATGGATTGATGAAAGACCATTCTGTAAGTGGTACCAACCTAGAGTTCTGTGTTTTGTCTTTGCACATTTTCAGTGAGAAGAGAAAATGTAGAAGAAAGTGTTGAGGAAGGATGTTGGGACAACAGGCAGCTCTTCAAAATGCTGTTTATTGTATCACAGATGTTACAGCAGTCCTGGGTCCTGGGTGACAGAGCCATGCCTAAAGCTGCCAGCTACAGCTTTGCATGACTGGAGCCACTTTAGCTCTGGTTACAATGCATTATATAGTTTTCTTTCCTGAGCATCTTAATACATAAAAGCCAATCAGCATCACATACAATACCTTTACTGTGGAGAAGATAGCTGAGGAATGGGTAGAGGATAAAGGACACAATAGCTCTCAGACTAATATTGTAA
This sequence comes from Zosterops lateralis, assembly GCF_965231275.1. Classification (NCBI taxonomy): domain Eukaryota; kingdom Metazoa; phylum Chordata; class Aves; order Passeriformes; family Zosteropidae; genus Zosterops; species Zosterops lateralis. Next base: position 3,345,759 of record NC_139787.1, read on the forward strand.
CTAAAAGCTAAGACAAGGCCAGCATGAGGATGAGGGAGAGAAACTGAGATCATGAGAAAAGAGAAACTAAATGCTACAAAGCGATACAACTGTTGCAATATGCTGATATAACATGAAGTAAGCTATTGTGTAGTCACTACCAATCAAGAGCTTGGCTTTTGCAATATGTATGAACTAATTATTTAGAATATAAATGTAAGCGAGAAAACAAATAAAATCGAGCCCGATTGATCAACATCAGTTGAGTCAGTCTCCCTCCATCCAACCAATGGTGACCCCGACGTGATACGGCACCACGGTTGGAGGAGTAGGAGTTCAGGTCCTGCAAGCAGAGGGACGGCGAAAGAAGATCTTCCGCGCCCCGGTGCTCACATCGGTGAGGCCGGCAGAGAAACGGCGAAAGAAGCAATTATGCTTCCGCGCCCCGGTGCTCACATCGGTGGGGGCGGCAGAGAAACAGCGAAAAAAGAGCTTCCGCGCCCCGGTGCTCACATTGGTGGGGCCGGCTGATACGTGCTGCCGAAGACCTCTGGGAGCTGCATAGCGCTGACTAATATGGAGAGGCAAGCAGCATATAATTTATTTGCCTGTATGCTAGAAAAATGGCAAGTCCAGCGTATAGATATTAAAAAAGAGTTGCCAGGCTTGCTAGCATATGGGTATGCTAAAGGGTGCTTTATAAACCCCCATACAGTACATAAGCTTTCTAAATGGCAAAAATTTGGGGATAAAATATGGAAGGAAAGTTTAGATGATGATAAAACAGCTAAAAAGTTAAGAAAACAGTGGCGAGCAGTACATAATGCTCTGCTGCAACACCACGTAGTAAAATGAGCAGCTCAGCGGGCAGTAGTAGCCCAGAGAAAGAATCTGACATATTCATCAGAGCCAGACTTTCCCTTGCCTCCTGGATGTACAACAGTACATCTGCCTCCAGGGCAAATGGGTGCCACCAGAAGGGACAGGGTGGCTTCAGACTCTGTACCATCGGCTCCCCCAATGCCTCCAGTCACTGCGGGTCAGCTGACAGACTCATGTCCATTACCATGGACTGGGGAGAGCGATGAAACTATTCCGAAAGTTGAATCAGATTTGACAGTGGTAATAGCCAGGAATCGGAGGGAGGCATGGAGTGCATTAGCTAGAGAAGGAGTAGAACGAGGAGATGCACAGATGATAGAAGCAGAGAGCTCGATGGCATGCCCGGTGTTATATAATCCTGCACCGAGAGGAGGTGTCACTGCCCAATTGACTTCCCTTGATTGGAAATTACTTTCCCAATTGCGCTCCACTGTTAGCCAATATGGGGTAAACAGTGAGCCTGCTCGGCAAATGCTGGATTATATCTGGGGTACATATTTGCTGTTGCCAGCAGATTGTCGAGATATTTCTAAGCTTGTGTTTACACCCCACCAACTTTTGTTATTTCAAGCTCACTAGCAAGCCCTAACACAAGAGTCAGTTGCCACACAGAGACAACCTTGGGATCCTCTACATGGGGTCACCTTAGATAAATTGCCAAGAGCAGGCAATTAGATAAGAAGAGAGGCACAGACCCTGTTAGAACCGGAAAAATGTTGAGAGGTCATGAAGCTCGCTAGAGCTGCTATGGATAAGGTAAAAGATCCACATGGAACCTCTCTCTATATATAAGAATAAAACAGAGTAGAGAAAAACCATTAGGCAAAATTGTAGATCGACTAGTAGAGAAAATAGAAAAAGCTAGAGTGCCACTCTATATGCAAAAAGCTATGTTAAAACACTGTATACTTCAAAATAGTAATCAGGCTACAAAAAACCTAGTTAACACCTTAGGAGCTAATTGGTCTGTAGAAGAGGCTCTAGAGAAAGCAGCATTTGTACCCTCTGGGCCTCAGGCATTTATTGTCGAAGCTATTAAAAGGCTAGGTGAAACATTTCAGAAAAAGGCAGAAAGTAGCCAGGCTCAAGTTTTTGCTGCTCTTGCTCCACTCCAAGCTGCTGTTACAGCAAGTCAGCCGAAGCGAGGCGGAAGAAACCGAGGAAAGAGCCTGTCGGAGGAAATCGGGAAACGGTAAAACCAGCACCGAGACACAAATAGCAGCTGTACAGCAGCCAGCGACCTGTACCCCGCCACCTCTGGAAGCCTCAGCCTGAACTTGGCAGCCACAGTGGACATATCTATTAAAGACAATCGCCCTGTGCCAATTCCCACTGGAGTAAAGGGACCAGCAACCTATCAGGGACAGTCGGTTCCTGCTTTACTTTTAGGACGATCTTCTACTTTTTTAAAATAATTGGACATTACTGTGGGACTTATTGATGCTGATTTCACAGGCGAGATTTGTATTTTAGCACAGACACTGTATCCTCCAGTGCTCACTCCAGCTGGCACCCGGATAGCTCAATTGTTACCATTTTTGACCTTGGCTCCGGAACATCGCTCGGAAACACAAAGAGGAGACTACGGTTTTGACTCTACAGAAGAATCAGCATTCTTAACACTGGGCCTGCTAAAGTACAATATATTGGTTGAGGTCACATGTGTGTGCTTACACCCACAGGTCCTGTGTAGATTCCCAGCTGCTGGACGCAAGCAAGGAATGACAGCACCTAGCAGTCCAGCAGAATGAGAGCGGCATCGCCTGCTCCTGATCCTTCAACCTGTGATAGCTCAGCTCCAGCCAGTGTAGCCTAATCCTCTAGTAGTAGAAAATAGAACTGATGTACTAACATTGTTGCATGAACTATAAAGCACTCGACTACGATTAAGTAAGAGTTCTAACTGTCTGCACTGCAACAAGCCTAACTGTGGTGCTTAGGAAAAAATATATTGTGGAGCTTGTTACAAACAGTGGTGGGTCTTTCAACAGCAGCTTGCACAGCCATGGTGCCCACGCTGCTCCTTTTATTGGCATTTTTATAATTGGCAGACCGCCATATAAAATTATACAGAGTGCAGTACTGTGCCAGAAGCAGTAAACCTTGTTCAAGATTTAAGTCAAAGAGATAGGCTGGAATTGGTATTTTTAATAGAAAGAGAGGTGTGTCGCCTGTTGGCACAAAAGGCTACTCGCATATTGCAGACAACCTGCAAATATGGGGTTGGATTACCTCATATGCATCAGGTGGATCCTGCTGATTGGGATATGTGTTGTCGCCGCTGGGCTCACAAAGCTACCAAAAATAGACGAAAGGCAAAACATGTGGATCACTTGGGTTAATCAATCTGGTCAGGATAGTTTGTGTTTATCACTTGCCACGCCTTCCAATCAATTTCTCACTTGTTTAATTGGAAAACAAGAATGTGCGAGAGAAGCGTGGAAAAGTTACATTTCTCATTGGCAAAATGAAACAACAGCACAACAAGAACATTGCTCTTGGTTTGCTGAAATCATTCAGCAGAGCAGTTCTTCTCGCTGTGACCCTCTCCTGCCTATTGATTTGACTATATGGCTCGGAAAACGCCATCTTCTTGGAGCTCTTGTTCAGCAATTAAAGAAAAAGGGGGAGAATAGAGGAAAGGTGAAAGACATTTGAGTATTAGAATGATTACAGCCACCCATGCAACAATGTAAAACTGTTTTTCAAAAATCAGAAATGTTGGCAGTCCTTATCCATAAAGGCAGACAGCGTGCACGACAGATTATGGGGAATGAACCAGGCACTATTCTGTTGCCAATAGCTCGAGATACACTGCAATGGAACATTGAAAATCATGAGGAGGTGGGCCTTGCTCTGCTGGGAGGAGGGGCCACAGTTGTGACAACGGTAAAGTGGCCCCACCCTTGTGATGGGTGGGGGAACAACAGTGGCTGAGCAAACCTCTGCGGAGTGAACAGCCCATCCCAGAAGCAATCACAGTTTTCACAGATGCTGGGAAAAGGTCACAAAAAGCTGCTATTACATGGCAGCAGGGAAATGAATGGCAAGAAGTAATATTGCCTGCTGAAGAGGGGGATTCTTTACAAACTTTGGAATTGTCAGCTGTTGTATAGGCCATGAACCAGTTGGGTCCTAACTGCAATAACAAGGTAAACTTGTAGGATCCCCAAGGAGTGATCGTTGCCTCCATCCTTGCCCCCGGTGTAGCAGGGTCAAAAGCCTTAACGCAGTTAAGGCGATTGGCTTGTTAGACAAGTAAACAACTTAACATCACATCCAACATTATATCTGATTTAGTAACTGATGTTAGCAGCGACTACGATCTTTACAGGCCCTTGGTAAGAATTGTAATGACAAAGTAGAGTTATGCGGTCCTGCAGCTCGTATTTTTGCATCTATAACCCCTAGAGTTGGCACAGCTCATGCATTAGTGTCACTTAATAAATTTGCATGTTGGACTATAAAGCAGGCAAATGTTACTACAGAGGTCATATCAGCACTCACTCAAAATGTAAAAAGCCTAAGACACACAGTCCTTCAGAACAGAGCCGCTATAAACTTTTAGTCTAACACCATGGCTAACTCAGCTTTTAAAAGAAAGGCTACGATTTTTGCTTATGATTTTAATTGTCATTTTATGTGTAAAATTGGTGTTTGCTTGCTTTTTTTGTTGTCATGTTGCCATTTGATTCAATAAACTGTATTTAGATAGTAGTAAACTGTAATGGTTGACATTTAATTGACATTAGTAGTAGTCATGCTAAGGCTTGGTAGGCCGCATATAACCTGTAGATGAACTGTTCTAGCAGATTTTGTAATGTAAGCAGTGTAGCTAAGAGATAATCACTTATCTAAGGAGTGTATCCATTTATCTAAGGAATGTACCTTTTGGCAGATACTTAAATGTCAGAGAGATTGTTGTACCAGGTAATGAAAATGAAGTAAGAATTTGTGATGATGAAGAAATCATGTAAAGAAACATATAAAAAGCCTGTGATTTTTCTGTGAAATGGGGCTCTGTCTTTGGACGCTAGTCCACAGGCTCCCGGGCCCTCAATAAAGCACCGCATAAATGACTTTGATTGTTTGTGTCTTCTTCGTATTGGGCAACAGTCAGTCCCAAGTACTTGCAACCATTAAAGAAAAAACGGAAATTGTGGAGAAGATAGCTGAGGAATGGGTAGAGGATAAAGGACACAATAGCTCTCAGACTAATATTGTAACTAAAAGCTAAGACAAGGCCAGCATGAGGATGAGGGAGAGAAACTGAGATCATGAGAAAAGAGAAACTAAATGCTACAAAGCGATACAACTGTTGCAATATGCTGATATAACATGAAGTAAGCTATTGTGTAGTCACTACCAATCAAGAGCTTGGCTTTTGCAATATGTATGAACTAATTATTTAGAATATAAATGTAAGCGAGAAAACAAATAAAATCGAGCCTGATTGATCAACATCGGTTGAGTCAGTCTCCCTCCATCCAACACTTTACCTCTAGCCTATCACAACTACTATTGTTAACATAATATGTTACAGTTTAAGCTTAAAGTTGTTTTTCTGTTTTCTTGCTGTGAAAAATTCTTAGACCTTTTTTCTACTTGATAAAAAACATGCTTTTGTTTGCTGATGATATCTTTGGCTTTTCTTGTGACCTCTTCCTGCTTGCTAAAAACACCTTCTTTGTTTGTGGTCAACATATCCTTTGCTGTAGCCATAAAACCTCTTTCCAGCTCGACTTAACCTTTGCCTTCTTAGTTGCCCAGTAACAACTCTCATTTAGACATCTTTTATTCTTCTATATCAAAACTTGCTTCTGTCTCTCTTTCACTTACAGGTTCCACATTCAGAGACCCTTCTGCTAAACATTCATATCTGTAAAACTTTCCTGTAAACTTTCATCATTTCCAACATCTCCCCTGTTCCGATGAACCACAAAGATGCTAGGAATGGTCTTATTCATAATTTTCTGTGCAAATTGAAGTGTCCAGGGTGCCACTACTCTAATTACAATTATCACTACTAAAACAATCAAGCCTACTTTACAAGGTTCCTTCAGATAAGGTGAAAAGCTCCAACCATCAAACTGTTCAGCTAAAATGATCTATTTGTTGTAATCTGGTGGAAAAAAGGCATGAAATTCAACAGTACATTAATTTGAGATCTGGTAGAAGGTTTCTCTGTATTTTATTTGCATTGTATTTGTAGTCTATGGCTACTTCTCTTGATTTAGGAAGGGATATTTAATATTTTTTTCTGTAGCTTTTGCTTGTGTTTTGTTAAGACCTTAATTCACTAATTGGTAAATTCGAAAATTTTACTCAAATCACAATAGTTTTGAAGTCTTTTGAGGCAGGACTGGGAAAGTTAGTACATATTTATATGATATTAAATATGTATAAATTCTTTTACCAACTCTAAGGATAATATTTGCTGAGACAGATTATACTTTTAGTTATACTATTTTTTTCAGAAAAAAAAGACAAAATTAATTAGGCAAAAATTAAATTCAATATTATGTAGAATGCTTTAAGTAATATTTGTCTTCTCACTAAGATGCTCGCAAAGAAAATACAGACAAATAAAATATTAAGAAACTAACAATGCAAGCAACTAGGGTGGCACTTTAAATTTCTTTGGGTTTTATGCAGCTCCATCTGATGTGTTGGTAACAGAGTTCAGGAGAAGTGGTTATCACATTTAGGTGTGATATAGCTGTTTGCAGTTTCTTTGTTCCTGTCTTTATATTGGATGCAGGGATGTTTGGCATTCCTAGAAAAGAGAAAAGACACAAACTTCTCAGCGAACATGTGCCTGAGAGAAACAGTTAATTACATTGACTTATTCCGGTGAAGTTTTTTATTTTGGGAAGAGGGTTTTGAGGTTTTTTTACTATTTTTATTGTTTCCCATAAGTTTTTATTGTGGTTTCCTCTAACTAATTCTTCAGTGAGGAAGTGAGACTGCTTTTAACAAGTTTTGCAAGAGCTGCAGTCTGTTGAAGGGGGCCTCTGCTCTTCGCCTTGGAGCAGTTTGCTTTACCAGTTTGCTCCTTTTGTTTCAATGACTGAGGCACTGCCTAGAGCCAATCCTCTCCTTCCTCCCCCTTTTTTTAATTTATTTTTTATTTTTAATTGAGAAAGCAAATTTCTTCCCCACACTGTGATGGGTTCCTGCACTACATAGGGACAAATCAATGCTTTCTTTTCTTCTGGTCCTGTAACACTAATCATGGATTCACTTTGCAAGCACAGAGTGGCACCTCCGATGTCTGTGAGAGCGCCTGAGGGAATTATCAACTTCCAACCTTTTGGCCAAAGAGAATGAGAGATTACAGAAACATTGGCACCTGTATCTAACATGCCTGTGATATTAACCTGAACTCTGCAATTTGACAACTTACAAGTCAGCAGTGGTAGTTAGTGACTAATTTTTTGGACCCAAAAATCATCAGGATTTTCAGAAGCATCTGAAAAACAGCGTGGTGGGATATATAGTGGAGGGTAGCAAGCATTAGTTAAAAGACTGTGAGTTTCTTGGTTGTCCAGTAACAACTTTCATTTAGACATCTTTTATTCTTCTATATCAAAACTTGCTTTTATCTCTCTTTCACTTACAGGTTCCATATTCAGAGAGCCTTCTGCTAAACATTCATATCTGTAAAACTCTCCTGTAAACTTGCATCATTTTCAACATCAAAAGAAGCTGTTGGGGGAGAGGAAGTGTTTTGAAGGTTTCATTTTAATTCTCATTCTCTTCTTTTAGTGTTTGTTAATAATTCCATCTTCATACCTTTAAAGTTTGAGCCTGCTGTGCTTTTCTCCTAATCTTATCTCACAGTAGAAAAAGAGTAAATGATTCTAGTGAGCACTCAGACCACTACACTACACCACTACACCAAATTTAGGAAACAGAAATTGGTGAATGTGAAACCACTACATGATTTGGTGTTTCTGCCTGGTTATGAACTTAAACATTCACAATGTGCTACTGACAAGTACCACTGTACACCAGGGCTCTGTGCCAGTGAGCAAGACCTGTGTGTGTGCACTGGCTCTCCAGGTGTACCTGGGCACACACACAAGCTGGGCTCACAGGGATGTGGCTCCAGGGCACGGCTCTGGATGCAGAGCAGTGTCCAGCTGCTGTCCCACCTGGGAAGAGCAGGCGTGTGTATGTGTGTTTATGTGTGTGTGTGTGTCATTGATAGGTGTCACTAAAGCGACCCTGGTGCTTTGTGTGCTCTGTTTTCGTAGAAGAAAAAATTTGCCTCTGCATTTCCCTTTTATAGCTGTCAAAGCAAGGAGAGGCTGCCCATCCTGGGAAGAAGGGGAGGCATCGTAGGCATGGCCAGACTTTTTGTCCCTTTTCTTTAGAAAAACTTTCATTTCCCAAGATCCCAGGAGCTGGACAGTCTGGTGCAGCTGAAAACTCGACTGGGTACAGGAAGAACAGGTGGCTGTAGGAAAAAAAAAAAAGCACTAAGAAGTCCAAAAAGTAAAATCACACTTTCACCAGCCAGCTCAAGGACTGTTTCAAGTAACACTTTGGGGAGGAAATTTGAACCATATTGGTTATTGATATAATTATCGTGTTTAATGGATGGGGATTGTGAGTTTCTATTGAAGGGAAGTACATGGGGTAAGAGGTGCTGGGGTAGTTCATTAGGAATTGACAAGTAGAGGAAGACAGGAACTAGAGGGCAAGACCGGGTTGGGCCCTGTGTTCACCACTGAGAAGATTCTATAGCCCTGCTGGGGGCAGCAACCCTGTAGGCATGATAAGGTGAGGGCAAAAAGCCATACCAGACTTCTCATTCCTCAATTGTTTTTTCTCTCCAGAATCCAATATGGGTGCAATTGACAAATAAAATACAATAGAGATTAGAGGGCAGGACCAAACTGGCCTCTGTACTCACCACCAAGATACACCTACTATGGGCAGCAACCCCATAGGAATGGTAGGTGAGAGTAAAAAGCCATACCAGACCTCTGTGATTCCCTTTGTCTGCTCCAACCAGTTCATGTCACCAGTTCCACCAATCATTGTGCTTAAAAAAAAACCCTGAGATTTTTTTCTCTGTTCCCACTGTCCTCACCCACATCAACAGATCCTAGTAGGACCCATCCAAAATTAAACTTTGACGCAAGAGAAGTAAAAGTAAATCATCAAAATTGAAAATAAAAAATTAATTGTTCAAGTCAAATAACTTATAGAAAAAGTACAGCAGGGTTTGTTATAGATTAGCAATGCAGTGGTTGGCTCTCAGAATTAGGGGATGAATATTATGTGTATGTTAAGAGACGTTTTATTGATGTATAGTTATGTTATTGTGGTAAGTCCTCCCATAGTCCTACAGACAGTCTGTAGCTGGATAGATAAATCTGGCTATAATAAGAAACCCAATTAGGCTCTTCTAGTTTGATTAAGAGGTCCCTTGGTGAACAATCATAGGACAGATTAAAACTCAACAGAGACCTCAACCAACCCCTTCCAACCCTAAATGCAGATGTATCATTGGCCAGAGAGCTGGGTGGTGTTAAAGCCCAGACCAATCAGTTGTCTAGACCTGGGAATTTTAAACTCCCAATATAAGAAGATTCTGAAGAATAAAACAGGCTGTTTGCCTCATGATCAGGAGGACTCGAGTCATGATTTCTGTCTCCAACCTATGACTGCACGTAACAGTGATCGGGGCATTGGGGGAGGGGCTGGCTTGTCACTAGGAGGCGTGGCATGGCAACACCTGACCGCCAATCAAATTGCAAGAAAGCAGTCTCCACCAATGGACAGCGAAGGGAAGTTGACTGACAGGCTTTGGGAGGGGCAAAGTTGGCTGATGTAACACCAGGAGTATAAAAGGTGGAGCAGCTCTTTTGTAGACAAACACATGGGGGTTCAGTTCCATGGTCCTAGCGCTGCTCTTTCTCTTTATTCAGTTTTTTGTTGTCTTTTGTTAAGGTTTAGCAAACCTATGAAATTTTAAAAGTGAGCATCGTTTCTGACACCCCACAAGGTGCTTGTGGCCTGGGGGTCACCCCAGGAGGATTCTAAAGAGCTCTGGGTCTGTGCCCCCCAACCCCAGGGGCTTTGTCCTGTCTTCATTTCCATTTCCTTCCTTTTTTCCTCAATTCTGACAGCCCCCAGTTCACGGCTTGGTGATTCTGGAAGCACCTGAGCAGGGAATGGGTTGGGAGACCCCAGGAGGGGGGAAAAGGGGGTGCAGGGCCTGCAGGTAATGGATGAGGCTGTGGGGACCCCCTGGGCTGGGATGTGTCACACCTGGGACAGGATCTCCCCCTCAAGATGTGTCACCCCCAGAACATGGAGCTCCCCAAGGACAGGACCCCCCTGTATGGGCCCAGGATAGAACCCACCCCACCCGTGCAACGCTCAGCACAAATGGCCTCTTCCTTCTGCTGCAGAAGAGAGAAAGTGAAAGTTTTGGGGGAGACGCCCACAGACCCCACCAGGCCCCCACCTCTCCCTGCACTCCCTGTTGCCTCTCCCTGGGATCCCCCCAATCCATTTCCTGCTGAGGTGCTGCCTGGGGTCACCGAGCCAGGAAATGGGGGAGTGTGAAATTGAGGGAAAAAGGAAGAAAATGAAAATGAAGAAAGGAAAAATCCTCTAGAGGGCAGGGGAGGCGCAGACCCAGAGCCTCTCAGAATCCACCTCGGGTGACCTAAAAACCACAAGCACCTTGGGAGGCTTTGCTGGGGCCTGAGTCACCTCAGAATGTAAGGAACCAAAAATGTGAGGGAAGGAGCTTTGACCCATGGGCCTACTCAGCTACTGCCCATCCCTGGGACTCCCATTCCTCTGGGAACCCAACCATGGGACCCCCATTCCTGATGTCCCCATTCCCTGGCACCCCCATCCAGGTGGACAGCAGGACTGCCATTCCCCAGGATCGTCATGGCTCAGGCCTCCAATTCCCAAGGAACCTTCTCCCATTCAATCCATCCCCGGAAGTCCTCCTTCTCCCAGGACCTTGATTCTCCCATGACCCTCCATTCCCATGGAGCCCCCCATTCCCCCTCACCCTATCCCTAGGAACCCCATGCAATGACCCTAAGCCCCTGGAGCCCATGTTCCCCTAAGACTCCCATCCCTAAGTCCCCCCACTCCTGAGAACCCCATATCCCACAGCCTGTCCCCAGCTTGTGATCACCCTTCCCCCAACAAAGGGCACCTGCACATGTTGATAACACCTGATCTTGCTTCCTTCCCCTTTTGTAAAAGAGCCACCACCCAGGGGACAGCCGCCCCTAGCAGCGAGTGACAGCCAGCCTGGATGGCCGAGGACACAGAGATGGCCGGGAAGGTGACACTGCTCCTGTGGGGTGAGTGCCCCGGACCTGGGTCTGACACCCTGGGGATGGGCCCCAGTGAGGCAGAGACTGGTGGGGAGGGGGCACAGGGGGGCTGCAGGTTCCCCTGAGGTCCCCAAGGCCAGCAGTATCAGTGCATGAGGTGACTAGTGTCATGTGGTGGCCGTGGGGACAGGAGAGGGCTAACAGGAACATGGGGACAATAATGGGGGGACAGGGGTGTGGGGAGGAATCATGGTGCTCGTGGAGGTGACCTCTGCCACCACGGAGTGGCCATGGTGTCCCCATTTCTGCCTGAGCATGGGGTGTCTGCCGTGTCCCAGTCCCTTAGGGGTCTGTGCCACACAAGCACAGATTGTGGAAAGCCCCCACACTCTGTGCCCCTGTGCCGCTGTCCCCATGGTGCCACCCCCCACCCAGCCCTGTCCCTTCTCCCTTCCAGCCCAGACCCTCAGCCTCGCTGGTGAGTTCTGAAGCCACATCCCCAGCCCTGCTTTCCCCAGCTCCGTGTTGGCCCTGGCAGGCTGGTGTCCCCTGTCACCCACAGGTGCCCAGACCACCCAGCTCCTGGTGGAGCCCCCCTGGAGGCCGGCGGTGCTGTGGGACCGAGTGACACTGACCTGCCAGGGCTTGGGGACCAGCGGTGACACCACCTGGTACAAGGATGGGCAACGCTGGGGACAGGAGGGACCCGACAACTTTGTTGTCACTGACAGTGGCAGCTACACCTGTGACAGACCTGGCACCGGGCTCAGCCCCCCTGTGAGAGTCTTAGATGGTGAGGGGGGTTTGGGTGTCCCCAACCTGGGACCTGCAGGGACCCCGAGGGCTCTGGGTTGGCCCCACTCCACAGGTCACCTCCTGGTGTGGCCAAAGCCCATCCTCTGGGGATGGGGACATCCCCACACGGGGACATCCCAGTGCATCCCAGTGTCGAGTTGGGGACTTGGAGATTCCTGGTGCACTGGGAGTGACCCAATGGGGGACCCCATCTGAGCCCCTGTGCCCCGGCAATGTGATGGGACCCCCGTGTCCCGCAGGCCCCCTGGTGCTGCAGGTGCCGGCTCGGGCAATGCTGGAGGGGGACACGGTGACACTGCGCTGCCACTGCCGGCGGGAAATGTCAGTGACCACAGTGCGATTCTACCATGGGGACAAGGAGGTGAGGATGTCTCTCCTTGGGACCGAGCTGTCCCTGTCCCTCTGCAGCTGCATCACAGCGACCAATACCACTGCGGGGGCTGGATGAACTCTTGGCTGCCCCTATGGAGACAGTCGTACAGTGACAGTGCACGGTGAGCACCCCACAGCCACCACCCTGACACACCCACAGCCCCTCCCCATGGACTCAGGGTCACAAATCCCCCTCCCCTCTCCTTCCCAGAGCTCTTCACGGTGCTGGAGGGTCCCCCCAAGCCCATCGAGGGGTCCCCCCTCAATCTCAGCTGCCTCAGCACCCCCAGCCCCCTGCGGCCCCCAGCCCCCCTCCTGCACCTCTTCTACCGGGATGGGCAGTTGGTGGGGGGCCTGCAGGGGTCCCCACAGCTCCTGGTGCCCTCTGTGGGGGTCTACCACTCGGGGAATTACAGCTGCCAGGTGCACTATGAGGGAGGGGTCGTGCAGAAGAGCAGCGCCCAGCTCCGTGTCACGGTGCACAGTGAGTGCGGGGACGGGCACCGGGAGCCCCCACAGTTCCTTGGAGCCCCTGGCCCTACGTGCGTATCCCCATCTTTCTCATAAGCATTTTCCATGTCACCTCCATCAATACTCGGGTCCCCTTCCGTGCCCCCATCCCTCACTGGGTCCCTTCACCCATCCCTGGGTCAAACCCATTCCTCTCTCATCTCCCCCACAGTCCCAAGGCCCCCCATCCCCTTCCTGAGTCTCCACACCCTCCCTGGGATTCCCCCATCTCACTCCAGGTGTCCCCACACAGAACCCCCCATTGTTTGTTGGGGTTCCTTTCCAGGCCCCCCCAAGCTGTGCACTGCCTCTTCCTCACTGGCATTCCTCTGCCCCTTGCTGACCTCCCCCGAGTACCTCACTGTCCTCTGGTGTCCCCCCTCCTGAGGGCATCCTGCTCTCGGAGGTGTTGCTGTCATGGCAGCCCCCCAGGGGACAGGTGGCACTGCCCGGTGCTGAGATGTGTAGTAGCTGTGGGGACAGGTTATTTGTCCTTCACCTGGCACTGGAGGGCTCGGGGACACTGCTGAGCACCAGCCCCCCTCTGGAGCTGCAACACATTGGGGAGGACAATGACAGGAGACACTACCAGTGCTGGATGAGCAATGGAGACAGTGTGGCTCAGTGTCCCCCTGAATGTCACTGTCCTGTCTGAGGGGGACAATCAGGCTGGGGGTGACCCCACCCAAGGCATCCCCATCTTACCTCACCTGGTGCCAGCCCTCTCTGTGTCCCCACAGTGCCCATGGCCAATGTCACCATCACCCTCAGTCCTCCTGTACACCAGGTGCACACAGGTGACCCTGTGACCCTGCGCTGCTCGGTGCAGGTGGGCTCAGCCCCTGTCACCTTCACCTGGCTGCATGATGGGCAGGAGGTGGCCAGGGGTCCTGTTCTGGATCTTGGGGACATTGATGTGGGACATTCGGGCACCTACCAGTGCGTGGCCACCAACCAGCTGGGACAGGACGGGCACCGCGTGTTCCGGGCACTCAGCCCTGAGCTGGCCCTGGAGGTGACCCCTGGCTCACCCTGGGTCACAGGTGGGCTCACACGGGGTCACTGGGTTGTTCAGGACCCTTGGGGTTCAGGGTGACCCCAATGTGTCCCGCTCTGTCCCCAGCAGTGGCTGTGAATGTCAGCAGGACCCTCCTGTTCTTGGTCCTGCTCCTGGCTGTCATCGTGGGCTGTCACTGCTGGCACCGCTGGGGTGGGTGACAATGGGGGGGGTGGAGGTCCTGGAGTAATGGGAAACCCCCAGAGTGGGGGCAGAGATGGGGCAGCACCCAGGGCCCCTGAGCTGGGGGAAAATTAGCCCACAGTGACGTTGGCTGGGGTCCTGGGGGGTTTGGGGGGAATTTGGAGGGTTTTGGTTGGGCTCCAGGGCCAGCTCTCAGTGGGCTTTGAGGAACACTGGAGTAGCACTACGGGCTCCTGGAGGATTTGGGGAGCTCTTGGAGGGCTGTGCCGGGATGTCTGGGGATCTTTCTTGCATCCTGTGGGAGTTTGGGGGGTGTTCATCCCTGCTGGGCTTGGGGTTCTGGGAGCTCAGAGGGTCAGGGACACTGCAAAGGTTTGGGGGCACTGTGGTGGTGCAGAAATTCTGGGAGTTCAGGGGTACTTTGAATACCCAGGGGGAATCAGGGGTCCAGTGGGAATCAGGCCTCCAGTGTGGATTTGGGGGTCCTGTGGGTGGTTGGAGCTGCCGGGTCCCAGGAAGGTTCCGGGGTCCCAAGATCCCCCCGGTCACCCCCTCCCCTTTTCCTTGCAGCCACCACGAAGCCCCAGGACAGGTGAGTGAGGGGCTCCAGCCGGGACTCCCCTTTTCCCCTCCCCAGACACCCCCTTATCCCCACAGGACCCCCCCGTGGGCACTGAGCAGGCAGGGGCTGAGTACAGGGGGGGACAAGGACACATCACCCATGGGTGTCACCCCCACCCAGGTCCACACAACTGGTGTCACTCTCAGGGCCACCACTGGTGTCCCCTGGCCCTGCCCCACTTCGGGATCCACAAGTGACTGTGCTGGGACCCCACGAGGGACAGCAGGACCCCAGTGACATCTACGGGAACGTGCTGTGACACTGGGGACACTGGGGACACTGGAGGTTCCTGCCCAAGGCCACCCCCCGTGTGTGTCCCCCCCCCCAGCTCCTGTGGGTGCCCACCGTGCCCCGGGGTGGCCACGAGTGGGGGGTCCCATGTGGGGCTGCCCAGAGCTCCCCGTTCCAGAGCTCCCAGTGCTCCCAGTACCCCCAGGGGCTCCCCATTCCCTCCCCCAGTGCCAGGGGGCACAGGACCCTTGTCCCTCCCACTGCACCCAAAACGCAGCTTTTTGATTAAACCGGGAGAAATGGTTTTTGTTTGTTCAGCTGTGCCAGGTCAGCTCGGACGGAGGAGGGTCCCGGTCAGGTTGTTGAGCAGATCCGTGTGGGATTTGCAGGATTTTTGGGGCTCTCTCAGTCCCTTGGGGACAGGGACAAAATGATCAATTGGGGCATTTCCGGACTGGTTCCCTCGCAGCTGCCCCTCACAGGGGAAGGAGCTGCCGCTCCCTGTTTGTCCCCTCTGGGTGACACCGGCCAAGGGCTCGGGGACCTGCGGCGGTGCCGCCCCGTGGCCACGGGCACCGATCCCGCAGCTGCCGAGCCCCTCGGGCCGAGCCCAGCTCAGCCCATCCCCGGCCCAGCCCTGCCCGGTGCCCCCCGGTGCCCAAAGCCCCGCACCCGGCGCTCCCCGAGCGGCGTCTGAGCCCCGGAGCTGCTGCGGAGCCTCCGCCGGGCCCGGCCCTGGGGCGGGCGGGGGGCGCCGGGAGGGAGGTGCCGGGAGGGCCGAGGGGACCAGGGAGCCCGGGGAGGAGCCCCCGGCACTGCGGGAGCCGAGTCCTGCCCTCGGGTCACTGTCGCACGTCGCGGCTGCCATCGCGCTGCCGGGGCCGGGACTGTCCCGGGCTGCGGGCACCGACGGTGGCCCTGTGTCCCCAGCGGCTGATTTGATGAATGATAAATTCATTTAATTTCCCCAAGTCGAGTCTGTTTTGGCCATGATGGTGCTCACGGACTGAGCTCTCCCTTCCCTTTTCCCAGGACAGGGCGCCACCAGCTGGGATGTGCCACCCCCAGAACAGGGACACCCCTGAAGAGGGACAGACCCCCTGGATGTGCCCCACGAGGACAGAGCCCGCTCCCCTGTCTGACTCATCACAAACGGCCTCTTCCTTCTGCTGCAGGAGAGAGAAAGTGAAAGTGGGGGTGGCTCAAGCCCCCAAACCCCCCCACCTCCCCTACAGCCCTCACACCCCCTTTCCCCCTCTCCGGGGTCCCCTGAACCCAGTACCTGCTCAGGAGCTCTCCAGGATGGCTGAGCAGGGAACTGGTGGGTTCGAATGTGACAGAAAAAAGGAAGGAAATGGAAATGAAGAGAGGGAAAAGCCCCTGGGGTTTGAGGGTGCACAGACTCAGAGCCCCTCGGAATTCACCTGGGCTGCCTCCCAGCAAACCATGAACACCTCAGGAGGACGTGTGGGACCCTGGGTCACCCCAAAATCTGTGGTACCCATGGAAGGTGCTGCTGGGCCCACCCAGCCACTGCCCATCCCTGGCACCCCCATTCCCCTGGGACCCAAACCATGAGACCTCCATTCCTTCTGTCCTCCTCCCTGAGACACCCATCCTGGGACTGCCATTCCCCAGGACCTCCATTCCCATGAACCTCCACCCCAGTAATTTCAGCCCCTAGACCTCCTTTTCTCCAGGATATTGGTTCTCTCAGAACCCCCATTCCCATGACCCCCCCTTTCCCCAGGACAGCCAACCTTGGCTCCTTACACCACCTAGCTTTCAAATTCTGCCAACACCGTGTCCCCACCAGGTCCCCACCCTGCGCACAGTCTGTTCTTAACCTGCCCCCACCAAGGGCCACCTACACACGAGGATGAGATGTGACCTCGCTTCCTTCCTCTTCATCTGAAGAGCCGCCACCCAGGGGACCGGTGGCCACAGCAGCGAGTGACAGCCAGTCCACATGGCTGGGGACACGGGCATGGCCGGGAAGGTGGTGCTGCTCCTGTGGGGTGAGTGCACCAGGCACGGGCCTGACACCCCAGGGATGGGCCCTGGTGAGGCAGAGACCAGTGGGGAGGGGGCACAGGGGGGCTGCAAGGTACCCTGAGGTCCCCAAGGCCAGCAGAGCCAGTGCATGGGCATGGAACCCCAGTGTGACCAGAGTCATGGGGTGGCTGTGGTGACAGGAACAGGGGTATAGAGGTGTGGGGACAAGGATGTGGCAAAAGGTACCTTGGGGCTGGGGAAGCTGTGGGGACAGAGACAGGGGAAGAGAGATACAGGGACAAGGGCCACATACCATGCTAATAGAGCATGGGGACAGGTGCTGTTGGAATGTGATCATGGGCACAGGACCTTGCAGATGTGGCTATGGGACAGGTGTTGTGAGGATGGTGGAGGTGACTTGTGCAAAACATGGGGTGGCTGCCTCAGTTCAGGGTGGCTGAGGTGTCTTTGTCCTCAAGATTTCCATGCCAAACCAGTGTCCCCATTGGGAGAGTTTGGTGACAGCCCCCACATCCCGTCCCTAAGTGCTGCTGTCCCTTCCTTGCCACCCCCACCCAGTCCTGTCCCTTCTCCCTTCCAGCCCAGACCCTCGGCCTCGCTGGTGAGTCATTGGGGGATGCCATGTCCCCACCCCGCTGACCCCAGCCCTACACTGGCTATGGCAGGCTGGTGTCCCCTGTCACCTGCAGGTGCCCAGACCACCCAGCTCATGGTGGAGCCCCCCTGGAGGCCGGTGGTGCTGTGGGACCGGGTGACACTGACCTGCCAGGGCTCGGGGACCGACAGTAACACCACGTGGTACAAGGATGGGCAGCGCTTGGGGCAGGAGGGACTCGACCACTTTCTTGTCACCGGGAGTGGCACCTACAGGTGTGACAGACCTGGCAGTGGGCTGAGCTCCCCTGTGAGAGTCCTGAATGGTGAGTGGGGATGGGGATTGGTGCCTGTGTCCATGTGTGGCTTCACATCCTTGTGATGATAGCCTGATCCCCTGCACATGTGGACATCCTAGTGCATCCCACTGTATCCCTGTGCACACCAGTTTCTTCCAGTGCACACCAGTGCATCCCCGGGTGATTGGAGCCCTGTGGTGGTCTGGGCTGTGACTCCCCCCAGTTGTCCCCACTGTAATGTACACTGCCCCCGACCCTTCTTAAATCACTCAGTGTGACAGGACCCCCCTGATCCACAGACCAGCTGGTGCTGCAGGTGCCAGCATGGGTGCTGCTGGAGGGGGACACGATGACACTGCGCTGCCGGGGCTGGCAGGACAACCTGGTCAATGGGGTGTGATTTTACCACAAGGACAAGGATCTGGTGCGGCCCCGCAGTAGGATGGAGCTGTCCCTGTCCTCCCTGCAGCTGCACCACAGTGGTCACTACCTCTGCGGGGGCTTGGTGGGCTCAGGAATATCACGGTGGCACAACTCAGCACCAGTGACAGTGACAGTGCATGGTGAGCACCCCCAGAACCACCACCCCAATACCCTGACGCCCCAACACCTCACACCTTGAAAATCCCAAAGCCACTTCCCAGTACACTCCCAGTCACAGTCCTCGCCTCCCCTCTCCTTCCCAGAGCTCTTCACGGTGCCAGTGCTGGAGGGTCCCCCCGAGCCCATCGAGGGGTCCCCCCTCAATCTCAGCTGCCTCAGCACCCCCAGTCCCCTGCGGCCCCCAGCCCCGCTCCTGCACCTCTTCTACCGGGACGGGCAGTTGGTGGGGGGCCCACAGGTGTCCCCACAGCTCCTGGTGCCCTCTGTGGGGGTCTCCCACTCAGGGAATTACAGCTGCCAGTTGCACTCCGAGGGGGGGGCCGTGCGGAAGAGCAGCGCCCAGCTCCGCATCACAGTGCGCAGTGAGTGCGGGGATGGGCACGGGGAGCTCCCACAGCCCTCCCAAGTCTCCCATACTTGCTCAACCCTCTGTGTGCCACCCTGCCTTCCCAGGTCTCTCCCTGGATCCTCCCACCACCTTCCCTGGTGCTTGCACTTCTAACCGGGTCCTCTGACCCCTCTCCAACTGCCCCTCTCCCTTTCTGAGATCCCTCCATTGTCCACAGGTCCCACCATCCCTGTTTGGGTCCCCAAATCCTTCCCTGTGGTTCATTTAAACCCTTTACATGTGTCCCCTGGCTGAATCTCCCACCTTTCCCTGGGGTCCCTTCCAGGCCTTTTCAAGCCGCACCCCCATCTCTGGGCCCCCTTCTTGCTCACTGGGATCCTCCCCCTCCATGAGTCCTTCACTGCTCCCTGGAGTCCCCCACTTCTCCTATGTCCCCTGCCCCTCCTATGTCCTGTTGCAGGGGTCCCGCTCTCAGGGGTGTCCCTGTGGGTGCAGCCCCCAGTGGACGGGTGGCACTGGGTGACTGCCTGGTGCTGAGCTGCGTGGTGTCCATAGGGACAGCTCCCCTGTCCTTCTCCTGGCACTGGGGGGCCTCAGGGACACTGCTAAGCACCTGCAACCACCTTGAGCTGTGGCACATTGGGGACAAGGACAGCAATAAAACCAGTTCTGAGCCAGTGATGGGGACAGCGTGGCCGAGAGCCCCGAATTGAATGTCACTGTCCTGGGCAAGCAAGATTTTGGGCTGAGGGTGATCACAGCCACATCCCCAAGCATCCACAAGTGCACACATTCCCGTCCCACCTCAACCCCCCACATCACCCCCAACCCACCCCAGGTCACAGCCCCCACCACTGGGTGTCACAGCCCAGGGGAACTGGGACCGTCTGGCTCCAGGTATGTTCACCCAGGACATCCAGGCCATGGATCCCTAATGCCAGCTGTCACATGCCCCATTCCCCATCAGGTCACATTCACCCTACTGAGCATGACCTTCCCAGGGGAGTGAGACCCTTAGGATTGGGGTGATGCCCCTGTTGATATGCCTCATCAGACCCATCACATCCCACCCACGCCATTCCGCGCCCCCCATGAAGTGACGGCCATCACCACCCTTGGACACAGCAGCCCTCATCCCATCCTCACCCTCATCCCATCCTCATCCCTCACCCCTCATCCATCACATGCCCTCATCCCACAGCACATGATGACCCCCACCACCATGGGGGTCACTGTCCTGGGTAAAGGAGACCCTCTGTCTCCAGGTGTCACCACACAGACTCCCTCATCCCCCCACACCAAGTGACAGCTCATCCCTCTGATCTCAGCCCTGTCTCTGTCCCCACAGTGCCCGTGGCCAATACCACCATCACCCCCAGTCCTCCAGCACACCAGGTGCATGCAGGTGACCCCATGACCCTGCGCTGCTCGGTGCAGGTGGGCTCAGCCCCTGTCACCTTCACCTGGCTGCGTGATGGGCAGAAGGTGGCCTGGGGTCCTGTTCTGGATCTTGGGGACATTGATGTGGGACATTCAGGCACCTACCAGTGCATGGCCACCAACCAGCTGGGACAGGCCGGGCACCGTGTGTTCCAGGCACTCAGCCCTGAGTTGGCCCTGGAGGTGACACCACAGAGATACAGGGGCATAGGTGGGGTCACACAGGGTCACTTGGGCGGTGCAGGACCTCCAGGGTTGTCTTGTGACCCCAGCGTGTGCCTCTTTTTCTGCAGTAGTTCCCACAGGGGTTGGTGGGTCCCTCCTGTTCCTGGTCCTGCTCCTGGCTGTCATCGTGGGCTGGCACCAGTGGCAGCGTCTGCGTGGGTGTCAGTGGATATGGATGGGGATCTCTCATCAATGGGAGATTCCCAGACTGAGGGCTTACAATGGGACAGCAACAAGTGGCTTTTGCTCAGGGCTCTGGAGGTTCCTCAGGTGCTCCTGTACCATTCCAGGGGGGCCTTGAGGAATATTATGGTGGTACTGAGAGCTCCTGCCTGGGCTTGGGAGGTATTGGAGGATCATTCAGGCATGTTGAGGGGGCTTCAGGAATCCTGGGACAGTTTACAGGGTTCCCCTCCCTGTCTGGGGGAAGCTTGGGCTTCTGGGGGTTCAGTGGTAACATGGTGGTTGGTGGTGCAGGGATGATTCAGGGGTTCTGTGGGGCTTCAGGGTGCTCAGGAGTCCTGGGGAGAATCAAGGCTCTGGTGGGGGTTCAGGAGTCCCATGGAGGTTTGGAGGTCCGGAGGATGCCCAGGGGTTCAAGGGCTCTGGAGACTCCATGGTCACCTTCTCTGCCCTTTTCTTTGCAGCTGCCAGGAAGCCCCAGGAGATGGAAGTGAGAGACTCTGGCCAGGACCATTTTTTGCATCTCTACAGACTCCCCCTGACACCCCCTTTTCCCCATATGCCCCCTCCTGCTGCTCTTGAGGAGGGGGAGGTGCTGGACACCAAAGATGTGATCACCAAGAGAGCAGGGAGTGAGTATGGGGGACAGGGACAGGTCACCCACAGGTGTCACCCCCACCCTCGTCCCCCTAACCGGTGTCTCTTGCAGGGCCCTCACATATGCCCCCCCTCCAGGACCCCCTGATGACCTACCCCAGACTGCTGCCACCCCATCAGCAACGGGACAACAGTGACATCTATGAGAATGTGCCACGACGCTGAGAGGGAGGGGGCACTGGGGGCAGTGGGGATACTGGGGAAAATGGGAGAACTGGGGGCACTGGAGACCCTGGGGATACTGGGGGCAATGGGGGCACTGGGGTTTCCCCCTTCACAGCTCCTATGCTTTCCCATCCTGTTCGGGAGGTGGTCACAAGTTGGGAGGTGTGGACAGGCACCAAATGCTCCCCAGTTGCCACCCCAAGTACCATGAGGGGTGCCCCTGTCTCCCTCCCAGCACCCCTAGGTGCTACCCACTCCCCCTCCCAGTGCTCCCAGTACCCCCAGGGAGTCCTTACTCCTCTTCCCAGTACCTCTCTATTGCTCCCAGAGAATCCAGGAGCTTCCCATTCCCCCTCTCGGTACCCCTAGGATCCCAGTGGCTTCCCATTCCTCCTCCCAGTACCCTGTCTTGGTTTAGAGACAAATTCAGGAGAAAATGCTCTGGAATGAGTGTTTCCTCTAAAGAGAAGGGCTTCAGTAATCCCTTTTGCCACTGAGAAAAATGGATGCCAATGGGTGAAAGTGAAAAAACTCCATGGTTTATTTACAAACAAATGCTCACATGGCGTGGAAAAAACATTGAATAAATACTGGATACTGAACTTTCACAAGCTAACACATGCCCACAGCAGCACAAAAACCTCTCAAAATGCCAGGGCAAGAACTAAACCGGCAGGCTGTATGGCAAAGGGGGGACAAAATGGGAGCTGACTTTTGTCTAAGGGAAGGGAGAAACAAGAGTTCACTCAGCAGCTCAGGCAGAACAGATGGGAACCTGTTGAACTTCTGGCATTGGTCTGCTCCTCACAGCAGATGAAGCTGGTGGATTTTTGGTGGATTTCTCGTGTTGATTCATCTTTTCCTGAGCCCTTGGGCAGGCCAGGGCAGCTCCCACAGGCCCCCGGTCAACTGTCCAGGCAATTGTCTGATCTCAGACCAAAACTAAGCCTAACAGTTCAAGAGAAAAAAACCTAGAAGCCACTGAAGGATTGATACTGCAGCCTCTGCAGGCCAAGGGAAGCAGAAAAATAAAACGTTGCTTTGCTAACAAAAAACCAAGCTAGCTAAGCAACAAGGCAATGTCTGACCTGCACTGCAGCCAGCGTGCTCCAGAGTGAGGCTTTGAACAAAGCCTGCACAGGAGCTCCAAGGGCACCCACCCCCCTCCCAGAGCCACCTTAGAGCTACAGCAGCCACTTCTGGGCATAAAGCAGGCGATCAGGAATAGGGCATCATCATAAAATCACTCCAAGACATACCCCTGTGAAAAACGAGGTTCACTTTCCTGGTAAAATTTAAAAAGTTTAATAAAAAGACAATAAGAGACAGAAATAAAGCAAAAGGTTTAAACAGCTGGGCACTTGGCATTTAGCTAGGAACACTCCTACTATCTTGGAGAAATTCCTTAAATACCTTTTCTATTGCATCAGTGTGTTGCATATTCATAGACCATGATGCATATTCAAACTTTTCCAGGAACTTTCTAGCATGGCCCCTCCTTGGGGCCCTTTTTAGAGCATGCCTGTTTCTTGTCTGTGGTTTTCTTATCACCTCTGGTTTGGGCTTTGGTCCATACTTCCATCAGATGGCAGATACTGATAGTTGGCATATCAATAGTGGGGTCCTTATCACATGTTCACTGGATGTTATCTTGACCAAACAGACAGTTCATCCCTAACTATATCAGCTACCACTAGTACCATGTCTAAGTTGCTGTTAATAGCAGAATTAAAAGCAAAGTTCTTTTAACCTTATACATATAGCATTCATCTTAATATTTGCAAAAATCCAACTTTATAATCTGTATTTATAACACCTCCATGGTCCTAGTGACTCCCCATTCCTGCTCCCAATGCCAGGGAGGCACAGGACCCTACTATTGGCACAAAATGCAGCATTTATTTTTTCTTCCCATTCCCCCCACCTGCCCCAGGACTGGTCCTGTAAAAGGCTCCAGAGCATCTCCGGGGATCAGATGCTGTTCAGGGAGCACCAGGTACGGGGCTTTGGGCATCAGGGTTACCAGGCAGGGGTGGAGCAAGGGGTGGGGTGAGGGCACTGTGGGGGCTGGGGGTGTCTGGCTGTGCCAGCCCCAACACTTTCATTTTCTCCCCCAAGGGAGTTCAAGGCCAGCCAGAACTGTCAGTCGTGGCAGCTTTTGTCTGGGAGCAATCCTAGGATGTTTGCAATGTTACAAGCAGAATCTCAGTTTCTATCCCAGGCACCTGGCCTCAAAAGAGGGCTCTTTTCCAAAGGAAAATGTTTTGATTTAAAAGACCAAATGTCTGCCAAGGAAGGTGAGAAATTTCCTGGAATACAGAGAATAGCTCTCCAAATTATTATGACTTTGAAAATACAGAGCTTTGGGGCAAAAAAAAAGTAGAATCAGGAATGCCAGTTCCTTTCTAGAAAGCAAACAGAACAGAACAAAAAACAACACCAGCACAGAAGTTTCCAACCCGCCCAGTGCTGGTTTTCCCCTGTGGTGCAGTTATGACCGCGGCCAGCAGGGGGCGCTGGTGGCTCCAGGGGGCAGAGGCGGCAAAGACTCAGGGGAAGGGGGGGGGGAGGGCAGGGCTGGGGTTAGGGATGTCACACTGCCACCCTGGGATGTCACATTGCCAGCCTGGGATGTCACAGCCTGCTCTAGGATGTCACACAACTGTCCCATGATGTCACAGCTCGCTCTCTGACACCACAGCTGCTCTGCAATGTCATACACAGCTGCCCTGTGATGTCACAAACCACTCTGTGTGTGATGTCACAATCTGTTTGGCGGTAGGACAGGCAGATGTCAAAACCTGCTCTGTAATGTCACAACCAATTCTGTGATGTCCCACCTGCTGTGTGATGTCACAGTGCACTCTGATTTCACACAGCTCCCATCTATGATGTCAGAGTCTGCTCTGAGAATCTTTGGTACTGATTCTCTCAGGAGAGGGGATTTCAGGAAACCTAAAGGGCATCATTGGGCTTTGGCAGAGCTGCTGTGGAGACAGAGGCAATTCCACAGCTCAGTCTCTGCCCTGGGCTCTCCCAAGACCCTTCTGCTGTGGGGCTGCTCAGGGTGCAAGGGGCCGATGGCCACCAGAACAGGGCCTTGTCAGCAACATGGCACCAACTGGGACTGCAGGACCCCATCCCTGGGATGAGCCGTGACCTGGAGAGCTGGGAGTGCTCAGCCAGAGCTGCTGAGCCTTCAAGAACCCCACATGGCCAGGTCATGAGCCCAGCAGAGAGTGGCCACTGACAGGGACTGTAGGAGCCAGAACCAAGTGCCAGCATCCCTGAGAGTGGCTGTGCCAGATGTGCCACAATTCCAGGACCAGCAGGAGTGCGAGAAAAGCCAGTCATGCTCCCATGGACATTACGAATACCTTTGTCCCCATTCCTATGGCAGCAGAGGGCAGGACAGTTTGCCCTGACCTGGAGGGGCATCCAGAGCTCCTGGAACCAACTGGAAACTCAGCCCCACTCTGCGCCATGGACTCATTCCGACTACCCTGGAAAAGGGGGAGGCTCTGGAACCCCCACATAATCTTTATGACATCATCATGTGGGGAACATGGCAGAGGAGGGGTTTGAAACAGAGGAGAAGAGAATCCAGAGCCCCCTAATGACTGCTTTGGCCATCAAAGCAATGAAGGTCCAGGACTGTAGAAGCATCCGTGACTTACAGGGACAAGGTATTCTGCAAACCCGAGATATTCTAGAATACGTGGTTTTATTGCAAGGGTCGTGGGTAGAAAGGGCCTTCCCTTCAGCCACCAGCCTCGGCTGAAGGGAAGTCCCAGAGAGAGAATGAGAGAACAAGCAAGAGGGTAAGCTGGCAAGAAGAGGGGAGAGAGCTAGAGAAACGTGGCAGGGGTCAGAGTGCAGGGGGAAGAGAGAAGAGAAGAGCAGAGAGGGGGAAAACCAAGAGAGCAGGGACCAGAGCGTGAAGAGAGAGGAGAAACCAAGAGCAGGGAAGAGAAGAGCAAGCCAAGAGAGCGAGGTCCAGGTTACAATACATTATATCTCCTTTTGTGATGAATATTCTAATTTACAGTGACCAACCAATACAAGACACAAAGCCCTATAGAATCTCCATACAGCCTATAAGAACTACTACATTACCGTGTGTTATATTTTAAACTCTAAAAACTACTCTTTAGACTTTTCTGTTTTGCTACACTGACCTTTGGATTCCTTAGCCAGCAGAAAGGCATTGTTCAATCAAAAGGGATTCTCCTTCAGCTGGCTAGGCTATTGTCTTCAGGTTATACAGCAACTAAGACTTAGTATCCTACAACTCAAAGTACGCTTTCATTTCAATTACAGGTTTCATATTTTCAGAATCTTTTGCTAAGCAATCATATTTATAAGGTTTCCCTGATTCATCTTTCCCAACACAGGACCTTGCCAGGTTCCTCTGGTGGAGGAAACACACTGGGGGAAGTGCCAGGGATTTGTTCCTTTTTGGGGACTTTCCCTGGAAATTGTTCCTTTTGAGACCCTTTGGATTCAGAACCTTGTTGCTGTTGCTCTTGGTTTTGCTCTCTCATTGCTGTTTGTAGGACATTGTTCTTCTCTCAGCCCTTTGGGACCTTTGCCTTTTGTGTCTTCACTGGCAGGGGGAGGGACAATAGACCCTGGCTTTTAGTGTCACCCCAGAACTGGAGAATCCCATTCCTAAAGCCCAAGAGAACTGAACAAAGAAACACCATTTCTGCCAGTTTAATCAAAAAGCTGCAATTTTCGCTGAACAGTATGGGAACAGATCTTCTGCCCTCTACTCCCTACTGGGAGGGGAAAGGGGGAGCCCCTAGGTTTCTGGGAACAGTGGGAGGCACTGGGAAGGAAATTGGAAGCCCCTTGGTGTACTGGGAGCACTGGGAGGGGGAATGTGGAACCCCTGGTGGTACTGGGAGATGGAATGGGGAGCACTGGGTGCTCTGTGCACCCACCTCTTCTCTTGACCCCCACCTCAGGCAGGATGGCAACCACAGAAGCCTGGGGAGAGGAGATCCCCAGTGTCTCCCAGTGCCCTCCAGTTTCCTCAGTGTGATGGCAAACTCTCATAGATGTTGCTGGGATCCCGTGGTCATCCTGGGAGCTCCGCATAGGTGACCGTGGTGTCCTTGGGAGGAGCAGCACTGGGGGGCCCTGTGAAAGACACTGGTTGGGGGGACCCGGCTGTGGGTGACACCAGTGGGTGACGTGACCCTGTATTTCCCTGTCCCCGCACTCACCCCCTGCCTGCTCAGTTATCATGACATGGGTGTACAGAACCTCCTCCTCCTCCGGGGGGGCCAGGGGCTGTGGATGTGCCCTGTGGGGATAGAGGGGGTTTTGGGAGCACATGGGGGGTTTTGGGTGTAAGAGTAGAAGAGGGGTTATGACTGGAGCCCCCCACTCACCTTTTCTGGTGCTTCCTGGTGGCTGCAAAGGAGAGGGAAGGGGTGACTGTGGGGTCCCCAGGGCCCTGACAACCCATGGGAATCCTGAACCACCACTGGATCCTCAATTCACTCAAGACTCCTGAGCATTTCTAAAGTCCCCCAGAGCCCCTGAAACAGTGCCCTGAGCACCTAGAACCCCAAGCCCAGTACGGAGGTGGACACTCAAAAATCCCACAGGATCTCAAAAGAAAACCCAGCATTGCTGTGTGACCCTCCAGCACCTCCCCAAATTCCCCAGGACACTCAGCCAAGGACACTGGGGGCTCAGCCTGACCCAAGTCAGGAGCTGTGGGTACCAGCCTATCAGCCCTTCAGTCTGGGGACTTCCCACCCCTCTCAGGGAACCCTGTCCACCCCACTGTCACCCACCAATGCGGTGCCACCAGTGCCAGGCCATGATGACACCCAGGAACAGGACCAGGAACAACAGAGAACTGACCCCTGCGGCCACTGCTGGGGACAAAGGGGGACGCAGACGGGTCACCTGTCACCCCAGGAGTCCTGCAACCATTGTGACCTCAGGTGACCCCTCCTGTGTCCTGTTCCCTTTATGTCACTGCCAGAAAGAGAATGGGGCCAAAGTGAGGTCACCGACAACTCAGGGGTGTCAGACCACCATGGTGACCCTGTGTGACCTCACCTGTGCCTCCAGGTTTCCGTGGTGCCACCTCCAGGGTCAGTTCAGGGCTGAGTGCCCAGAACACGCGGTGCCTGTCCTGTCCCAGCTGGTTGGTGGCCACGCACTGGTAGGTGCCTGAATGTCCCACATCGATGTCCCCAAGCTCCAGGACAGGACCCTGGGCCACCTCCCGCCCATTGTGCAGCCAGGTGAAGGTGACAGGGGCTGAGCCCACCTGCACCGAGCAGTGCAGAGTCACGGGGTCACCTGTGTGCACCTTGTGTGACAGGGGACCGGGGGTGATGGTGGCATTGGCCACGGGCACTGTGGGGACAGAGACAACACTGAGGCTGGGGGGAGGGACTGGAAGCCAGTGTTGGGTGACTGAGACAGGGTGGATGAAGTTGGGCTGAGTGTGGCAATGTAGGATGTGACGGTCACATGGGGGATGCTGTGGCTGGGGACATCGACAGACAGAGGGCCCCAATGTGGCAGTGGTTGTGGCCATCAGTGGATGTGGGAGGAGGAGATGCCATGGGTGCACTGAGGATGGAGTGAGAGTGGGATGGGGCAGGCTGTGGGTGGAAGCACTCCAATCATGAGGGTCCGGCTAATCTGTGGGGTGACATGCAGTGGCAGTGACTGTGACCTGGTGTGGGGGACGGATGTGACAGGTGGGAGGAGGGAGCCACGGGTGAGATATCCTGGGTGGGGGCATGGAGCCCGAGGGTTCCAGTCACCCCGGACCCTGATCTGCAGTGTTGGGGGCTGTGACATGGGATAGGACAGAGATGGTGTGGGGAAGATGAGGGTTGGGTGAGGTTGGCATGGGTGGGATGGGAATTTCCACAGGTGGGGTCATCACAAGCTAAAAGATCTTGCTCCCCAGGATGGTGACGTGCAATGGGGGCTCTCAGCTGCACTGTCCCCATTGCTGACCCGGCAATGCTGACCCACTGGTAGCGGCCGATGTCATTGTCCCCAGTGTGCCACAGCTGTAGGAGGGCATTGATGCCAAGCAGTGCTCCTGAGCCCCCCTGGTGCCAGGTGGAGGACAGGGGACCTGTCCCTGTGGCCACTGCACAGCTCAGCACCAGGCAGTCCCCCAGTGCCACCTGTCCCCTGGGGCAACGGAACCCACTGGGACACTCCTGAGACTGGGACCCCTGCAAGGGGAGACACAGAAGGGATTGGGGACAAGGGAGGAGTGGGAGACACAGGGAGAGGAAGGAAGGGGCTTAGGAGGAAGATGGAGAGATCCTCAGGGAGCAAGAAGGGCACCCAATGAGGGGCGCACACACCCCCGAGAAGGATTAGGGAGACATAGGAGAGTGGGGTTTGAAGGACCCAGGTAACAAATAAAGATGGAAGGATGGAGCAGGGACCTGAGATGTGGGATGCCGGGGAGAGATGGTGGTCTCCAGGCAGGGCTGGGGTCCCAGGGAGGCTGTGGGGGCTCCCCGTGCTCATCCCCACACTCACTGCGCACCGTGACACGGAGCCGGGCGCTGCTCTTCTGCACATTCCCCTCCTCAGAGTGCACCTGGCAGCTGTAATTCCCCGAGTGGGAGACCCCCACAGAGGGTACCAGGAGTTGTGGGGACCTCTGCGGGCCCCCCACCAACTGCCCGTCCCTGTAGAAGAGGTGCAGGAGGGGGTCTGGGGGCTGCAGGGGGCTGAGGGTGCTGAGGCAGCTGAGTTTGAGGGGGGACCCCTCGGTGGGCTCAGGGGGACCCTCCAGCACTGGCATTGTGAAGAGCTCTGGGAAGGAGAGAGGAGGGGGATTTGTGACTTTGAGTCCCTGGGGAGGGGCTGTGGGGGTGTTGGGGTGGCGGCTCTGGGGTGCTCACCATGCACTGTCACTGTCACCGGCGCTGACTGGGCCCACAGTCCCAGCTTGGAGTCCACCATGCCCCCGCAGCAGTATTGGCCACTGTGGTTCAGCTGCAGAGGGGACAGGGACAGCTCGGTCCCATTGAGGGACATACTCACCTCCTTATCCCCATGGTAAAATCGCATCCTGCTGACTGACATGTCACACCTGCGCCGGCAGCGCAGTGTCACCGTGTCCCCCTCCAGCAGTGGCTGCAATGGTACCTGCAGCACCAATGGGCCTGTGGGACATGGGGCTCCTGTCACACCAGGGGGTCACATTCTCATGGGGACCCCCCATGGGGTCACATCCAGCACACCAGGGCTCCCCACTTTCACAAATAGGGACCCCTGCACTGGGATGCTCTGGAATGTCCCCATGTGCAGAGGAAATGCTCTGGTCACGCCATGAGGTGACCCATGGAGCAGAGTCCCCTCAGAGCCCTCGGGGTCCAGCAGGTGCAAGTTTGGGGACACTCAAACCCCCCTCACCATCTAACACTATCACAGGGGAGCTCAGGCCGGTGCCAGATCTATCACACGTATAGTTGCCACTCTTGGAGACAGTGAAGTGGTCATGACTGTTCTGCCCCCAGTGCTGCCCATCCTTGTACCAGGTGGTGACACCAGCGGTCCCCAAGCCCTGGCAGGTCAGTGTCACCTGGTCCCACAGCACAGCTGGCCTCCAGGGGGGCTCCACCAGGAGCTGGGTGGTCTGGGCACCTGTGGGTGACAGGGGACACCAGCCTCCCAGGGCCAGCATGGGGCTGGGGACAGCAGGGCAGGGACATGTCATCCCCTGAGGACTCACCAGCGAGGCCGAGGGTCTGGGCTGGAAGGGAGAAGAGACAGGGCTGGGTGGGGTGGTCCTGCAGGGACAGCAGCACCTGGGGATCAGGTCTGGTGTCTGGCCCCAATGTGTCCCCACAGGAAAACTGGTGTAACAGGATGGTCTTAAGGACAGGGACACCTTGGTCACCCTGGACTGAGGCAGGACATGGGGACACTGTGGACAACCCATTCTCCTACAGGTCACCACCATCCTCACAGCTCCTGTCCCCACAGCCACATCCCCATAACCCCATGCCCATGATCCCATTCCAATGGCACCTGTCCCCATCACCCATCTGCATGGTACAAGGCTCTTGTCCCTGTCCCTGTATCCCTTTACCCCTGTCCCTGCCCTGGGAATGCAGGGAACCCCACAGCCCCCCTCTGCCCCCTCCCCACCGATTTCTGCCTCACCAGGGCCCATCCCTGGAGTGTCAGACCCATCCCCAGGGTACTCACCCAACAGGAGCAGCACCACCTTCCTGGCCATCCCCGTGTCCCCAGCCATGTGGACTGGCTGTCACTCTCTGCTGTGGCCACCGGTCCTCTGGGTGGCGGCTCTTCGGATGAGGAGGAAGGAAGAAAGGTCACACCTCATCCCTGTGTGTAGGTGGCCCTTGTTGGGGGCAGGGTGGGGGAAAAGTGAAGGCGGAGTCATAATAGGGGACAGGCTGGGGAGACATTATGGGATGGTCTGGGGGCTCAGTGGGGGATGGTGTCCCCAGGAGTGGGGGGGCTCAGGTGATGTGGGGAGGCAAGGATGGGTGTCCAGGAGAATGGGGGTCCAGGGGAATTGGGGTCTCCATGCCTGGGGGCATTCAAGGATGGGGGTCCTGTGGGAATAGTGTCCCCAGGGATATGGGCCATGGGATGTGGGTCCCAGGGTTGGGGGTGCAGGGGGGAAAAAAGAGAGGACTCTTGAGAAGAGGGGTTCTGGGGGAAGATGCTGCCCATGGGATGGGATCAAGGCAATGGTGGTCCTGAACAATGGGAGTCCAGAGATGGGGGTCCCAGGGAGGAGAGACCTAATGAATGGGGGTCCCATGGGTGGGTTCCCAGGGGAAGGGGGGTCCCAGGGATGAACAGTGGCTGGGTGAACACAGGGGTCACAGCTCCTTCCCTGGGTGTCGCAGATTTTGGGGTGACTCAGAGCCCAGCACAGCCCCCACAGTGTGCTCATGGCCAGGGGGGCACCCCAGGGTTGAGGCTCTGGGTCTGTGCCCCACACACCCCTGGGCTTTTTCCCATCCCCCCCATTTTCTGGCTCAGCCATCCCAGGGAACACCTGAGCAGGTAACAGTGGGGGAATTCCAGGAAGGGGCAAAGGGGATGGGGGGTACAGGCAGTGTTTGGGGGGCTATGGGGAATGAAAGATTTTCACTTTCTCTTTCCTGCAGCAGAAGGAAGAGGCCATTTATGCTGAGCTGAGGACATGAGGATATCCAGAGGGATCCTGCCCTGAGGGAAAAGGGCTCCTCTGCTGTGGTGGCACCTGGTCTTATCCCAGGCTCTTGTCCCAGGGGGTTCCTGGTTCTGTGGTTGCCCTGTCCTTGGGGATTCCTGTCCCAGAGGTGGCACATTCTGGAGACCACTGTGCTGGGGGGACCCTGAGCATTCCCACTGTCCCCAGGGGGGACCTGTGACCTCTGGACTGCCCAAAATTAAGGGGGCACATGTTACAACAATGCTCTGATGATGGTAAATGCCAGGCTAAATTTGATGTAATTCCCTAATGCCTAATTGGTTGAAACAAAGTAAGACATCCAGGAAATAAATGCAAAAACCTTTTCCTACACCATTTTTTTCCCAATAAAAAATAACTCAAAAATAATTGAAACTGACAATGTATAAAATGGTCTGGTTGATTAAATCCTTTTAATCATTGTTCTCCCAACAAGTTGTTCACAATAAAAATACAAACAAATCACAAAAAATGAGAATTCATGGTTCCCTTTAGGAGCCCATTGGTGCATCCCACAGCAGCCTTTGCTTGTGGATAACGCAGAGTGTGGAATCTCCCTGAGTGCCCAACAGGTCCATGGGATTGTTCCCTGCCTGCTGGGCAGCAACCCAGCCCATAAGGAAGGCTTTGGTCTGGCCACAATTTGCAATTCTTCCCATTTTTGTCTTTCCCACCATGAAACTTAATTTACTTCCCATGGGTTCTGCTTCCAAAAAGGGACAAACTCTGTCCATCCCAGGAACAGTGCACAGGAACCCGTGGAAATGCCTGTGTGTCCCTCAGGGTCTGCTTCCCTGGTAAGTGCACTCCATCCTGCCCTGAATTCCCCTGCCTGGCCACTCCCTGCTCCTGCTGGGACACCTCTGTTCCCCAGATCCACTTGTAGAGCCCCTGCTCAATACTTCCACACTTTTCCCTCTCTTCTGGTGTCCACATCCAGAATCCAAACATTCTTTCGAAGAGGTTCCAAAGGGCTGCAGGTTTTGTTCAGGAAAGAGGGTCCTGTCAGGTTGTTGAGCAGATGGGTGTGGGGTTTGCAGAATCTTTTTCTAGGGCTCTCTCAGTCCCTTGCTGAGAGGAGCAAAATGATCAGTTGCTGCATTTCCAGACTGGTTCCCTCACAGCTGCCCCTGCAGGGGGGTTTCCAGCCAGACCTGCTCTGAAAACCATCAAAGGCCCTCACAGAGCCACTGCTTGGGCTCCCATTGGCTTTTGTGCTTCTTGTACAGGCCTGAGCAAACCACAACCACACCTTTTCCCCCCCACAGAATTCTCACCTTTGCAGCAGCTCTGAAGCTGCCAGAATCAAAGCCAAGGGGGCACGGGGGACCCTCAGGTCCTGGCTGCCAGCTGGGGCTGGCCAGAGCAGGGCTGGCCAATGCCCATCCCTGTGCACTGGGGCTGGGCCATGGCTGGGCCCCACACTTGGATGGGCACTGGCTTCAAGGAGGAGGAGTTGGGGAGCTCCTTCCTGCCTGGGGCTCCATTCCCAAGCTGCTCTTGTTGGCTCAGATCCTGCAGGGGAGCAGCAAGAATGGAGAAGTCTGGAACTCTCCCCAGGACAAGATCTCCCCAGGACAGGACCCACTGGATGTGCCCCTGTGTTGGTTTAGCACAGATGGTGAGGTGCGATTGGTGGTTTCCTTTGGACTGACAATCAAAATAGCCAATTACATGCAGAGATACACCTCTGGGTCACACAGCCCTAAAAGCCAGAAGGAAGCCTGGGGTCTCTCTCTCCCTTCCGCCCTCACAGCAGGAAAGGCAGTCCCGGCTCTCTCCTGTGGAGGGGCCCGGGCTGTCACGGGAGGCCTGGCCCGGTGACTCCCAGCCCGGGGAGGGGATGATGTGCCCCTGTCCCGGCCCCGATCAGTTTTTATCAGCTGTAAAACACCCTGCAGACCCCCCTATGGGGTGGGGAGCTGGCCCGAGGCCTGGCCGTGGCCTGGGCCCTTTCCCCAGCAGGGGAGGGGAGCCTGCAGCCTGCAGCCGCTCCGAGCTGGGCCCGCCCGCAATGAGACCGAGGGCTGGGGGGCAAAGAGCCTTTGATCAGCCGGGCTGCTCTGAGATCTGCCGGACTGAGGTTCTTTTTCTATTCTCCAGGCTTTTGAAAATCCTGGCTGCCCCCGGACAGAGATCATGTAACCCTCACAGGCCTGGGCAAGGTTCAACTCTTTCCTGCCAGCAGATGGAACTTCCAGAGCACCAGCTCTTCCCAGAGTGAGAACAGACCAAGTGATTGAGCACAGAGAAGACTTGGCATAACAGTCAGATGGAGAGAGTGAGAAAGGGATTAATTACAGGAAGAATGAAGGAGTTGCCTGCTGTCTGGACTTTCTTGTTTGAGCTATGGAAATGAATTCTATAGGTAGACTGTCCATTAAATCATAGAAAAATATGCATTTAGAGAGATGATTTGTGGATTTTTGAGCAAAAGTGTTTGTGATGGACTGAGTAATATTGCATTAGAATCTGTGATTCCTGTGATCCCATGAGATGCCTGAACAGAGAAAGAAAAATGAGAAGCTCCTGCACCAGTGAAAGAAGTGAGAAAACATCTCTGTTCCTTGAGATGAAGAATCCTTTGCCTTTGAAGTTGCTTATCTTTAAAAAGTGACACCCTAGATGCCTGAGTTCCATTACCCATGAGCAGCTTGGGAAACTGCTAATGGGAGGAGACCACATGGAAGCAGGTTTTTTCAGGCAGCTGTTTCTGTGGGAGTTCTGACCCACAAGAGAACTGTTCTAGGCTGTCAGTGGGGGAGATTACATAGTAAACCAGAGACTCCCCTCCTAAAGACTTGATGAAAGACTATATTTAAGTGGTGAAACTGACTGAAAGTCCCAGCTTTTCTCTCTATGTTGTTTTGTTGTTTGTTTTGCTGAGGAAAGTAAACACTTGTGGGGGGCCGAGAAGGGTTTTGCAAGTTTCATTTTTTTCTCTCTCTCTTTTTCCCTTACTGTGTATTAATAAACTGTCTGTTTACTTTTAAGTTAAGCCTGTTTTGCCTTTTTCTCCCCAAATCCCGTCTCCAAATTAGTGAACAAAATTCAGCAAACATGAAACCACCACATAAATAGTGCTGTAACTCAAAAAGGCAAGCCAAAACCACTACAAGGGCATATCCAGAGGGGTCCTGTCCTGGGGGGATCCTGTCCCATGGGGAACACATGCTGGCCAAGGAGGTCCTGTCCTGGGGGATGGCAGCTGCCAGAGGGTTCCAGACTTCTCCGTTCTTGCTGGTCCCCTGCAGGATCTGAGCTAGCAAGAGCAGCTTGGGAATGGAGCCCCAGGCAGGAAGGAGCTCCCCAATTCCTCCTCCTTGAAGCCAGTGCCCATCCAAGTGTGGGGCCCAGCCCTGGCCCAGCCCCAGTGCACAGGGATGGGCATTGGCCAGCCCTGCTCTGGCCAGCCCCAGCTGGCAGCCAGGACCTGAGGGTCCCCCGTGCCCCCTTGGCTTTGATTCTGGCAGCTTTAGAGCTGCTGCAAAGGTGAGAATTCTGTGGGCAGGAAAAGGCCTGGCTGTGGTTTGCTCAGGCCTGTGCAAGAAGCACAAAAGCCAATGGGAGCCCAAGCAGTGGCTCTGTGAGGGCCTTTGATGGTTTTCAGAGCAGGTCTGGCTGGAAACCCCCCTGCAGGGGCAGCTGTGAGGGAACCAGTCCGGAAATGCAGCAATTGATCATTTTGTTCCTCTCAGCAAGGGGCTGAGAGAGCCCCAGAAGTTCTGCAAACCCCACACCCATCTGCTCAACAACCTGACCGGGACCCTCCTTCCTGAACAAAACACCCTTTGGAACCTCCTTGAAAGAATGTTTGAGTTCTGGATGTGGACACCAGAAGAGAGGGAAAAGTGTGGAAGTATTGAGCAGGGGCTCTACAAGTGGATCTGGGGAACACGGGGGTCCCAGCAGGAGCAGGGAGTGGCCAGGCAGGCGAATTCAGGGCAGGATGGAGTGCACTTACCAGGGAAGCAGACCCTGAAGGACACACGGGCATTTCCACGGTGTCCTGTGCACCATTCTTAGCATGGACAGAATCTGTTCTCCCCCTTTTGGGAGCAGAACACTTGGGGAGTAAGTCAAGTTTACAAGTGGGAAGGAGAAAAATTGGAAGAGTTCCTAAATATGGCCCAACCAAACCCTTCCCTATGGGCTGGGTTACTGCCCAGCAGGCAGGGAACAATCCCATGGACCTGTTGGGCACTCAGGGAGATTCCACACTCTGCGTTATCCACAAGCAAAGGCTGCTGTGGGATGCACCAATGGACTCCTAAAGGGAAACAGAAGTCTCATTTCTCTGTGATTTGTTTGTGTTTTTATTGTGAACAACTTGTTGGGAGAGCAAAAATTAAAAGGATTCTATCAACTAGATAATTTTATACATTGTTAGTTTGATTTTTGCTGAGGTTATTTTTTAAATGGGAATAAAATGGTGTGAGAAAAATTTTTGCCTTTATCTCATAGAAGGTAAATTTTGCCTTAACTAATTGGGCATCAGGGAATTCAACCAAATTTAGCCTGGCATTTCCCACCATCAGGGCAAGGTTGGAACAGGTGATTCCTTAAGTTTGGACAACCCAGAAGTCACAGGGCCCCACTGGGGACAGCAGGAATGCTCAGGGTCCCACCAGGACAGAGGTCCCCAGGATGTGCCACCTCTGGGACAGGAATCCCCAAGAACGTGGCACCCCTAGAATGAGGATCTCCCATGGACAAGACTCTGGGACAACACCTAGGTGTCACCACAGCAGAGGAGCCCTTTTCCCTCAGGGCAGGACCCATCTAGATGTGCCCCCAGCCCAGGACAGAACCCACGTCCTCAGCTCAGCATAAACAGTCTATTCCTTCTGCTGCAGGAAAGAGAAAGTGAAAATCTTTCATCCCCCACAGCCCCCCAAACACAGCCTGCAGCCCCCACACCCATTTTCCCTTTCCTGGGATCCCCCCAGCATTACCTGCTCAGGTGTTCCCTGGGATGGCTGAGCCAGGAAATGGGGGGATGGGATAAAAGCCCGGGGGTGTGTGGGGCACAACCCAGAGCCTCAACCCTGGGGTCCCCCCCTGGCCATGAGCACACTGTGGGGGCTGTGCTGGGCTCTGAGTCACCCCAAAATCTGAGGCACCCAGGGAAGGAGCTGTGACCCCTGTGTTCACACAGCCACTGCCCATGCCTGGGACCCCCATTCCCCTGAGAAATCAACCATGGGACCCCATTCCCTTGGTCTGTCCTCCATGGGACCCCCATCTCTGGACTCCCATTCACCAGGACCACCATTGCCTTGATCCCATCCCATGGGCTGCTTCTTTCCTCAGAACCCAAATTCCCAAGAGTCCTCTCTTTTTTCCCCCTGCATCCCCAGCCCTGGGACCCACATCCCATCATCCAAAAGCCCTGGGGATCATGTTTTTAACGGACCTCCATCCCTGAATACCCCCAGGCATGGAGACTCCAATTCCCCTGGACCCCCCATTCTCCTGGATACCCATCCTTGGCTCTCCACATCCGCTGAGCCCCACCACTCCAGGGAACACCATCCTCCACTGAGCCCCCAGACTATCCCATCATGTCCCCAGCCTGTCCTCCACTGTGTCTCCACCCTTCCCCCACCCTGCCCCCACCAAGGGCCACCTACCTGTGGGGACGAGATGTGACCTCGCTTCCTTCCTCTTCATCCAAAGAGCCGCCACCCAGGGGACCGGTGGCCAGAGCAGCGAGTGACAGCCAGTCCACATGGCTGGGGACATGGGGATGGCCGGGAAGGTGGTGCTGCTCCTGTGGGGTGAGTGCCCCAGGCACAGGCCTGACACCCTGGGGATGGGCCCTGGTAAGGCAGAGACCGGTGGGGAGGGGGCACAGGGGGGCTGTAGGGTCCCCTGAGGTCCCCAATGCCAGCTGAGCAAGTGCATGGGCACGGAGCCCAGTGTGACCAGAGTCATGGTGTGGCTGTGGGGAGAGGAATAGGAGGACAAGTACAGGGGAACTGGGATGTCGGGAAAGGAATACAGGAATAGAAATGTGGGAACAAGGATTGCGCAAAAGGAACCTTGATGCTGGGGCAGCTGTGGGGACAGGGACAGGGGAACTGGTCTGCAGGGACAAGGACAAGGGCTACATACCATGCAGATGGTGCATGGGGACACATGTCTTCTGAATTGGATCACAGGCACAGGGCCATGGGGATGTGGAGGCAGGTGTTGGGAGGATGGCGGAGGTGACCTGTGCAAACATGGAGTGTTCACAGTGTCCCCATGTCATGGCTCAGTCCAGGGTGACTGTGGTGTCTCTGTCTTAAAGACCTCTGTGCTACACCAGTGTTCCATTGGGGACAATCTGGGGACAGACACCACACCACATCCCCCAGCTACTGCTGTCCCTGCAGTACTCAGCCCTGTCCATTCTCTCTTCCAGCTCATACCCTTAGACTCGCTGGTGAGTCCTTGGGGGGTGCCATGTCCATGTCCTGCTGTCCCCAGCCCCACACTGGCCCTGGCAGGCTGGTGTCCCCTGTCACCCACAGGTGCTCAGGCCACCCAGCTCCTGGTGGAGCCCCCCTGGAGGCCGGCGGTGCTGTGGGACCGGGTGACACTGACCTGCCAGGGCTCAGGGACCACTGGTGCCACCACCTGGTACAAGGATGGGCAGCGCTGGGATCAGGAGGGACTCAACTACTTCACTGTCACTGAGAGTGGCAGCTACACGTGTGACAGACCTGGCAGTGGGCTCAGCCGCCCTGTGACCATCTTAAATGGTGAGGAGGGATCTTAAATGATCACGGTGGCCCCCTGATAGGTTTGGGTGGGCTCCAGTCTGTGGTAGGCCTCACACCCCTTGTGTGGCAGGTTCCTGTCCCCTGCACTCAGGGACATCCCAGTGCATCCCAGTGTGATGGGAACCTCGTGGTGACACCTGTGCCCTGGGGTTGCTCCTGGTGTCCCTGGGATTGTCCCACACAATAGAGACTCCACATAGATGTCCCTGGTGCCATGGGCACCCACCTTGGGCCTGTCTGGAGCATTTCAGTTCAATGGGACCCTCTTGTCCCACAGACCAGCTGGTGCTGCAGGTGCCACCACTGACGATGCTGGAGGGGGACACGGTGACACTGCGCTGCCGGGTCATGCAGGACATGTCGGTCACTGGGGTGCGATTCTACTGTGGGGACAAGGAGGTGAGCAGATCCTCCACGAGGACCGAGCTGTCCCTGTCCCCTCTGCAGCTGAACCACAGTGGTCAATACCGCTGCCAGGGTTTGGTGAGCTCTGGGGTATCACATGGGTGGCAGGAGTCAGCACCAGTGAACGTGACAGTGCACGGTGAGCACCCCCACAACTCACACCTCAGCACCCCCACAAGCCCTCCCCAGGGACTCAGGGTCACAAATCTCTCTCCCCTCTCCTTCCCAGAGCTCTTCACGGTGCCCATGCTGGAGGGTTCCCCTGAGCCCATCGAGGGGTCCTCTCTCAAACTCAGCTGCCTCAGCACCCCCAGCCCCCTGCGGCCCCCAGCCCCCCTCCTGCACCTCTTCTACAGGGACGGGCAGTTGGTGGGGGAACCACAGTGGTCCCCACAGCTCCTGTTTCCCTCTGTGGGGGTCTCCCACTCAGGGAATTACAGCTGCCAGGTGCACGCTGAGGGGGGGACCGTGCAGAAGAGCAGCGCCCAGCTCCACGTCACGGTGCGCAGTGAGTGTGGGGATGGGCACAGGGAGCCCCCACAGCCCTCCCAGGTCTCCCAGCCTTGCTCAACTCTCTGCATGCCACCCTGCCTTCCCAGGTCTCTCCCTGGATCCTCCCACCACCTTCTCTGCTGCCTGCATCCCTCACCAGGTCCCCTCACTCTTCCATAGCTGCACCTCTCCCTCTCCAAAATCTCTCCATTGTCCACAGGTTCCATCATCCCTGTCTGGGTCCTGAAAACCTTCCCTGTGGTTCCCTTTAACCGTATCTGTGTCTGTCCCCTCAGCAAATCTCCCACCCTTCCCTGGGGTCCCTTCCAGCCCTTTACAAACCTCTCTCCCATCTCTCGGCCCCCTACTTCTCACTGGGATTCCCCCACCCCTTTCTGATCCTCCCCTTCCCTGAGTCCTTCACTGCTCCCTGATGTCCCTCACTTGTACCATGTCCCTAATCACCCTACTGAGTGTGACCCTCCCAGGGGAGCGAGACCCTTGGGATTGGGGTGATGCCCCTGTTGATTTGCCCCATCAGACCCATCACATCCCACCCACACCATTCCATGTCCCTCATGAAGTGATGGCCATCACCACCCTTGGGCACAGCAGCCCTCATCCCATCCTCACCTCACCCTCATCCCATCCTCATCCCTCACTCCTCATCCATCACATTCCCTCATCCCACAGCACATGATGACCCCCACCACCATGGGGTCCCTGTCCTGGGTGAAGGAGACTCTCTGTGTCCAGGTGCCACCACACAGACTCCCTCATTCCCCCACGCTGGTGCCAGCCCCTCCTCTTGGCCTCATCCCTGTCTGTGTCCCCACAGTGCCCGTGGCCAATGTCACCATCACCCCCAGTCCTCCAGCACACCAGGTGGACGCAGGTGACCCCGTGACCCTGCACTGCTCAGTGCAAGTGGGCTCAGCCCCTGTCACCTTCACCTGGCTGCGCGATGGCCGGGAGGTGGCCCGGGGTCCCATCCTGGAGCTTGGGGATGTCGATGTGGGACATTCAGGCACCTACCAGTGCGTGGCCACCAACCAGCTGGGACAGGACGGGCAGCGCGTGTTCCGGGCACTCAGCCCTGAGCTGGCCCTGGAGGTGATCTCTGGCTCACCCTGGGTCACAGGTGGGCTCACACAGGGTCACTGGGGTGTTCAGGGCCCTTGGGTTTCATGGTGATCCTAATGTGTCCCCCTCTGTCCCCAGCAGTGGCTGTGAATGTCGGCAGGACCCTCCTGTTCCTGGTCCTGCTCCTGGCTGTCATCGGGGGCTGTCACTGCTGGCACCGCCGGGGTGGGTGACAATGGGGGAGAATTGGGGGTCCTGGAGTGAGGGGAAGCCCCAAGCGTGGGGGAGAGACAGGGCAGCATCCAGGGCCCCTGAGCTGGGGGAAACTGAGCCCACAGTGACTTTGGCTGGGTCACTGAGGATTGTGGGGTAAATTTGGAGGGTCTTGGTTGGGCTCCAGGGGCATCCCTCGGAGGGCTTTGAAAAACATTGGAGTGGCACTCGGAGCTCCTGGAGGGTTTGGGGAGCTCTTGGAGGGCCGTGCAGAGATGTTGGGGGATCTTTCTGTGGTCCTGTGGGAGTTTGGGGGGTGTCCCTCCCTGCCGGGCTTGTGGTTCTGGGGCTCAGAGGGTTGGGGACACTGGGGAGGTTGGGGGCACTGTGGTGGTCCAGAAGATCTGAGGGGTTTAGGGGGGCTTGAAGTGGCCAGAGGGAATCAGGGGTCTGATGAGAATCAGAGCTCCAGTGGGGATTAGGGGATCCTGTGGGTGGTTGGAGCTGCTGCGGTCCCAGGAAGGTTCAGGGGTCCCAGGGTCCCAAAGGTCACCCCCTCTCCTTTTCCTTGCAGCTGCCAGGAAGCCCCAGGAGAGGTGAGTGGGCGGCTCCAGCCGGGACTCCCTTTTCCCCCTCTCCAGACACCCCTCAGACCCCCCTTATCCCCACAGGACCCCCCAGAGGGAGGGGCAGTGCTGGACCCCCAAGTCATGGGCACCGAGTGGGCAGGGGGTGAGTACAGGGGGGACAGAGAAATGTCACCCACGGATGTCACCTCCCACCCAGGTCCCCACAACCGGTGTCACTCTCAGGGCCACCACGGGTGTCCCCTGGCCCTCCCCCACCTCGGGATCCACAAGTGACCGTGCTGGGACCCCACAGGCGACAGCAGGACCCCAGTGACATCTACGGGAACGTGCTGTGACACTGGGGACACTGGGGGCACTGGAGGTTCCTGCCCAAGGCCACCCCCCATGTGTGTCCCCCCCCCAGCTCCTGTGGGTGCCCACCGTGCCCGGGGGTGGCCACGAGTGGGGGGTCCCATGTGGGGCTGCCCAGAGCTCCCCGTTCCAGAGCTCCCAGTGCTCCCAGTACCCCCAGGGGCTCCCCATTCCCTCCCCCAGTGCCAGGGGGCACAGGACCCTTGTCCCTCCCACTGCACCCAAAACGCAGCTTTTTGATTAAACCGGGAGAAATGGTTTTTGTTTGTTCAGCTGTGCCAGGTCAGCTCGGACGGAGGAGGGTCCCGGTCAGGTTGTTGAGCAGATCCGTGTGGGATTTGCAGGATTTTTGGGGCTCTCTCAGTCCCTTGGGGACAGGGACAAAATGATCAATTGGGGCATTTCCGGACTGGTTCCCTCGCAGCTGCCCCTCACAGGGGAAGGAGCTGCCGCTCCCTGTTTGTCCCCTCTGGGTGACACCGGCCAAGGGCTCGGGGACCTGCGGCGGTGCCGCCCTGTGGCCACGGGCACCGATCCCGCAGCTGCCGAGCCTCTCGGGCCAAGGCCAGCTCAGCCCATCCCCGGCCCAGCCCTGCCCGGTGCCCCCCGGTGCCCAAAGCCCCGCACCCGGCGCTCCCCGAGCGGCGTCTGAGCCCCGGAGCTGCTGCGGAGCCTCCGCCGGGCCCGGCCCTGGGGCGGGCGGGGGGCGCCGGGAGGGAGGTGCCTGGAGGGCCGAGGGGACCAGGGAGCCCGGGGAGGAGCCCCCGGCACTGCGGGAGCCGAGTCCTGCCCTCGGGTCACTGTCGCACGTCGCGGCTGCCATCGCGCTGCCGGGGCCGGGACTGTCCCGGGCTGCGGGCACCGACGGTGGCCCTGTGTCCCCAGCGGCTGTGACAGCGTGTCCGAGGCCACTGTCGCCATGTGTCGGGACCGGCTGTTGCCGTGGCAACGGGACCGACAGCTCCGGGCACTGACGGGGCGTCCCGGGACAGGCGGGGGGAGCGGGGAGGGGCTGGGGCCGCCCAGTGTTGGGAAGGGCAAATCCAAGGGATGGCAGAGATGGAATTGCGGCAGCTGAGAGGAGCCCGAGGCTGCGGGAGGAACAGCCCTGCAGGGAGGAGGGAGGGGCACGAGGGGCTCCGGAGATTCCTCGGCAGCCCGTGGGGGTCCCCGGGGAGCAGAGACCCCCCTGCAGCCCTGCAGGAGCCCCCGGCCGAGCAGGGGATGCCCGAAAGGGGCTGTGAGCCTGTGGGAAGCCCCTGCTGGAGCATTTCCCGAGAGGGGAAGGTTTTTTTCAGACGTGTTTCACTTCTCCTTTTTCAGCTCTGAACTGATGAATGATAAATTCAATTTATTTCTCCAAGCCGAGTACATTTTGGCCATGACGGCACTCACAGACTGATCCCTCCCTGCCCTTCTCCCAGGACAGGACACCACAAGCTGTAGTGGTTTCAGGTTCCCCAATTCCTATTTGCTAAATTTAGTGTAGTGGTCTGAGTGTGTACCAGAATTATTTACTCTTTTTCTGCTGGGAGATAGGATTAGGAGAAAGGCAAAGCAGGCTCAAAGTTAAAAGGTATAACGATGGGTTTATTACCAGAACTAGAAGAGGGCATAAATTAATAGGAATCAGAATAAAACTTTCAAAACACTTCCCTATCACCCCACAGCTGCTTCTCTTTCTCACAGACAACGTATAAAGACAAACTCAGAACTCTACGTCTGTAGCACTTTAATCAGTCCATTTAGAGAGAGAAATCTCTTTTGGTTGGTATGGTATTTTTCAACAAGAATGATCATGTGGCTTGTGGCTTTTAACTCTCACAAAAGCAGCCGCCCAGGGAAAATCTGCAGTTGTGGATTTCCCATATCACGCAGCCTTTCCCGCAGCTACATATGGGCCATGGACTCATGTATACTCATGGGGTATCAGTTTTAAAGATGAACAGCTCCAAAAGCAAAGGGTTTTCTTGACTATCTCTAAAATCATCTAAAGGAACAGGGGTCTTTTTTTTCCCTGGGGGCAGAGGGCTTCTATCTTTATCTTCCTCTCTTCAAAATTCTCCATGAGACCACAGCTATTTCAATATTTACTTAGCCCATCACAAATGCCTTTGCTTATCTCTACATCTTAAATACTCTCGTAATCCTCCCAAATGCATATTTGTTCCACAGTTTAAAGGGATATTTTAGCATATTACAGTTGCTTAACCATGGCTTACAGAAGACTTTCAGCCCAAAAAGCAAGGCATCTTCTCCATCTCCTCATTTAAGATACCACTTTTCCTCAACTGAGCCCGAATCTTCATAGTGTCTCTTTACATGTTTCTCACACTGGCTTTTGTCTCACTCAGAGAAAGGTTAGTGCTTTGCAAGTCCCATCTGTGCACAGAAAGAGTTACCCTTCTCCCAGGTCTGCAGAGGCCATGATGGTTCTCCCGGGCAGGGGCCAAAGGTGGTAAATTCAGGCCGTGCCAGGGCTGGGCCAGGATCTCAGGGGTTCTGGCTGCATTGAATTTTCAGCTGCGGTGCCACTCTGCACGGCTGCAGAGCTGCCCCTGCTCTTGGCCACCAGATCTTCTTTCGCTGTCCCTCTGCTTACAGGACCTGAACTCCTACTCCTCCAACCGTGGTGCCGTATCACGTTTCGGGATCACCATTTGTTGGATGGAGGGAGACTGACTCAACCGATGTTGATCAATCAGGCTCGATTTTATTTGTTTTCTCGCTTACATTTATATTCTAAGTAATCAGCTCATACATATTGCAAAAGCCAAGCTCCTGATTGGTAGTGACTATACAATAGCTTACTTCATGTTATATCAGCATATTGCAACAGTTGTATCGCCTTGTAATGTTCAGTTCCTCTTTTCTCATGATCTCAGTTTCTCTCCCTCATCCTCATGCTGGCCTTGTCCCAGCTTCTAGTTACAATATTAGTCTGAGAGCTATTGTGTCCCTTATCCTCTACCCATTCCTCA
The DNA here is from genome assembly GCF_965231275.1 of Zosterops lateralis. Classification (NCBI taxonomy): domain Eukaryota; kingdom Metazoa; phylum Chordata; class Aves; order Passeriformes; family Zosteropidae; genus Zosterops; species Zosterops lateralis. The sequence continues at coordinate 3,390,335 of NC_139787.1, forward strand.
GCTATCTTCTCCACAATTCCCCCTTTTTCTTTAATGGTTGCAAGCACTTGGGACTGACAACGAAAAAAGCGAGCAAACACCAATCTCACGCATAGAATGACAATTAAAATCATAAGCAAAAATCGGAGCCCTTCTTTCAAAAGCTGAGTTAACCAGGGTGTTAGGCCAAAAGTTTATAGCGGCTCTGTTCTGAAGGACTGCGTGTCTTAGGCTGTTTACGTCCTGAGTGAGTGCTGATATGACCTCCGTAGTAACATTTGCCTGGTTTATAGCCCAACATGCAAGTTTATTAAGTGACACCAATGCATGAGCTGTGCCAACTCTAGGGGCTATAGATGCAAAAATACGAGCTGCAGGACCCCATAACTCTATTTTGCCATTACAATTCTTATCAAGGGCCCGTTCTCCTGCCTGAGCTGTAGCCCATACATACTTGCTATATGTGTCCACTGTAACATGCACACATTTTAGTCTACCAAATGATGGAATATGAGTAACATCTATTTGCTGTATTTCATTTGGCCTCTGTCCCCGGGGGTTGACTCCCACTCCTATACCGACCCCTCCATTGTGGTAACTACAAATAGGACAAGCTTTTACTATATCAGTAGCCTCCGTTGAGGTTATCTTAAATGCTCGCATCAACCCCTTGGCACTCTGATGGAATAGAGCGTGTGACTCCCTAGCTTGGTTCTGGGGAGGCAGGGGTGGTGTTCCTGCTACTGCAACCAGCTTATCAGCTCTATCATTTCCTTCGCCTAACCCAATGTCCCATTTATGACTGCGAATGTGAATAACTGCATAGGGGTGTGTTCTTGTCTGAATTGCCAATCTTAATTGAGTGAGAAGGTTCCCTAGTCTCTTGTTATCTATTTGTCTTATTTCTGAACCCTCAATTCTCTGCACTATCCCAGCAACATATAACGAATCTGTAACAATGTTCACCGGTTCAGACAAATTTGTCATGACCTGTACAACAGCTGACAATTCCAAAGTTTGTAAAGAATTTTCCTCTTCAGCAGGCAATATTACTTCTTGCCACTCATTTCTCTGCTGCCATGTAATAGCAGCTTTTTGTGACCTTTTCCCAGCATCTGTGAAAACTGTGATTGCTTCTGGGATGGGCTGTTCACTCCGCAGACGTTTGCTCAGCCACTGTTGTTCTCCCACCCATTGCAAGGGTGGGGGCCACTTTACCGTTGTCACAACTGTGGCCCCTCCTCCCAGCAGAGCAAGGCCCACCTCCTCATGATTTTCAATGTACCATTGTAGTATATCTCGAGCTATTGGCAACAGAATAGTGCCTGGTTCATTCCCCATAATCTGTCATGCACGCTGTCTACCTTTATGGATAAGGACTGCCAACATTTCTGATTTTTGAAAAACAGTTTTACATAGTTGTAGGGGTGGCTGTAACTATTCTAATACTCGAATGTCTTTCTCCTCTCCTCTATTCTCCCCCTTTTTCTTTAATTGCTGAACAAGGACTCCAAGAAGATGGCATTTCCCAAGCCATCTAACCAAATCAATAGGCAGGAGAGGGTCACAGCGAGAAGTACTGCCTTGCTGAATGATTTCAGCAAACCAAGAGCAATATTTCCGTTGTGCTGTTGTCTCATTTTGCCAATGAGAAACGTAACTTTTCCACGCTTCCCATGGATTGGAAGGCGTGGCAGGTGATAAACACAAACTATTTTGACCAGATTGATTAACCTAAGTGACCCACATGTTTTTCTTTTCGTTTATTTTTGGTAGCTCTGTGAGCCCAGCGGAGACAACACATATCCCAATCAGCAGGATCCACTTGATGCATATGAGGTATCCCCACCCCATATTTGCAGGTTGTCTGCAATATGCGAGTAGCCTTTTGTGCCAACAGGCGACACACCTCACTTTCCATTAAAAATACCAATTTCAGCCTATCTCTTTGACCTAAATCTGGAACAAGGTTTACTGCTTCCGGCACAATACTGCACCCTGTATAATTTTTTATGGCGGTCTGCCAATTATAACGATGCCAATAAAAGGAGCAGCGTGGGCACCATGGCTGTGCAAGCTGCTGTTGAAAGACCCACCACTGTCTGCAACAAGCCCCACAATATATTTTTACCCAAGCACCACAGTTAGGCTTGTTGCAGTGCAGACAGTTAGAACTCTTAATTAATCGTAGTCGGGTGCTTTGTAGTTCATGCAACAATATCAGTACATCAGTTCTATTTTTTACTACTAGAGGATTAGGCCACACTGGCTGGAGCCGAGCTATCACAGGTTGAAGGATCAGGAGCAGGCGGTGCTGCTCTCGTTCTGCTGGACTGCTGGGTGCTGTCATTCCCTGCTTGCGTCCAGCGGCTGGGAATCCACACAGGACCTGTGGGTGTAAGCACACTTTAGCAGGTCCAGTGTTAAGAATGCTGATCCTCCTGTAGAGCCAAAACAATAGTATTCTCTTTGTGTTTCCGAGCAATGTTCCAGAGCCAAGGTCGAAAATGGTAACAATTGAGCTATCCGGGTGCCAGCTGGAGTGAGCACCGGAGGATACAGTGTCTGCGCTAAAATACAAATCTCGCCTGTAAAATCAGCATCAATAAATCTCACAGTAATGTCCAATCCTTTTAAAAAAGTAGAAGATCGTCCCAAAAGTAAAGCAGGAACCGACTGTCCCTGATAGGTTACTGGTCCCTTTACTCCAGTGGAAATTGGCACAGGGCGATTGTCCTTAATAGATATGTCCACCGTGGCTGCTAAGTCTAGGCCGAGGCTTCCGGAGGTGGCGGGGTGCAGGTCGCTGGCTGCTGTCCAGCTGCTATTTGTGTCCCGGCGCGGCGGCTGGATGGCGCACTGGTCTTGCCGTTTCCCGATTTCCTCCACAACAGTAGCACCTTTCTCGGTCTTCTTCGCCTCACTTCGGCTGACTTGCTGTAACAGCAGCTTGGAGTGGAGCAAGAGCAGCAAAAACTTGAGCCTGACTACTCTCTTCCTGTTTCTGAAGTGTTTCACCTAGCCCTTTAATAGCCTCGACAATAAATGCCTGAGGCCCAGAGGGCACAGATGCTGCTTTCTCTAGAGCCTCTTCTACAGACCAATTAGCTCCCAAGGTGTTAACTAGGTTTTTTGTAGCCTGATACTCATTTTGGAGTATACACTGCTTTAACATAGCTCCTTGCATATAGAGTGGCACTCTAGCTTTTTCTATAACCTCTACTAGTCGATCTACAAATTTGCCTAATGGTTTTTCTCTACCTTGTTTTATTCTCATATATATAGGGGTTCTATGTGGATCTTTTACCTTATCCATAGCAGCTCTAGCGAGCTTCATGACCTCTCAACATTTTTCCGGTCTTAACAGAGCCTGTGCCTCTGTCCTTATCCAATTGCCTATCCCCGGCAATTCATCTAAGGTAACTCCATGTAGAGGATCCCCAGGTTGTCTCTGTGGCAACTGACTCCTGCGCTAGGGCTTGCCAGTGAGCTTGAAATAACAAAAGTTGGTGAGGTGTAAACACAAGCTTAGAAATACCCCGACAATCTGCTGGCAACAGGAAATATGTACTGCAGATATAATCCAGCATTTGCTGAGCAGGCTCACTGTTTACCCCATATTGGCTAACAGTGGAGCGCAATTGGGAAAGTAATTTCCAATCAAGGGAAGTCAATTGGGCAGTGACACCTTTTCTCAGTGCAGGATTATATATTACCGGGCATGCCATCGAGCTCCCTGCTTCTATCATCTGTGCATCCCCTCGTTCTACTCCTTCTCTAGCTAATGCACTCCATGCCTCCCTCCGATTCTTGGCCACTACCTCTGTCAAATCTGATTCAACTTTCGGAATAGTTTCATCGCTCTCCCCAGTCCATGGTAATGGACATGAGTCTGCCAGCTGACCCGCAGCGACTGGAGGCATTGGGGAAGCTGATGGTACAGAGTCTGCAGCTACCGTATCCCCTCTGGTGGCACCCATTTGCCCTGGAGGCAGATGTACTGTTGTACATCCAGGAGGCAAGGGAAAGTCTGACTCTGATGAATATGTCAGATTCTTTCTTTGGGCTGCTACTGCCTGCTGAGCTGCTCGTTTTTGTACTTGGTGTTGCAGCAGAGCATTATGTACTGCTCGCCACTGTTTCCCTAACTTCTTAGCTGTTTTATCATCATCTAAACTCACCTCCCATATCTTATCCCCAAATTTTCGCCATTCAGAAAGCTTATGTACTGTATGGGGGTTCATAAAGCACCCCTTATCATACCCATATGCTAGCAAGCCTGGCAACTCCTTTTTAATATCTATACCCTGGACTTGCCATTTTTCTAGCATATAGGCAAATAAATCATATGCTGCTTGCCTCTCCATGTTAGTCAGTGCTGTGCAGCTCCCAGAGGTCTTCGGCAGCACGTATCAGCCGGCCCCACCGATGTGAGCACCGGGGCGCAGAAGTGTAATTGCCTCTTTCGCCGTTTCTCTGCCGGCCTCACCGATGTGAGCACCGGGGCGCGGAAGAGCTTCTTTCGTTGTCTCTCTGCTTGCAGGACCTGAACTCCTACTCCTCCAACCGTGGTGCAGTATCACGTTTCAGGGTCACCATTTGTTGGATGGAGGGAGACCGACTCAACCAATGATGATCAATCAGGCTCGATTTTGTTTTCTCGCTTACATTTATATTCTAAATAATTAGTTCATACATATTGCAAAAGCCAAGCTCCTGATTGGTAGTGACTACACAATAGCTTACTTCATGCTATATCAGCATATTGCAACAGTTGTATTGCCTTATAGCGTTCAGTTCCTCTTTTCTCATGATCTCAGTTTCTCTCCCTCATCCTCATGCTGGCCTTGTCCTAGCTTCTAGTTACAATATTAGTCTAAGAGCTATTGTGTCCCTTATCCTCTACCCATTCCTCAGCTATCTTCTCCACAGTCCAGGGCCCTGACAGGTTTCTCTGGTGGAGGAAATGTGCTGGGGGAAGGGTCTGGAATTTGTTCCTTTTCGGGGGCTTTCCCTGGAAATTCTTCCTTTTGTGACCCTTTGGATTCTGAACCTTGTTGCTGTTGCTGTTAGTTTTGTTCTCTCGTTGTTGTTTGCAGGAAATTGTTCTTGTCTCAGCCCTTTGGGACATTTGCCTCTTCTGTCTTCACTAGCAGGGGGAGGGGCAGCAGCCCCTGGTTTTCAGTGTCACCCCAGAACTGGAGAATCCCATTCCTAAAGCCCAACAGAGCTGAACAAAGAAACACCATTTCTGCCAGTTTAACTAAAAGTCTGCATTCTGGGCCAATAAAAGGGAAACGGGCACATGGCTGTACTCAGGCTGCTGAGAGGGGGATTGGAGAGCCACTGGGAGTAAAGGGGTACTGGGAGACAGAATGGGAAACACCTGGACTTACTGGGAGCAATGGAGAGGCACTGGGAGGAGAAATAGGAAGGCCCTGGGGGTACTGGGAGCACTGTGGGGAGGGAATGGGGAAGTCTCTGAGAGTACTGGAAGAACTTGTGTGTGGAAAGGGGAGCCAGTCGTGGTAGTGGAAGGGAGTGGGGAAACCCTTGTGGGTTCTGGGGTCATGGGGAGCTCTGGGTGCCCTGTGCAGCCTCACACGTGACCCCCACTTGTGCCCCCTACCCGTGAATATTGGGCACCCACGGGAGTTGTGGGGGGGAGACACACATATGTCTGCCCATTGGTGGGGTCCCCCACTGGCCCCCAGTTCCCCCAGAGCCCCCCAGTGCCCATGTGTGCCCCGAGTGTCACAGCACATTCCTGTAGATATCACTGAGTTCCCGCTGTTGCCCATGGGGTCCCCGCAGCTCCGCGTAGGTCACCTGGGGATCCTGGAGTGTGGTGGCACGGGGGGACACTGCGAGAGACACTGGCTGTGGGATCTGGGTGGGGGTGACACTCATGGGTGACGTGTCCCTCTGTGTGTGTCCCACCCTGTACTCACCCCCCATCTGCTTGGTGCTCACGACGTGGGTGTACAGCACCTCCCCCTCCTCTGGTGGGGCCAGGGGATCCGGGGGGTCCCTGATGGGATAAAGGGGATGTGTGGGAGGGAATGGGAGGTCTTGGGGGTTGGGGTAAAAGGGGACAGTGTGGTTTGAGGTCCCCACTCACCTTTCCTGGTGTTTTCTGGCAGCTGCAAAGGAAAGAGGAAAGGGGTAACTGTGGGGTCCCCAAGGCCCCCTCATGAATCCTGAAACCTCACTGGACCCTCAGTTTCTTCCAGGACCCCTGAGCATCCCTGATGCCTCCCAGAACCCCTGAACCACCCCAGTGCTCTGAACCTCGTGAGTGCCCAGAAGCCAATCCTGGCAAGGGGGAGACCCTCCAAATTCCACCAGGATTACTGAGAGAACCTCCAACACCCCTGCAAGACCTTCCAACAACACCCCAAATCCTTGAGAACCCTGAGCAAAGATCCTGAGCAGTCAGCACTGCCAAAGTCAGGGCTGTGGGTGCTGCCCATCACCCCCACATTCCAGGTGGCCTCCCACCTCCCCAGGGCCCACTGTTGCCCCCAGTGTCACCCACCCATGTTGTTCCATCCGTGCCAGCCCACAGCAACACCCACGAGCAGGACCAGGAACAGGAGGGACACACCAACCCCTGTGGCCACTGTTTGGGATAGAAGGGACACATATGGGTCACCTGTCACTTTGGGAATATGGCAATCCCAATAACCCTGTGTGACCCCACCTGTATTCCAGTGTCCCTGTGGTGTCACCTCCAGGGCCAGCTCAGGGCTGAGTGCCCAGAACACACCGTGCCTGTCCTGTCCCAGCTGGTTGGTGGCCACACACTGGTAGGTGCCCGAATGTCCCACATCGACGTCCCCAAGCTCGAGGACAGGACCCCAGGCCACTTTCCAGCCATTGTGCAGCCAGGTGAAGGTGACAGGGGCTGAGCCCACCTGCACTGAGCAGCGCAGGGTCACGGGGTCACCTGCATGCACCTGGTGTGACAGGGGACCAGGGGTGATGGTGGCATTGGCCACAGGCACTGTGGGGACAGAGACAGGAATGAGGCCAGGGGGAAGGGGCTGCACCCAGCGTGGGAGAATGAGGGAATCTGTGTGGTGGCACCTGGAGACAGAGGGTCTCCTTTACCCAGGAGAGTGACATCATGCTGGTGGGACCATAATGTGTTGTGGGATGAGGGCATCTGAATGATGAAGGGTGAGGGATGAGGATGGGATGAGGGTGAGGTGAGGATGGGATGAGGGTGAGGTGAGGATGGGATGAGGGCTGCTGTGTCCAAGGCTGGTGATGGCTGTCACCTCATGGAGGGCACGGAATGGTGTGGGTGGGATGTGATGGGTCTGATGAGGCATATCAACAGGGGCATCACCCCAATCCCAAGGGTCTCACTCCCCTGGGAGGGTCACGCTCAGTAGGATGATTAGGGACATGGTACAAGTCAGGGACATCAGGGAGCAGTGAAGGACTCAGGGAAGGTGTCAGGGTCCGCAAACATATGCGGGGAACCTGATGGTTCGTTTTGGAGATCTCAAAGCGCAAAAGACACAACAGGGGACAAACCAGTTTGCTTAAACAAAAAAAAATGCACTTTTATTTAGTGCCCACAATGCGATAGTAGGGAGAGAAAATAGAGAATAGTGAGAAAGATAGAGAAAGAGGGGAAGGGGGATTATAGCTACCACGTGGAGAGTCGGAGGTCCTCAAGACGTAGAGATGCCCATAGACGCGATCTTCTCCAGTGGGGTGATCACAAAGGGTGCACGGGATCCGCAGAGTCTTTATAGGGTGGTCAGGAAGAGGACCAAGGCGAGTGGAATGGAGCCAAAGAGGGCACTGGGCCAGTGCAGGCACCTGCGTCAAAGTTGGGTGCTCAGGAACAAGCGGCAAGCTGTACCCTTCTAGCACGGTCAGTATAGTCAGCTCAGTCCACTGTAACGAGCTGCTATTGTTCTTGCATTCCGTTCTCGTGGAGATGCGTATCAGTCCTCGGCAGGCGCCCCACCTCAGCCAGGCCAGGGGCTCTCCCCAGTCTCTCCGGGGGTCTTGGTCTTCAACCATCGGAGACAGTTGTGAGGCATAACACATCCACAGACAGACTCTGACAGAAGGGGAGGATCAGAAAGGGGTGGGGGAATCCCAGTGAGAAGTAGGGGGCCCAGAGATGGGAGAGAGGCTTGGAAAGGGCTGGAAGGGACCCCAGGGAAGGGTGGGAGATTTGCTGAAGGGACAGACAAAGATAGGGTTAAGGGGACCACAGGGAAGGATTTGAGAAGTCAGAAAGGAATGGTGGGACCTGTGGACAATGGAGAGATTTTGGAGAGGTTGAGGTACAGCTATGGAAGAGTGAGGGGACCTGGTGAGGGATGCAGGCACCAGAGAAGGTGATGGGAGGAGCCAGGGAGAGACCTGGGAAGGCAGGGTGGCATGCAGAGGATTGAGCAAGGATGGGAGACCTGGGAGGGCTGTGGGGGCTCCCTGTGCCCATCCCCACACTCACTGTGCACTGTAACGTGGAGCTGGGCGCTGCTCTTCTACACGGCCCCCCACTCGGAGTGCACCTGGCAACTGTAATTCCCCGAGTGGGAGACCCCCACAGAGGGCACCAGGAGCTGTGGGGACCCCTGTGGGACCCCCACCAACTGCCCATCCTGGTAGAAGAGGTGCAGGAGGGGGGCTGGGGGCCACAGGGGGCTGGGGGTGCTGAGGCAGCTGAGATTGAGGGGGGACCCCTCGATGGGCTCAGGGGAACCCTCCAGCACCGGGACCGTGAAGAGCTCTGGGAAGGAGAGGGGAGGGGGATTTGTGACCCCAAGTCCCTGGGGAGGGGCTGTGGGGGTGTCAGGGTGGCAGCTGTGGGGTGCTCACTGTGCACGGTCACTGGCGCTGACTCCTGCCACTGCTGTGATACCCCAATGCTCACCCGGCCTCCACAGCGGTATTGGCCACTGTGGTTCAGCTGCAGAGGGGACAGGGACAGCTCTGTCCCAGTGAGGGGCCTGTTCACCTCCTCATCCCCATGGTAGAATCTCACCGAACTGACTGACAGGTCCCGCCAGAACCGGCAGCACAGTGTCACCGTGTCCCCCTCCAGCAGCGGCTGTGCCTGCACCTGCAGCACCAATGGGTCTGCGGGACACAGGGGTCCTGTCACACCAGGAGGACCCCTTTTCACAAGGACTCTCCCTCTGTGTCACACCCAGCCCACCAGGGGTCCCCAATATCAGAAACAGGGTCCCTTCACACTGGAATGCTCTGGGATGTCCCCCTGTGCCCAGAACAGGCACTGGTAACACCAGGGTGTGACCCATGGAGCTGAACCCACACAGAGCCCTCGGGGTCCCCCAGGTGCCACACTGGGGACAACAAACACTCCTCACCTTGTAAGACTCTCATGGGGGGGGTTAGCTTGGTGCCAGGCCTGTCACACGCGTAGTTGCCACTCTCGGTGACAGTGAAGTGGTTGAGTCCCTTCTGCCCCCAGCTCTTCCCATCCTTGTACCAGGTGGTGGCACTGGCAGTCCCCAAGCCCTGGCAGGTCAGTGTAACCTGGTCCCACAGCACCACTGGCCTCCAGGGGGGCTCCACCAGGACCTCAGTGGTCTGGGCACCTGTGGGTGACAGGGGACACCAGCCTGCCAGGGCCACTGCATGGGGCTGTGGACAGCGGGGTGGGGACATGGCATTCCTTGAGGACTCACCAGTGAGGCCGAGGGTCTGGGCTGGAAGGGAGAAGGGACAGGGCTGGGAACTGCAGAGACTGCAGCACATGGAAGTGAGTTTTGGGGTCTGTCCCTACAATTTTCCCCAAATGAAAACTGGTGTAGCACAGAGGTCTTGAGGACAGGGACATCTTTGTCACCCTAGACTGAGGCAGGACATGGGGACACTATATGTTTGCACAGGTCACTTCCACCCAGCCCTACTACACCTGTCCCCACAGTCACATCCCCATAGCCCTGTGCACATGATACGATTCCAATGGCACCTCTACCCATGCTCCATCCACATGGTATGTGACCCTTGTCCCTGTTCCTGCATCCCTGTTCTGCTGACACTGTCCCCACAGCTGCCCCAGCCTCAAGGTTCCTTTTGACACATCCTTGTCTCCACATCTCTATCACCCTATTCCTGTCCCCAGAGCCACCCCATGACTCTGCTCACACTGGGGTCCATGCCCACGCACTGGCTCTACTGGCCTTGGGGACCTCAGGGGACCCCACAGCCCCCCTGTGCCCCCTCCCCACTGGTCTCTGCCTCACCAGGGGCCATCCCTGGGGTGTCAGGCCCGTGCCCGGGGCACTCACCCCACAGGAGCAGCACCACCTTCCCAGCCATCCCCATGTCCCCAGCCATGTGGACTGGCTGTTATTTACTGCTGTGGCCACCGGTCCCCTGGGTGGCGGCTCTTCGGATGCAGAGGAAGGAAGCGAGGTCACATCTCGTTCCCACGTGTAGGTGGCCCTTGGTGGAGGCAAGGTGGGGGATGGGTGGAGACACAGTAGGGGACAGGCTGGGGACATGATGGGATAGACTGGGGGCTCAGTGGGGGATGGTGTTTCCAGGAGTGGGGGGGCTATGGGGTTGTGGGGAGCCAAGGATGGGTGTCCAGGAGAATGGGGGTCCAGAGGAATTGGGGTCTCCATGCCTGGGGGCATTCAGGGATGGGGGTCATGTAGGAACATGGTCCCCAGAGATTTCAGGTCATGGCATGTGGGTCTCAGGGCTGGGGGTGCAGGGGGAAAAAAATGGGGACACTTGGGAATTGGGGTTCTGAGCAAAGAAGCAGCCCATGGAATGGGATCAAGGCAATGGTGGTCCTGGTGAATGGGAGTCCTGGGATGGGGGTCCCAGGGAGGAGAGACTGAAGGAATGGGGGTCCCATGGTTGGGTTCCCAGGGAAATGGGGGTCCCAGGGATGGGCAGTGGCAGGTGGGCATGGGGGTCACAGCTCCTTCCCTGGGTGCCTCAGATTTTGGGGTGACTCAGAGCCCAGCACAGCCCCCACAGTGTGCTCATGGCCAGGGGGACACCCCAGGGTTGAGGCTCTGGGTCTGTGCCCCACACACCCCTGGGCTTCTTCCCATCCTCCCCATTTCCTGGCTCAGCCATTCCAGGGAACACCTGAACAGGTAACGGTGGGGAAATCCCAGGAAGGAGAAAAGGGAGGTGGGGAGTGCAGGCAGTGTTTGGAGGACTGTGGGGATGAAAGATTTTCACTTTCTCTTTCCTGCAGCAGAAGGAAGAGGCTGTTTATGCTGAGCTGAGGACATGGGTTCTGTCCTGGGGGGGCACATCCAGAGGGGTCCTGCCCTGAGAGAAAAGGGCTCCTCTGGCATGGTGACATCTGGTCATGTCCCAGGGTCTTGTTCCAGGGGACTCCTAGTTCTGGGGGTGCCATGTCCTTGAGGATTCCTGTCCCAGAGGTGGCACATCCTGGGTAACTCTGTCCTTTGGGGTTGCTGAGCATTCCCACTGTCCCCAGGGGGCCCTGTGATCTCTGGGCTGCCCAAACTTATGGGAGCACCTGTTACAACCCTGCCCTGATGATGCTAAATGACAAACTAAATTTGGTTGAATTCCTTGATGTCCAACTGGTTGAGACAAAATAGGACATCCTGGAAATAAAGGCAAATATCTTTTCCCACAGCATATTTTTTCCCAGTCACAAAAGAAATTCAGCAAAAATCAAACAGACAATGTAGAAAATGTTCTGCTTGGTAGAATCCTTTTAATTTTTGCCCTCCCAACAATCACTCACAATAAAAACCACAAACAAATCACAGAGAAATGAGACTTCTTGGTTCCATTTAGGAGCCCCTTGGTTCATCCCACGGCAGCATTTGCTTGTGGATAACACAGAGTGTGGGATCTCCCAGTGTGCTACAGGTCCATGGCATTGTTCCCTGCCTGCTGGGCAGCAACCCAGCCCATAAGGAAGGCTTTGGTTGGGCCACATTTAGGAACTCTTCCCATTTTTCTCCTTACCAACCTGAAACTTGATTTACTTCTCATGGCTTCTGCTCTCAAAAGGGGAGAAACTCTGTCCATCCTTGGAACAGTGCACAGGAATCCCTGGAAATGCCCGTGTGTCCCTCAGGGTCTGCTTCCCTGGGAAATGCACTCCACCCTGCCCTGAATTCCCCTGCCTGGGCACTCCCTGCTCCTGCTGGGACACCCCTGTTCCCCAGATCCACTTGTGAAGCCCCTGCTCAATATTTCCATACTTTTCCCTCTCTGCTGGTGTCCACATCCAGAACCCAAACATTCTTTCCGGGCAGTTCCCAAGAGCTTCAGATTTTATTCAAGAAGGGTCCCAGTCAGGTTGTTGAGCAGATGGGTGTGGGATTTGCAGAACTTCTGGGGCTCTCTCAGCCCATTCGTGAGAGGGACAAAATGATCAGTTGCTGCATTTCCGGACTGGTTCCCTCACAGCTGCCCCTGCAGGGGCTGTTTCCAGCCAGCCCTGCTCTGAAAACCATCAAAGGCCCTCACAGAGCCACTGCTTGGGCTCCCATTGGCTCTTGTGCTTCTTGCACAGGCCTGAGCAAACCACAGCCAGGCCTTTTCCTGCCACAGAATTCTCACCTTTGCAGCAGCTCTAAAGCTGCCAGAATCAAAGCCAAGGGGGCAGGGGGGACCCTCAGGTCCTGGCTGCCAGCTGGGGCTGGCCAGAGCAGGGCTGGCCAATGCCCATCCCTGTGCACTGGGGCTGGGCCATGGCTGGGCCCCACACTTGGATGGGCACTGGCTTCAAGGAGGAGGAGTTGGGGAGCTCCTTCCTGCCTGGGGCTCCATTCCCAAGCTGCTCTTGCCAGCTCAGATCCTGCAGGGGATCAGCAAGAATGGAGAAATCTGGAACCCTCCTAAATCCACCATCTCCCTGGACAGGACCCCCTTGGCCAGCATGTGTCCCTCTCTGGGACAGGATCCCCAAGGCTGAACCCTCCCTCCTCGTTTGACACTCTGCACAAACGGCCTCTTCCTTCTGTTATAAATGCAATCACAAAATCGGATTAATATCAAAAGCAATTTATTAGAAAAACTATCCCGATCACCAACAAAGAGAAAAACCACAATAAGGATGGACAGCACAGCGCTGGGTGGACAGGGGTCTGCACCCTAAGGTACAGATTTCCCAAACCCAAGAGGAGCAGACTGCGGCTTGGGGTTTTATAGGGTTTTTCATATCCCGAGGCAAAACAGGTGTGGGGCACAGTCCAACAAAGAGTCCAAATACAATTTGATGGCCCTCGTCCTGCTCTTTGTCTCGGGCTGATAAGCGGCTGTGGCTCAAGCAGCTGCCTGACTCGGGAAGGATTTTAAACAGACCACACCTTTTTATATCTTTATACCAATACAATAAAACATACATTTCTATATTTCTCTTCACGAATTTTTACCCATATGTGACATTTACCACACTTCTGCTGCAGGAGAGAGAAAGTGAAAGTTTTTTTGGGGGCACAGCCAGACACCCCCAGCCCCCACAGCCTCCCAACCCTCCCTGCAGACCCCTCAGCCCTGCTTCCCCCACCCTGGGGTTCCCCCAACCCATTCCCTGCTCAGGTGCTCCCCAGGGTCATCAAGGCATGGACTGGGGGATTGTGAAATTGAGGGGGAAAAGAAAGGAAATGAAAGCGAACAGAAGAAAAAGCCCCTGGGGGTTGGGGAAACACAGACCCGGAGCCCTTCAGAATTCAGCTGGAGTGACCCTCAGGCCACGACCACCTCAGAGGGCTGTGCTGGGCCCTGGGTCACCCCAAATTCTCAGGCACCCAGGGAAGGAGCTGTGACCCATGGGCCCACCCAGACACTGCACATCCCTGGGACCCCCATTCCCCAGGGACCTGAACCATGGAGCCTCCATTCCTTATGTTCCCCTCTCCCTTGGACTCCAAGCCCAGGACTGCCATTCCCCAGGATCTCCATGGCCCAGGAGCCCCATTTGTCAGGGTCCACAAACATATGCGGGGAACCTGATGGTTCGTTTTGGAGATCTCAAAGCGCAAAAGACACAACAGGGGACAAACCAGTTTGCTTAAACAAAAAATGCACTTTTATTTAGTGCCCACAATGCGATAGTAGGGAGAGAAAATAGAGAATAGTGAGAAAGATAGAGAAAGAGGGGAAGGGGGATTATAGCTACCACGTGGAGAGTCGGAGGTCCTCAAGACGTAGAGATGCCCATAGACGCAATCTTCTCCAGTGGGGTGATCACAAAGGGTGCACGGGATCCGCAGAGTCTTTATAGGCTGGTCAGGAAGAGGACCAAGGCGAGTGGAACGGAGCCAAAGAGGGCACAGGGCCAAGGCAGGCACCTGCGTCAAAGTTGGGTGCTCAGGAACAAGCAGCAAGCTGTACCCTTCTAGCACGGTCAGTATAGTCAGCTCAGTCCACTGTAATGAGCTGCTATTGTTCTTGCATTCCGTTCTCGTGGAGATGCGTATCAGTCCTCGGCAGGCGCCCCACCTCAGCCAGGCCAGGGACTCTCCCCAGTCTCTTCGGGGGTCTTGGTCTTCAACCATCGGAGACAGTTGTGAGGCATAACATCCACAGACAGACTCTGACACCACCCCGTGACTCACGACTGACGACGAAGGTGTTCTTCCATCAGCAGGTTCCGTAGTCTCGTGAAGTCTTCAGGACTCATCCACATTGGCAGCATATCCCAGAAAAACAGAGACAATAGAGAGGGTGTAGGAGAGAGAGAGAGAGAGAGAGAAAGAAGGTAAAGTACGGAAAGGGAATAGAAGCAAAAAATGAAACAAAAATTAAAAAAAAATTGATTTAACAATTTTTTTCAAAATAATCAACATAAATCACCAAATAATTAATATAACAATTTTTCAAAATATTAACTCAAATTACTAAATAATTAATATAATACCATCAATTAAAATCAACAGTTACAATTTTCAATCAAATACTTAATTGAAAACAATTTCTTTCACAAAATTCTTTAAATTTTTAAAATGATAATTTCTAAACAAACAAAAACAAAAAACAAAACAAAACAAAACAAAAACCCTTAAATTTTAATTAACATGACTAAGACAAAGCAACATTAATCAAAACAACAAACCATTTCAAATCAAACTGCTGTTACAGGCTTAACTTTCGCTGTCTGGGTAGTGCATTTTACGTCAATAACTTTAGGAGTGTCCTTTGCAAAAGGGATGTTAACTAAAACAAGGCCAATCAAAACCAAAATCAAAAGGAGGACGTAGCTGGGACTTTATAAGAAAAGTCACATTCTGTAATTGTGGTAAAATCACAAACACAAAAATTTGAGTGATTTTTAGTATCTACTATTGCATTTTCTACAACTACAACATCACAGACAGTCCTAAAGCATGCACACCCATTGCCTATATACACGAGCACTGTTCCAGGAGCTTCGTTAGGATGTACTTCAAAATGACAAATATTTTGCTCAGTGTCCAAACAAATGTCCTGAGCTATGATTGCATCACTTTCACAAATGAAACCTTGCTGCTCCCTAACAACACAAGATTCTAAATTGACAGTTTGCCATTTCTCACCAGTTTGACGGGCCCATTCTCTATGCTCGGAAGGATAGAGAATAGCTCCATCATGGTTTATACCTAATGCAAAGATAGGGAATATCAAATGTACTGAAGCATTCCCTATTGTTAACACAAAGGCTGTAACTGTGTTAGTATTGGGGTTATAGGTAAAGTTCACTAATTTCCACCAGGATTGGAATTCTCTTTGAAAATAATTTGAATTGTTCCAAATTATTTTCCAAATTTCAGTAGGAAGAATTCTTTCTTCTTCTTGCCTTATAATTAAGGCAACAACCATCTGCATCCAAAGCTGTGCCTGGATGCAGCTTAAGTGCCAAAGAAACATTGTTTTGTGTAGCACCAGGTGTATCAATTACCAATTTGCTATCATTCACATTTATCTTTTCCCAATTTGGTAATATGTTTAATAGCAATCACTGAAGTGTCCTCAAAGCCAATAAGGACAATTATAATAATTGTTATAATTTGGTCAAATCTTTGATTGTGGCAACCAATTTGTTCATTAATATTTCTGAATCAATGCTATTTAAAATTTCTGTTTAAAATATTTATCATGGTTTATATGGCCTTCATGTCCCTCGGAGTTCTCCTGTGGAAAGTAAGCACAACAGAATCTGCCACGAGGAGGCAGGAGGTTAGAATGATGAAAATTGCCCATCCTGTATTTATTCGATGCTCTTTCCCTAGAGCATCAAAGGCCGCCCATGTATATTTATTCAGAGGGGTTTTCTGCACTAGTGGTACTTCCCCTACAGTAGGGAGGTCCACCAAAACAGACTGTCCAGGGCAATGTGCTGGATTGCTGGAATCACTTGGTCCCCATAGTGCGGGAATTATGCTTGGAGCTGTCAGGCAAAAGGCAGAAGGATCAGTAAACCAAGGATTTGCTGGCTGTTTGGGGGAAAAGGGAGGGGTAATGGCTGAGGCAGGTTTGTCTTGGATGCTATCCAAGTTTTCTGCTTCTTGTAGTGCTAGATTTTTCACAGCTCCTTTAGTTATTGAGAAGATGTTACAATAATGTTCAATCTGAGCAGACCACTGTCTTACTGAGGCCCTCTGGGCCACCCCGGCAGGTGGGGGGGTCCCAGTAGTGACTGACTTAACCTTGAAGGGGCCTCTCAAAACAATTGGTTGTTGTTGTGCAATTTTCTCCACTTCTATGAGAGCTAAGCTAACCACAAACAAGCCTTTTTCCCAGGTAGTGTACTTCTTTTCAGCATCTTTAAAGCCACAGGAGTAAGAGCTGACAGATCTGATCGGGCCTTCAGGACCCCTTTGCCATATATATAATGACAATCCTGAGGTGGCAAATCTCCATTCTACCTGAAAAGGATCTGTAGGATGAATAGGGCCAAGGGCTTGGTGGACAGTTGCTTCAAAAAGCAGCAATTTTATTTTAACCAATTTATCATAAGGCAATTTATCCATTACTTCTCGAGGTAGTCCCCTTTTCAGCCCTAGCAACCACAACTGCTGCTGGTTAGAGATTTGTTCTCCCTTTTCTGGTTTTTCATTAGGAGAAGCAATGTGCCTGACTTCTCTGGGTTTTTCGGGTTTGTCCTCTGAGTGCTTCACTGGTCCGTATTTTCCACTGTTATGACTGCTGTTAGATTGTGTGCTAGGAGTAGCAAAAGGCGAGAAGTCAGTGGAGTCAGTGGAACCGGTTTGATCACTTGTGTGTCCAAGAAATCTTTCAAGCCTGTCTACCGGAGTGATAGGTGCTATTGTTTTTTGAAAAAGAATTACTGTTGGTTTAAGAGACTCCGGCAAACCTCGAATTAGGGGGGTCACAATCTCAGGTTTGACAGGCTGTTGCATGGGTGTCTCATAGTCAGAAATCAATTTTCTTTCATGTATCATTTGCAAGCATGCAGCTTTGTGTATGTTTTCTAGGAGTTGGTCCGGGGTGCTGACTATTGCCAGAGGGTCGCCCCTTTCAAGGGGGCTTAGTCCCCCTGCCCAGTAAGCTGCACGCTGTGTCAGGGACCATGGAGCACGTGTATTCCCTGTTGTTAAGAAAACTCCATGTCCCCAGTAGCCACTTGCTTCTTGTTCACTTAATTTAATTTGGTCACCCCCAGTAAGTGAAACTCTAAAGACATACTCCGTCTCTGATTCACTAGGTAGTCTGGAGTATTCTTTTTTTAATTTAGCTAATTCAGTGGCTGTGTATGGTATTTCTTTGGTGGTTATGTGGGGGTCATTATCCTCTGCATTTATATAGTTAAATTCTGTTTTGACAAGAGGTCTCAAGTTGGAGCAACAGAGTTCCCCACAATTTTGCATGTGTGCTAATTCTTTCTGAGGGTATATTTGTTTAATGCTGTATGTCTCCTTTCCTCCTGTTTCCTTTGGTGAATCTACAGGTTTTGAATTTTTGCTCTGCTCTTCTGCAAGGGAAATCTCAAGCAAATAAATCCGACTTCTTTCCTGTTCTAATTGTTTTTGCAAAGCTTCTACCAAATCTTGCAGGGATTCTATTACTTCTCCCTCTCGATTTTTTTCATGTTCCAATTGTTTTTGCAGGGATTCTATTTCTGCTCTCTCTTCACTTACCCATTTAAAATGGGTTTCTATGGCTGCCGAAAGGCAGGCCCCCAAAACTGAGCAAAGAATGGTTTTATTTCTGCCCAGTTTATACTTAGCATCATGTTGCAAAGAATATATTCTATCTACAATGTTTTCACACTTAAACCAATTATCTTGTGCCCACTCTTCTCCGGCTGGAGAAGGTCTAGCACCATGCTTTGTTAACAAAGCAAAAAGAATATCCTTATCTTTTGTACTAGAATTTTCACTCATTTTTTGTGAAGGGACAAAAACCACTCTCAGGGAGGTATTCTTAAAGTTACAAACAATGGCACAGCTAATACTGTGTTTCCCTTCGCTTCCCTGGAATGGGAGAGGAGACCCAGCTGCTTGGGAGGCACTTCTTCACAAAAAACACCTGTTGTCTCCTCAACTACACCAAGCAGCTTAAAACACAGAGTCCCATCTTTTGCACAGTGAGATCGTTTCTGAAATATCCTGATGACAGGGAGTGCTTATTCGCCTGGGTGTATACAGTTTGCGGGAATTTTCCCTCGCCCCCCTTGCTTTCTAACAGCGCTCACCAAAGTGGCGTGCTAGGTGCGGCTGAGACGAGGGTCCTTCCCCTTCTACAAACTATATAAAACCCGCAACTCCACAGTCTATCAAGATCCTGTCCGTGACGCCAATTTAAATGTCAGGGTCCGCAAACATATGCGGGGAACCTGATGGTTCGTTTTGGAGATCTCAAAGCGCAAAAGACACAACAGGGGACAAACCAGTTTGCTTAAACAAAAAAAATGCACTTTTATTTAGTGCCCACAATGCGATAGTAGGGAGAGAAAATAGAGAATAGTGAGAAAGATAGAGAAAGAGGGGAAGGGGGATTATAGCTACCACGTGGAGAGTCGGAGGTCCTCAAGACGTAGAGATGCCCATAGACGCGATCTTCTCCAGTGGGGTGATCACGAAGGGTGCACGGGACCCGCAGAGTCTTTATAGGCTGGTCAGGAAGAGGACCAAGGCGAGTGGAATGGAGCCAAAGAGGGCACTGGGCCAGTGCAGGCACCTGCGTCAAAGTTGGGTGCTCAGGAACAAGCGGCAAGCTGTACCCTTCTAGCACGGTCAGTATAGTCAGCTCAGTCCACTGTAACGAGCTGCTATTGTTCTTGCATTCCGTTCTCGTGGAGATGCATATCAGTCCTCAGCAGGCGCCCCACCTCAGCCAGGCCAGGGGCTCTCCCTAGTCTCTCCGGGGGTCTTGGTCTTCAACCATCGGAGACAGTTGTGAGGCATAACATCCACAGACAGACTCTGACAGGTGCCACCAGTGAAAGGCCACGATGATACCCATGAGCAGGACCAGGAACAACAGGCACCCAATGACCCCTGCAGCGACTGCAGGAAATAGAGGGAGACACACTGGGGTCACCAGGGTCACCCCAGAGGTTCTCCAGTCCCAGTGACCATATGAGTCCCCATCCGGTGCTAGCCAGTTCCCTTTGCTGACCCCACCTTTGCCTCCATGTCCTCACGATGTCACCTCCAGGGCCAGCTCAGGGCTGAGTGCCCGGAACACGCGGTGCCCGTCCTGTCCCAGCTGGTTGGTGGCCATGCACTGGTAGGTGCCTGAATGTCCCACATCGACATCCCCAAGCTCCAGGACAGGACCCGGGCCATGTCCTGCCAGTTGTGCAGCCGGGTGAAGGTGACAGGGGCTGAGCCCACCTGCACTGAGCAGCGCAGGGTCACGGGGTCACCTGTGTGCACCTGGTGTGACAGGGGACCAGGGGTGATGGTGGCATTGGCCACGGGCACTGTGGGGACACAGACAGGGCTGGCACCTGGCGAGGTGGGATGGGGCTAACATAGGTGGGGTCACCCCCAGCCCAAGGGTCCCTCACACCCAGGACCGTGACATTCAGGGGGACACTCTCAGCCACACTGTCCCCATTGCTGAGCCGGCAGTGATAGTGGCCACTGTCATTGTCCCCAATGTGCTGGAGCTCCAGGTGGGGGCCGGAGTCCAGCCAGCATCCCTGGTGCCAGGTGAAGGACAGGGGACGTGTCCCTCTGGGCATGGCACAGCTCAGCATCAGGCGGTCCCCTGGTGCAACCTGTCCCTTGGGGGGCTGTGACCACACGGACATCCACGGGATCGGGATTTCTGCATGACGGGGATACAGCAGGGGACAGTGAGGGACAACAGGGGACCATGAGGGACATGATGTGGGCGGGGGGTGGCGGGCAGAGAGAGACAGGAGGACCCCAGTGAGGAAGAGGGGTTGTGGAGCTGGCGGGAGGGCTGGAAAGGAACCCCAAAGAAGGATGGGCGATTCAGGGAGGGGACATCTGGAGAGGGATGGGGGGGACCTCAGCGAGGGTGTGGGGACCCAGGGAGGGGATGGTGGGACCTGGGGACCATGGGGGGAGATCAGAGATGGGTGGGGTTGACTCAGGGACGGGTGAAGTGACCCAGTGAGGATGGGGAGATAAAGAGAGGGACTCGAGCTGTGATAGGGGGACATAGAAGAAGTTTACAGGAAAGATGGGGGTACCCACGTAGGGCTGGGGGATCTGGTGACAGACCCAGAAATGGATGAGGGACCCGCTGCAGGGATGGGAGGTCTGGGCAATAATAGGGGTCTGCAGTCAGGGCTGTGGGTTCCCAGACAAGGCGGAGTGCCCCCAACTAGGGGACCCAGGGAGGCTGTGGGGGTGAGGCTCACCGTGCACTGTCACTGTCACCAGCTCCGAATTGTGCTGCACCCATAATCCCCCGGAGTACACCTGGCCCCGGCATTGGTAGTGGCCACTGTGGTTCAGCTGCAGAGGGGGACAGGGATAGCTCGGTCCCAGGGAGGTACCTGCTCATTTCCTCGTCCCCATGGTAGAATCGCACCTGGGTGACTGAATTGTTCCGCCAGCCCCGGCAGCGCAGTGTCACTGTGTCCCCCTCCAGCAGCGGCCACGCCGGCACCTGCAGCACCAGCCAGTCTGGGGGACACGGGGGTCCTGTCACACCAGGGGGGTCCTGTTTTCGTGGGGAGCCCCCACTGAGTCACACTCAGAGCACCAGGGGTCCCCAATTCTACAAACAGGGTCCCCCTGCACTGGGATGCTCTGGGATGTCCCCGTGTGCAGGGGACGGGCTCTGGTCACACCAGGAGGTGACCCATGGAGTGGAGCCCACCCAGAGCCCTTGGGGTGCCACAGGTGCCACCCTGGGGACACCAAAACCCTCCTCACCATGTGAAACTGTCACGGTGGGGCTGAACCCACTGCCAGGTCTGTCACACTGGTAGGTGCCACTCTCTATGACAGTGAAGCGGTTGAGTCCCTCTTTTCCCCAGCGCTCCCCATCCTTGTACCAGGTGGTGGCACCGGCAGTCCCCAAGCCCTGGCAGGTCAGTGTCACCCGGTCCCACAGCACCGCCGGCATCCAGGGGGGCTCCACCAGGAGCTGGGTAGTCTGGGCGCCTGTGGGTGACAGGGGACACCAGCCTGCCAGGGCCAGCACAGGGCTGGGGACAGCAAGGTGGGGACATGGCATCCCCCGAGGACTCACCAGTGAGGCCAAGAGTCTGGGCTGGAAGGGAGAAGGGACAGGGCTGGGTGGGGGCGGCACCATGGGGAGAGAGGTATGGGGGCACGGGGTGTGGGGGATGTCCCTGAACTGTCACCAGGGGGACACTGGTGTGGCACAGATGTCTCGGAATTTGGGGAACTGCAGCCACCCCATGCTCAGGCAGGACATGAGGACATTGTGGACACCCCAGGCAAGGGGACCCTGTGCTGGCACAGGTCACCCCCACCAGCCCCATGGCCTCTGTCCCCATGGCCCATCTGCATGGTGCTTGTCCCCTTGTCCCTGTCCCTGCATTCCTGTCACCCTGTCCCTGTCCTCACAGCTGCACCAGTCCCATAACTCCTCTCCCCACTTTTTGGTCCCTCCAGTCCTGCCCCCCTTCTCCTGTCCCCACAGCCACCCCACAATCCTGATCCCCTCATGCACTGAGGATCCCACAGCCCCCCTGTGCCCCCTCCCCACCAGTCTCTGCCTCACCAGGGCCCATCCGCTGGGTCAGGCCCGTGCCCAGGGCACTCACCCCACAGGAGCAGCACCACCTTCCCAGCCATCCCCGTGTCTCTGACCATCCAGACTGGCTGTCACTCACTGTCAGGGGTGGCTGTCCCCTACCTGGTGGCTCTTCAGAAGAACAGGGAATGAAGTGAGGTCAGGCCATGCCCCCAGCGTGGCTGTGGCCCTTGTTGGGGGCAGGGTGACCACAAGCTGGGGACAGGCTGTGGGCAGGGTGGGGACAAGGGTGGGGACAAGGCTGGGTGGTGCATGGTGGGACAGGGGATTCTCAGGAGTGGGGGCCTCAGGGGGTTTGTGGACCCAGGGATGGGTGTCCAGGGCTGGGGAATGGAGGTCATGAGGATGAGGAGTCATTCAGGATTGGGGTGCATGGGAATGGGGGTCCCTGGGGCTGGGGAGACTCAGGGCTGGGAGTCCCACAGGAATGTGGGCTCCAGGGATTTGGGGTCATTGAATGGGGGTGCCAGGGATGGGGTGCAGGGGAATGGAGGAACCTGTGGGAATGGGGGATCCTGGTAGAATCAAGGTCTTGAGGGAATGGGGTTTTCAGGGGATGGAATGAATGGGAGAGGGTTCCTTGGGAATGGGGCTCCTGGGCCATGGAGGTCCTGTGGAATGGCAGTCCTGGGCTTGGAGTCCAAGAGAGAGGGGGACATAAGGAATGGGGGCCCCATGGTTCAGGTCTCTGGGGAATGGGGGTCCCAGGGATGTGCAGTGTCTGGGTGGGCCCGTGGCTCACAGCTCCTTCCCTGGGTGCCTGAGAATTTGGGGTGACCCTGGGCCCAGCACAGCCCTCTGAGGTGGTTGTGGCCTGAGGGTCACCCCAGGTGGATTCCGAAGGGCTCCGGGTCTGTGTTCCCCCATCCCCCAGGGGCTTTTTCCTCTCTTCTCTTTCATTTCCTTCCTTTTTCCACTCAATTTCACAATCCCCCAGTCCATGCCTTGATGACCCTGGGGAGCCCCTGAGCAGGGAATGGGTCGGGGGAACCCCTGGGTGGGGGAAGCAGGGGTGAGGGGTCTGCAGGGAGGGTTGGGAGGCTGTGGGGGATGGGAGTGTCTGACTGTTCCCCCAAAACACTTTCACTTTCTCTCTCCTGCAGCAGAAGTGTGGTAAATGTAACATATGGGTAAAAATTCGTGAAGAGAAATATAGAAATGTATGTTTTATTGTATTGGTATAAAGATATAAAAAGGTGTGGTCTGTTTAAAATTCTTCCCTAGTCAGGCAGCTCCTCGAGCCACAGCCGCTTTTCAGCCCGAGACAAAGAGCAGGACGAGGGCCATCAAAGTGGACAAAGAAATTGGCCAGCTGAGATAATGATGGTCAACACACTCTGCTGAGGAAACTCCTCTCTGGAGTCCACCCACTGATGCAACCAGGGACCGGCAAGCATGATCCACACGTGAAAAAAACCTTCCCATATCGATATTTACAAAGCTCGATGAATCCGGGAAATCCATTCAACGTTGTATTTGGACTCTTTGTTGGACTGTGCCCCACACCTGTTTTGCCTCGGGATATGAAAAACCCTATAAAACCCCAAGCTGCAGTCCACTCCTCGTGGATTTGGGAAATCTGTACCTTGGGATGCAGACTCCTGTCCACCCAGCGCTGCACTGTCCGTCCTTATTGTGGTTTTTCTCTTTGTTGGTGATTGGGATAGTTTTTCTAATAAATTGCTTTTTGATATTAATCCGATTTTGCGATTGCATTTATAACAGAAGGAAAAGGCCATTTGTGCTGAGTGTCACACGGGGAGGGAGGGTTGAGTCCTAGGGGATCCTGTCCCAGGGGAGGACACATGCTGGCCAAGGGGGTCCTGTGCTGGGGGATGGTGGCGGCTCTGGGAGGGTTCCAGACTTCTCCATTCTTGCTGGTCCCCTGCAGGGTCTGAGCCGGCAAGAGCAGCTTGGGAATGGAGCCCCAGGCAGGAAGGAGCTCCCCAACTCCTCCTCCTTGAAGCCAGTGCCCATCCAAGTGTGGGGCCCAGCCATGGCCCAGCCCCAGTGCACAGGGATGGGCATTGGCCAGCCCTGCTCTGGCCAGCCCCAG
This sequence comes from Zosterops lateralis, assembly GCF_965231275.1. Classification (NCBI taxonomy): domain Eukaryota; kingdom Metazoa; phylum Chordata; class Aves; order Passeriformes; family Zosteropidae; genus Zosterops; species Zosterops lateralis. Next base: position 3,414,531 of record NC_139787.1, read on the forward strand.
CTGGCAGCCAGGACCTGAGGGTCCCCCCTGCCCCCTTGGCTTTGATTCTGGCAGCTTTAGAGCTGCTGCAAAGGTGAGAATTCTGTGGCAGGAAAAGGCGTGGCTGTGGTTTGCTCAGCCCTGCAAGAAGCACAAAAGCCAATGGGAGCCCAAGCAGTGGCTCTGTGAGGGCCTTTGATGGTTTTCAGAGCAGGGCTGGCTGGAAACAGCCCCTGCAGGGGCAGCTGTGAGGGAACCAGTCCGGAAATGCAGCAATTGATCATTTTGTCCCTCTCAGCAAGGGGCTGAGAGAGCCCCAGAAGTTCTGCAAATCCCACACCGATCTGCTCAACAACCTGACCGGGACCCTCTCTTGAACAAAACATGCAGCCCTTTGGAATCACCAGGAAAGATTGTGGACACCAGAAGAAAGGAAAAAGTGTGGAAATATTGAGCAGGGGTTCCACATGTGGATCTGGGGTACAGGGGTGTCCCAACAAGAGCAGGGAGTGGCCAGGCAGGGGAATTCAGGGCAGGGTGGAGTGCATTTCCCAGGGAAGCAGACCCTGAGGGACACGGGGGCATTTCCACAGGTTCCTGTGCACTGTTCTAAGGATGGACAGAGTTTCTCCCATTTTGGGAGTAGAAGCCATGGGAAGTAAATCAAGTTTCATGGTGAGAATGAGCAAAATGGGAAGAGTTCCTAAATATGGCCAAACCAAAGCCTTCCCTATGGGCTGGGTTGCTGCCCAGCAGGCAGGGAACAATCCCATGGACCTGTTGCACACTCAGGGAGATTCCACACTGTGCATTATCCACAAGCAAATGCTGCTGTGGGATGCACCAATGGACTCCTAAAGGGAACCAGCAAGTCTCATTTCTTGGGGATATGTTTGTGTTGTTATTGTGAGTAACTTGTTGGGAGAGCAGTGATTAAAAGGATTCTATCAACCAGACCATTTTCTACATTGTAAGTTTGATTTTTGCTGAGTTTATTTTTATTGGAAAAAAATGGTGTGGGAAAAGATTTTTGCCTTTATTTCATGGACGTCTAATTTCTTGTAAACCAATTGGGCATCAGGGAATTCAACCAAAATTAGCCTGGCATTTACCATCTTCAGGGCATTCCAGGACTCCAATTGCCCAGAACCACCATTGCCTTCATCCCATCCCATGGGCTGCTTCTTTCCCCAGAACCCCTTTTCCCAAAATTCTTCTTTATTCCCATGCACCCCCAATCCTGGGACCCACAACTCATTACACAAAATCCTTGGGGGCCATGTTTCCCCAGGACCCCCATCCCTGAATGGCCCCATCCCATGGGCTGCCTTATTCCCCAAAACCCCTCTTCCCAAGATTCCTCTTATTTCTCCCTGAAATCCCAGCCCTGGGACCCACATCTCATGACCCCTCAACTCTTGAGACCATGTTCCCCAGGACCCACATCCCTGAATCCCCACACACAGAGGTCCCAGTTCCCCTGGACCCCCATTTTACTGAACATCCATCCTTGACTCTCCACAACCCCTGAGCACTCCTGGGAACACCATCCCCCACTGAGCCCCCAGACTATCCCATCATGTCCCCAGCCTGTCCCCTACTGTGTCTCCACCTTTCCCCCACCTGGCCCCTACCAAGAGCCACCTACACGTGGGGACAAGACGTGACCTCGCTTCCTTCCTCTTCATCCGAAGAGCCGCCACCCAGGGGACCGGTGGCCACAGCAGTGAGTGACAGCCAGTCCACATGGCTGGGGACACGGGGATGGCCGGGAATGTAGTGCTGCTCCTGTGGGGTGAGTGCCCCAGGCACGGGCCTGACACCCCGGGGATGGGCCCTGGTGAGGCAGAGACTGGTGGGGAGGGGTCACAGGGGGGCGGTGGGGTCCCTTGGGGTCCCCAAGGCCAGCAGAGCCAGTGCATGGGCATGGACCCCAGTGTGACCAGAGTCATGGGGTGGGTGTGGGGACAGGAACAGGGGGACAAGAAGAGGGTAACTGGGATGTGAGGGCAGGAACAGGGGTATAGAAATGTGGGGACAGGGATGTGGCAAAAGGAACCTTGGGGCTGTGGCAGCTGTGGGGACAGGGAAACAGGTATGCAGGGACAGGGACAAGGGCCACATACCGTGCAGATGGGGCATTTGGACAGCTGCCATTGGAATGGGATCACAGGCACACGGCCATGGGGATGTGACTGTGGGGACAGGTGCTGTGAGCCTGGCGGAGGTGACCTGTGCAAACGTGGGGTGTCCACAGCATCCCCATGTCCTGCCTCAGCCCAGCGTGACCAAGGTGTCCCTGTCCTCAAGACCTCTGTGCAACACCAGTGTTTCCTTGGGGAAAGTTTGGGAACAGACACCACACCTAACCCCTAGGTGCTGCTGTCCCTGCAGGGCCACCCCCACCCAGCCCTGTCCTTTCTCCCTTCCAGCCCAGACCCTCGGCCTCGCTGGTGAGTCCTCGGGGGATGCCATGTCCCCACCCCGCTGTCCCCAGCCTCATGCTGGCCCTGGCAGGCTGGTGTCCCCTGTCACCCACAGCTGCCCAGACTACCCAGCTCCTGGTGGAGCCCCCCTGGAGGCCGGCGGTGCTGTGGGACCGGGTGACACTGACCTGCCAGGGCTTGGAGACTGCTGGTGCCACCACCTGGTACAAGGATGGGCAGCGCTGGGGGCAGAACAGACGCAACCGCTTCACTGTCACCGAGAGTGGCACTTACAAGTGTCAGAGACCTGGCAGTGGGCTCAGCCCCTCCGTGACAGTCCTAAATGGTGAGAGAGGATCTTAAATGCTTGTGGTGGGCCTCGGGATAGGTCTGGGTGGGTTCCATTCCATGTGTGGCCTCACACCCCTTCGATGGCAAGAGCCTGTCCCTTGCAGTCTGGGACATCTCAGTGTATTCCCAGTGGAACCCCGTGGTGACACCTGTGCCATGGAGTTGCTCCCGGTGTTCCTGGGATCCTCCTGCACAAGGAAGACTCCACCCAGATGTCCCTGGTGCCATGGGCACCCACCTTGGACCAGTCTTGAGCCCCTCAGTGGGATTGTACCCTCCTGTCCCACAGACCAGCTGGTGCTGCAGGTGCCAGCACGGACACTGCTGGAGGGGGACACGGTGACACTGCGCTGCTGGGCCATGCAGGACGTCAGTCAGCAGGGTGTGATTTTACCAGGATGAGAAGGATCTGGAGGGTTCCTCACTGGGACCGAACTGTCCCTGTCCCCTCTGCAGCTGCACCACAGCAGCGCTCCCAGTGCAAGGGCTGGGTGAGCTTTGGGCCATCACTCTCAGCACCAGTGACAGTGACAGTGCTCGGTGAGCACCCCATGGCTGGAACTCCAATATCCTGACACCCCCAAAGCCCCTTCCCAGTGGACTCAGAGTCACAGTCCTCACCTCCCCTCTCCTTTCCAGAGCTCTTCATGGTGCCAGGACTGGAGGGTCTCCCCCTAGCGCACCGAGGGGTCCCCCCTCAATCTCAGCTGCCTCAGCAGCCCCAGCCCCCTGCGGCCCCCAGCCCCCCTCCTGCACCTCTTCTACCGGAAGGGGCAGTTGGTGGGGGGCCTGCTGGGACACCCCAGGGCTCCTGCTACAGCTGCAGAGTTTCTGTTCCTTTTTGTTTTGCCACTCTGGGGTCTGCTCACCTCTCCCATTCCAGCTTGCTGCTTCCGAGGTTACCCAGGGAAAGTCAACTTCCATTAACTTGTTTCTCACAATATAGACTAGTACAGAACTGTTATTCCTGTTCCCATATCTTTTCCTGAAAGCCCCTTAATTGCAAAGTTATTATAATTTGGAGAGTAGGGGGTCATCTTTTCCATTCCAAGGGAGGTTCCCACTGTCCTTGGCAGACATCTGTGTTTCAACCAAGACATATTGGCAGCCAAAAAAAGGAGAATCCCATTCCTTAAAGCCTGACAGAGCTGAACAAAGAAAAACATTTGTGTCAGTTTAACCAAAAAGCTGCATTTTTGTCCCAGGAGCAGGAAACCAGGTCCTGTGCTGTAGCCCTGGTTTATGCCTGAGATATTTTTCATTTTCTGAAATTCTTTTCCCAGGGAATTTTCTGTAAACAAGAGACATGTTTTTGAAACAGCAAATTGTTGACATTTCTTTCCCTAGGAGGGACTTCTTCCTGATGTCCCTCTGGTCTGAGCAATATGATCGAAGAGGTTTGTCTTTGTTTCACCAATCACATTGGTCTGTGTAGAATAGTATAAAAAGGGAGACACATCCCAAGAATAAAGGAGTCATTTCAGCCTTCTGAAGATGGATTCTTTGTGTCATTGTGGTGTCACTGTGCTCCCTTGGAACTGGGATGGGCAATGGTAAGCCATGTAGTGTACTGGGAGCACTGGGAAGGGGATTGCAGGGGGGCATGGGGGTTGAGAGGAATCCATCTGATTTTCATTTATGTCTCAACATATGCTATACATGAGCAAATAAAAGCAGTTAACTGTGACACAGCAGGAGCCATTGTGCTTTGGGTTTCTCGGGGGGATTAGGGGCTCATTTGGAGGATCGGCTTGGTCCTTCTCCCCGCCTCACCTTTTCCTCCCGGTGGTCCTTCTCTGTCTGCACCCGTTCTCCCCTGCTTTGCTGCTTCTGTGAGGCAGCTCATTCCTGCAACGACCTGGTGCTCCACTGCTTCCCCAGCCTGGTGCTCCACCACTTCCCCAGCAGAGCAGAGGCTGCCTGCACACATCTGCTGCCTTTGCCATTTTGCCCGTGTTGCCCACAGCAACGAGCCTGCTGCACCCCAGTCCCTGCCCATGGCAGCCATCCCATGGCCACCAGTGCCACAGCACCAGCCCACAGCCAGCCCACAGCCATCGCTCACCAATGCCAGAGACATGCAGGTGCCACCACTTGGAAATCACATCCAGCCACTCCCAAAAGCCACGAGGGCTCACCACACACACACTCCATCTGCTGAGTGATGCCAACAGAGCGCCCGGGGTTCCTGTGGTAACGCTGTGTCTGTCTTCTGTTTCTCTCTCTGTCTCTCTTTTTCCCTCTCTATTCTCTTATAATCCCCTCCCATAAGAACACTTAGCCTCCTTTATCAATAAACAGTTCTCAGATATAATATTGCCATGTTTGTGCTTCATTTTCATCTGAGAAATCGATCAGAAAGAATCCTCCCCGACTGCCCCTTTTACAGCAGGACGGGCCAGGGGAATGGAGAATGTGGGAAACCCCTGGGTGTGCTCTGAGCACTGTGGGGAGAGAATGGGGAAGCCACTGAGGGTACTTGGAGCACTCAGATGGGGATTGGGGAGCCCCTGCAGGTACTGGGAAGGGGATGGGGGAGACCCTGGAGGTACTGGGATAGGAAATGGGGAGCACAGGGTGCCCTGTGTAGCCTCCCCCTGACTCATGACCACCTCCCTTGGAAGGATGGGCAACCACAGGAGCCATGGAGGGAGCACCCCCAGTGTCTCCCAGTGCCTCCCGTTCCCCAGAGTGTCACAACTTTTGTTGCAGATTGTCATAGATGTCACTGGGTTCCCATGGTTGCCCGTGTGGCCCCTGCAGCTCCATGTAGGTCGCCTGAGGATCCTCTGTGGGGGGTGCCAGGGGCTCTGGGGGGGCCCTGTGGGGATAAAGAGGTGTATGAAAGGGGATGGGAGGTGCTGGGGATTTGAGTAAAAGCTTTATCATGGCTGGAGCCTGCACTCACCTTTCCTGTTGCTCCCTGGCATCTGCAAAGGAAAACTGAAGTGGTGACTTTGGAGTCCCAGGGGCCTCCATCCACCCAGGGGAATCTTGAACCACCCCGAGGCCCTCAATTTCTTGCAGGCTCCCCCAGTATCCTGACGACCCTCAGAAACCCTGAACCACCCCAGTTCCCCCAATATCCTGATCCCCTAGAACCCCAGACCTGGCTGGGAGGGGTACCCTCTGAATTCCCAAAAAATCTCTGATAGAATCCCCAACTATTCTGTACAACCCTGCAAAACCACCCCACACACCTCAGGGCCCTGAGCTGAAGTCACTGGGGGCTCAGCCCCTCCCAAGTCAGGGGCTGTGGGTGCCCCCCTATGGCCCCTGTATTCTGGGGGTCTTCCCACCACTCTCCAGGACCCCCATCCCCCATTGTCACCCACCCGTGTGGTGCCACCAGTGAAAGGCCACGATGATGCCCCTGAGCAGGACCAGGAACAACAGGGACCCAACGACCCCTGCAACGACTGCAGGAAATAGAGGGAGAAACACTGGGGTCAGCAGGGTCAACCCAGAGGTTCTCCAGTCCCAGTGACCTTGTGAGTCCCTTTCCTGTGCCAGCCAGTTCCATGTGCTGACCCCACCTGTGCCTCCATGTCCCCACGATGTCACCTCCAGGGCCAGCTCAGGGCTGAGTGCCCGGAACACGCGGTGCCCGTCCTGTCCCAGCTGGTTGGTGGCCACGCACTGGTAGGTGCCTGAATGTCCCACATCGACGTCCCCAAGCTCCAGGACAGGACCCTGGGCCACCTCCTGCCCATTGTGCAGCCAGGTGAAAGTGACAGGGGCTGAGCCCACCTGCACTGAGCAGTGCAGGGTCACGGAGTCACCTGTGTGCACCTGGTGTGACAGGGGACTGGAGGTGATGGTGGCATTGGCCACGGGCACTGTGGGGACACAGACAGGGCTGGCACCTGGCAAGGTGGGCTGGGGAGGCTGTGGTTGGGGTCACCCCCAGCCCGAGGGTCCTGCTCACCCAGGACAGTGACATTCAGGGGGACACTCTCGGCCACACTGTCCCCATCGCTGACCCGGCAGTGATAGGGGCCGCTGTCATTGTCCCCAAAGTGTCGCAGCTCCAGGTGGGAGCAGGTGCCCAGCAGTGTCCCTGAGCCCCCCTGGTGCCAGGTGAAGGACAGGGGATGTGTCCCTGTGGCCACCTCACAGTTCAGCACCAGGCGGTCCCCCAGTGCCACCTGTCCCCTGGGGGGCTGTGCCCACACGGACACCCACAGGATTGGGATTTCTGTGGGAGGGGGCAACAGCAGAGGACAGTGAGGGACACCAGGGGATAGTGAGGGACACTGGGGGGGTCAGAGAGAGACAGGAGGACCCCAGTGAGGAAGAGGAGTCGCAGAGCTGGGGGGAGGCCTGGAAAGGAACCCCAAGGAAGGATGGGGGATTCAGGGAGGGCACATCTGGAGAGGGATGGGGGGGGACTCCAGGGGGGGTGTGGGGACCCAGGGAGGGGATGGTGGGACCTGGGGACCGTGGGAGGAGATCAGGGAGGGGTGGGGTTGACTCAGGGACGGGCAAAGAGGCCCATTGAGGGATGGGGGGATAAGGAGGGGGACTCCAGCAGTGATGGGGGGACATAGAAACAGTTTACAGGAAAGATGGGGGTACCCACGTACGGCTGGGGTACCCAGTGAGAGACCCAGAAATGGATGAGGGACCCGCAGCAGGGATGGGAGGTCTGGACAGTAATGGGGGTCCTCAGACAGGGCTGGGGGTCCCCAGACAAGGAGGAGCGTCCCCAGCTAGGGGACCCAGGGAGGCTGTGGGGGTGAGGCTCACCGTGCACTGTCACTGTCACCGGTGCCGACTTGTGCTGCATCCATGGTCTGTCAGAGTCCACCTTGCCCCGGCAGTGGTAGTCACCGCTGTGGTGCAGCTGCAGAGGGGACAGGGACAGCTCGGTCCCATGGAGGGACCTGCTCACCTCCTCATTCCCACGGTAGAATTGCACCTGGGTGACCGACATGTTCTGCCAGCCCCGGCAGCGCAGTGTCACCGTGTCCCCCTCCAGCAGTGGCCACGCTGGCACCTGCAGCACCAGCCAGTCTGGGGGACAAGGGGGTCCTGTCACACCACGGGGGTCCTGTTTTCACGGGGAGTCCCCACTGAGTCACACCCAGAGCACCAGGGGTCCCCAATTCCACAAACAGGGTCCCCTTGCACTGGGATGCTCTGGGATGTCCCCGTGGGCAGGGGACGGGCTCTGGTCACACCAGGAGGTGACCTATGGAGTGGAGCCCACCCAGAGCCCTTGGGGTGCCACAGGTGCCACCCAGGGGACACCCAAACCCCACTCACCTTGTGAGACTGTCACAGTGGGGCTGAACCCACTGCCAGGTCTGTCACACTGGTAGGTGCCACTCCTGGTGACAAGGAAGTGGTCAGGTCCCTCCTGCCCCCATCGCTGCCCATCCTTGTACCAGGTGGTGGCACCGGCGGTCCCCGAGCCCTGGCAGGTCAGTGTCACCCGGTCCCACAGCACCGCCGGCATCCAGGGGGGCTCCACCAGGAGCTGGGAGGTCTGGGCACCTGTGGGTGACAGGGGACACCAGCCTGCCAGGGCCAGCATGGGGCTGGGGACAGCGGGGTGGGGACATGGCATCCCCCGAGGACTCACCAGCGAGGCCGAGGGTCTGGGCTGGAAGGGAGAAGGGACAGGGTTGGGTGGGGGTGGCACCATGGGGAGAGAGTTATGGGGCCATGGGGTGTGGGGGCTGGTTCTGAACTGTCACCAGGGGGACACTGGTGTGGCACAGATGTCTCAGGGATTGGGGAACTGCAGCCACCCCATGCTCAGGCAGGACATGAGGACATTGTGGACACCCCAGGCATGGGGACCCTGTGCTGGCACAGGTCACCCCCACCAGCCCCATGGCCTCTGTCCCCATGGTCCATCTGCATGGTGCTTGTCCCCTTGTCCCTGTCCCTGCATCCCTGTCACCCTGTCCCTGTCCTCACAGCTGCACCAGTCCCATAATTCCTCTCCCCACATTCCGGTCCCTCCAGTCCTGTTCCCCTTTTCCTGTCCCCACTGCAACCCCATGACCCTGATCACCTCACTGCACTGGCTCTGCTGGCACTGGGGACCTCAGGGGACCCCCACAGCCACCCCTGGGCCACCTCCCCACCGGTCTCTGCCTCACCAGGGCCCATTCCCATGTCTGGGGCACTCACCCCACAGGAGCAGCACCACCTTCCCAGCCATCCCCGTGTCTCTGACCATCCAGACTGGCTGTCACTTGCTGTCAGGGGTGGCTGTCCCCTGCGTGGTGGCTCTTCCGAAGAACAGGGAAGGAAATGAGGTCAGGCTGTGTCCCCAGCGTGGCTGTGGCCTTATGTGGGGGCAGGGTGGCCACAAGCTCAAGATGGGCTGTGGGCTGGGTGGGGACAAGGCTGGGTGGCACAAAGTGGGACATGGTGATATCTGGAGTGGGGGGTCAGGGGGTTTGGGGATTCTGGGATGGGGTACGTGGGGAATGGGTGTCATGAGAAGGGGAAGTCACTGGGAATGGGGGTCCCTGGGGTTGGGGGGACTCAGGGCTGGGAGTCCCATGGGAACGTGGGCTCCTGGGATTTGGGATCATGGGATGTGTTTTCCAGGAATGGCTGTGGGGGAAATGGAGGGTCCCATGGGAATGGGGTTTTCAGGGGAGAATCAAGGTCCTATAGGAATGTGAATTTCAGAGAATGGAATGAATGGGAGACGGTTTCTTGGGAATGGGGCTCCTGGGCCATGGAGATCCTGGGGAATGGCAGTCTTGGGATGGGAGTACAAGGGAGAGTGGTCATAAGGAATGGGGGTCCCATGGTTCAGGTCCCTGGGGAATGGGGGTCCCAGGGATGTGCAGTGACTGGGTGGGCCCGTGGGTCACAGCTCCTTCCCTGGGTGCCTGAGAATTTGGGGTGACCCACGGCCCAGCAGAGTCTGCATGTTATAGATGCGCAATGCAATGTTTGGCTCTCAGAATCACGGGATGATTATCTGTGTACTAAGATAATTTTTATTGATGTGTAGTTATGTTATTGTCGTAAGTCCTCCCATAGTCCTCTTTCCCCTCCCCTTCTATTGTTGTCACGGGATTGGTAGTTGGGGCATTGGGGGAGGGGCTGGCTTGTCACTAGGAGGCGTGGCATGGCAACACCTGACCTCCAATCAAATTGCAAGAAAGCAGTCTCCACCAATGGACAGCAAAGGGAAGTTGACTGACAGGCTTTGGGAGGCGCCAAAGTTGACTGATGTAACACCAGGAGTATAAAAGGCAGAGCAGCTATTTTGTAGACAGGCACATGGTGGTTCAGTTCCATGCTCCCAGCTCTGCTCTTTCTTCTTATTCAGTCTTTTGTTGTATCTTGTTAAGGTTTAATAAACCTTTGAAGTTTGTAAACTGAGTGTTGTTTCTCACAAATGAGGACTCAGTCTGGGATATACACCTTCTCTCTATGGCCCTAGGAGTTTTCAAAAGAGAACCGTGCCCTGCCGTGTGTTCGGTGACTCAGCCAATTCCTCCTGGGACCATCAGTGATCACAGGTCCAAACCCTGGGGACAGTGGAAGACTGAATTGTGAAAAATTAAAGGCGGAAGAAATAAAGCCCGCTGGGGAGAAAACTGCAGATGATCTGGAAGACTGTGAGTATTTGCACATGTGTGTGAGCCCGGGAGAGTATTTAGAGTGTGTGTGAGACTTGAAAGAATTGCTGGATTTGGAGAGACTCAAGAGCACCTGGGAACACCAGGTTGAAGGTCACCAGTTTTAAGGAGACTCAAGAGCTCCTGAGGATGTCAGGTTCAGAGTTACCGGATTTAGGGGGTGTCAGATCAGTGGTAGCCGTGCTTGTATCGGGAGGTTCCGAGCACACAGCGCCGGCAGTGGAGGCAGCCAAGCGGCGCAGACCGCGCTTGTCCGGGGTGAGGGGCCTCTGGCGGCAGGGGCGGCCAGGCGGTGCAGAGGAGCCGTGGGGGCCCATGTGGGGAGCGGCGAGCGGGGACCCGGCACAGGAACTCCCGGCACTCACCAACCCAGCGGAACTGACCTAATGGGATGGGAGTCAGCAGATCACAGGAGAGTTGTTTATTTGCTTTTGTTTTCCAGGGAGAAGGTAAGATTTATTTTCCTCTTTCTTTTCTCTCCTTTCATTTCTTTCCTTTTTTTCCCTTTCCTTTTCCTTCTAGCTGATTGGGAAAGCAGGCCTTGTCAAGAGGGCCTGTTATTGGCTGGTTGGGAAGGCCTGTGGTTGGCCAGTCAGGAAGATGTATTTTTTCAGGAGACCTGTGATTGGCTGTCAGGATAGGACTGGGAGCAAGTAGAGAATCCCCAAGGGGAAAAGAAGGAAGTGAAGAGGTAGCAAAAAGTGTACCCTTAAACAACTCCCTGGCCTATAGATGAACCCAGTGGAGATGGAGAACAACAAGAGTGAAAATAATCTGCTGGGGGTTGGTTGCTTTTTCTTTCATTTCCTTTCCTTGTTGCCTGTGGGACTTTTTTCCCATCGGGTTGCTAAGAAGCACTGATGGCTCTGTGCTTGAGATGGCGGGAGGGGAAAACTCTCGGCAGGGATGGAAAACTCTTGCTCACTCATTCTGAGGTTTCAGATAGTAATGGTGGAGTGACTCTTTGTGGAAAGGAGTTCACTGCTGCTGCAGAAGTCCAGTTCAGTCCTGTTTCTTCTGGTGTGGGGTGAGCCTCTGCTCCCAGGAACAGCCACTGAACTGGAACCTGGTTATCTCCTGCCTCACTAAAAGTGGGGCCTGTTGCTGTGCTGGAAGCAGGGTGGCTGTTGTCCTGCCCCCAATGCTTCTTCAGCACTACCCCTGTCTGCTGAGACCTTTTGCGTCTTTAGCCTCAGCTCCGGAGTTTCTGATCCATCCCTTCCATCCCTTCCCATCTGGGCCCAGCTGCCATCACCACGTGCTCCCCCAGCCCGCCCCACAGCGCCCCCTGCAGCCACGGGGGGATCATCACACCTGCCCCGCCCACCGGGAGCCACCAGCGCCCCTGCTGGCCATGCCCGGAACTGCACCAAAGGGGAAAGTGCTGCACTCAGGGAAACTGTTACGGGGTTCTGGGTTCTGTTTATTATTAATGCTGTTGTTGTTGTTGGTTGTTTGCCTTGTTATACATACTAATAAAGAACTGTTATCCCTATCCCCATATCTTTGCCTGAGAGATCCTTAATTTCTCATAATTATAACAGTTTGGAAAGAAAGGGTTTGCATTGTCCATTCCAAGGGAGGCCCTGCTCTCCCTAGCAGACACCTGTCTTTTCAAATCAAGACATAAGGTTATGCAGTATTGTGTAATAACGTGGACTGAAAGGAAGCTTGAGTCGCACCAAGTGTACTGGCTTTGGTGTGAGTCAGAGAATGAATGGATGCATCAAGTTTTAAACATCTATATACAACCCCAGTAGAGATCAGAGAAAAGGGACTTCTCACTGAACAACCCATTTTGCTCTAGTCTCTCTGTCCTAATCCCTACAGAGAGACCTAGAGTTTTCCTTACTGTGTGTGACTGATCCCCAAAAACCTCTGAGCTACCCTTCGTAAAAATAGGAACCACATGTACCTCCCCTCAGGTAAGGGGCAAGAGGTGCCCTTTGACAAAACACAACAATTTATCTACACTGCCCTTTTTCCTCCTGTCCTCATGTGCACTGTTCCCACCCCAAAGGCCCAGAGGGTGGAATATTGCCTACAGGGTAGCAAGCAGTAAATGTCCAACTACTCTCTTTTCCAGAAGGGCTCTAGGACGTGCTGTGCACGCATGTGCCAGTGTGTGTGACTCTGTGCCAGGGTGTGAGTTTGCACATGCTATGCCTGTGTGTGCCAGTATGTGTGGCTCTGTGTGCACACACAGGTGCTGGGCTGTACCCGTGTGTCAGTGTGTGAAGCTGCCTGTGTGTTTTCTAGTGTGCCCAAATGTAAGTGTACACGTCCCACTTTGCACGGCTACCGATGTGCTCGTGTGCCCAGCACTGTGCACATGGACACCTCTGTAGTCCAGCTCTGACCAAGGAGTGCTGTTTCTTTTTCTCTGCTGGAGGTGGCTGCAGATCCTCTGTGGGATTATGTGTAAGCAAAGCCCTGTGTAAGGTATGTATGTATATAACACTGCACATATTAGTGTGCACAGCTCAGTGTGTGTGTGTGCAAGTGTGTGTGTCATGGGTTAAACACAGCTTGGTTTTAGTTAAAGAGGAAACAGTTCCCTGTAAGTACCTTGGAATTTCCTTTGGAAAGGACAGGGACCTATCAGAGGCCAATTTTTAGATACTGACATATTGTACAGCCACTGAGGAAGATGGATGTGCCTTTGTGAATACACATACAAGTTAAGTAATGGTGAGAAACTTCTCTTTTTCCTTCCTGCCTTGGAACAGGTAACAGGGCTGGTCCTGCTCTGCCGTGGGTCCTCCCCGGGCCTGGCACAGCCTGGCTGGGCTCTGCTGCTGCTGCAGCCCCAGCGGGGCCGAGCTGGCCCTGGGCCCCATCAGCTGCCGGCAGGGGAAGGGGAGGCCCCAGTACTGACATCTAGCTGACTTTAAGACCTACCCCTGCACAGGCCAGGCTGAGAGAGATGTCCCCTGTGCCCCCTGGGAGCAGCTCTGAGCCCGGGCTGGGCCGGGCCCACCCCATGAGAGCGAGGGGTGGAGGGGGGAGGCATCCACCAGCCTGGCTCCTGAGATCCTGGCTGCCGTTCCTGAGCCTTCCCCCTTCGGCGCGGCTTTGAAATCCAACATGAAATCCAACATGAAATCCAACAGCCCTGCAGCTACAGCAGCCACCCCCCAGCAGAGATTACATGACCATTTACAGGCCCGGGTGAGGTGTTAACTCTTTCCTTACACAGATGAAATTTACGAAGCACTAACCCTTCTGTGAGTGAGCGAAATGTTAGAGTGGGAGACATGTAAAGGGACAGTATGAAGATACCAGGGTGAGTGAAAGAGGAGTTATATCCTAAATGAGGAGATGGAAAGGATGCCTTGGTATTTGGGCTGAAAGTCTTTTGTGAGCCGTGGTAACAGCATGTAATGTGCGAGAATATTCCCTTAAACTGTGGAACAAATATGCATTTTGTGGAGATGTGGAGAATGTTTAAATTGTAGAGATAAACAAAGGCATTTGTGATGGGCTAAGTGCAAATTGATCTTATGAGACGCTGTGATCCTATGTGTCTTGGGTTGGGAAGTTGGGTATCTGTCAGGGCAAGCTGGAGTTTCCCTTGGAATGGAGAATATAAACCACCCCCCCCCGCCCTTTCTCCAATGATAACTTTGCAGTTAGAGGCTTTCAGGCAAAGATTTGGGGATAGAAATAGCAGTTCTTTACTAGTATGTGTTATATGTGTGTATTATAAAATTGGCTTTTCGCAAGATGTATGCTATATGATTAATAACATAGTAAGGATATAAAGGTATAAGTTTATTTCTGCTATTGGTAAGACTAGATATAAAGGGAGTAGTTGATGTAGCAGCTGCTTAAACTGTCTGTTTGGTTGGGATAACATCCAGTGAACATGTAAAGAAGACTCTGCTACTGATAACACCAACTATCAGCATCTACCACCCGCAGAAGGCACGGACCAAGGCCCAAGCTGGACACGATAGAAAGGACACGGCCACGAAACACGCATGCTCTAAAAAGGCGGACCCAAGGAGGAACCATGCAGGGCAGTTCCTGGAATATGGAAACTAGTTTATGGAATTTCATATATCGATATAACGAAAAGGGTATTTAACGAGTGTCTCTGAGAAAGCAAAGTGTGGACTTGGCTGAGTGCCAAGTCACCCGGCCGGCCGTTTTTGGTTTTTTCTTATCTCCTAATTGTCTTAATTATTTTATTAAACATATTCCTTAAAATTTACTAAAAAGTGAACCTCGTTTTTCACAATTTGGGGGCTCTTGCCGGGATATACCTCGACCCTGAAACCCCAGGAAAAGCAGAGTGAGGGAGGCGCCCCGCCTGGGTTTTTGGCGGCCCAAAACTTTGTTTTTCCTGGTGAGAATTGGGGATTGCAGGTAAACATCCAAAGAGACAAGCAAGGAGAAAGAAAAAAGCAAGTAAGGAAAAGGGAAAAGGCTCCCTAAAACTGCAGTATTTTTGCTCCATAAAAACCTCGTGCACGAAGAACCTGAGGAAGAAAATGGTTGTGAGTAATTCTCAGGGGAGCGGGTTAAAAGGGGGGTCTGTGTGCTGTGTGAATGGGACACTGGCTGGATACACCAGACTGGTGAAGTGAGTGTGGTGTGGCTTCTCATGCTGTTCGTTATCTCGCAAGGGAAACGGCTAGCACAGAGGTGAAGCAAAAGATAAAAAGTGTGAATGTGACCCCCGAGTGATTGGGACGGGATCCCAGAGGAAAGAGGGGTTGTAAAAAACCCCGGGTGGCTGGGACGGTCCCAGGGAGGGGTTGGACCCTCAGGAAGGGAGCCGATAGTTTTCCTATACAACCCACTGGGAAAACGGGATACTGGGGGGGGGGGGAAACGTTTGAACCCCCTGGTCTGGGACGGGGTCCCAGGAAAAGGGTTTGGATCCCTTAAAAGAAGAGAGCAAAGGACACCTAGACTTGCTGCTGAATTAAAAGGGTTACGTAAGACCCAAGAGCATTTAGGGTTTGGCCAAATATAGGTATTTTGGGGTTTTTGCCAGATTGAGGATAGAAACAAAAAAAAGCCTTGCAGGTGTAAGGTCCAAGACACCTGGGCTTTGGAAAAGGCTGCCAGGTTGAGGAATACTAAAGGCTTGAAAAGTGTGATAATCTAAGAACATCTGGGGGTTAGTCAAATACCTATGATTAAAAACTAACAATTTTTTTTTAAAAAAAGGGTACCAATCTTTTTGTGTTGTCTTTGTGTAAGTGGAAGTAAGTGCAGCTGAAGAGGTGTGATTGTTGTGGAGTTTATTTGTGTTAAAGAAGTGAATTGTTGAAACTGTTAAAATGTCTGAATGGAAAAGGGGGAACTGCAAGGGAATTAATGAAGAATTCAAGTTCAAGAGGGCTGTCTAAAAAGAGAATTGGTGCAGTTTTGCAGATTAATGGGGAAATTCATTTTGAAGAGTTTTTATTGTTGTTGTTATTGTTGTTCTTGAGTGAATGTATGTATAATATAGACTGCTGAAGTAAAACAGGAGTTTTTGTTTTGAAAGATGGAGTATGCAGCACATGGTGCTGTGCTGCTGAGCTGATGAGTTTTCTGTGCCTCGGGGGAAAAAGGGAGGGGGTGGTGTTCGGGCTGTTGGATGGCAGAGAGGAGACCAGGCAGTGACTGGATGGAATCCTGAAGGTGGGACAGAAGATTGGAGAGTCTTATGTTAGAGGTCTTGAAAGGTTTTTTGAGAATTTTGGAAATTCTTAGAGGTCTTAGAAGTTGTTTTTGTTTGGTTTGGTTTTTTGTTTTTTTTTGGAGTGCATTGAAATTGCCTAAAGAGATAGCTATAAGACATCAAATGCTGGGGGGTGACCTCAGAAATAGGAAGGAATAGTTTTAATGGAACAGGAGATTGGAGTCAAAAGAGTTGTGAGAGTTCTGGTGTTTGATAAGAAGGAATTAGAAGAAGAAGGAATTATGGATGAAATTAGATCTTTTGTTATTGGGAATTTTTTTAAACAAAATTAATGCTCAAATGCCATGAGTAAAATGTATGTTGGGAGTCCAGATGCAACCCAGATTGGAACCTGAAAGTAACACCCTATGAGATAATGTTTAAATTATGAAATAAAGAGAAATTAATGTTAAAAGGGTATAGCTTTACAATTGCAAAAATGGGAGAGGAAGTTCTTTAACCCCACAGTGGGAAGATGCTTTTTCAGGTATTGCAGGCAACTGAAGCTGCGGTATGGCTGAAAAGCTAAAGCTGCAAGTTTTAAATCAACGTCAGCAAAATCAAGAGACCGGTGTGAGAACCCAAGAATGAACTGTAGCATCTAAACCAGGTGATACAAAGTTGAATTTTAAACAGAGCTGAGTGGTCATGAACTGGAAAAGACTCAAGTAAATTTGGAAGTTATGGACAAAGGACTTTCTCTGTTTTACTTCTCTGCATAACACCTAAAAATCAGTCCGGTCTGTCAAATGCTACCTCTGTTTCTTCACAGCTACAAAGGAAATGGACTTTCAAGTAATTCTAGTGTGGGGAGTTGAAATTGAAATATGTAATATTGGTTTTTTTTTGAAAGTGTTTATGTCACTCCACTGTATAATATTGCAGGTACATGAAAATCACAAGAAGAAGACGGGCTCCATATCCCTAACATTTTGGCTAATTTATTTTAGGTTTTATATCTTACAGAACAAACAATATGTTTTTGCCTCCTTTATTTTTCTTATTTTTGTGTGTGTTTAAGGTACTTCTTTCATACTAACTTAAAGACATTTTATTACTTATTAATCTGTTTTGTTTAAAGAAGGAGGGCAGAGAAGAGCGCCTATGTGAAATACCAAGAGGATATGTTAGTGCTCACAAAATATAGGGTGAACTACTACCCGGCAGAGTGGGAACTAAGGAAAGAGTTTTCAACTAAACTGGTACTGTGTCAAAGTTAATACAGGAGCTGTGATTCCTTTGTGTACACACACAACATTTGTAACCAATACAGGACATTCTTCAGTTACGCTGGCAGCGTTGTCCCCACAAAAAGGTACAGATAATTACTGATAGAAATCTAGTTCTGTCAGGTTTATTCTCAAGAGCAAATTTTTCTTCTACTATTTAGAAGTCATGAGAAGGGATATAAAGATTTGTTCTTCAAATGGGTGGATCAAAAATAATTTAAGGTACTAATTATATAACTTTATAAGGTGGAAAAACTTTGTCATTCGCCTCTTAGACAGAGGTTGAGATGTAGATATTGGTTGAGAAGTTTTTTTTGTTGTTGTTGTTGTTTGTTTGTTTTTTTTCTTTTTCTATGGGCAGTTCTTTGTGTGTCTTTGTTAAGAAACTTTTGAAGGTGTTTTGGTTTTCTTTTTTTATATAAGAAGATGTCAGATTTTCTTGTGGAATATAAGGAGAGATAGTATGAATGACAAGATCCTTGCTGCTTGGAAATATTATTGTGGTATATGCAAAATTTTTCTAGTAGTTTCATTTATTTCCCTGCTTGATAAGTTACTATGAATTTTGCAGAAACTGTTTTGGAAGGTTTTTTTTCTTAGTTTTCCAGCTGGCTGCAGATAAGACCTAGCTCACAAAACTGGTGGTGTTGATTGTCAAAGGGGGTTCTTATCGAAGTTTCTAAGGAGCATCTAATCTTTCAAACCAATGCATGTCAAATTGAGTGAGTGTGTTTGCCTTAGATAGAAATAAATCTTATAGTGTATGTATCTTTCTGAGTTCTCCTAAATAGTGAAGGAAAATCTTCTAGAATAGCAAGAATTCATTGTCTTCCTGCCCTAAGAATAGGCTGAGCAGAGGATTGGCCCAACAGAAACCTTCAATATGATAAAACTCGAACATCAGAAGGGGTAAAAGAAGTTTCTGTTGTTTTTTGTTGGTTTTTTTCTCTTCTTTCTTCTTTTCACTCTGTAGTTTAAGTTATTTTTTGTTGAGTAAATTTTTTCTCTCTTTCAATTTCTTTTTAACCTGTCCCTCAATCCTAGTTACAGTTAAAAAGGTGGAAGCTTTCAAAAATTAAATGGTATCAGAAGTGACATGGAATAGTTGAACTAAAAATGCAGTTTTACTCGGAGTGCAGCTATGGCCAGCATAATTAATTGTCAGTTCTAAAAAGGCTTTGCAGCTGGCCTTTGGATTAAAAGACTTTACTGCCTTTTAGTGATGCATGTGTACATATATCCCAGTAAATGGGGATTACCAGTGCCTGTTGAGTGGGAAATACCTGAGGAACAGTGGAGAGAATTACGGTTTAAAAAAAAAAAAAAAAAAAAAAAAAAAAAAAAAAAAAAAAAAGTCAAAGGCAATTTGTCTGAAAACTAACAAACAAACAAACAAAAAGAATTAACAAGGAAATAGAGGGCAAGACTGGGTTGGCCGCTGTACTTGCCACCAAGAAGATCATATACTCCTGCTGTGGGTAGCAACCCCATAGGCATGGAGGGTGGAGGTATAAGCCATACCAGACCTCTGTTATTCCTTTTTCTGTCACTTCACTCATTCTTTGTCTTTTGCCTTATAGGATATTGGCAAAATCATGCTACAGATACTACTGAAAGTTCTATATGAAAAGACACCGAGGTTCCTTTCTTATTACACATACCCGTATCGACAGTCACTGTTATAACCCATCCAAATTAGATAGTTGTATTCATAATTGGGAAAATATTAAATTGTGGAAAACTTAAGGACCAGTGGTGACAGGTTGGAAAGTAAGTGTCTATAAGAGGAAATAATGGAAGCTAGAAAACAAGAAATATGGCTCAAAGCCAAATGAATTATAAAAAAAGAAGAGGTGGGGTTTGTTATATGTGTGTATTATAAAATTGGCTTTTCGCAAGATGTATGCTATATGATTAATAACATAGTAAGGATATAAAGGTATAAGTTTATTTCTGCTATTGGTAAGACTAGATATAAAGGGAGTAGTTGATGTAGCAGCTGCTTAAACTGTCTGTTTGGTTGGGATAACATCCAGTGAACATGTAAAGAAGACTCTGCTACTGATAACACCAACTATCAGCATCTACCACCCGCAGAAGGCACGGACCAAGGCCCAAGCTGGACACGATAGAAAGGACACGGCCACGAAACACGCATGCTCTAAAAAGGCGGACCCAAGGAGGAACCATGCAGGGCAGTTCCTGGAATATGGAAACTAGTTTATGGAATTTCATATATCGATATAACGAAAAGGGTATTTAACGAGTGTCTCTGAGAAAGCAAAGTGTGGACTTGGCTGAGTGCCAAGTCACCCGGCCGGCCGTTTTTGGTTTTTTCTTATCTCCTAATTGTCTTAATTATTTTATTAAACATATTCCTTAAAATTTACTAAAAAGTGAACCTCGTTTTTCACATATGTATAACAAAGCAAAAAGCAACAACTACAGCATTAGTAACAAAACCAGTACCAAGAACCTTGAGGGCTTTGCTTCACAAAAACCCAGGGCAGTTTGGTCTCGGTGCCCCTGCAGGATCCTCAGAGCACCAAGCTGGAACAGTGGAAAGTCCCGGGCTGGTGGCTGGGAGGGCAGGATGTCCCTGGCAGGGCAGGGGCGGGATGTCCCGGCAGGGCAGGGGGGTGCAGGGTCACACTGTAGCAAGAGGAGCAGCGCTGAAGAAGCCGCGATGGTGGGGCAGGGCTGGCCCAGCTCCAGCAGGGCAGGTGGAGGAGCTCAGAATTCCAGGGCAGGAGAGCAGATGATGGTAGATTTCCCAGGACTGGACCCATCCAGTGACAGTGAACTCCTCCCACAGCAAGCAGCAGCCTGGCTGTTCTCTCTCCCCAAATGCCAAAAGCCAGAGAGACCGAGCTGCCTCCAGCTCTGTCCTTTACCTGCCCTAAAACTTGCCTGATCTTCCCCCTCTGAGCTTTGGCCACCTCTTTGTTTTGGTCAAACACCCTTAAGCACCCAGTACTTTGTCTCCTTAGTAACTTATGGGGAAAAAATTCTTTAGAGTAAAAAAGGAACAAACCCAACCCCCAACACTGAGGATGGGGGTGCCATGGGAATGGGGTCCCCAGGGCTTGGGGGACTCAGAGATGGGAGTCCCAGGGGAATGTGGGCTCCAGGGATTTGGGATCATGGGATGGGTGTGCCAGGTGAAAGAAATGGAGTTTAAAGGACTCCTGGTTATATGTTAAAGATTTAAAGTGTTAAAATCCTCTTAATTGTTGTATAATAATTGTATTAATGTTCTAAATCGTTTGTAATTTTAAGTCCCTGTAGTGTGGCAGTGGGGAGCCACCTCCGTGGTCTCCCTCAAAAGGCAGGGAGCACATTTGCTCTTTAGAAACCGACGGCCCCACTCCCTGCGCGGCCACCGCTGCCCCCAGGCCAGCACTGCCACCCGGGTGGCTGCTGCCACTTCAGGGGGGGGCGGTGAGAGCTCTTGTTCTCCACGCCCGCGCTCCCCGGAGGGGCCAGGGCAGCACTGCCGCCGCCTCGGAGGGGGCCAGGGCACAGCCACTTCGTTCTTCGCCCTACAACAAGCCAGTGTTCTCAGCGGCGCTGCGGGACCCCCGGGCTGCCACTGGCACCGCGGAGCCGGCCCCGCGCCCCCCCCCCCCACCGCCGATACCACCGCCGTTGGCACGGCTCCGCACCCCCACTGCCACAGGTCGGCCACCGCCGCTGACCAGCCAGCCACCATGGAGACAGAGCTGCTGCCAGCACGGCCCCCGCGCCCCCGACAGCGCAGGTCTGCCACAGAGACCCCGTGCCCCCGGACCGCCATCCCCCCACCGCCAATACCACCGCCACCAGTGCGACCTTGTGTTCCCGACAGTGCGGGTCTGCCCCAGAGACCCTGTGCCCCCAGACCGCCGTCCCCCCACCGCCGATACCACCGCCACCAGTGCGACCCCGCGCCCCCGACAGTGTGGGTCTGCTCCAGCCGCCCCCAACACGCACCCTGCCGCTGCGCCAGTTCTCAAGCACTGCCGGCCACCACGAGCACCCCGTCTGCATTTCTGCCCACGTGCGCTCTGTCAGCATTTCCTGCTGGCATGGAAATTAGTAGAACACCCATGAAACCCTGCTGCAAACTAGAACATAATCGGCACCGAAAATCCCCAGCCAAGACAAACCGATGCAAAATCCAGACCCACAAAAGACAGTGCTGAACTGGATATGCCCTAAAGTGTTAGTAAACAGTTTTCTGTATCTCGCTGTAACTTAAAAAGTGCCTGAGAAGGGGGAATACCCCTGGAGCGGGCGGGCCTGAGTGAGCTCCAGGAACACCTGCGAGGGCGGGCTCCCGGCTCTGCAGTGACCAAAGCTGCAAAGCCGAATGGTACCTTATCCTCAAAAGTGAACCAAGAAGAGCAGCAAAGGTTCAAACCATCCCTCGAGCTACCCCTTTGACAGCTGATCAATAAAGGCATTTTAAGGAGAAAACATTGTCTCCTGCCCATTTTTAACACCAGGGATGGGGTGCAGGAGGAATAAGGGGGTACCATGGGAATGGAGGGTCCTGTGGGAATGGGGGATCCTGAGAAAATCAATGTCCTCAGGGGAGTTGTAGGAGATGGAACGAATGGGAGAGGACTCCTTAGGAATGGGGCTCCTGGGCTATGAAGATCCCGGGGAATGACAGTCCTGGGAAGGGGGTCCCAGGGAGGGGGACATAAGGAATGGGGTTCCCATGGTTCAGGTCTGTTCTGGTTTGGGTTGAATTAGGGGAAAACCTCCAAAGGAATCCTCTAATAACAAAACCTCTAACACCTTTCCCCCAACCTTGGGTTTGGGAAGGAATCTCTTGAACAAAAAGTGGAAAAAACTGGTTTATTAACAAATAAATAAACACCCCCCAACACAAGGGAAAAAAAGAAAAGAAAAAAAAGCTCAGGTTACTGTGAGGGGGAGGGTGCAGAGCTTCTTTCACGGGCCCTGGAGATCCTCCTCAGACTCCTCCAGTCAGGTTAGCTTCGGGTGCCGGTCCTAAATCTTAAAGGGGCGGGGGGGGGGGGGGAAGGAGAAAAGAGGGAAAGGGAAAAAACAAACAAACAAACAAACAGAGCACAGAGGTGGCAGAAGGAAAAAGAAGGAGAAGGCAAGAAAATAAGCAGAAATTGCGAGCAGCAATGCAAGCCTAAAAGCCAGAAGCCAAGCAAGCAGCGTGAGAGCCAGCAGACAGTGCTCGCCCAGCTAATAGGGAAACAGGGACAGCTGTTAGACATAACAAGGGAGTCCACGATATGGGATAGAGAGCACTGTCAACCCAGGACAAGGTCCCAGGGGAATGGGGGTCCCAGGGATGTGCAGTGGCTGGGTGGGCCCGTGGGTCACAGCTCCTTCCCTGGGTGCCTGAGAATTTGGGGTGACCCAGGGCCCAGCACAGCCCTCTGAGGTGGTTGTGGTCTGAGGGTCACCCCAGGTGGATTCCAAAGGGCTCCAGGTCTGTGTTTCCCCATCCCCCAGAGGCTTTTTCCTCTCTTCACTTTCATTTCCTTATATTATCTCCTCAATTTCACATAATCCTTATATTATAATCCTTAATCTCATAATCCTTATATTATCTCCTCAATTTCACAATCCCCCAGTCCATGCCTTGATAGGCCTGGGGAGCACCTGAGCAGGAAATGGGTTGGGGGAACCCCAGGGTGGGGGAAGCAGGGGTGAGGGGTCTGCAGGGAGGGGTGGGAGGCTGTGGGGGCTGTGGGTGTCTGGCTGTGTCCCCCCAAAACTTTCACTTTCTCTCTCCTGCAGCAGAAGGAAGAGGCTGTTTGTGCTGAGTGTCACACGGGGGAGGTGGGTTCTGTCCTGGGGAATCCTGTCCCGGGGAGACACATGCTGGCCAAGGGGGTCCTGTCCTGGGGGATGGCAGCTGCGGGAGGGTTCCAGACTTCTCCATTCTTGCTGGTCCCCTGCAGGATCTGAGCCGGCAAGAGCAGCTTGGGAATGGAGCCCCAGGCGGGAAGGAGCTCCCCAACTCCTCCTCCTTGAAGCCAGTGCCCATCCAAGTGTGGAGCCCAGCCATGGCCCAGCCCCAGTGCACAGGGATGGGCATTGGCCAGCCCTGCTCTGGCCAGCCCCAGCTGGCAGCCACGACCTGAGGGTCCCCCCTGCCCCCTTGCCTTTGATTCTGGCAGCTTTAGAGCTGCTGCAAAGGTGAGAATTCTGTGGGCAGGAAAAGGCCTGGCTGTGGTTTGCTCAGCCCTGTGCAAGAAGCACAAAAGCCAATGGGAGCCCAAGCAGTGGCTCTGTGAGGGCCTTTGATGGTTTTCAGAGCAGGGCTGGCTGGAAACAGCCCCTGCAGGGGCAGCTGTGAGGGAACCAGTCTGGAAATGCAGCAATTGATCATTTTGTCCCTCTCAGCAAGGGGCTGAGAGAGCCCCAGAAGAAGATTCTGCAAATCCCACACCCATCTGCTCAACAACCTAACTGGGACCATCCTCCTTCACGAGATGGACAGACAGAACTCAACCAAAGAAAGAAAACCCAAATATTTTTCCCAATTTAATCAGAAAGCCGCATTTTGGATTCAATAAGAGAAGTAGGGGTTGTGTGCCCCCTGACACTGAGAGGGGGATTGAGGAGCCCCGTGGGGTGCTGTGAAAGGCAAAAAGGAACCCCTGAGGGGAGTCGATGCCCCCCAGTGCTGCCAGTGTCCCCCAGTGTCACAGCACATTCTCAAAGGTGTCACTCGGGTCCCTCTGTCCCTTATAAGGTTTTGGCAGCTCTGTGTTGGTCACTTGTGTATCCTGAGGTGGGGCAGGGCCGGAGGACACCTGTGGGGACCCTGAGAGTGGCACCAATTGTGAGGACCTGGGTGGGGGGTGACACCCGTGGGTGACATGTCCCTGTGCCCCCCTGTACTCACCCCTGCCCGCTCGGTGCTCACGATGTGGGGGTCCAGCACTGCCCCCTCCTCTGGGGGGGTCCTGTGGGGATAAGGGGCGTCTGAGGAGTGTCTGAGGGGGAGGAAAAGGGAGTCCTGGCAAGAGCCCCCCACTCACCTGTCCTGGGGCTTCCTGGCAGCTGCAAGGAAAAGGGGAGGGGGTGACCTTGGGGACCCCAGGACCCCTGAACCTTCCTGGGACCTCAGCAGCTCCAACCACCCACAGGACCCCCAATTCCCCATTGGAGCCCTGAAACCCACAGGGCCGCTGATTCCCCCCTGGACACTCCAAGAACCCCTGAACCCCCCAAAACTTCTGCACCATCACTGTGTTCCCAGGCCCCCATTGTCCCCAACACTCTGATCCCCTGGAACTCTAAGCTCAGCAGGGAGGGGCATGACTCAGACTCCCCCAGGACCCCAGAAAGATCCCTCCACATTCCTGAACGGCCCTCCAAGAGCTCCCCAAACCCTCCAGGAGCACCCAGTGCCACCCCCAATGCTTGTTCAAAGGCTACCCAGGGATGCCCCTAAAGCCCAAGCAAGACCCTCCAAATTCCCCTCAAATCCCGCCCCCCAAGGATCCCCTGTCGAGGTCACTGTGGGCTCAGTTTCCCCCAGCTCAGGGGCCCTGGGTGCTGCCCCAGCGCTGCCCCAACTCTGGGGGCTCCTCCTCACCCCAGGACCCCAATACCCCATTGTCACCCACCCCGGTGGTGCCAGCAGTGACAGCCCCCGATGACAGCCAGGAGCAGGACCAGGAACAGGAGGGTCCTGCCGACATTCACAGCCACTGCTGGGGACAGAGGGGGACACATTGGGGTCACCCTGAACTCCAGGGGTCTTGAACACCCCAGTGACCCCGTGTGAGCCCACCTGTGACCCAGGGTGAGCCAGGGGTCACCTCCAGGGCCAGCTCAGGGCTGAGTGCCCGGAACACGCGGTGCCCGTCCTGTCCCAGCTGGTTGGTGGCCACGCACTGGTAGGTGCCTGAATGGCCCACATCGATGTCCCCAAGCTCCAGGACAGGACCCTGGGCCACCTCCTGGCCATTGTGCAGCCAGGTGAAGGTGACAGGGGCTGAGCCCACCTGCACTGAGCAGCGCAGGGTCACGGGGTCACCTGTGTGCACCTGGTGTGACAGGGGACTGGGGGTGATGGTGGCATTGGCCACAGGCACTGTGGAGGCACAGATGGGGCTGGCACCTGGCGAGGTGGGCTGTGGGTGCCATGGGTGGGGTCACCCCCATCCCAAGCGTCCTGCTCACCCAGGACAGTGACATTAAGGGGGACACTCTCCTCCACGCTGTCCCCATTACTGACCCGGCAGTGATAGTGGCCGCTGTCATTGTCCCCAACGTGGTCCACCTCCAGGTGGGGGCCGTTGCCCAGCAGTGTCCTCGAGCCCCCCCGGTGCCAGGTGAAGGACAGGGGACGTGTCCCCATGGCCACCGTGCTGTTCAGCACCAGGTGGTCCCCCAGTACCACTTGTCCCCCTGGGGGCCTCTGCTCACACGGACACTCCCGAGACTGGGACCCCTGTGGGAGAGGGGACATCAGGGGACAGTGAGGGACATAGAGGGGGGATGGGGGGGAGGGGGTGCAGAGAGGGGCAGGGGGACCCCAGTGAGGAAGAGGGGTTGCAGAGCTGGGGGGGCCTGGAAAGGAACCCCAGGGAAGGATGGGGAGTTCAGGCAGGTGTCAGGGTCCGCAAACATATGCGGGGAACCTGATGGTTCGTTTTGGAGATCTCAAAGCGCAAAAGACACAACAGGGGACAAACCAGTTTGCTTAAACAAAAAATGCATTTTATTTAGTGCCCACAATGTGATAGTAGGGAGAGAAAATAGAGAATAGTGAGAAAGATAGAGAAAGAGGGGAAGGGGGATTATAGCTACCACGTGGAGAGTCGGAGGTCCTCAAGACGTAGAGATGCCCATAGACGCGATCTTCTCCAGTGGGGTGATCACAAAGGGTGCACGGGATCCGCAGAGTCTTTATAGGGTGGTCAGGAAGAGGACCAAGGCGAGTGGAACGGAGCCAAAGAGGGCACAGGGCCAAGGCAGGCATCTGCGTCAAAGTTGGGTGCTCAGGAACAAGCGGCAAGCTGTACCCTTCTAGCACGGTCAGTATAGTCAGCTCAGTCCACTGTAACGAGCTACTATTGTTCTTGCATTCCGTTCTCGTGGAGATGCGTATCAGTCCTCGGCAGGCGCCCCACCTCAGCCAGGCCAGGGGCTCTCCCCAGTCTCTTTGGGGGTCTTGGTCTTCAACTATCGGAGACAGTTGTGAGGCATAACACATCCACAGACAGACTCTGACAGCAGGGGACACCTGGAGAGGGATGGGGGGGACCCCAGGGAGGGTGTGGGGACCCAGGGAGGGGATGGTGGGACCTGGGGACCATGGGGGGAGATCAGAGAGGGGTGGGGTTGACTCAGGTGTGGGCAAAGAGACCCATTGAGGGATGGGGGGATAAGGAGGGGGACTCAAGCAGTGATGGGGGACATAGAAAAAGTTTACAGGAAAGATGGGGGTACCCACGTAGGGCTGGGGGATCCGGTGAGAGACCCAGAAATGGATGAGGGACTCGCTGCAGGGATGGGGGTCTGAGCAGTAATGTGGGGTCACAGGCAGGGCTGGGGGTCCCCAGACAACGTGGAGTGTCCCCAACCAGGAGGCCCAGGGAGGCTGTGGGGGTGAGGCTCACCGTGCATTATCAATGTCACCGGCGCCGACTTGTGCTGCACCCATGAGCGTGATACCTCAGAGTACACCTGGCCCCGGCAGCAGTATTGGCCACTGTGGTGCAGCTGCAGAGGCGACAGGGACAGCTCGGTCCCACTGGGGGACCTGCTCACCTCCTCGTCCCCATGGTAGAATCGCACCTGGGTGACCGACATGTCCCGCCAGCCCCGGCAGCGCAGTGTCACCGTGTCCCCCTCCAGCAGCGGCCGCGCCGGCACCTGCAGCACCACCCAGTCTGGGGGACACGAGGGTCCTGTCACACCGGGGGGGTCCCGTTTTCACGGAGAGCCCCCATTGAGTCACACTCAGAGCACCGGGGGTCCTCAGTTCCACAAACAGGGTCCCCCTGCACTGGGATGCTCTGGGATGTCCCTGTGTGCAGGGGACGGGCTCTGGTCACACCAGGAGGTGACCCATGGAGTGGAGCCCACCCAGAGCCCTCGGGGTGCCACAGGTGCCACCCTGGGGACACCCAAACCCCCCTCACCATTTGAAATTGTCATGGTGGGGCTGTGCCCAGAGCCAGGTCTGTAACACTGGTAGGTGCCACTCCCGGTGACAGCGATGTTGTTGGGTCCCTCTTGTCCCCAGCGCTGCCCATCCTTGTACCAGGTGGTGTCACTGGCGGTCCCCGAGCCCTGGCAGGTCAGTGTAACCTGGTCCCACAGCACCGCTGGGATCCTGGGGGGCTCCACCAGGAGCTGGGTGGTCTGGGCACCTGTGGGTGACAGGGGACACCAGCCTGCCAGGGCCATCACGGGGCTGGGGACAGCGGGGTGGGGACATGGCATCCCCTGAGGACTCACCAGCGAGGCCGAGGGTCTGGGCTGGAAGGGAGAAGGGACAGGGCTGTGTGGGGGTGGCACCGTGGGGAGAGAGGTATGGGGGCATGGGGTGTGGGGGCTGTCCCTGAACTGTCACCAGAGGGACACTGGTGTGGCACAGATGTCTCGGAGATTGAGGAACTGCAGCCACCCCATGCTCAGGCAGGACATGGGGACATTGTGGACACCCCAGGCATGGGGACCCGGTGCTGGCACAGGTCACCCCCACCAGCCCCATGGCCTCTGTCCCTATGGCCCATCTGCATGGTGCTTGTCCCCTTGTCCATGTCCCTGCATCCCTGTCACCCTGTCCCTGTCCTCACAGATGCACCAGTCCCATATTTCCTCTCCCCACGTTCCTGTCACTCCAATCCTGTCCCCCCTTTCCTGTCCCCACAGCCACCTCATGACCCTGATCCCCTCATTGCACTGGCCCTGCTGGCTTTGGGGTCCTCAGGGGACCCTGCAGCCCCCCTGTGCCCCCTCCCCACCGGTCTCTGCCTCACCAGGGCCCATTCCCATGTCTGGGGCACTCACCCCACAGGAGCAGCACCACCTTCCCGGCCATCCCCGTGTCTCTGACCATCCAGACTGGCTGTCACTTGCTGTCAGGGGTGGCTGTCCCCTGCGTGGTGGCTCTTCAGAAGAACAGGGAAGGAAGTGAGGTCAGGCCGTGCTCCCCAGCATGGCTGTGGCTCTTGTTGGAGGCAGGGTGACCACAAGCTGGGGACAGGCTGTGGGCTGGGTGGGGACAGGCTGGGGACAAGGCTGGCTGGCACATGGTGGGACCGGGGGTTCTCAGGAGTGGGGGGCTCAGTGGGTTTGTGGAGCCAGGGCTGAGTGTCCAGGGCAATGGGGGATCACAGGGATGGGGCCCCTGGGGAATGGAGGTCATGAGGATGGGGAGTCATTCAGGATTGGGGTGTAATGGGAATGGGGGTCCCGGGGGCTGGGGGGACTCAGGGCTGGGAGTCCCAGGGGAATGTGGGCTCCAGGGATTTGGGGTCATTGAATGGGGGTGCCAGGGATGGGGTGCAGGGGAATGGAGGGTCCTGTGGGAAGGGGGGTCCTGGGAGAATCAAGGTCTTGAGGGAAGGGGGTTTTCAGGCCATGGAATGAAAGGGAGAGGGTTCCTTGAGAATGGGGCTCCTGGGCCATGGAGATCCTGGGGAATGGCAGTCCTGGGCTTGGAGTCCAAGGGAGAGTGGGACATAAGTAGTGGGGGTCCCATGGTTCAGGTTCCTGGGGAATGGGGGTCCCAGGGATGTGCAGTGGCTGGGTGGGCCTGTGGGTCACAGCTCCTTTCCTGGGTGCCTGAGAATTTAGGGTGACCCAGGGCCCAGTGCTGTTCCCGTGATGTGTTTGTGGTTTGGGGGGGTCTCTCCCGCAGATTCTGAGGTTTCCTCCCTGCCTCCCCAAGGTCTTTTTGCTCTCTTCATTTCCATTTCCTTCCTTTTTTTTTTTTTTTTTTTTTTTTTTTCCTGTCACATTTGCACCCCCCAGTTCCCTGCTCAGCGATCCTGGGGAGCTCCTGAGCAGGTACCGGGTTGAGGGGACCCCGGGGAGGAGAAAAAGGGTGCGGGGGCTGTAGGAGAGGTGGGGGGGTTTGGTGACTGGGGGTGTCCGGCCTTGCGCCCCCCACACTTTCACTTTCTCTCTCCTGCAGCAGAAGGAAGAGGCCGTTTGTGCTGAGTCAGACGGGAGGGGCGGGTTCTGTCCTGGGGGGCACATCCAGGGGGACCTGTCCCTGTTCAGGGGTGTCCCTGTTCTGGGGGTGACACATCCTGGAGGTGGCACATCCAGGGGATCCTGTCCTGGGGACGAGCGTGGAAAGATCGAGCAGTGGCTCTGCCCCCCGGCCGTGCTGGGGCTGAAGTGGTGACCCCAAATGGGCGCCCCGCCAGTGCCCGGAGCTGTCGGTCCCGTTGCCACGGCAACAGCCGGTCCCGACACACGGCGACAGTGGCCTCGGACACGCTGTCACAGCCGCTGGGGACACAGGGCCACCGTCGGTGCCCGCAGCCCGGGACAGTCCCGGCCCCGGCAGCGCGATGGCAGCCGCGACGTGCGACAGTGACCCGAGGGCAGGACTCGGCTCCCGCAGTGCCGGGGGCTCCTCCCCGGGCTCCCTGGTCCCCTCGGCCCTCCCGGCACCTCCCTCCCGGCGCCCCCCGCCCGCCCCAGGGCCGGGCCCAGCGGAGGCTCCGCAGCAGCTCCGGGGCTCAGACGCCGCTCGGGGAGCGCCGGGTGCGGGGCTTTGGGCACCGGGGGGCACCGGGCAGGGCTGGGCCGGGGATGGGCTGAGCTGGGCTCGGCCCGAGGGGCTCGGCAGCTGCGGGATCGGTGCCCGTGGCCACGGGGCGGCACCGCCGCAGGTCCCCGAGCCCTTGGCCGGTGTCACCCAGAGGGCACAAACAGGGAGCGGCAGCTCCTTCCCCTGTGCGGGGCAGCTGCGAGGGAACCAGTCCGGAAATGCCCCCATTGATCATTTTGTCCCTGTCCCCAAGGGACTGAGAGAGCCCCAAAAATCCTGCAAATCCCACACGGATCTGCTCAACAACCTGACCGGGACCCTCCTCTGTCCGAGCTGACCTGGCACAGCTGAACAAACAAAAACCATTTCTCCCGGTTTAATCAAAAAGCTGCATTTTGGGTGCAGTGGGAGGGACAAGGGTGCTGTGCCCCCTGGCACTGGGGGAGGGAATGGGGAGCCCCTGGGGGTACTGGGAGCACTGGGAGCTCTGGAACGGGGAGCTCTGGGCAGCCCCACATGGGACCCCCCACTCGTGGCCACCCCCGGGCACGGTGGGCACCCACAGGAGCTGGGGGGGGACACACACGGGGGATGGCCTTGGGCAGGAACCTCCAGTGTCCCCAGTGTCCCCAGTGTCACAGCACGTTCCCGTAGATGTCACTGGGGTCCCGCTGTCGCCTGTGGGGTCCCGGCAGCTCCACTTCAGTCACTTGTGGATCCCGAAGTGGGGCAGGGCCAAGGGACACCAGTGGAGGCTCTGAGAGTGACACCAGTTGTGTGGACCTGGATGGGGGGTGACACCCATGGGTAATGTGTCCTTGTCCCCCCTGTACTCAGCCCCTGCCTGCTCAGTGTTCACGGTGGGGGGGGGGGGGGGGGGGGGGGGGGTCCTGTGGGGATAAGGAGGGGTCTGGGGAGGGGAAAAGGAGAGTCCTGGCTGGAGCCCCCCACTCACCTGTCCTGGGGCTTCGTGGTGGCTGCAAGGAAAAGGGGAGGGGGTGACCGTGGGGACTTGGGGACCCCTGAACCTTCCTGGGACCTCAGTAGCTCCAACCACCCACAGGACCCCGAAATCCCCACTGGAGGCCTGATTCCCCCTGGGTATTCCAAGTACCCCTGAACTCCCAGAATTTCTGCACCACTGCAGTGCCTCCAAATCTTCCCAGTGTCCCTGACTCTCTGAGCCCCCAGAACCCCAAGCCCGGCAGGGAGGGACACCCCCCAAACTCCCACAGGATGCAAGAAACATCCCCAGACATCCCTGCACAGCCCTCCAAGAGCTCCCCAAACCCTCCAGGAGCCCCTAGTGCTACTCCAGTGTTCCTCAAAGCCCATCCAGGGATGCCCCTGGAGCCCAACCAAAACCCTCCAAATTCCCCCAAATCCCCCAGGACCCCAGCCAAGGCCACTGTGGGCTCACATTCCCCCAGCTCAGGGGCCCTTGGTGCTGCCCCATCTCTGCCCCCACTCTGGGAGTTTCCCATTACTCCAGGACCCCCACCCCTCCCCCCACTGTCACCCACCCCAGTGGTGCCAGCAGTGACAGCCCCCGATGACAGCCAGGAGCAGGACCAGGAACAGGAGGGTCCTGCCGACATTCACAGCCACTGCTGGGGACAGAGCGGGACACATTGAGGTCACCCTGGGTCCTGAACACACCAGTGACCCCGTGTGAGCCCACCTGTGACCCAGGGTGAGCCAGGGGTCACCTCCAGGGCCAGCTCAGGGCTGAGTGCCCGGAACACGCGGTGCCCGTCCTGTCCCAGCTGGTTGGTGGCCACGCACTGGTAGGTGCCTGAATGTCCCACATCGACGTCCCCAAGCTCCAGAACTGGACCCTGGGCCACCTCCTGCCCGTCATGCAGCCAGGTGAAGGTGACAGGGGCTGAGCCCACCTGCACTGAGCAACGCATGGTCACGGGGTCACCTGTGTGCACCTGGTGTACAGGAGGACTGAGGGTGATGGTGACATTGGCCATGGGCACTGTGGGGACACAGATGGGGCTGGCACCAGGTGAGGTAAGATGGGGATGCCTTGGGTGGGGTCACCCCCAGCCTGATTGTCCCCCTCAGACAGGACAGTGACATTCAGGGGGACACTGAGCCACACTGTCTCCATTGCTGATCCAGCACTGGTAGTGTCTCCTGTCATTGTCCTCCCCAATGTGTTGCAGCTCCAGAGGGGGGCTGGTGCTCAGCAGTGTCCCCGAGCCCTCCAGTGCCAGGTGAAGGACAAATAACCTGTCCCCACAGCTACTACACAGTTCAGCACCGGGCAGTGCCACCTGTCCCCTGGGGGGCTGCCATGACAGCAACACCTCCGAGAGCAGGATGCCCTCAGGAGGGGGGACACCAGACGACAGTGAGGTACTCGGGGGAGGTCAGCAAGGGGCAGAGGAACGCCAGTGAGGAAGAGGCAGTGCACAGCTTGGGGGGGCCTGGAAAGGAACCCCAACAAACAATGGGGGGTTCTGTGTGGGGACACCTGGAGTGAGATGGGGGAATCCCAGGGAGGATGTGGAGACTCAGGAAGGGGATGGGGGGCCTTGGGACTGTGGGGGAGATGAGAGAGGCATGGGTTTGACCCGGGGATGGGTGAAGGGACCCAGTGAGGGATGGGGGCACGGAAGGGGACCCGAGTATTGATGGAGGTGACATGGAAAATGTTTATGAGAAAGATGGGGATATGCACATAGGGCCAGGGGCCCCAAGGAGGCTGTAGGGGCTCCCCGTGCCCATCCCCGCACTCACTGCGCACCGTGACACGGAGCCGGGCACTGCTCTTCTGCACGGCCACCCCTCGGAGTGCACGTGGCAGCTGTAATTCCCCGAGTGGGAGACCCCCACAGAGGGCACCAGGAGCTGTGGGGACCCCTGCAGGCCCCCCACCAACTGCCCGTCCTGGTAGAAGAGGTGCAGGAGGGGGGCTGGGGGCCACAGGGGGCTGGGGGTGCTGAGGCAGCTGAGATTGAGGGGGACCCTTCGGTGGGCTCAGGGGGACGCTCCAGCACCGGCACCGTGAAGAGCTCTGGGAAGGAGAGAGGAGGGGGATTTGTGACCCCGAGTCCATGGGGAGGGGCTGTGGGTGTGTCAGGGTGGTGGCTGTGGGGTG
This sequence comes from Zosterops lateralis, assembly GCF_965231275.1. Taxonomy (NCBI): domain Eukaryota; kingdom Metazoa; phylum Chordata; class Aves; order Passeriformes; family Zosteropidae; genus Zosterops; species Zosterops lateralis. The sequence goes on from NC_139787.1 coordinate 3,447,654, forward strand.
CTCACCATGCACTGTCACTGTCATGGGCACCGACTGTGCCCATAGGGGCAGCCAAGAGTTCATCCAGCCCCTGCAGTGGTATGGGCCACTGTGATGCAGCTGCAGAGGGGACAGGGACAGCTCGGTCCCAAGGAGAGACATCCTCACCTCCTTGTCTCCATGGTAGAATCGCACTGCGGTCACCGACATTTCCCGCCGGCAGTGGCAGCGCAGTGTCACCGTGTCCCCCTCCAGCATCGCCTGAGCCGGCACCTGCAGCACCAAGGGGCCTGCGGGACATGGGGGTCCCATCACATCGCTGGGGCACAGCGGGTCAGATGGGGTCCCCCACTGGGTCACTCCCAGTGCACCAGGAATCTCCAAGTCCCCAACTGAACACTGGAATGCACTGGGATGTCCCCATCCCCAGAGTATGGGCTTTGGCCACACCAGGAGGTGACCCATGGAGTGAGGCCAACCCAGAGCCCTCAGGGTCCCTGCAGGTCCCAGGTTGGGGACACCCAAACACCCCTCACCATTTAAGACTCTCAGAGGGGCTGAGCCCGGTGCCAGGTCTGTCACAGGTGTAGCTGCCACTCTCAGTGACCACAAAGTTCTCGGGTCCCTCCTGCCCCCATCGCTGCCAATCCTTGTACCAGGTGGTGTCACTGGCAGTCCCCAAGCCCTGGCAGGTCAGTGTCACCCGGTCCCACAGCACCGCTGGCCTCCAGGGGGGCTCCACCAAAAGCTGGGTGGTCTGAGCACCTGTGGGTGACAGGGGACACCGGCCTGCCAGGGCCAACATGGGGCTGGGGAAAGCAGGTCTGGGGATGTGGCTTCAGGACTCACCAGCAAGGCTGAGGGTCTGAGCTGGAAGGGAGAAGGGACAGGGCTGGGTGGGGGGTCGCACCGTGGGGACAGCGGCACAGGGGCACAGAGTGTGGGGGCTTTCCACAATCTGTGCTTGTGTGGCACAGACCCCTAAGGGACTGGGACACGGCAGACACCCCATGCTCAGGCAGAAAATGGGGACACCATGGCCACTCTGTGGTGGCAGAGGTCACCCCCATAAGCACCATGATTCCTCCCCACACTCCTGTCCCCCCATTATTGTCCCCATGTTTCTGTTAGCCCTCTCCTGTCCCCACGGCCACCACATGACACTAATCACCTCATGCACTGATACTGCCGGCCTTGGGGACCTCAGAGGAACCTGCAGCCCCCCTGTGCCCCCTCCCCACCAGTCTCTGCCTCACCCAAGGCCCATCCTCAGGGTGTCAGACCCAGGTCGGGGCACTCACCCCACAGGAGCAGTGTCACCTTCCCGACCATCTCTGTGTCCTCGGCCATCCAGGCTGGCTGTCACTCACTGCCAGGGGCGGCTGTCCCCTGGGTGGTGGCTCTTTTACAAAAGGGGAAGGAAGCAAGGTCAGGTCTTATCAACATGTACAGGTGCCCTTTGTTGGGGGAAGGGTGATCACAAGCTGGGGACAGGCTGTGGGATATGGGGTTCTCAGGGGTGGGGGGACTCAGGGATGGGAGTCTTAGGGGAACATGGGCTCCAGGGGCTTAGGGTCATTGCATGGGGTTCCTAGGGATTGGGTGAGGGGGAATGGGGGGCTCCATGGGAATGGGGGATCATGGGAGAATCAAGGTCCTGGGAGAAGGAGGACTTCCAGGGATGGATTGAATGGGAGAAGGTTCATTGGGAATGGGAGGCCTGAGCCATGACGATCCTGGGGAATGGCAGTCCTGCCATCCACCTGGATGGGGGTGCCAGGGAATGGGGACATCAGGAATGCGGGTCCCATGGTTGGGTTCCCAGAGGAATGGGGGTCCCAGGGATGGGCAGTGGCTGAATGGGCCCATGCGTCAAAGTTCCTTCCCTCACATTTTTAGTGCCTCACATTCTGAGGTGACTCAGGCCCCAGCAAAGCCTCCCAAGGTGCTTGTGGTTTTTAGGACGTCACCCTAGGTGGATTCTGAGGGGCTCTGGGTCTGCATCCCCCCTGCCCCCCAGAGCCTTTTTCCTTTCTTCATTTCCATTTCCTTCCTTTTTCCCTCAATTTCACACTCCCCCAGTTCCTGGCTTGGTGACCCCAGGCAGCACCTGAGCAGGAAATGGATTGGGGGAACCCCAGGGAGGGGCAACAGGGAGTGCAGGGAGAGGTGGGGGCCTGGTGGGGTCTGTGGGTGTCCAGCTGTGCCCCTCCAAAACTTTCATTTTCTCTCTTCTGCAGCAGAAGGAAGAGGCCATTTGTGCTGAGTGTTGCACAGGTGGGGTGTGTTCTATCCTGGAGGGGACATCCAGGGGGGTCCTGTCCTTGGGGAGCTCCATGTTCTGGGGATGACACATCCTGAGGGGGAGATCCTGTCCCAGGTGTGACACATCCCAGCCCAGGGGTCCCCACAGCCCCATCCATTACCTGCAGGCCTTGCACCCCCTTTTCCCCCCTTCCTGGGGTCCCCCCAACCCATTCCCTGCTCAGGTGCTTCCAGAATCACCAAGCCATGAACTGAGGGCTGTCGGAATTGAGGAAAAAGGAAGGAAATGGAAATGAAGAGAGGAAAAAGCCCCTGGGGGTTGGGGGACACAGACCCAGAGCTCTTTAGAATCCTCCTGGGGTGATCCCCAGGCCACAAGCATCTTGTGGGGTGTGAGAAATGATGCCCACTTTTAAAATTTCATAGGTTTGCTAAACCTTAACAAAAGACAACAAAAAACTGAATAAGGAGAAAGAACAGCGCTAGGACCACGGAACTGAACTCCCATGTGCTTGTCTACAAAATATCTGCTCCACCTTTTATACTCCTGGTGTTACATCAGCCAACTTTGGCCCCTCCCAAAGCCTGTCAGTCAACTTCCCTTCACTGTCCATTGGTGGAGACTGCTTTCTTGCAATTTGATTGGTGGTCAGGCATTGCCATGCCACGCCTCCTGGTGACAAGCCGGCCCCTCCCCCAATGCCCCAATCACTGTTACGTGCAGTCGTAGGTTGGAGACAGAAATCATGACTCGAGTCCTCCTGATCATGAGGCAAACAGCCTGTTTTATTGTTCAGAATTTTCTTATACAGGGAACTCAAAACTGCCGGATCTAGACAACTGATTGGTCTGGGCTTTAACACCGCCGAGCTCCCTGGCCAATGATACATCTGAATTTAGGGTTGGAAGGGATTGGTTGAGGTCTCTGTTTGAGTTTAAATCCGTGCTATGATTGTTCACTAAGGGACCTGTTTATCAAACTAGGAGAGCCTAATTGGGTTTCTTATTATAGCCAGATTTATCTATCCAGCTACAGACTGTCTGTATGTGACAGACTACGAAGGCCATCCCCTGACAAGAATACAAGGGGCAGGGGAAAGAAGACTATGGGAGGACTTACCACAATAACATAAGTATACATCAATAAAACTTCTCTTAACACATACATAATATTCATCCCCCAATTTTAAGAGCCAACCATTGCATTGCTCATCTATAACAAACTCTGCTGTACTTTTTCTATAAGTCATTTGACTTGAACAATTAATTTTTGTTTTCAATTTCGATTATTTACTTATCTTGAGTCAAAGTTTAATTTTGGATGGGTCATACTAGCATCTCTTGACGTGGGTGAGGACAGTGGGAACAGAGAAAAAAAATCTCAGGATTTTTTTTTCAGCACAATGATTGGTGGAATTGGTGACATGAACTGGTTGGAGCAGACAAAGGGAATCACAGAGGTCTGGTATGGCTTTTTACTCTCATCTACCCTTCCTATGGGGTTGCTGCCCATAGTAGGTGTATCTTGGTGGTGAGTACAGAGGCCAGTTTGGTCCTGCCCTCTAATCTCTATTGTATTTTATTTGTTAATTGAACCTATATTGGATTCTGGAGGAAAAAGCAATTGAGGAATGAGAGAGGTCTGGTATGGCTTTTTGCCCCCACCTTACCATGCCTACAGGGTTGCTGCTCCCAGCAGGGCTATAGAATCTTCTCAGTGGTGAACACAGGGGCCAACCTGGTCTTTCCCTCTAGTTTCTGTCTTCCTCTACTTGTCGATTCCTAATGAGCTACCCCAGCACCACTTATTGTTCCCTGTGTACTTCCCTTCAACAGACATATGCAATCCTCATCCATTAAAACACGACAATTACATTAATACCAACAGAGTTCAAATTTCCTCCCCAAAGTGTTACTTAAAACAGTCCTTGAGCTGGCTGGTGGAAGTGTGATTTTACTTTTCAGACTTCTTGGTGCTTTTTTTTGGCTACAGCTGCCTGCTCTTCCTGTACCCAGTTGAGTTCTCAGCTGCACCAGGCTGTCCAGCTCCTGGGATCTTGGAAAGGAAAGTTTTTCTAAAGAAAAGGGACAAAAAGTCTGGCCATGCCTACGATGCCTCCCCTTCTTCCCAGGGCGGGCAGCCTCTCCTTGCTTTAACAGCTGTAAAAGGGAAATGCAGAGGCAAATTTTTTCTTCTACGAAAACAGTGCACACAAAGAGCCAGGGGCCACTTTAGTGACACCTATCAATGACACACACACACAAACACACATACACACGCCTGCTCTTCCCAGGTGGGACAGCAGCTGGACACACTGCTCTACATCCAGAGCCGTGCCCTGGAGCCACATCCCTGTGAGCCCAGCTCGTGTGTGTGCCCAGGTACACCTGGAGAGCCAGTGCACACACACAGACTTTGCTCACTGGCACAGAGCCCTGGTGTACAGTGGTACTTGTCAGTAGCTCACTGTGATGGTTTAAGTTCATAACCAGGCAGAAACACCAAATCATGTAGTGGTTTCACATTCGCCAATTTCTGTTTCCTAAATTTGGTGTAGTGGTCTGAGTGCTCACTAGAATCATTTACTCTTTTTCTACTATGAGATAGGATCAGGAGAAAAGCAAAGCAGGCTCAAACTTTAAAGGTATGAAGATAGATTTATTAACAAACACTAAAAAGAAGAGAATGAGAATTAAAATGAAACCTTCAAGATACTCCCCTCTCCCCCAACAGCTGCTTTTGATGTTGGAAATGATGCAAGTTTAATGGAAAGTTTTACAGATATGAATGTTTAGCAGAAGGCTCTCTGAATGTGGAACCTGTAAGTGAAAGAGAGACAAAAGCAAGTTTTGATATAGAAGAATAAAAGATGTCTAAATGAAAGTTGTTACTGGACAACTAAGAAGGCAAAGGTTAAGTCGAGTTGGAAAGAGGTTTTATGGCTACAGCAAAGGATATGTTGACCACAAACAAAGGTGTTTTTAGCAAGCAGGAAGAGGTCTCAAGAAAAGCCAAAGATATCATCAGCAAACAAAAGCATGTTTTTTATCAAGTAGAAAAAAGGTCTAAGAATTTTCTATTGCAAGAAAACAGAAAAACAACTTTAAGCTTAAACTGTAACATATTATGTTAACAATAGAAGTTGTGATAGGCTAGAGGTAAATGTAAAGGTATTGTGTGTGATGCTGATTGGCTTTTATATATTAAGATGCTCAGGAAAGAAAACTATATAAGGCATTGTAACCAGAGCTAAAGTGGCTCCAGTCATGCAAAGCTGTAGCTGGCAGCTTTAGGCGTGGCTCTGTCACCCAGGACCCAGGACTGCTGTAACATCTGTGATACAATAAACAGCATTTTGAAGAGCCACCTGTTGTCCCAACATCCTTCCTCAACACTTTCTTCTACATTTTCTCTTCTTACTGACAATGTATAAAGACAAAACACAGAACTCTAGGTTGGTACCACTTACAGAATAGTCTTTCATCAATCCATTTAAAGAGAGAAGTCTCTTTTGGTCTGTTATGGTAACATTCCACAAGAAAGAAACAGCTTGGGGTTTTTATCTCTCACAAAAGCAGCCGCCTGGGAAAAATCTGCAGTTGTGAACCTCCCATATCACGCAGCCTTTCCCGCAGCTGCATATGGGCCATGGACTCATGTAAACTCATTGCGGATCATTTTTACAGATGAACAGCACCAAAAGCCAAGGGTTTTCTTCATCTCCTGAAAGAGAGATCTCTTTTTCCCTGGGGCAGAGGGTTCATATCTCATCTCTCGCTCTCTCTGTTCAAACTTCTCGTAAGATCACAGCTTCTCATAATAACAATATTCACTTAGTCCATCAATAAATGCTTTTGCTTATCTCTACAATTTCAACATTCTCATTATCTCCCCAAAATGCATATTTGTTCCATGGTTTAAAGGAATATTCTAGCATATTACACTCTGTTACCATGGCTCACAAAAGACTTTCAGCCCAAATACCAAGGCATCTTTTCCATCTCCTCATCACTTAGGATATAACTTCTCTTTCATTCAACCTGGTATCTTCATACTGTCTCTTCACACGTCTCCCACTCTAACTTTTCTCTCACTCAGAGAAGGGTTAGTGCTTTGTACATTTCATCTGTGTAGGGAAAGAGTTAACACCTCACCCAGGCCTGTAGATGGTCATGTAATCTCTGCTGGGCAATGGCTGCTGTAGCTGCAGGGCTGTTGGATTTCATGTTGGATTTCATGTTGGATTTCATGTTGGATTTCAAAGCCGCACCGATGGGGGAAGGCTCAGAATGGCGGCCAGGATCTCAGGAGCCAGGCTGGTGGATGCCTCCCCCTTCCACCCCTCGCTCTCATGGGGTGGGCCCAGCACAGCCCGGGCTCAGAGCTGCTCCCGGGGGACACAGGGGACATCTCTCTCAGCCTGGCCTGTGGCGGGGTAGGTCTTAAAGTCAGCCAGATGTCAGTACTGGGGCCTCCCCTTCCCCTGCCGGCAGCTGATGGGGCCCAGGGCCAGCTCGGCCCCGCCGGGGCTGCAGCAGCAGCAGAGCCCAGCCAGGCTGTGCCAGGCCCGGGGAGGACCCACGGCAGAGCAGGACCAGCCCTGTTACCTGTTCCAAGGCAGGAAGGAAAAAGGGAATTTTTCCAGGATTGCTCAACTTGTATGTGTAATCACAAAAGCGCATTCAGCTTCCTCAGTGGCTATACAATATGTCAGTATCTAAATATTGGCCTCTGATAGGTCCCTGTCCTTTCCAAAGGAAATTCCAAGGTCCTTACAGGGAACTGTTTCCTCTTTAACTAAAACCAAGCTGTGTTAACCCATGACACACACACTTGTACACATATACATGGAGTTGTGCACACTAATGTGTGCAGTGTTATATACATACATACCTTACACAGGGCTGTGCTTACACATAATCCCACAGAGGATCTGCAGCCAGCTCTAGCAGAGAAAAAGGAACAGCACTCCTTGGTCAGAGCTGGACTACAGAGGTGTCCATGTGCACAGTGCTGGGCACACGAGCACAGCAGTAGCCGTGCAAAGTGGGACGTGTACACTTACATTTTTCACACTAGAAAACACACAGGCAGCTTCACACACTAACACACACGTACACCCCAGCACCTGTGTGTGCACACAGAGCCACACACCGCGGCACAGAGTCACACACACATTGGCACAGACGTGCAAAGCACTTCCTAGAGCACTTCTCGAAAAGAGAGCAGTTGGACATTTACTGCTTGCTACCCTGTAGGCAATATTCCACCCTCTGTGCCTTTGGGGTGGGAACAGTGCACATTAGGAGAGGAAGGGAAAGGGCAGTGTAGGTAAATTGTTGTGTTTTGTCAAGGGGCACTTCTTGCTCCTTAGCTAAGGGCGAGGGGGGTACATATGGTTCCTATTTTTGTGGAGGGGAGCTCACAGTTTATTGGGGATCAAGCACACTTGGTAAGGAAAGGTCTAGGCCTCTCTGTCGGGGTCTGGATGTAGAGGCTAGATGAAAAAGACTGTTCAGTGAGAAGTCCCTTCTCTCTGATCTCTAATGGGGTTGTATATAGATGTTTAAAACTTGATACATCCATTCATTCTCTGACTTACAGCACAGCCAGTACACTTGGTTGGACTTAATCTTCCTTTCAGTCCATGTTATTACACAATACTGCATAACCTTATGTCTTGGTTTGGAAAGACAGGTGTCTGCTAGGGAGAGCAGGGCCTCCCTTGGAATGGAGACTGCAAACCCCCTCCGTCCAAATTGTTATATATTTGAAAAATTAAGGAGCTCTCAGGCAAAGATATGGGGATAGGGATAACAGTTCTTTACTAGTATGTATAACAAGGCAACCAACCAACAACAACCACAGCATTAATAATAAACAGAAGCCAGAACCCCGTAACAGCTTCCCTGAGCGCGGCACTTTCCCCTTTGGTGCAGTTCCGGGCACAGCCAGCAGGGGCGATGGTGGCTCCCGATGGGCGGGGCAGGTGTGATGATCCCCCCGTGGCTGCAGGGGGCGCTGTGGGGCGGGCTGGGGGAGCATGTGGTGATGGTGGCTGGGCCCAGATGGGAAGGGATGGAAGGGATGGATCAGGAACTCCGGAGCTGAGGCTAAAGACGCAGAAGGTCTCAGCAGACAGGGGTCGTGCTGAAGAAGCATTGAGGGCAGGACAACAGTGACCTTGCTCCCTGTTGGAGTCCAGGACATCCCTTTGGATGACCTGGGACCTGGGAAAGGGAATTTGAGCCCTGGACAGGGGGGTGTGGAGCCGGTCCAGGGGGATTGGAGACCTTGGCACAGAGCCCAGGAAGACACTGAGTTTGATATTAGCCCATGGGAGAAACTTCCGACACAAGGAGAGGAATTGCAAATCACCAGGAAGTGAAAATAGTAGTTTAGCACAGTAGAACATGCAAATTTCAGTAGTTTTAGGATTCTTTGAATAGAGGTAAATGGGGGACAAGATGGTGGAATTTGGGTGGTACCTCGTGTCCTTCTCCTTCTTCCTCGTCCTCCATCTTCTGCCGAGGACTGATACGCATCTCCACGAGAATGGAATGCAAGAACAATAGTAGCTCGTTACAGTGGACTAAGCTGACTATACTGACCGTGCTAGAAGGGTACAGCTTGCTGCTTGTTCCTGAGCACCCAACTTTGACGCAGGTGCCTGCACTGGCCCAGTGCCCTCTTTGGCTCCGTTCCACTCGCCTTGGTCCTCTTCCCGACCAGCCTATAAAGACTCTGCAGATCCCGTGCACCCTTTGTGATCACTCCACTGGAGAAGATTGCGTCTATGGGCATCTCTACGTCTTGAGGACCTCCGACTCTCCACGTGGTAGCTATAATCCCCCTTCCCCTCTTTCTCTATCTTTCTCACTATTCTCTATTTTCTCTCCCTACTATTGCATTGTGGGCACTAAATAAAAGTGCATTTTTTGTTTAAGCAAACTGGTTTGTCCCCTGTTGTGTCTTTTGCGCTTTGAGATCTCCAAAACAAACCATCAGGTTCCCCGCATATGTTTGCGGACCCTGACATTAAATTGGCGTCACGGACAGGATCTTGATAGACTGTGGAGTTGCGGGTTTTATATAGTTTGTAGAAGGGGAAGGACCCTCGTCTCAGCCGCACCTAGCACGCCACTTCGGTGAGCGCTGTTAGAAAGCAAGGGGGGCGAGGGAAAATTCCCGCAAACTGTATACACCCAGGCGAATAAGCACTCCCTGTCATCAGGATATTTCAGAAACGATCTCACTGTGCAAAAGATGGGACTCTGTGTTTTGAGCTGCTTGGTGTAGTTGAGGAGACAACAGGTTTTTTTGTGAAGAAGTGCCTCCCAAGCAGCTGGGTCTCCTCTCCCATTCCAGGGAAGCGAAGGGAAACACAGTATTAGCTGTGCCATTGTTTGTAACTTTAAGAATACCTCCCTGAGAGTGGTTTTTGTCCCTTCACAAAAAATGAGTGAAGATTCTAGTACAAAAGATAAGGATATTCTTTTTGCTTTGTTAACAAAGCATGGTGCTAGACCTTCTCCAGCCGGGGAAGAGTGGGCACAAGATAATTGGTTTAAGTGTGAAAACATTGTAGACAGAATATATTCTTTGCAACATGATGCTAGGTATAAACTGGGCAGAAATAAAACCATTCTTTGCTCAGTTTTGGGGGCCTGCCTTTCGGCAGCCATAGAAACCCATTTTAAACGGGTAAGTGAAGAGAGAGCAGAAATAGAATCCCTGCAAAAACAATTGGAACAGAAAAGAAATCAAGAGGGAGAAGTAATAGAATCCCTGCAAGATTTGGTAGAAGCTTTGCAAAAACAATTAGAACAGGAAAGAAGTCGGATTTATTTGCTGGAGATTTCCCTTGCAGAAGAGCGGAGCAAAAATTTAAAACTTGTAGATTCACCAAAGGAAACAGGAGGAAAGGAGACATACAGCATTAAACAGATATACCCTCAGAAAGAATTAGCACACATGCAAAATTCTGGGGAACTCTGTTGCTCCAATTTGAGACCTCTTGTCAAAACAGAATTTAATTGTATAAATGAAGAGGTTCATGACCCCCACATAACCACCAAAGAAACACCAAACACAGCCACTGAATTAGCTAAATTAAAGAAAGAATACTCCCGACTTTCTAGTGAATCAGAGACAGAGTATGTCTTTAGAGTTTCACTTACTGGTGGTGACCAAATTAAATTAAGTGAACAAGAAGCAAGTGGCTACTGGGGACATGGAGTTTTCTTAACAACAGGGAATACACGTGCTCCATGGTCCCTGACACAGCGTGCAGCTCACTGGGCAGGGGGACTAAGTCCCCTTGAAAGGGGCGACCCTCTGGCAATAGTCAGCACCCCGGACCAACTCCTAGAAAACATACACAAAGCTGCATGCTTGCAAATGATACATGAAAGAAAATTGATTTCTGACTATGAGTCACCCATGCAACAGCCTATCAGACCTGAGATTATGACCCCCTAATTCGAGGTTTGCCGGAGTCTCTTAAACCAACAGTAATGCTTTTTCAAAAAACAATAGCATCTATCACTCCGGTAGACAGGCTTGAAAGATTTCTTGAACACACAAGTGATCAAACCGGTTCCACTGACTCCACTGACTTCTCGCCTTTTGCTACTCCTAGCACACAATCTAACAGCAGTTATAACAGTGGAAAATACGGACCAGTGAAGCACTCAGAGGACAAACCCGAAAAACCCAGAGAAGTCAGGCACATTGCTTCTCCTAATGAAAAACCAGAAAAAGAAAAACAAATCTCTAACCAGCAGCAGTTGTGGTTGCTAGGGCTGAAAAGGGGACTACCTCGAGAAGTAATGGACAAATTGCCTTATGATAAATTGGTTAAAATAAAATTGCTGCTTTTTGAAGCAACTGCCCACCAAGCCCTTGGCCCTATTCATCCTACAGATCCTTTTCAGGTAGAATGGAGATTTGCCACCTCAGGATTGTCAGTACATATATGGCAAAGGGGTCCTGAAAGCCCGATCAGATCTGTTAGCTCTCTTGTGGCTTTAAAGATGCTGAAAAGAAGTACACTACCTGGGAAAAAGGCTTGTTTGTGGTTAGCTTAGCTCTCACAGAAGTGGAGAAAATTGCACAACAACAACCAATTGTTTTGAGAGGCCCCTTCAAGGTTAAGTCAGTCACTACTGGGACCCCCTCACCTGCCGGGGTGGCCCAGAGGACCTCAGTAAGACAGTGGTCTGCTCAGATTGAACATTATTGTAACATCTTCTCAATAACTAAAGGAGCTGTGAAAAATCTAGCACTACAAGAAGCAGAAAACTTGGATAGCATCCAAGACAAACCTGCTTCAGTCATTACCCCTCCCTTTTCCCCCGAACAGCCAGCAAATCCTTGGTTTACTGATCCTTCTGCCTTTTGCCTGACAGCTTCAAGCATAATTCCCTCACTATGGGGACCAAGCGATTCCAGCAATCCAGCACATTGCCCTGGACAACCTGTTTTGGTGGACCTCCCTACTGTAGGGGAAGTACCACTAGTGCTGAAAACCCCTCTGAATAAATATACATGGGTAGCCTTTGCTCTAGGGAAAGAGCATCAAATAAATACAGGATGGGCAATTTTCATCATTCTAACCTTCTGCCTCCTCGTGGCAGATTCTGTTGTGCTTACTTTCCACAGGAGAACTCCGAGGGACATGAAGGCCATATAAACCATGATAAATATTTTAAACAGAAATTTTAAATAGCATTGATTCAGAAATACTAATGAACAAATTGGTTGTTACAATTAAAGATTTGACCAAATTATAACAATCATTATAATCGTCCTTATTGGCTTTGGGGACACTTCAGTGATTGCTATTAAACATATTACCAAATTGGGAAAAGATAAATGTGAATGATAGCAAATTGGTAATTGATACACCTGGTGCTACACAAAACAATGTTTCTTTAGCCCTTAAGCTGCATCCAGGCACAGCTTTGGATGCAGATGGTTGTTGCCTTAATTATAAGGCAAGAAGAAGAAAGAATTCTTCCTACTGAAATTTGGAAAATAATTTGGAACAATTCAAATTATTTTCAAAGAGAATTCCAATCCTGGTGGAAATTAGTGAACTTTACCTATAACCCCAATACTAACACAGTTACAGCTTTTGTGTTAACAATAGGCAATGCTTCAGTACATTTGATATTCCCTATCATTGCATTAGGTATAAACCATGATGGAGCTATTCTCTATCCTTCCGAGCATAGAGAATGGGCCCGTCAAACTGGTGAGAAATGGCAAACTGTCAGTTTAGAATCTTGTGTTGTTAGGGAGCAGCAAGGTTTCATTTGTGAAAGTAATGCAATCATAGCTCAGGACATTTGTTTGGACACCGAGCAAAATATTTGTAATTTTGAAGTACATCCTAACGAAGCTCCTGGAACAGTGCTCGTGTATATAGGCAATGGGTGTGCATGCTTTAGGACTGTCTGTGATGTTGTAGTTGTAGAAAATGCAATAGTAGATACTAAAAATCACTCAAATTTTTGTGTTTGTGATTTTACCACAATTACAGGATGTGACTTTTCTTATAAAGTCCCAGCTACGTCCTCCTTTTGATTTTGGTTTTGATTGGCCTTGTTTTAGTTAACATCCCTTTTGCAAAGGATACTCCTAAAGTTATTGACGTAAAATGCACTACCCAGACAGCGAAAGTTAAGCCTGTAACAGCAGTTTGATTTGAAATGGTTTGTTGTTTTGATTAATGTTGCTTTGTCTTAGTCATGTTAATTAAAAATTAAGGTTGCTTTGTTTTGTTTTGTTTTGTTTTTTGTTTTTGTTTGCTTAGAAATTATTATCATTTTAAAAAAATTTAAAGAATTTTGTGAAAGAAATTGTTTTAAATTAAGTATTTGATTGAAAATTGTAATTGTTGATTTTAATTGATGGTATTATATTAATTATTTAGTAATTTGAGTTAATATTTTGAAAAATTGTTATATTAATTATTTGGTGATTTATGTTGATTATTTTGAAAAAAATTGTTAAAAATTGTTAAATCAATTTTTTAAATTTTTTGTTTCATTTTTTGCTTCTATTCCCTTTCCGTATTTTTCCTTCTTACTCTGTCTCTGTCTCTCTCTCTCTGTCACTCTTTCTCTCTCCTACACCCTGTCTATTGTCTCTGTTTTTCTGGGATATGCTGCCAATGTGGATGAGTCCTGAAGACTTCACGAGACTACGGAACCTGCTGATGGAAGAACACCTTCGTCGTCAGTCGTGAGTCACGGGGTGGTGTCAGAGTCTGTCCGAGGATGTGTTATGCCTCACAACTGCCTCCGATGGTTGAAGACCAAGACCCCCGGAGAGACTGGGGAGAGCCCCTGGCCTGGCTGAGGTGGGGCGCCTGCCAAGGACTGATACGCATCTCCACAAGAATGGAATGCAAGAGCAATAGTAGCTCGTTACAGTGGACTGAGCTGACTATACTGACCGTGCTAGAAGGGTACAGCTTGCCGCTTGTTCCTGAGCACCCAACTTTGACGCAGGTGCCTGCCTTGGCCCTGTGCCCTCTTTGGCTCCGTTCCACTAGCCTTGGTCCTCTTCCCGACCAGCCTATAAAGACTCTGCAGATCCCGTGCACCCTTTGTGATCACCCCACTGGAGAAGATTGCGTCTATGGGCATCTCTACGTCTTGAGGACCTCCGACTCTCCACGTGGTAGCTATAATCCCCCTTCCCCTCTTTCTCTATCTTTCTCACTATTCTCTATTTTCTCTCCCTACTATTGCATTGTGGGCACTAAATAAAAGTGCATTTTTTGTTTAAGCAAACTGGTTTGTCCCCTGTTGTGTCTTTTGCGCTTTGAGATCTCCAAAACGAACCATCAGGTTCCCCGCATATGTTTGCGGACCCTGACACAAGGCCCACCTTCCCAATCAGCTGGAAGGAAAAGGAAAGGGAAAAAAAAGAAAGAAAGGAAAGGAGAGAAAAGAAAGAGGAAAACAAACCTGACCTTCTCCCTGGAAAACAAAAGCAAATAAACAACTCTCCTGTGATCTGGTGACTCCCATCCCACTGAGTCTGCACTGGGTCCCAGTTCTGCTGGGTCAGTGAGTGCCGGGAGTTCCTGTGCCGGGTCCCCGCTCGCCGCTCCCCACGTGGGCCCCCACGGCTCCTCTGCACCGCCTGGCCGCCCCTGCCGCCAGAGGCCCCTCGCCCCGGACAAGCGCGGTCTGTGCCGCTTGGCTGCCTCCACTGCCGGCGCCGTGTGCTCAGAACCTCCCGATACAAGCACGGTCACCACTGATCTGACACCCCCTAAATCCGGTAACTCTGAACCTGACACCCTCAGGAGCTCTTGAGTCTCCATAAAACTGGTGACCTTCAACCTGGTGTCCCCAGGTGCTCTTGAGTCTCTCTCAATCCAGCAATTCTTCCAAGTCTCACACACACACTAAACACTCTCCTGGGTTCACACACATGTGCAAATACTCACAGTCTTCCAGATCATCTGCAGTTTTCTCCCCAGGGGGCTTTTTCTCTTCCGCCTTTAATTTTTTGTTTTTCAGTCTTCCACTGTCCCCAAGGTTTGGACCTGTGATCACCGATGGTCCCAGGAGGAATTGACTGAGTCACCGAACACACGGCAGGCCACGCTTCTCTTTTGAAAACTCCTAGGGCCACAGAGAGAAGGTGTATATCCCAGACAGAGTCCCCATTTGTAAGAAACAACACTCACTTTACAAACTTCAAAGGTTTATTAAACCTTAACAAGATACAATAAAAGACTGAATAAGGAGAAAGAGCAGCACAATGAACATGGAACTGAACTGCCATGTGCTCATCTACAAAATATCTGCTCTGCCTTTTATACTCCTGGTGTTACATCAGTCAACTTTAGCCCCTTCCAAAGCCTGTCAGTCAACTTCCCTTGGCTGTCCATTGGTGCAGACTACTTTCTTGCATTTTGATTGGAGGTCAGTTGTTGCCATGCCATGCCTCCTAGTGACAAGCCAGCCCCTCCCCCAATGCCCCAACTACCAATCCCGTGACAACAATACAAGGGCAGGGAAAAGAGGACTATGGGAGGACTTACCACAATAACATAATTATACATCAATAAAACTTCTCTTAACATACACATAATATTCATCCCATAATTTTGAGAGCCAACCATTGCATTGCTCATCTACAACATGCAGACTCTGCTGGGCCTTGGGTCACCCCGACATTTGAGGCATCCAGGGAAGGAGCTGTGACCCACAGGCCCACCCAGCCACTGCACATGCCTGGGACACCCATTTCCCAGGGACCTGAACCATGGAACCCCCATTCCTTATGTCCCCCTCTCCCTTTTACTCCCATCCCAGGACTGTCATTCCCCAGGATCTCCATGGCCCAGGAGCCCCATTCCCAAGGAACCCTCTCCCATTCATTCCATTCCCTGAAATTCCCATTCCCACAGGACCATGATTCTCCCCTGAAAACCCCATTCCCATGGGACCCTCCATTCCCCCTGCACCCCATCCCTGGCACACCCATCCCATGACCCCAAATCCCTGGAGCCCATGTTCCCATGGGACTCCCAGCCCTGAATCCCCCCAGCCCCAGGGACCCCTATTCCCAATGACTCCTCCTTTTCATGACCCCCATTCCCAAGGTACCCCATCCCAGGGTCCCCAAACCCCCTGAGCCCTCACTCCTGATATCACCATGTCCCACTTTGTGCCACCCAGCCTTGTCCCCACCCAGCCCACAGCCCGTCCCGAGCTTGTGGCCACCCTGCCCCCAACAAAGGCCACAGCCACGTTGGGGACACGGCCTGACCTCACTTCCTTCCCCGTTCTTTGGAACAGCCACCACCCAGGGGACAGCCACCTCTGACAGCGAGTGACAGCCAGTCTGGATGGTCAGAGACACGGGGATGGCCGGGAAGGTGGCACTGCTCCTGTGGGGTGAGTGCCCTGGGCACAGGCCTGACACCCCGGGGATGGACCCTGGCAAGGCAGTGACCGGTGGGGAGGGGGCACAGGGAAGGCTGCATGGTGCCCTGAGGACCCCAAGGCCCGCAGAGCCACTGCAATGAGGGGATCAGGATTGTGGGGTGGCTGTGGGGACAGGAGAAGGGGAACAGGATTGGAGGGACCAGAAAGTGGAGAGAGGAATTATGAGAGTGGTGCAGCTGTGAGGACAGGGACAGGGTGGCAGGGATGCAGGGACAGGGACAAGGGGACAAGCACCATGCAGATGGGCCATGGGGACAGAGGCCATGGGGCTGGTGGGGGTGACCTGTGCCAGCACAGGGTCCCCATGCCTGGGGTGTCCACAATGTCCTCATGTCCCACTTGAGCATGGGGTGGCTGCAGTTCCGCAAATTCTGAGACATCTCTGCCACACCAGTGTTCCCCTGGTGACAGTTCAGGGCTGGCCCCCATACCCCATGCCCCCATACCTCTCTCCCCATGGGGCCACCCCCACCCAGCCCTGTCCCTTCTCCCTTCCAGCCCAGACCCTCAGCCTCACTGGTGAGTCCTCGGGGGATGCCATGTCCCCACCCTGCTGTCCCCAGCCCCGCATTTGCCTTGGCAGGCTGGTGTCCCCTGTCACCCGCAGGTGCCCAGACCACCCAGCTCCTGGTGGAGCCCCCCTGGAGGCCGGCAGTGCTGTGGGACTGGGTGACACTGACCTGCCAGGGCTTGGGGTCTGCTGGTGCCACCACCTGGTACAAGGATGGGCAGGAATGGTGGCCAGAGGGACCTGACAACTTCACTGTCTCCGGGATTGGCACCTACCAGTGTTACAGACCTGGCAGTGGACTCAGCCCCACCGTGAGAGTCTCATATGGTGAGGGTGGTTTGGGTGTCCCCAGGGTGGAACCTGTGGCACCCCAAGGGCTCTGGGTGGGCTCCACTCCATGGGTCACCTCCTGGAGTGACCAGAGTCCATCCCCTGCACACGGGGACATCCCAGAGCATCCCAGTGCAGGAGGACCCTGTTTGTGGAATTGGGGAGCCCTGATGCTCTGGGTGCAACTCAATGGGGACTCCCCACGAAAACGGGACCCCCCCCGTGTGACAGGACCCCCGTGTCCCACAGGTTGGCTGGTGCTGCAGGTGCCGGCGTGGCCGCTGCTGGAGGGGGACACGGTGACACTGCGCTGCCGGGGCTGGTGGAACAAGTCGGTCACTGATCTGCGATTCTACCATTGGGACAAGGAGGTGAGCAGGTCCCCCAATGGGACCGAGCTGTCCCTGTCCCCTCTGCAGCTGCACCACAGCGGTGACTACCACTGCCGGGGCCGGGTGGACTCCTCGGGATCAAGGTCATTGGAGCAGCACAAGTCGGCGCCGGTGACAGTGACAGTGCATGGTGAGCCTCACCCTCACAGGGTTAGGGACACTCAACCCCATCTGGCGACCCCCAGCCCTGTCTGAGGACCCCCATTACTGCCCAGACCTGCCATCCCTGCCACGGGTCCCTCATCCATTTCTGAGTCTCTCACCAGATCCTCCAGCCCTACGTGGGTACCCCCATCTTTCCTGTAAACTTCTTCTCTGTTTCCCCATCACTGCTTGAGTCCTCCTCCTTATCTCCTCATCCCTCAATGGGTTGCTTCGCCCGTCCCTGAGTCAACCCCACCCCTCCCTGATCTCCCCCCACGGTCCCCAGGTCCCGCCATCCCCTTCCTGCACCCCACACCTTCCCTGGGATTCCTTTCCAGGCCTCCTCCCAGCTCTGCCACCCCTCTTCCTCACTGGGGTCCCCCTTCCTCTCTCCACGCCACCCTCCCGCCCTGTGTCCCTCACTGTCCTCTGCTGTTGCCCCCTCCTGCAGAAATCCCGATCCCGTGGGTGTCCGTGTGGGCACAGCCCCCCAGGGGACAGGTGGCACTGGGGGACCTCCTGGTGCTGAGCTGTGAGGTGGCTGCAGGGACAGGTCCCCTGTCCTTCACCTGGCACTGGGAGGGCCTGGAGGCATCACTGGGCACCAGTCCCCGCCTGGAGCTGCGCCACTTTGGGGACAATGACAGCGGCATCTATCACTGCCAGCTCAGCAACGGGGACAGGGTGGCGGAGAGTGTCCCCCTGAATGTCACTGTCCTGGGTGAGGGGACCCTTGAGCAGGGTTTGATCCCACCCACAGCACCCCATCCCCCCTCACCAGGTTCCAGCCCTGTCTCTGTGTCCCCACAGTGCCCGTGGCCAATGCCACCATCACCCCTGGTCCCCTGTCACACCAGGTGCACACAGGTGACCCCGTGACCCTGCGCTGCTCAGTGCAGGTGGGCTCACCCCCTGTCACCTTCACCTGGCTGCACAATGGCCAGGAGGTGGCCCAGGGTCCCATCCTGGAGCTTGGGGACGTCGATGTGGGACATTCGGGCACCTACCAGTGCGTGGCCACCAACCAGCTGGGACAGGACGGGCACCGCGTGTTCCGGGCACTCAGCCCTGAGCTGGCCCTGGAGGTGACCCCTGGGTCACCCTGGGTCACAGGTGGGATCACACGGGGTCACATGGGGTTTTCAGGACCCTTTGGGTTCAGGGCGACCCCAATGTGTCCCCCTCTGTCCCCAGCAGTGGCTGTGAATGTCGGCAGGACCCTCCTGTTCCTGGTCCTGCTCCTGGCTGTCATCGGGGGCTGTCACTGCTGGCACCGCTGGGGTGGGTGACAATGTGGGTTAGGGGTCCTGGAGTGAAGGGAAGCCCCCGGAGTCAGGGCAGAGCTGGGGCAGCGCCCAGGGCCCCTGAGCTGGGGGAAAATTAGCCCACAATGACCTCGGCTGGGGATCCTGGGGGATCTGGGGAGAATTTGGAGAGTCTGTGAACAAGCATTGGGGTGGCACTGGGTGCTCCTCGAGGGTTTGGGGAGCTCTTGAAGGGCCGTTCAGGAATGTGGGGGGATCTTTCTGGGGTCTTGGGGGAGTCTGAGGCGTGCCCCTCCCTGCTGAGCTTAGAGTTCCAGGGGCTCAGAGGGTTGGGGACAATGGGGACATGGGAGCTCTGTGATGGTGCAGAAGTTTTGGGGGGTTCAGGGGTTCTTGGAGTGTCCAGGGGGGAATCAGAGGCCCAGTGGGTTTCAGGGCTCCAATGGGGATTTGGGGATCCTGTGGGTGGTTGGAGCTGCCGAGGTCCCAGGAAGGTTCAGGGGTCCCGGGGTCCCCAAGGTCACCCCCTCCCCTTTTCCTTGCAGCTGCCAGGAAGCCCCAGAACAGGTGAGTGGGGGGCTCTTGCCAGGACTCCCCTTTTCCCCCTCCTCAGACACCCCTCAGACCCCCCTTATCCCCACAGGACCCCCCCCAGAGGAGGGGGCAGTGCTGGACCCCACATCATGAGCACAGAGCGGGAAGGGGGTGAGTACAGGGGGGACAGGGACATGTCACCCAGGGGTGTCACACCCCCACCCAGGTCCCCACAATTGGTGCCACTCTCAGGGCCCCCACAGGTGTCCTCCGGCCCTGCCCCACCTCAGGATCCAAAGTGACCAACACGGAGCTGCCAAGACTTTATGAGGGACAGAGGGACCCGAGTGACACCTTTGAGAGTGTGCTGTGACACTGGGGGACACTGGCAGCACTGGGGGGCATCGATTCCCCTCAGAGGTTCCTTTTTATTTTTCACAGCACCCCATGAGCCTCCTCAATTCCTCTCTCAGTGTCAGGGGGGCACACAACCCCTACTTCTCTTATTGAATCCAAAATGCTGCTTTTTTACTAAATTGGGAAAAATGTTTGGGTTTTCTTTATTTTGTTGTGTTCTGTCTGTCCGTCTTGTGAAGGAGGATGGTCCCAGTCAGGTTGTTGAGCAGATGAGTGTGGGATTGGCAGAATCTTCTTCTGGGGCTCTCTCAGCCGCTTGCTCAGGGGGACAAAATGATCAATTGCTGCATTTCTGGACTGGTTCCCTCACAGCTGCCCCTGCAGGGGGGTTTCCAGCCAGCCCTGCTCTGAAAACCATCAAAGGCTCTCACAGAGCCACTGCTTGGGCTCCCATTGGCTTTTGTGCTTCTTGCACAGGCCTGAGCAAACCACAGCCAGGCCATTTTTCAACCACAGAATTCTCCTTTGCAGCAGCTCTGAAGCTGCCAGAATCAAAGCCAAGGGGGCAGGGGGGACCCTCAGGTCCTGGCTGCCAGCTGGGGCTGGCCAGAGCAGGGCTGGCCAATGCCCATCCCTGTGCACTGGCCCTGGGCCATGGCTGGGCCCCACACTTGGATGGGCACTGGCTTCAAGGAGGAGGAGTTGGGGAGCTCCTTCCTGCCTGGGGCTCCATTCCCAAGCTGCTCTTGCTGGCTCAGATCATGCAGGGGACCAGCAAGAATGGAGAAGTCTGGAACCCTCCCAGAGCTGCCATCCCCCAGGACAGGACCCCCTTGGCCAGCATGTATCCCCCCTGGGACAGGATCCCACCAGGGGAGAACACACTCCCCATGTGACTCTCAGCACAAACGGCCTCTTCCTTCTGCTGCAGGAGAGAGAAAGTGAAAGTTTTCGGGGACCACAGCCAGACACCCCCAGCCCCCAGGGCCTCCCACCTCTCCCTGCAGACCCCTCACCCCTGCATCCCCCACCCTGGGGTTCCCCCAACCCATTCCCTGCTCAGGTGCTCGCCAGGGTCATCAAGGCATGGACTGGGCGTTGTGAAATTGACGGGAAAAAGGAAGGAAATGAAAGTGAAGAGAGGAAAAAAGCCCCTGAGGGTTAGGGAAACACAGACCCGGAGCCCCTCGGAATCCACTTGGGGTGACCCTCAGGCCACGACCACCTCAGAGGGCTGTGCTGGGCCCTGGGTCACCCCAAATTCTCAGGCACCCAGGGAAGGAGCTGTGACCCATGGGCCCACCCAGCCACTGCACATCCCTGGGACCCCCATTCCCCTGGGACCTGAACCATGGGACCCCCATTCCTTATGTTTCCCCTCCCTGAGACCCCCATCCCAGGACTGACATTCCCCAGGATCTCGATGGCCCAGGAGCCCCATTTGCAAGGATTCATCTCCCATTCATTCCATCTGTTACGATTTCCCCTTCCCCAAGGACATTGATTTTCCCAGGATCTCCCATTCCCACAGGACCCTCCATTCCCATGGTACCCCCCCATTTCCCCTGCACCCCATCCCTGGCACACCCATCCCATGATCCCAAATCCCTGGAGCCCACATCCCCCTGGGACTCCCATCTCTGAGTCCCCCAAGCCCTGGGGACCCCATTCCCATGGCATCCCCACCCCAGTGTTGGGGGTTGGGTTTGTTCCTTTTTTACTCTAAAGATTTTTTTCCCCATAAGTTACTAAGGAGACTAAGGACTGGGTGCTTAAGGGTGCTCAACCAAAACAAAGACGTGGCCAAAGCTCAGAGGGGGAAGATTACCCGAGTTTTGGGGCAGGTAAAGGACAGAGCTGGAGGCAGCTTGGTCTCTCTGGCTTTTGGCATTTGGGGAGAGAGAACAGCCAGGCTGCTGCTTGCTGTGGGAGGAGTTCACTGTCACTGGAGGGGTCCAGTCCTGGGAAATCTACCATCATCTGCTCTGTGCCCTGGAATTCTGAGCTCCTCCACCTGCCCTGCTGGAGCTGGGCCAGCCCTGCCCCACCATCGCGGCTTCTTCAGTGCTGCTCCTCTTGCTACAGTGTGAAAAACGAGGTTCACTTTTTAGTAAATTTTAAGGAATATGTTTAATAAAATAATTAAGACAATTAGGAGATAAGAAAAAACCAAGAACGGCTGGCCGGGTGACTTGGCATTCAGCCAAATCCACACCTTGCTTTCTCAGGGATACTCGTTAAATACCCTTCCCGTAACATCGCTATATGAATATTCATAAAATTCCATAAAGTAGTTTCCATATTCCAGGAACTGTTTTGCATGGCCCCTCCTTGAGTCCACCTTTTTAGAGCATGTGTGTTTCTTGGCTGTGTCTTCACTATCACCTCCAGCTTGGGCCTTGGTCCATACTGTCTTCAGATGGCAGATGCTGATAGTTGGTATATCAATAGCAGAGCCTTTTTTACATGTTCACTTGATGTTATCCTGACCAAACAGACAGTTTAAGCATACTTATATCAACTACTACCACTATGTCTAATCTTCTTTTACTAATAGCACAAATAAACTTATATCCTATATTGTTACTACAACGTTATTAATCATATAGCACACATCTTGCGAAAAGCCAATTTTATAATATACATTTATAATATGTACCTTCCCATTGTATTGGTGAAATACATATTGAAGAAAATAATACATATTCAGTCTTATGAGTTAAATCTTCCGGGAATTCTTTTGCTTGGTTTGACCCTTGACTCCTTTTCTCAAAGTACACGCCTGTGCTGGTTTTGCATTGATTGAAGAAAAGCTTTGGCAACACCAATCAGTGATTAGCTTTGAATACTGACAACCTGTGGAATGAATTCAAGAGCCAGATACGCCTCTGTGGCCACAGAGGTTGAAATCAGAAGAATCCCGGGAAAAGTTCTCTTTCCTTCCCGCCTGGGCAGAGGTCACCAGGTGCCGGCGGGGTCGGCCCCGCTCCGCCGCGTGGCCCCCGGGCCTGGTGCGGCCTGGCCGGGCCCTGCCGCTGCTGTAGCCTTGGCAGGGCCGGGCCCGGCGGCTCCCGGGCAGGGCAGGGGAGGAGAGAATGCCCCGTCCCGGCCGGATCGGGCCTCCAGCGGCTGCTGACATCCTGCCGCTAAAGCCGCCCCCATGGCGGCCCCGGGA
The DNA here is from genome assembly GCF_965231275.1 of Zosterops lateralis. Lineage (NCBI taxonomy): Eukaryota > Metazoa > Chordata > Aves > Passeriformes > Zosteropidae > Zosterops > Zosterops lateralis. Next base: position 3,470,586 of record NC_139787.1, read on the forward strand.
GGCCTCGCAGGGCCGGGCCGGGCCCCCAGCGCTGCCAGGCAGAGCAAGGGGGGGAAGCCCCCCAGCGCGGCTTTGGGAGAATTTGTGGAGAAGATAGCTGAGGAATAGAGGATAAGGGACATAATAACTCTTAGACTAATATTGTAACTAGAAGCTAGGACAAGGCCAGCATGAGGATGAGGGACAGAAACTGAGATCATGAGAAAAGAGGAACTGAACGCTATAAGGCGATACAACTGTTGCAATATGCTGATATAGCATGAAGTAAGCTATTGTGTAGTCACTACCAATCAGGAGCTTGGCTTTTGCAATATGTATGAACTAATTATTTAGAATATAAATGTAAGCGAGAAAAAAAATAAAATCGAGCCTGATTGATCAACATCGGTTGAGTCAGTCTCCCTCCATCCAACAAATGGTGACCCCGATACGTGATACGGCACCACGGTTGGAGGAGTAGGAGTTCAGGTCCTGCAAGCAGAGGGACGGCGAAAGAAGATCTTCCACGCCCCGGTGCTCACATCGGTGGGGCCGGCAGAGAAACGGCGAAAGAAGAGCTTCCGCACCCCGGTGCTCACATCGGTGGGGCCGGCTGATACGTGCTGCCGAAGACCTTGGGGAGCTGCACAGCGCTGACTAATATGGAGAGGCAAGCAGCATATGATTTATTTGCCTGTATGCTAGAAAAATGGCAAGTCCAGGGTATAGATATTAAAAAGGAGTTGCCAGGCTTGCTAGCATATGAGTATGATAAGGGGTGTTTTATGAACCCCCATTCAGTACATGAGCTTTCTGAATGGTGAAAATTTGGGGATAAACTATGGGATGCAAGTTTAGATGATGATAAAACGGCTAAGAAGTTAGGGAAACAGTGGCGAGCAGTACATAATGCTCTGCTGCAACACCAAGTAGAAAAACGAGCAGCTCAGCAAGCAGTAGCAGCCCAGAGAAAGAATCTGATGTATTCATCAAAGTCAGACTTTCCCTTGCCTCCTGCATGTACGACATTACGTCTACCTCCAGGGCAAATGGGTGCCACCAGAGGGGACACGGTAGCTGCAGACTCTGTACCATCAGCTCCCCCAATGCCTCCAGTCGCTGTGGGTCAGCTGACAGACTCATGTCCATTACCATGGACTGGGGCGAGCGATGAAACTATTCCAAAAGTTGAATCAGATTTAACAGAGATAGTGGCCAGAAATCGGAGGGAGATATGGAGTGCCCTAGCTAGAGAAGGAGTAGAACAAAGAAATGCACAGATAATAGAAGCAGGGAGCTCGATGGCATGCCCGGTAATATATAATCCTGCACCGGGAGGAGGTGTCATTGCCCAATTGACTTCCCTTGATTGGAAATTACTTTCCCAATTGCGCTCCACTGTTAGCCAATATGGGGTAAACAGTGAGCCTGCTCGGCAAATGCTGGATTATATCTGGAGTACATATTTGCTGTTGCCAGCAGATTGTCGAGGTATTTCTAAGCTTGTGTTTACACCCCACCAACTTTTGTTATTTCAAGCTCACTGGCAAGCCCTAGCACAGGAGTCAGTTGCTGCACAGAGACAACCTAGAGATCCTCTACATGGGGTTACCTTAGATGAATTGCTGGGAACAAGCAATTGGGTAAGAACAGAGGCACAGGCTCTGTTAGGACCAGAAAAGTGTCAAAAGGTCATGAGGCTCGCTAGAGCTGCTATGGATAAGGTAAAAGATCCACATGCGACCCCTATATATATGAGAATAAAACAGGGTAGGGAAGAACCATTAGGCAAATTTGTAGATCGACTAGTAGAAGGAATAAAAAAAGCTAAAGTACCATCCTATATGCAAGGAGCTATGTTAAAACAGTGTATACTCCAAAATGGTAATCAGGCTACAAAAAACCTAGTTAACACCTTGAGAGCTAATTGGTCTGTAGAAGAGGCTCTAGAGAAAGCAGCATCTGTGCCCTCTGGGTCTCAGGCATTTATTGTCGAGGCTATTAAAGGGCTAGGTGAAACACTTCAGAAACAGGCAGAGAGTAGTCAGGCTCAAGTTTTTGCTGCTCTTGCTCCACTCCAAGCTGCTGTTACAAGTCAGCTGAAGCGAGGTGGAGGAGACCAAGGAAGGTGCTACCGTTGTGGAGCAATAGGTCACTTTCGCCGAGAGTGTCCTGCAAGTGGAGTATGGTGTCAGAAGTGTCTCTATGATACCCATAACACAGGAGCCTTTCGGAGAAAATCGGGAAACGGCAAGACCAGCGCACCATCCAGCCGCCGCGCTGGGACACAAATAGCAGCTGTACAGCAGACAGCGACCTGCACCCCGCCACCTCCGGAAGCCTCGGCCTGGACTTGGCAGCTGCAGTGGACATATCTATTAAGGACAATCGCCCTGTGCCAATTCCCACTGGAGTAAAGGGACCAGTAACCTATCAGGGACAGTCGGTTCCTGCTTTGCTTTTGGGATGATCTTCTACTTTTTTAAAGGGACATATTACTGTGGGACTTATTGATGCTGATTTCACAGGTGAGATTTGTATTTTGGCACGGACACTGTATCCTCCAGTGTTCATTCCAGCTGGCACCCGGATAGCTCAATTGTTACCATTTTCGACCTTGGCTCCGGAACATTGCTCAGAAACAAAAAGAGGATACTATGGTTTTGACTCTACAGGAGGATCAGCATTCTTAACACTGGACCTGCTAAAGTACAGTATATTGATTGAGGTCACATGTGTTTGCTTACACCCACAGGTCCTGTGTGGATTCCCAGCCGCTGGACGCAAGCAGGGAATGACAGCACCCAGCAGTCCAGCAGAACGAGAGCGGCACCGCCTGCTCCTGATCCTTCAACCTGTGATAGCTCGGCTCCAGCCAGTGTGGCCTAATCCTCTAGTAGTAGAAAACAGAACTGATGTACTAACATTGTTGCATGAACTACAAAGCACCCGACTACGATTAATTAAGAGTTCTAACTGTCTGCACTGCAACAAGCCTAACTGTGGTGCTTGGGTAAAAATATATTGTGGGGCTTGTTGCAGACAGTGGTGGGTCTTTCAACTGCAGCTTGCACAGCCATGGTGCCCACGCTGCTCCTTTTATTGGCATTGTTATAATTGGCAGACCGCCATAAAAAATTATACAGGGTGCAGTACTGTGCCAGAAGCAGTAAACCATGTTCAAGATTTAGGTCAAAGAGATAGGCTGGAATTGGTATTTTTAATAGAAAGAGAGGTGTGTCGCTTGTTGGCACAAAAGGCTACTCGCATATTGCAGACAACCTGCAAATATGGGGTGGAGATACTTCATATGCATCAGGTGGATCCTGCTGATTGGGATATGTGTTGTTGCCACTGGGCTCACAGAGCTACCAAAAATAGACGAAAAGCAAAACATGTAGGTCACTTAGGTTAATCAATCTGGTCAAGATAGTTTGTGTTTATCACCTGCCACGTCTTCCAATCCATGAGAAGCGTGGAAAAGTTACGTTTCTCATTGGCAAAATGAGACAACAGCACAATGGGAATATTGCTCTTGGTTTGCTGAAATCATTCAGCAAGGCAGTACTTCTCGCCGTGACCCTCTCCTGCCTATTGATCTGGCTATATGGCTCGGGAAACACCATCTTCTTAGAGCCCTTGTTCAGCAATTAAAGAAAAAGGGGGAGAATAGGGGAGAGGAGAAAGACATTCGGGTATTAGAATGGTTACAGCCACCCCTACAACAATGTAAAACTGTTTTTCAAAAATCAGAAATGTTGGCAGTTCTTATCCATAAAGGTAGACAGCGTGCTCGACAGATTACGGGGAATGAACCAGGCACTATTCTGTTGCCAATAGCTCGAGATACACTGCAATGGTACATTGAAAATCATGAGGAGGTGGGCCTTGCTCTGCTGGGAGGAGGGGCCACAGTTGTGACAACGGTAAAGTGGCCCCCACCCTTGCGATGGGTGGGAGAACAACAGTGGCTGAGCAAACCTCTGCGGAGTAAACAGCCCATCCCAGAAGCAATCACAGTTTTCACAGATGCTGGGAAAAGGTCACAAAAAGCTGCTATTACATGGCAGCAGGGAAATGAATGGCAAGAAGTAATATTGCCTGCTGAAGAGGGGGATTCTTTACAAACTTTGGAATTGTCAGCTGTTGTATGGGTCATGACAAATTTGTCAGAACCGGTGAACATTGTTACAGATTCGTTATATGTTGCTGGGATAGTGCAGAGAATTGAGGGTTCAGAAATAAGACAAATAGATAACAAGAGACTAGGGAACCTTCTCATTCAATTAAGATTGGCAATTCAGACAAGAACACACCCCTATGCAGTTATTCACATTCGCAGTCATAAGTGGGACATTGGGTTAGGCGAAGGAAATGATAGAGCTGATAAGCTGGTTGCAGTAGCAGGAACACCACCCCTGCCACCCCAGAACCAAGCTAGGGAGTCACACGCTATATTCCATCAGAATGCCAAGGGGTTGATGCGAGCATTTAAGATAACCTCAACGGAGGCTACTGATACAGTAAAAGCTTGTCCTATTTGTAGTTACCACAATGGAGGGGTCAGTATAGGAGTGGGAGTCAACCCCCGGGGACAGGGACCAAATGAAGTATGGCAAATGGATGTTACTCATATTCCATCATTTGGTAGACTAAAATATGTGCATGTTACAGTGGACACATATAGCAAGTATGTATGGGCTACAGCTCAGGCAGGAGAACGGGCCAGTCATGTACTGCGACATCTTACTGCCTGCTTTGCAGTCATGGGAGTGCCGAAGACAATAAAAACTGATAACGGCCCTTCATATACTAGCTCTTGTGTCACAACCTTCCTGCAAACTTGGGGCGTGGAACATAAAACAGGCATTCCTCACTCGCCCACTGGGCAGGCTGTGGTAGAGCGCACACACGGAATGCTTAAAGCATATTTAAAGAAACAGGAGACAGTGACAGATTTACAGCAGAAATTGACCACTGTGTTATTTGTAATAAATCATGTGTGTGTGTTTGGAGATTTAAAGGAGCCAGCAGCTGTGAGGCATGCTAAAGGCCCTGATAAGGAATATCAAACTGATGTATGGGTTAAATACAAAGATCCTAAAACAGACATTTGGCTGGAACCAGCAAAAGTGCTGTTCTGGGGGCGTGGTTATCTGTGTGTTTCTACCCCCACAGGCTCACAATGGATCCCAGCAAGAAATGCCAGACTATATTATGGCAGAATTTCTGAATGAGCAGTCAGAGGACTACGAGAGAATTAAAACAAAGATATTAATCATGCTGAGACCGATATTGGATAGCCTCAAAGGGCAAATAAATGAGTGAGTAGACCAAGCTATAGATCAAATTACATCCCCTGGAGGGATCGGAGAACTGCAGTGGGTCCTCTCATCTACCTTTGATAGAAAAACTACGACAGAACATTGCTTAATTTGTAAAGATTGGAAGTGTTGTTGGACTTGTTGGATGCAGTCGTAAGGTGTGGGTTAACCAAGTGGTATTGTTTGATCGAATTTGTTACTTGTGCTTTGATCGGTACTGCAGGGAGACACCCGTTACTGCACTAGAAAAAGATACAGGGCTTCCCGCCCACTTGGCAAGCCAGTTGTTTGAGTCTCCAGAACAAAGAATAATAGCCGGAGTCCGCTGGGAGATAAAGCATCACGCTGTACGCTTGCTTGCTGCTGCACGCTCAAAGATTTGTGCTACTTGCTGTGGTAAAACAATAGGTGTCCCCAGAAGGTAGGCAATTCCAGAAAATGACTGAGATGATCTTTGTGCTTGTTTTGCTAGGATGGGGCAACCTGGACCAATGTGTCCTCTCATGTTCAGGGATACAGCTATCAAGGAAATGGGTACTATGGTAACAGGAATGATCACCAAGGGCTTGGGGCATATGGTGTAATAGCCAGCAGTAACAGAAACAGGATTTGGAACAATAATACGGCGAAATCATTGCCAGCAGGAATTTTCCTGATCTATGGGGATAGAGCATGGCAAAGAATACCTAAAGCAGTTATAGGAGGTCCCTGTTATCTAGGTCAGCTTACATTATTTGCCCCTGACTGCCATGCACTGCCCTCTTTGATCAATAGCACTCAGGTATGGCAACGACGATCTTTACAGGCCCTTGATAATAATTGTGATGACAAAGTAGAATTATGGGGTCCTGCAGCTCATATTTTTGCATCTATAACCCCTGGAGTTGGCACAGCTCATGCATTAGTGTCAATAAACTTGCATGTTGGGCTATAAAGCAGGCAAATGTAACTACGAAGGTCATATCAGCACTCACTCAGGACGTAAACAGCCTGAGACACGCAGTCCTTCAGAACAGAGCCGCTATAAACTTTTGGTCTAACACCATGGCTAACTCAGCTTTTAAAAAAAGAGCTACGATTTTTGCTTATAATTTTAATTGTCATTCTATGTGTGAGATTGGTGTTTGCTTGCTTTTTTCGTTGTCAGTCCCAAGTACTTGCAACCAGTAAAGAAAAAGGGGGAATTGTGGAGAAGATAGCTGAGGAATGGGTAGAGGATAAGGGACACAATAGCTCTTAGACTAATATTGTAACTAGAAGCTAGGACAAGGCCAGCATGAGGATGAGGGAGAGAAACTTAAATAATGAGAAAAGAGGAACTGAACATTACAAGGCGATACAACTGTTGCAATATGCTGATATAACATGAAGTAAGCTATTGTGTAGTCACTACCAATCAGGAGCTTGGCTTTTGCAATATGTATGAACTAATTATTTAGAATGTAAATGTAAGCAAGAAAACAAATACAATTGAGCCTGATTGATCAACATCAGTTGAGTCAGTCTCCCTCTTTCCAACATCCCTGATCTGGTAGTGACACATCCTGGGGGGGTCCAGTCCTACGGGGGATGGTGGATCTGCGTAGGTGCAGATTTCTCCATTCTTGCTGGTCCCCTGCAGGATCTGAGCCGGCAAGAGAAGCTCGGGAATGGAGCCCCAGGCAGGAAGGAGCTCCCCAACTCCTCCTCCTTGAAGCCAGTGCTCATCCAAGTGTGGGGCCCAGCCATGGCCCAGCTCCAGTGCACAGGGATGGGCATTGGCCAGCCCTGCTCTGGCCAGCCCCAGCTGGCAGCCAGGACCTGAGGGTCCCCCCTGCCCCCTTGGCTTTGATTCTGGCAGCTTCAGAGCTGCTGCAAAGGTGAGAATTCTGTGGCAGGAAAAGGTGTGGCTGTGGTTTGCTGAGGCCTGTGCAAGAAGCACAAAAGCCAATGGGAGCCCAAGCAGTGGCTCTGTGAGGGCCTTTGATGGTTTTCAGAGCAGGGCTGGCTGGAAACAGCCCCTGCAGGGGCAGCTGTAAGGGAACCAGTCCGGAAATGCAGCAATTGATCATTTTGTCCCTGTCACGACTGGGCTGAGAGAGCCCCAGAAGAAGATTCTGTGAATCCCGCACCCACTTGCTCAACAACCTGACGGGACCCTCTTTCCTGAACAAAACGTGCAGCCCTTTGGAACCTCTTGGAAAGAATGTTTGGTTTCTGGATGTGGGGATACAGGACTGGAGGGTCAATAATGGAGGGCAAGAGTGTGGAGAGGCATCATGGGGTTGGTGTAGCTGTGGGCACAGGGACAGGGGCACAGAGATGCCGGCACAGGGAGAATGGGACAAGTACGATGCAGATGGGCCATGGGGACAGAGGCTGTGGGGCTGGTGTGGGTGACCTGTGCCAGGATGAGGTGGTCAGGGTGTCCTCATTTTTGGGATGTCCACAATGTCCTCATGTTCTGCCTTAGATTGTGGTAGCCATGATGTCCCAGTTCCTGAAAGGTCCATGCCAAACCAGTGTCCCCACAGGGATAGTTTGGGGACAATGCCACAACCCAAGCCCTGGGTGCTGCTGGCCCCATGGTGCCACCACCTCCCAGCCCTATCCCTTCTCCCTTCCAGCCCAGACCCTCGGCCTCATTGGTGAGTCCTCATGGGATGCCATGTCCCCACCCAACTGTCCCCAGCCCTGTGCTGGCCCTGGGAGGCTGGTGTCCCCTGTCACCCACAGGTGCCCAGACCACCCAGCTCCTGGTGGAGTCCCCCTGGAGGCCGGCTGTGCTGTGGGACCAGGTGACACTGACTTGCCAGGGCTCGGGGACCGCCGGTGCCACCACCTGGTACAAGGATGGGCAGCGCTGGGGGCAGGAGTTCGGGAATAAGTTCGTTGTCAGCGAGAGTGGCACCTACATGTGTGACCTACCTGGCACTGGGCGCAGCCCCCCTGTGAAAGTCTCAGATGGTGAGGGGGGTTTGGGTGTCCCCAGTCTGGCACCTGCGGGGACCCTGAGGGCTCTGGGTGGGCTCAGCTCCATGGGTCATGCTCCTGGTGTGACGAGAGACCATCCCTCCTCTAGGGACATCCCAGAGCATTCCAGTGCAAGGGGACCCTGTTTGTGGAATTGAAGACCCCTGGTGCACTGGGTGTGACCTGATGTGACATCGGGTCCCCCCCGGTGTCCCACCTATCCCCCAGATCTGTTGGTGCGGCAGGTGCCGGCGTGGGTGCTGCTGAATGGGGACAGGATGACACTGCGCTGCCGGAGCTGGCAGGACAGTTCGCTCAGATGGGTGTCCTTCTACCACGAGGAGAAGGAACTGCAGCTGCTTAGGGATGGGAAAGAGATGTCCCTTTCCCCCCTGCAGCTGCACCACAGCGGTCGCTACCGCTGCAGGGGCTGGGTGGACTCTGAGATATCCCGGGGCTGGAAGGAGTCAGCTCCTATGACAGTAACAGTGCATGGTGAGCCCCCCACAGCTGCCACCCCGACACCCCCACAGCCCCTTCCCAAGGACTCGGGGTAACAAATCCCCCTCTCTCTCCTTCCCAGAGCTGTTCCTGATGCCGGTGCTGGAGGGTCCCCCCGAGCTCACTGAGGGTTCCCCCCTCAATCTCAGCTGCCTCAGCACCCCCAGCCCCCTGCAGCCACCACCCACCCTCCTGCACCTCTTCTACCGGGACGGGCAGTTGGTGGGGGGTCCGCAGAGGTCCCCACAGCTCCTGGTGCCCGCCGTGGGGGTCTCCCACTCAGGGAATTACAGCTGCCAGGTGCACTCCGAGGGGGGGGCCGTGCAGAAGAGCAGCATCCGGCTCCCCATCACAGTGTACAGTGAGTGCGGGGATGGGCACGGGAAGCCCCCACACCCTTTTTGTGCTCTGCCTGGGGACCCCCATTACTGCCAAGACTCCCCATCCTTGTCACAAGTCCCCTTTCTTTTCCCTGATCTCTCATGGGATCCCCCATCCCTATCTGAGTACCCCAATGTTTCCTGAAAACTTTTTCCACGTCTCCCCATCATTGCACGGCTCTCCCTCTGTGTCCTCCCATCTGTCACTGGGTCCTTTCATCTGTCCCTGGGTGCCCCAAGCCTTCTTTGATCTCCCCCCACAGTCCCCAGGTCCCACCATCCCCTCCCTGGGCCCCTACACCCTTCCTGGGGACCATCCCCTTCCCCACGTGGCACCAGCCTGGACCTCTCATGATTCCTTGGGATTGCTTTCCAGTCCCGTACCAGCTCTGCACCCCTTGTTCTTCACTGGGGTCTCTTTGCCCCACTCCAACCCCCCAAGGGTCCCTTCACTGTCACCTAGTGTCTCCCACACCTGCAGGGGTCCCAGTCTCAGGGGTGTCCCTGTGGGCACAGCCCCCCGGAGGACAGTTGGCACTTGGGGAGCTCCTGGTGCTGAGCTGTGCGGTGGCTGTGGGGACAGGTCCCCTGTCTTTCTCCTGGCACCAGGGGGGCTCAGCAGCTCCACTGGGCACTGGCCCCCACCTGGAGCTGCAGCACACTGGGGACAATGACACCGGCCACTATCACTGCTGGGTCAGTGATGGGGACAGTGTGGTCGAGAGTGTCCCAGTAAATGTCACCATCCTGGGTGAGCAGGACTCTCAGGCTCAGGGTGATCCTAACCACAGCATCCCATCCCACCTTGCCAGGTGCCAACCCCATCTGTGTCCCTGCAGTGCCTGTGGCCAATGCCAACATCACCCCCGGGCCCCTGTCACACCAGGTGCACACAGGTGACAACGTGATCCTGCGCTGCTCGGTGCAGGTGGGCTCAGCCCCTGTCACCTTCACCTGGCTGCACAATGGGCAGGAGGTGGCCCAGGGTCCTGTCATGGAGCTTGGGGACGTCGATGTGGGACATTTGGGCACCTACCAGTGCGTGGCCACCAACCAGCTGGGACAGGACGGGCACCACGTCTTCTGGGCACTCAGCCCTGAGCTGGCCCTGGAGGTGACCCCTGGCTCACCCTGGGTCACAGGTAGGGTCACAAGGGGTCACTGGGTTGTTCAGGACCCCTGGGGTTCAAGGTGACCTTAGTGTGTCCCGCTCTGTCCCCAGCAGTGGCTGTGAATGTCGGCAGGACCTTCCTGTTCCTGGTCCTGCTCCTGGCTGTCATCGGGGGCTGTCACTGCTGGCACTACTGAGGTCGGTGACAATGGTGTGGGATGGGGGGCCCAGAGTGAGGGGAAGCCCCGAGAGTGGGGGCAGAGACAGGGAAGCACCCAGGGGCCCTGAGCTGGGGGAAACTGAGCCCACAGTGACCTCAGCTGGGGGTCGTGATTTGGGAGGAATTTGGAGGGTCTTGGTTGCCTTCTAGAGGCATCTCTAGATGGGCTTTGAGGAACATTGGGGTGGCATTGGGAGCTCCTGGAGGGTTTGGGGAACTCTTGGAGGGCCATGCAGGGATGTCTGGGATCTTTCTGGGGTCCTGTGGGATTTTGGGGGGTGCCCCTCCTTGGCGGGCTTGGGGTTCTGGGAGCTCAGAGGGTCGGGGCCATCAGGGGTGTTTGGTTGCACTGTGATTGTGCAGAAGTTCTAGGTGGTTTCAGAGGTGCTTGGAGTGTCCAGGGGGAATCCAGCATCCAGTGGGAATCAGGGCTCCCTTGAGAATTTAGGGATCCGGGATCCCATGGGTGGTTGGATCTGCCTCAGTCCCAGCAATGTTCAGGGTCTCGGGGTCCCCAAGGTCACCACCTCCTTTTTCTTGCAGCCTCCAATTCTGGGCGGACACTAAAAACAGGGGCTGCTGTCCCTCCCCCTGCCAGTGGAGACAGAAAAGGCAAAGGTCCCAAAGGGCTGAGAGAAGAACAATTTCCTGCAAACAGCAATGAGAGAACAAAACCAACAGCAACAAGCTTCAGAATCCAAAGGGTCACAAAAGGAATGATTTCCAGGGAATGCCCCTAACAAGGAACAAAGCCCGGACCCTTCCCCCAGCATGTTTCCTCCACCAGAGGAACCTGGCAGGGCCCTGTGCCTTCATTGCTCTGATGGCCAAAGCAGCCTTCAGGAGGCTCTGGATTCTCTTCTCCCCTTTCCCAAACACTTCCTCTGCCATGTTCCCCACACGATGATGTCACAAAGGCCCTGTGGGTGTTCCCATTCCTAAAACTTGACAGAGCTGAACAAAGAAACACCATTTCTGCCAGTTTAACCAAAAAGCCGCATTTTGGTACAAATACCAGGGAAATGAGTCCTGTGTTCCCCTGGCACTGGGAGGAGAGACAAGGAGTCGTGGGTGTTCTTGGAGGGCTGAGAGGGGGATTGCAGAGCCCCTGGGAGTACAGGGGTACTGGGAGACAGAATGGGAAACACCTGGATCTACTGGGAGCAATGGAGAGGCATTGGGAGGGAAAATAGGGAGCCCCTGGGGGTACTGGGAGCACTGTGGGGAGGGAATGGGGAAGGCTCTGAGGGTGCTGGGAGCACTTGGATGTGGAAAGAGGAGCCAGTCGTGGTAGTGAAAGAGGGGTGGGGAAGCCCTTGTGGGTTCTGGGGTCATGGGGAGCTCTGGGTGCCCTGTGCAGCCTCACATGTGACCCCCACTTGTGCCCACCTACCGGTGAGTGTTGGGCACTCACAGGAGCAGTGGAGGGGACACACTTGTGGCTGCCCATGTGTGGGATCCTCCACTGCCCCACAGTGCCCCCTCAGCCGCTGTCACTCTCAGGGCCCCTCGCTTTTCCTGTGGCCCTGCCCCACCTCAGGATCCACAGGTGACCAACGTGGCACTTCCAGGACCCCACGGGGGACAGCAGGACCCCCATGACATCTACGAGAACGTGCTGTGACACTGGGAGCACTGGGGGGCATCGATTCACCTCAGTGGTCCCTTCTTCCTCTTCTCTGCACCCCATGGGACTCCTCATTCCCCAACCCAGTGCTGGGCAGGCACATGACCCTTTTCCCTCCTATTGTACCCAAAATTCAAAAAATCTTTTTGATTAAACTGTGTGAGAAACAAGGCTCACCCTTTAAAATTTTTACATGTTTAATAAAGGCTAAAAGGGCAGCAAACAGCGGGTGAGTGCTTGGAAACTGCCAGAGGCACACAGTTATCTATAACAATTCTTCTTATGTACCTTTCATTGTATTGGTGAAAAACCTATTTGTTATAAATGAATTAGCCAATTTAATAATTAAAGAGAATTTATTAAATACTCAAAGTTTTTGGAAAAGCCACAAGCTACGCAGTGCCGAGCCAGGCGATCAGCACTGGGTGAACCAGATTTGAACTCTTATCGTTTCAAATCCCTGTGGTTCACCACTCCTGGTTTCACAGGGTGCTGTTTTATACGTTTTTTGCTGAGCGGAGCGGGTCTCTTTGCTCCTCTTGTTGATCATATTCTTTTAGCATATTCATGCATTTTCCTTTTCTTGCTGCCGGTCTGACGAAAAGTTTCCTGGAATTCTTGTTCTGGAATAAACATCTTTGAGTGATGAATATTATCTTATCGTTGGTGCATATTGAATGTATATCACTGGGGCCTTGCCAGATGGAAAAAATTGTTTTGAATAAACGTTTTTGTAGACAGCTTATCCCTGCTTGGTGAATCCCTCTTTCCTGATGCAAATCATTTGTCACTGACTTTAGTCACTCAAATGATGAAGTTATAAATTTCTTTTTTTTTTTTTTTCACTAATTATTGCGTACAATATATTACAACATTCAAGAAGATTATACATATTCAAACATTCTTTTGAGTTTACATGTTCCAGGAATTCTTTTGCTGGGTTTCACCCATGCCTCATTTTCTTAAAGTACATACCTGTGCTGGTTTTGCATGGATTGAAGAAAAGCTGTGGCAAAAAGAATCAGTGATTAGCTTTGAATAGCGACAACCTGTGAAACCAATTCAAGAGCCAGATACGCCTCTGTGGCCACAGAGGTTGAAATCAGAAGAATCCCGGGAAAAGTTCTCTTCCCTTCCCGCCTGGGCAGAGGTCACCAGGTGCCGGCGGGGTCGGCCCCGCTCCGCCGCGTGGCCCCCGGGCCTGGTGCGGCCTGGCCGGGCCCTGCCGCTGCTGTAGCCTTGGCAGGGCCGGGCCCGGCGGCTCCCGGGCAGGGCAGGGGAGGAGAGAATGCCCCGTCCCGGCCGGATCGGGCCTCCAGCGGCTGCTGACATCCTGCCGCTAAAGCCGCCCCCATGGCGGCCCCGGGAGGCCTCGCAGGGCCGGGCCGGGCCCCCAGCGCTGCCAGGCAGAGCAAGGGGGGGAAGCCCCCCAGCGCGGCTTTGGGAGAATTCTTTGCTAGGAACAGCTCCAGCCACCGTCACCAAGAGCCCTTGCGGAGGGAGAGGCCCCAGCAGCTCCAGAGATCTGGCGGCCAAGAGCAGGGGCAGCTCTGCAGCCGTGCAGAGTGGCCCCACAGCTGAAAATTGAATGCAGCCAGAACCCCTGAGATCCTGGCCCAGCCCCGGCACGGCCTGAATTTACCACCTTCGGCCCCTGCCCGGGAGAACCATCACGGCCCCTGCAGAGCTGGGAGAATGGTAACTCTTTCTGTGCACAGATGGGACTTGCAAAGCACTAATCCTCTATTAAGTGAGACAAAAGGACAGAGTGAAGCCACGTAGAGAGACAATATGAAGACCTCAAAGTCAGTGAAGGAGGAGTTGAATCTTAGATGGTAAGAGAATGAGAAGATGCCTTGGTTTTAGGTTGAAATTCTTTTGTAAGTCACGTTAAAAGTCTGTGATATACTGAAATATCCCTCTAAGTCGTGGATGGGGAGATGAGAGTATTCAAATTGTAGATCTGAGCAAAGGTGTTTGTAGTGAACTAAGTAAATACTGAAGTATTTGTGATCTTATGAGAAGCTTGAACAGAGACAGAGAGATGTGATGAAGATGTAGATCTGCCCCCAGGAAAAGATCTCTGTTCCTAGAGATGAAGAAAACCTTTGCTTTTGAACTGCTCATCTTTAAAATGGTGCCCCATGAGTTTCCATGGCCCATTATGCAGCTGTGGGAAGGCTGCGTGATATGGGAGGGACTTCACAAATGCAGAGTCCTGGGCAGCTGCTTTTGTGAGAATGAAAAAGCCACAAGAGAACTGTTCTTTCTTGTGGGGAAGTTTCCATGGCAGACCAAAAGAGACTTCTCTCTCTGAGGGAACTGACGAAACACTATTTTAGAGGTAGTAACTGACCTAAAGTCTAAGTTTTGTTTTTTCTGCGTGTTGTCAGAGAGAAAGAAAGGAGTTTGTGGGGAAGAGAGGAAGTGTTTTGAAGTTTCTATTCTGATTCTTAATAACTTTTTTCTCTCTCCTGTCGTTTTTTAATAAACCTGTCTTTAGAACCTTTTAGGTTTTGAGCCTGCTTTGCTTTTCTCCTAATCTTATCTCACAGCAGAAGAAGAAGTAAATCATTCTAGTCAGCACTCAAACTACTACACTAATTGGTGCTGTACCTCAGATACAGAAATTGGCAAACCTAAAACTACTACAATGTGATACTGCAGATGAAATACATGTTTATTATATCCTCACAAGGCCCCTGTTCTGTGGTTTGACAGATCTTGGTAACTCAGGAGTCAGTGGTAAATTCCCCTTTGCATTCTTTCTTTCGATGTTTATTTACTTGGTTCTTTTCAATGTTATCTTATCATACAGATAACACACTCCACCAGTAGATTAAATCAACATTAGCTATTTCACAAAATCATGTGAGTTATTCTCACCATTGTCAGTTAGTTACACAAATCAAGGCATTAGATACTTCTGCGACAGTTAATGTTATATTGCAATGCACACATCCTCTATTTTGATGGTTTGTGAGAGCCTAAACCAAAATATATTTACCACACTAAAATATAGAATCTACACAGGGATTAGGGTAAAAAGGCTGACAAACTATACTATACCAAAAGCAGTTTAAAAGTGATTACATTACGTATTATATAAAACTAATTTACAAAAGCCAATATAATAAGAAAAGCCAATGATGACATAGTTATTTATAACAGAGGGAAGGTGTATTGAAGGGTTTTTCGACTTCTTATCCTGCTTTGATTTTGCCAGCAATGAATTCAATTAATATCCCTAATTCTGACACTGTTTTGCCCCTAACAGGACTTGATGAGTGATCTCTCCTGGTCCTTGTCTCAACCCAGGAACCTTGTCCATTCCATCTCTGCCATCCCCACTCCCCCCTGCCCAGAACATCCTAGGAGTCTGGAGAGGGGAGGGCAGGCAGGAAGGCAGGAAGGCAGGAAAGGAAGGCAGGCAGGCAGGGAAGGAAGGGAAGGAAGGGAAGGGAGGGAGGGAGAGAGGGAGGGAGGGGTTGTTCCTTCTGCAGACTCAGGCAGGCAGTGGCTGATCTCAGCACTGCCAGCAGCACCTTCTTAGCAGAGACATTCTTGTGGGTGATTTTCTCCTTCTTCTGACTGGGGGGAAGAGGGATGAGGACCCTCAGTGTGGCTCCACACACTGGGCTGGGCTGGTGCCAGCTGGTGGGACCAGCAGGAATACATGAGAGCTGAGGGAGGTGGATGCATTGGGAGCTGTGGGGTGTGGATGCATGGGATCCATGGGATGTGGGTGTGTGGGGGCTGTGGGACATGGAGATGTGGGAGATGTAGGATATGGATGCCTGAGAGTCAGCAGACAGGGATACAGGACAGCTGGGGGGATGGTGCTGTGAAAGGCCCTCCCCTGAAGGCCCTTGTGGTGGCTGCTGTCCATGACCTCGAGCACCACTGGGGGCTGGTGGGGTCTGTCCTCCTCATCCTGGTCCTGTCTGGTGCCTTTGTAGATCTGGGGGAAGGAGCCCTGGCCCAGGGTCCCCCCAGGGGTGAGACAGGAATGCTGCTGGGGGGTCCCTGTTCCCCTGTCCCACCTCATCCATGGCCCCAGTCCCCCATCCCCATGTCAGGCTGCGGAGATTGATCTTGTGGAACATCCTCTGGGGGAGGCTGTCGTGCTGGGGGCAGGAGAGGACCCAGGGGGACAGGGGACGCTGCTCATGAGCAGCATGGGGGGACTTCTCTGGGGGGAGCTTGGAGAGGGGAGTGGGGCAGAGTGACCAATGCAGTGACCTCAAAGCCCTCCTGTGACATCACAGCCTGCTCCCTCTGTGATGACACAGCCCCATCTATGATGTCACAGTGCCATCCTGTGATGTCAGAGTGCATTATATGGTGTCACAAAACCATCCTATGGTGTCACCATCTGCTCTGTGACATCAGAACTGTTGTGTGAGGACATACACAGCTGCTCTGTGATATCACAAACCACTCTTTGAAGTCACAATCTGCTTTGTGATAACACAGGGTGCTCTGTGATGTTGTAAAGCATGCTGTGATGTCCCAGCCAGCTCTGTGATATCACACATTTGCCTTCTATGGTATCAGAATCTGCCCAAAGAATCCTTGGCACTGGTTTTCTCAGGAGAGGGGATTTCAGGGAGCGCTAAGGGCATTGCTGGGCTTTGGCAGAGCTGCTGTGGAGAGAGAGGCAATTCCAAAGCTCATTCTGTGGCTTGGGCTTTCCCAGGACTCTTCTGCTGTGGGGCTGCTGAGCGTGAAGGATCAACTTCTTTTGGGAAGGGCAGACTTACTGTGAGATTTTGGCTGGGCTTGAGGGGCTGGGCTCGGATCCTCTCTCACTCTTGCTCCTGGAACCGGAGGTGGGACAGTGCTGCTGTTGCTCTGGGGACAATTGGCTGCCACTGCTGAGTTCCATCATTCACTGCTTCTCCTACCACGAGTGAGGTTTTGTTCATAAAGGCAGCCCTTGAACTGGGACCTTTTCAACTCCCAATCTCACTGGAAAGGACCCTCACCATATTCTCAGGTGCCTCAGGGGAGAACCCGGCATCCAGAGCCCCTCGCCCTTCCCAGAGGGCGTGTCTCCTGGCTGCGTGCGGCAGCTGTTTGCAGGAGCTCGGCTGTGGCTGCCCAGCTCCACTGTTTTCTGCCACCGCTTCAGACTTTTTGGTAAACTTTAACCCTACACCCCCTGTTCCATTCCAACCCAGCAGCTCCCGTTACAGCTTCCAAGTTTTGGCTACATTTCCTTTGACGCCCTGGGATGTGCCTCCCCTCACCATTCCAGCTGCCACTCTGAGGGTTCCTGCTGCAGCCCATTTTGCCATCCGGAGTGGCACCGTTCCTGGCTGCCCCCCAGTCCCAGCAGTGAGGGAAGGAAGCTTCTCTCCCTCTCCCGCCGGCTGAGTCTCCATTAACCATGGAGGGAGACAGCCGAGCTGGCGCCACAGCGCCCCCTGCAGCCGCGGGGGAATCATCGCACCTGCCCTGCCCAGCCGGGAGCCACCAGCGCCCCTGCTGGCTGTGCCCGGAACTGCACTGCAGGGGAAGTGCCTGCAGCCCAGAGAGGGCTGGGACTGGGTTTGTGCTTTTGTTTGTTCTTGCTGCCAGTGTTGTTGTTTGTTTGTCTTGTTATATATATTCTAGTAAACAACTCTTATTCCTGTTCTCATATCTCTGCAAATCCCACACCGATCTGTTCAACAACCTGACCAGGACCCTCCTCTGTCTGAGTTGATCTGGCACAGCTGAACAAACAAAAACCATTTCTCCAGGTGTAATGAAAAAGCTGCATTTTGGGTGCAATGGGAGGGACAAGGGTCCTGTGCCCCCTGGGAAGTGGGAAGGGAATGGGGAGCCCCTGGGGGTACAGGGAGCACTGGGAGTGGTGGAATGGGGAGGTCTGGGAAACCCTGGGCACAGTGGGCACCCACAAAAGCTGGGGGGGGGGGGGGGGGCACACACGGGGGGTGCCCTCGGACAGGGACCTCCAGTACCCGCAGCATCCCCAAGTGTCACAGAACATTCTCGTAGATGTCACTGGAGTCCCTCTGTCGCCTGTGGGGTCCCGGCAGCTCCACGTAGGTCACCTGGGGGAATGTGGCACGGGGGGGCCCTGTGAGAGACACCAGGTTTGGGGACCTGGGTGGGGGGTGACACTCATGGGTGTCATGTCACTGTTTCCCCAACCCTGTACTCACTCCCTGAGTGCTCGGTGCTCACAACGTGGGTGTACAGCACCTCCCCCTCCTGTGGAGGCGCTGAGGGATCCTGGGGGGCCCTGCGGGGATAATGGGGTGTCTGTGGCAGTGAAGGGGGTTTGGGGTGAGGGTAAAATGGGGAGTCAGACGTGGAGCTTCCCACTCACCTTTCTTGCTGCATCCTGAGGGCTGCAAAGGGCAGGGGGCAGCGGTGACTGTGGGGTCCTCAGGGCCCCAGAAGACCTTCAGGCCCCCTGACTGTCCCTGGGACCCTTGAGCCTCCCAAAATGTCTTGAACCACCCTTTGAACTCCCTGAGCCCCCAGAGCCCCCAAACTTCCCCAAATCCCCTGACAGAAGCTCCAGTATCCCTGCATTACCCTCCAGGAGCTCCCCAAATTCCCCAGGACCCCCATCTGAGGCCTCTGGGGGCTCAGCTTCACCCAAGTCACGAGCTGTGGGTGACACTCTATGGCCCCCATACTCTTGGTGCCCTTCGCCCCAGTCCCTGTGACCCCCATTCCCTGACATTGTCATCCACACAGGCAGTGCTGCTGGTGCCAGCCCATGACGACAGCCACGAGCAGGACCAGGAACAGGAGAGACTCGCTGACCCCTGTGGCCAGTACTGGGGACAGAGGGGGACACATTGCAATCACCAAGAATCCCAGTGGTTTTGAACACCCTGGGCACCCTGTTTGAACCCACCTGTGCCCCGGGGTGAGCCAGGGGTCACCTCCAGGGCCAGCTCAGGGCTGAGTGTCTGGAACACATGGTGCCCATCTTGTCCCAGCTGGTTGATGGCCACACACTGGTAGGTGCCTGAATGTCCCACATCGATGTCCCCAAGCTCCAGGATGGTGCCCTGGGCCACCTTCTGCCTGTCATGCAGCCAGGTGATGGTAACAGGGGCTGAGCCCACCTGCACTGAGCAGCGCAGGGTCACGGGGTCACCTGGATACACCTGGTGTGCTGGGGGACCAGGGCTGATGGTGGCATTGGCCACGGGCACTGCAGGGACAGAGACAGGACTGGCACCTGGTGAGGTGGGATGGGAGTGCCGTGGGTGGGGTCACCCCCTGTCCAAAGAACCCACTTACCCAGGACAGTGACATTCAGGGCCACACTCTCCTCCACGCTGTCCCTATTGCTGACCCAGCACTGGTACTGGCTGCTGTCACTGTCCCAAACGTGGTGCAGCTCCAGGCGAGGGCCGGTGCCCAGCAGTGCACCCAAGTCCCCCCGGTGCCAGGTGAAGGACAGGGGACCTGTCCCCGCGGCCACCGCACAGCTCAGCACCAGGCAGTCCCCCAGTGCCACCTGTCCCCTGGGAGGCTGCACTGACAGGGAAACCTCTGAGAGCGGGACTCCTATGGGGGGACACAGGGGGGATGGGAGACCCAGGACGGGTGTGGAAGACTGGAGGGGAAGAAGGGGGCTTTGGAGGGGAACGCAGAGGACCCCAGTGAGAAGAAGTGAATCCTGAGAGGCGTGTTGGGACCTGAGGACAATGGAGAGACCCCATGGAAATGTGGGGAGTGCCGGACAGGGATGGGGGACCACACAAGAGACTGAGGAGACTCAGGGAATGATGTGGGGTTAGAGAGAGGGGTGGGTAGACCCAGGGAGGGAAGGGAGACCAGAGGGTGGAGTGTGGACCTTGGAAGGGGTGCGGGGTGCCAGGGAGGGGTGGGGGGGACAGAGAGAGGGATGAGGGATCTGGAGAGGGAACCGAGCAGTCATGGGGGAAACCAACAGGAACTTGGGAAATTTTGGGTGACCCAGAGAGAGGTAAAGGCAGGGATGAAGGATTCAGGTAGTGGTGGAGAAACCCTTGGGGGATGTTGGGGTTGCCTGTTTCCATTCCTGTACTCACTGTGCGCTGTCACTGTCACCAGCTGCGACTCTTTCCACTGTGGCGTTACAGTCCCCACCCAGCCCCTGCAGTGGTAGTGGCCACTGTGGTTCAGCTGCAGAGGGGAGAGGGACATCTGGGTCCCATCATGGGGCCCCCCTAAATCCTGCTCCTCGTGGTAAAATCGTACTCCAGTGACTGTGCCTTCTTGCCAGCCTCGGCAGCGCAGTGTCACCGTGTCCCCCTCCAGCAGTGCCCGTGCTGTAGCCTGCAGCACCAGCCAGTCTGGGGGACAGAGGGGTCCTGTCACACCAGGGGCATCAGGAAGGTCCTGATGGCACCAGGAGTCACCAGTGGCCACCCATTGCAAGGGAGGAGTCCCCTCGCACTGCAATGCTCTGGGATGTCCCTGTGCGCAGGGGACAGGCTGTGGTCACACCAGGAGGTGACCAATGGAGCAGAGCCCTCCCAGAGCCCTTGGGATCCCAGCAGGTGGCAGGATGGGGACACCCAAACCCCCATCACAATTGAAGACTCTCACAGGGGGGCTCCTGTTCCGGGGGGGGACACATGCTGGCCAAAAGGGTCCTGTCCTGGGGGATGGCAGCTCTGGGAGAGTTCCAGACTTCTCCATTCTTGCTGGTCCCCTGCAGGATCTGAGCCAGCAAGAGCAGCTTGGGAATGGAGCTCCAGGCAGGAAGGAGCTCCCCAACTCCTTCTCCTTGAAGCCAGTGCCCATCCAAGTGTGGGGCCCAGCCATGGCCCAGGGCCAGTGCACAGGGATGGGCATTGGCCAGCCCTGCTCTGGCCAGCCCCAGCTGGCAGCCAGGACCTGAGGGTCCCCCCACCCCCTTTGGCTTTGATTCTGGCAGCTTCAGAGCTGCTGCAAAGGTGAGAATTCTGTGGTGGAAAAACGGCCTGGGTGTGGTTTGCTGAGGCCTGTGCAAGAAGCACAAAAGCCAATGGGAGCCCAAGCAGTGGCTCTGTGAGGGCCTTTGATGGTTTTCAGAGCAGGGCTGGCTGGAAACAGCCCCTGCAGGGGCAGCTGTAAGGGAACCAGTCCGGAAATGCAGCAATTGATCATTTTGTCCCTGTCACGACTGGGCTGAGAGAGCCCCAGAAGAAGATTCTGTGAATCCCGCACCCACTTGCTCAACAACCTGATGGGACACTCCCTCTTGAACAAAACGTGCAGCCCTTTGGAACCTCCCAGAAAGAAGGTTTTGGTTCAGGATGTGGACACCAGAAGAGAGGGAAAAGTGAGGAAATATTGAGCAGGGACTCCACAAGTGGATCTGGGGAACAGGGGTGTCCCAGCAGGAGCAGGGAGTGGCCAGGCAGGGGAATTCAGGGCAGGGTGGAGTGCATTTCCCAGGGAAGCAGACCCTGAGAGACACACAGGCATTTCCACAGATTCCTATGCACTGTTCCAAGGATGGACAGAGTTTGTTCTCTCCCTTTTGGGAGCAGAACCCTTGGGGAGTAGGTCAAGTATATAAGTGGGAAGGAGAAAAATTGGAAGAGTTCCTGAATATGGCCCAATCAAAGCCTTCCCTATGGGCTGGGTTACTGCCCAGCAGGCAGGGAACAATCCCATGGACCTGTTGGACACTCAGGGAGATTCCACACTCTGTTATCCACAGGCAAAGGCTGCTGTTGGATGCACCAATGGGTTCCTAAAGGGAACCAAAAGGTCTCATTTCCTCTGTGATTTGTTTGTGTTGTTATTGTGAGTGACTTGTTGGGAGAGCAGTGATTAAAATGATTCTATCAACCAGATTGTTTTCTACACTGTCAGTTTGATTTTTGCTGAATTTCCTTTTAATTGGGAAAAAAAATGGTGTTGGAAAAGATTTTTACATTTACATCTTGGATGTATAGTTTTGTCTCAACCAGGTTGGCATCAGGAAATTACATCAAATTTAGCCAGCAGTTACCATCATCAGGGCAATGCTGTAAAACATGTCTCTTAAGTTTGGGCACCCCAAATATCACAGGGCCCCATTGGGGACAGTAAAAATTGTCAGAGTCCCACCAGGACAGACGTCCCCAGGATTTGCCACCTCTCGGACGAGAATCCCCAAGGACGTGGCACTCCTAGAATGAGGATCAACTTTGGACATGACCCTGGGACAAGATCCAGGTGTCACCACACCAGAGGACCCCTTTTCCCTCAGGGCAGGACCCATCTGGTTTCCCCCCGCCCCAGCCCAGGACAGAACCCACGTCCTCAGCTCAGCATAAACGACCTTTTCCTTCTGCTGCAGGAAAGAGAAAGTGAAAATCTTCCATCCCCCACAGCCCCCAAACACTGCCTGCACACCCCACCCCCCTTTTCCTTTTCCTGGGATCCCCCCACCGTTACCTGCTCAGGTGTTCCCTGTAATGGCTGAGCCAGGAAATGGGGGGAATGGGAAAAAGCCCAGGGGTGTGTGGGGCACAGACCCAGAGCCTCAACCCTGGGGTGCCCCCCTGGCCATGAGCACACTGTGGGGGCTGTGCTGGGCTTTGAGTCACCCCAAAATCTAGGCACTCATGGAAGGTGCTGTGACCCCTGTGTTCACCCAGCCACTGCCCTTCCCTGGGACCCCCATTCCCCTGAGAACCCAACCATGGGACCCCCCCCTCCATTGTCTTGGTCTCTCATCCCTGGGACCCCCAACCCAGGACTCCCATTGCCCAGGACCACCATTGCCTTCATCCCCTCCCATGGGATGCTTCTTTCCCCTAAATCACCCTTCCCGAGGTTCTCCTTTGTTTGCCCTGCATCCCTAACCCTGGGACTCACATACAATAACCCTAAATCCCCCTGGGTAACATGTTCCTGAAGGATGTCCATCCCTGAATGCCCCAGGCATGGACACACCAATTCCCCTGGACTCCCATTCTCCTGGACACCCATCCTTGGTTTCCCACAACTCCTGAGACCCCCCACTCCAGGGAACACAATCCCCCATTGAGCCCCCAGACTATCCCATAATGTCCCCAGCCTGTCCCCTACTGTGTCTCCACTCATCCACCACCCTGCCCCCACCAAGTGCAACCTACACATGGGGACGAGATGTGACCTCGCTTCCTTCCTCTTCATCCGAAGAGCCGCCACCCAGGGGACCGGTGGCCACAGCAGCGAGTGACAGCCAGTCCACATGGCTGGGGACACGGGGATGGCCGGGAAGGTGGCACTGCTCCTGTGGGGTGAGTGCCCCGGGCACGGGCCTGACACCCTGGGGATGGGCCCTGGTGAGGCAGAGACTGGTGGGGGAGGGGGCATAGGGGGGCTGCAGGGTCCCCTGAGGTCCCCAAGGCCAGCAGAGCCAGTGCATGGGCATGGAGCCCAGCGTGACCAGAGTCATGGAGTGGCTGTGGGGACAGGAACAGGGGAACAGGAACAGGGGAAATGGGATGTGGGGACTGGAAGAAGGGAATAGATATGTCGAGACAATGATGTGGCAAAAGGATCCTTGGGGCTGGGGCAGCCCTGGGGACAGGGACAGGAGAACAGGGATGCAGGGACAGGGACAAGGGCCACATACCATGCCGATGGGCTATGGGGATACATGTCATTGGAATGGGATCACAGGTGCAGGGTCACAGGGATGTGGCTGTGGGTACAGGTTCAGTAGGACTGGGTGGAGCTGACCTGTGCAAATATGGCGTTTCCACAGTGTCCCCATTACCTGCCTCAATCCAGGGTGATTGAGGTGTTCCTGTCCTCAAGACCTCTGGGCTACATCAATATTCCCCTTGAGGAGAGTTTGGGGACAGACACCACACCTTATCCCTGAGGTGCTGCTGTCCCTGCAGGGCCACCCCCACTCAGCCCTGTCCTTTCTCCCTTCCAGCCCAGACCCTCAGCCTCGTTGGTGAGTCCTTAGGGGATTCCATGTCCCCACTCGGCTGCCCCCAGCCCTGTGCTGGCCCTGGCAGGCTGGTGTCCCCTGCCACCCGCAGGTGCCCAGACCACCCAGCTCCTGGTGGAGCCCCCCTGGAGGCCGGCGGTGCTGTGGGACCAGGTGACACTGACCTGCCAGGGCTCAGGGACCTCTGGTGCCACCACTTGGTACAAGGATGGGCAGCGATGGGGGAAGAACAGACACGACCACTTCACTGTCACCAAGAGTGGCACCTACACGTGTCAGAGACCCGGCAGAATGCTCAGCCGTGCTCTGAGAGTCTTAAAGGGTGAGGGGGGATCTTCAATGCTCACGGTCACCCCGTGGTAGGTCAGGGTGGGTTCCACTCTGTGGGTGGTCTCACACCCCTCATGTGGCAAGAGCCTGTCCTCTGCACTCAGGGACAGCCCAGTGCTCCCAGTGTGATGGGAACCCTGTGGCAACACCTGTGGCACTGAGTTGCTCCTGGTGTTCCTGAGATCTTCCTGCACAATGGAGACTCCACCCAGATGTTCTGGTGCCATGGGCACCCACCTTGGACCTGTCTC
Organism: Zosterops lateralis; assembly: GCF_965231275.1. Lineage (NCBI taxonomy): Eukaryota > Metazoa > Chordata > Aves > Passeriformes > Zosteropidae > Zosterops > Zosterops lateralis. The sequence continues at coordinate 3,495,148 of NC_139787.1, forward strand.
AAGCCCCTCAGTGTGATGGGATCCTCCTGTCCCACAGACCAGCTGGTGCTGCAGGTGCCAGCACGGACACTGCTGGAGGGGGACACGGTGACACTGCGCTGCCGGGCCATGCAGGACATGTCAGTCAGCAGGGTGAGATTTTATCACGACAAAAAGGATCTGGGGGGACCCTTCAGGGAGACCGAGCTGTCCCTGTCCCCCCTGCATCTGCACCACAGTGGCTGCTACCACTGTGAGGGCTCACTGCGCTTCTGGCCATCATTGTCATCTCCAGTGACAGTGACAGTGCACGGTGAGCACCCCCATGGCTGGAACTCCAATATCCTGACACTCCCAAAGCCACTTCCCAGTGAACTCAGATTCACAGTCATCACCTCCCCTCTCCTTCCCAGAGCTCTTCACGGTCCCAGTGCTGGAGGGTCCCTCTGAGCTCACAGAGGGGTCCCCCCTCAATCTCAGCTGCCTCAGCACCCCCAGCCCCCTGCGGCCTCGAACCCGCCTCCTGCACCTCTTCTACCGGGATGGGCAGTTGGTGAGAGGCTCACAGGGGTCCCCACAGCTCCTGGTGCCTGCCGTGGGGGTCTCCCACTCGGGGAATTACAGCTGCCAGGTGCATTCTGAGGGGGGGGCTGTGCGGAAGAGCAGCGCCCGGCTCCAGATCACCGTGCGCAGTGAGTGTGGGGATGGGCACGGGGAGCCCCCACAGCCCTCCCCGGGTCCCCTGCCTTGCCTGGGGCCCTCCATTCCTGCCCAGACCCCCCATGCCTGTCTGGGGTTAACCATGCTTTCCTGGGTCCCTCGCCAAGTCCTCCAGTCCTTCCAGTGTACTCTCATCTTTCCTCTAGAATTTTTCCATGTCCTCAATCCCATCTCAGGTCCCCCTCTGTGTCCCCCCATCCCTCAGTCCCTTCACCCATTCCTGGGTCAACCCCACCCATCTCTGATCTCCCCTCAGTCCCCAGGTCCCAACATACCTTCCCTCTGGTGCCCCCTCTGCCCACTCCACCTGTCCCCTCTCTAAATCCCCTATCATTCCTTGGGGTTCTTTTCTAAGTCCCTCATTACTCTGGGTCTTCTCTTCCTCACTGTGGTCCCCCTACCCCTTGAAAACCCCACCCATGTCCCTCACTGTTCCCTGGTGTCCCCCCATCACACAGGAGTCCCAGTCTTGCGTGTGTCTGTGTGGGCACAGCCCCCCGGGGGCCAGGTGGCACTGGGGGACCGCCTGGTGCTGAGCTGTGCAGTGGCCATGGAGACAGGTCCCCTGTCTTTCTCCTGGCACCGGGAGGGGTCGGGGGCAGTGCTGGGTACCGGCCCCCGTCTGGAGCTGCACCAGGTTGGGGACAATGACAGCGGCCACTACCAATGCCGGGCCAGCGATGGGGACAGCGTGACCGAGAGTGTCCCCCTGAATGTCACTGTCCTGGGTGAGCAGGACCCTCGGGCTCAGGGTGGCCTCACCCAGAGCATCCTCCAGGAAACTCTCATCCCCATGTCCCTTTCCCTCTTGCTGGGTGCCAGCACCTCCCCCCAGACTCAGACCAACCTCTCTCCCTGCAGTGCCCGTGGCCAATGCCACCATCACCCCAGGTCCCCTGTCACACCAGGTGCACACAGGTGACAACGTGACCCTGCACTGCTCAGTGCAGGTGGGCTCAGCCCCTGTCACTTTCACCTGGCTGCACAATGGGCAGGAGGTGGCCCAGGGTCCAGTCCTGGAGCTTGGGGACGTCGATGTGGGACATTCGGGCACCTACCAGTGCGTGGCCACCAACCAGCTGGGACAGGACGGGCACCGCGTGTTCCGGGCACTCAGCCCTGAGCTGGCCCTGGAGGTGACACTGCAGGGACATGGGGACACAGGTGGGATCACAGGGGGTCATTAGGGAGTGAAGGACCCCTGGGGTGATGGGTGATCCTGATGTTTTCCTCTCTCTTTCTTGCAGTGGCTGCAGGGGTCGGTGGGTCCTTATTGTTTCTGGTCCTGCTTGTGGCTCTCATTGTGGCCTGGCACTGCTGGCACCACCTTGGTGGGTGACAATTAGGGGATGGGGTTCCAGGGAGCTTTAGGAAGCCCCCCAGAGTTGAGAAGTGATAAGGTGGCAACCTTAGCCCCAGAATTTTAACTTTGGCTGAGGATCCTGTAAGATTTGGGGAGGTGCTGGAGGGTTCTGCAGGGGTGTTGGGGGTTCTTTCAAGAATCCTGGGGGCATTTAAGGGGTCTCTCTCCCTGCCAGGCTTTGGGTTCTTGAGGCTGACTTGGTTGGGTGCACCGAGGAGGTTCATGAATTCTGGAGGTCTTCAGGGATGCTTGGGGGTCCTCATGAGAATTGAGGGTCCTGTGGAGGTTCTGGAATCCTTAGAGGGGTCAGGGCCCTGGAGAACCCACATTCACCTCTCCCCTCTTTCCTCTGCAGCCACCAGGAAGCACCAGGAAAGGTGAGTGGAGGTCTCCAGCCATGGCCCCTCTTTTACTCCCACCTCATAACCCTCCATCCCTTCCCACACATCCCCTTTATCCCCATAGGACCCTCCCGGAGCCCTCGCCCCCCCCAGAGGAGGGGGAGGTTCTGTACACCCATGTCATGAGCACCAAACAGGCACGGCGTGAGTAGAGTGGTGGGGGGAACATGACAAGTCCTCCACCGGTGTCACCCCCCACCTTGATCCCCCAAACTGGTGTCTCCTGCAGGGCCCCCCCACGTCACTGTCCCCCAGGAACCTCAGGTGACCTACGCAGAGCTGCCAGGACCACATGGTCGATTGAAGATGCCCAGTGACATCTATGAGATTGTGCCATGACTCCAGGGGACTGGGGGGCACTGGGAATCCCCACCCATGGGCACCCACACGTGTGTGTGCTGCCACTAAATACTGCCTCTCCCCTTGCCAGTGGAGGCACAAAAGGCAAAGATCCCAGAGGGCTGAGAGAAGAACAATTTCCTGAAACAGCAATGAGAGAACAAAACCAATGGCAACAGCAACAAGATGCGGAATCTAAAAGGGTCACAAAAGGAACAATTTCTGGGGAAAGCCCGCAAAAAGGAAGAAACCCGGGACCCTTCTTCCAGCACTTTTTCTCCATCAGGAGGAACCTGACCTGGAAGTCATTGAACCTGGCAGGGCCCCAGACCTTCATTGTACTGATGGCCAAAGAGGCCTTCAGAAGGCTCTGCTTTCTCTTCCTCCCCATCTCAAACCCCTCTTCTGCTGTATTTCCCACATGATGATGTCACAAAGGCCCTGTGAGTGTTCCAGACCCTTCCCCTTTTCCAGGGCAGTTGGGATCAGGCCCTGGTACAGACTGGAGTGTCAGAGACAGGAAAAGTTTGATGTGTTGAGACATTCAGAAACACCAGTGTGTGGGAGGGGTGGCTCAGGCCTTTCTTTTGGTGAGATATGGCCTCGTATGTTACTCAGTCTGTCAGTCATGGCACACTGGGGACAGTGTGAGACACTCCCAAGACAGTGAGCCAGACCAAGCTCCTGAGTGGCCAGATGACCAGAAGTCCAACCTGGCAGGAGGGCCCTTGGTGGCCCAAGGGTTTAAAAGGCGGACAATGAGGTGGCCCTTTGTCTGACCCTGTCTTCTCTTGGAGTGTTTGTCCCATCCACACTGGAACCCAGGAGCTGGAAACTGTCTTGGTGTAAAAGAGAAATGTCTGCCAAGGAAAGTAGGAATCTTCCAGGAATGAAAGAAAACTCATGTCTAAAAATTTTTATAATTATAAAAATTGTTGGGTTTCCAGGAAAAAAATGCAGGAAAGTGTGTAATAGCTCTTTACTAGAAAATGTTTCTAGGCCAACAGCACAAACAGCACAAACCCAGAACTTTCCCATTTACTCAGGGAGGGTTTTCCATCATTGGTGCAGTTATGACCACGTCCACCAGGGGGCGCTGCAGGAAGCACTCCCGGCCAGCAGGGGGCGCTGCAGGGAGCACTCCCAGCCAGCAGGGGGCGCCCCGGTGCCAGCTCGATCCCCTCAGGGCCGATGGCGGCCTCGGCCGGGAGGGAGGAGGGGAAATCGCTCCTTTTGCAAACTCATGGCCACCAATCGGTCCCGGCACCACCACCAGCAGCGAAGAAGAGGCCAAGGCAGCAGGTTCGATCACAGTGCCAAGTGGCAGCGTAGCAGTGTCCTGGGGCCAGGCACACACCCTGTGCAACACACGTGACCGCTCTCCCTGATCCCAAATGGAGGGAAGGCAGCACCGACTGCCCAGCCAAGTTTTGGGGTCACAACAGACCCTCTCATAGCTTTACACCACAATTCCCGAAAACCCCCAACCCTTTCACTCCCGTTTCCTCTTTCAGCCCTGGCACAGCAGCTTTGGGAGTGTTGAATTTCCCTGGGATGGTGAGGAAAGCAGGTGCTCGGTGCTGCCACTGCCAGGGCTCCTCAGGGGGCTCCAGCCCAAGTTTGGAGTTCTGCTCTTCCTAGGCCACTGCTGGTCCTGACACAGCAGCCACAGGGAGAGAAGGAGGAGGAGGAGAGCAGAGGTACAGCTCCGAGAGCTCTGCAGCTGGAGCACAGGGCCAGCCTGGGCTGGGAGCAGTGGCTTAGAGACCAAAATTGGAGCTGACGCGGACAATGCCCATGATCTGCTCTGGGTGCTGCAGAGCCTTAACAAGGTGTTGAAATTAGTGCTGGGTTTCCTAAAGTTCAGTTGTTCTCCTAAACCATCCCTGTGCACAAACACACAGCATCATTTCCTCTGCCAAGAAATTTGGGCCACACAAGGCAGCCCTGGACACATTTTGTGGGACAGGTGTCCCCAGATCTGCCCACAAGGAGCTCTTTTGGCTGCCGGAAAGGTTTTCTGGTGGTTTTTGCTGGTGTTGGGGATGATTCAGTGCCTGTGCCATGTGGCCAGGAAGGCTGAGCTGGAGCAGCGGCTGAGGCGGGAGCGGCTGGAGCAGGTGGCCACGGGAACAGCACCTGGCCATGCAGGTGGAGCAGGAGCACCGGGAATTGCACAGGGTGCTCAGGTGAGGCCCACGGGGCCAGGGCATGGTGGGGCACCGCTTGGCATTCCTGCTGCCCCGAGATTTTGGGACAGAGCAGTGACACACATCGGCCTCCAAAACCCCCTCAGGGCTCGGGCACAGCCTCACAGGAGGAACCAGACCAGGCCTTGGGGACGATTTGGCACTCCTGGGCTTGTTCCCGACAAAGGGCAGCGCTGCGGGAGCGGTGGGCACATCCCGAAGGATCAGCCCGGGGCTGCTGGAGCCCGAGTGCTGCGGGCAAGGACGGCGGGAGGGAGCCGGGCCCCGCTCAGGCGGCGCTGCCCGAGGAATGTCTCATCCTGCAGGAGCTCGGGAGCCTCTGCCGGTGCCGGCCCTGCGGCTGTCGGGGGGCGCGGCCGGAGGGGCCGGGGGGCACCGGGTGGGAGGGGCCGGGATGGAGGGACCGGGATCCCAGTGGGGAGCCCCGAGGGTGGAGGGACCGAAATGGCCAAGGGGAGACCCCTGGCTCCCCATTCCCTCCCCCAGTGCCAGGGGGCAAGGACCCTTGTCCCTCCCATTGCACCCAAAACGCAGCTTTTTGATTAAACCGGGAGAAATGATTTTTGTTTGTTCAGCTGTGCCAGGTGAGTACTAGGAGCACTGGGAGCTCTGGAATGGGGAGCTCTGGGCAGCCCCACATGGGACCCCCCACTCGTGGCCACCCCCCAGGGACAGTGGGCACCCACGGGGGCTGGGGGCAGGTAGGACACATACAGGGGATGTCCTCGGGCAGGGAACTCCAGTGTCCCCAGTGTCACAGCATGATCTCGTAGATGTCACTGGGGTCCTGCTGTCTCTCGTGGGGTTCCAAAAGCTCCGCATTGGTCACTTGTGGATCCTAAGGTGGGGCAGGGCCAGGGGACACCCATGGGGTCCCTAGGAGTGACACCAGTTGTGGGGCCCTGGCTGCAGGGGGTGACACTGGTGGGTGATGTGTCCGTGTCCTGCCCTGTACTCACCCCCTGCCTGCTCAGTGCCCACGACGTTGGGGTCCAGCACTGGCCCCTCCTCCAGGGAAGTCCTGTGGAGATAAGGGGCGTCTGAGGGGTGTTTAGGTAGGGGGAAAGGGGAGTCTCAGGTGAAGCTCCTCACTTACGTGTCCTGAGGCTTCGTGGTGGCTGCAAGGGAAAGGGAAGGGGGTGTCTGTGGGGTCCCTGGGACCACTGAGCCTTCCTGGGACTGAGGCAGATCCAACCACCCACAGCACCCCCAAATCCCCTCTGGAGACCTGAATCCCATTGGACCCCTTATTCCCCCTGAGCATTCCAAACACCCCTGAATCTCCAAGAATTTCTGAACCACCACAGTGCCCCCAAAACTCCGCAGTGTCCCCAACCCTCTCAGCCCCCAGAACCCCAAGCCTGGCAGGGAGGCCACCCACCAAACTAACACATGAAGCAAGAAATATCCCCCAACATCCTTGCACAGCCCTCCAAGAGCTCCGCCAATCCTCCAGGAGCCCCTAGCGCCACCCAAATGTTCCTCAATGCCCATCCAGGGATGGACATGGAGCCCAACCAAGACCCTCCAAATTCTCCCCCAATCTGCCAGGACCCCCAAGTGAGGTCACTGTGGGCTCAGGTTCCCCCAGCTCAGGGGCTCTGGGTGCTGCCCCATCTCTGCCCCCACGCTGGGGGCTTCCCTTTACTCTGGGACCACCATCCCCCCCCCCCGCACTCCCCATTGTCACCTACCCCGGTGGTGCCAGCAGTGACAGCCCCCGATGACAGCCAAGAGTACGGCCAGGAACAGGAGGGTCCTGCCAACATTCACAGCCACTGCTGGGGATACAGGGGGACACATCGATGTCACCCTGAACTCCAGGGGTCCTGAACATCCTGATGACCCCATGTGAGCCCACCTGTGACCCAGGGTGAGCCAGGGGTCACCTCCAGGGCCAGCTCAGGGCTGAGTGCCCGGAACACACGATGCCCGTCCTGTCCCAGCTGGTTGGTGGCCACGCACTGGTAGGTGCCTGAATGTCCCACATTGACATCCCCAAGCTCCAGGATGGCACCCCGGGCCACCTCCTGCCCGTCATGCAGCCAGGTGAAAGTGACAAGGGCTGAGCCCACCTGCACTGAGCAGTGCAGGGTCACGGGGTCACCTGTGTGCACCTTGTGTGACAGGGGACCAGGGGTGATGGTGGCATTGGCCACGGGCACTGTGGGGAGACAGATGGGGCTGGCACCTGGTGAGGTGGGAGGGGGTGGTGTGGCTGGGGTCATTCCCAGCCTGAGGGTCCTGCTCACCCAGGACAGTGACATTCAGGGGGACACTCTCGGCCACACTGTCCCCGTCGCTGACCCGGCAGTGATAGTGGCCGCTGTCATTGTCCCCAGTGTGGCACAGTTCCAGACGGGAGCCGGTGCCCAGTGATGCTGCCGAGCCTTGCCGGTGCAAGGTGAAGGACAGGGGACCTATCCCTGCAGCCACCATGCAGCTCAGCACCAGGTAGTCCCCCAGTGCCACCTGTCCCCCGGGGGGCTGTGCCCACAGGGACACTCCTGAGACCGGGACCCCTGCAGGTGGGGGAGACACTACGAGACAGTGAAGGACCCTTTGGGGAGGGTGTGGAGAGGGGCAGGGAGACCCCAGTGAGGAACAAGGGGTGCAAAGCTGGGACGGGACTGGAAAGGAACTCCCAGGAAGAATGGGGTGTTCAGGGCAGCAACACCGGGAGACGGGAGGGGGGAAACCCCCAGGAGGGTGTGGGGACCTAGGGAGGGGATGGTGGGACATGGGGACTGTGAGGGGAGATCGGAGAAGGGTTGGGGCACCCATAGACAGAGGAAAGAACCTAGTGATGGATGGGGGGATACGGAGGGAGTGCTGTGCAATGATGGGGGGACGTGAAAAAAGTTTTCAGGAAACATTGGAGTACTCCCGTAGGGATGAGGGACCCGGTGGGGGACCAGGGAAAAGATAGGGAACCCATGGCAGGGATGGGGAGTCTTGCCAGTAATAGAGGTCCCCAGACAGAGCAGGGGATGTGAAGAGGGTGTGGGGGCTCCCTGTGCCCATCCCTCACTCACTGTGAGCCCACCCACTGCACTCACTGCGCACTGTGATGCAGAGCCAGGTGCTGCTCTTCTGCACGTTCTCCCCCTCGGAGTGCACCTGGCAGCTGTAATTCCCTGAGTGGGAGACCCCCACGGCGGGCACCAGGAGCTGTGGGGACCCCTGTGGGCCCCTCACCAACTGCCCGTCCCGGTAGAAGAGGTGTAGGAGGGGGGCTGGGGGCCGCAGGGGGCTGGGGGTGCTGAGGCAGCTGAGTTTGAGAGGGGACCCCTCTGTGAGCTCGGGGGGACCCTCCAGCACTGGGACTGTGAAGAGCTCTGGGAAGGAGAGGGGAGGGGGATTTGTTACCCCGAGTCCTTGGGGAAGGGCTATGGGGGTGTCGGGGTGGCAGCTGTGGGGGGCTCACCATGCACTGTTACTGTCATAGGAGCTGACTCCTTCCACCCCCAGGATATCTCAGAGTCCACCCAGCCCCTGCAGCGGTAGCGACCGCTGTGGTGCAGCTGCAGGGGGGAAAGGGACATCTCTTTCCCTTCCCTAAACAGCTGCAGTTCCTTCTCCTCGTGGTAGAAGGACACCCATGTGGGCGAACTGTCCTGCCAGCTCTGGCAGCGCAGTGTCATCCTGTCCCCATTCAGCAGCGCCCATGCCGGCACCTGCAGCACCAACAGATCTGAGGGATAGGTGGGACACCGGGGGGGACCCGATGTCACATCAGGTCACACCCAGTGCACCAGGGGTCCTCAATTCCACAAACAGGGTCCGTTCACACTGGAATGCTCTGGGATGTCCCCAGAGCAGGGATGGGCTCTCGTCATACCAGGAGCATGACCCATGGAGCCAAGCCCACCCAGAGCCCTCAGGGGCAGCTGTCCCCTGGGTGTCAGTTCTTCAAAGGGGAGGGAAGCGAGGTCAAGTCTCATCCTCATGCGTAGGTGGCACCTGGTGGGGGCAGGGTGGCCACAAGCTGGGGACAGGCTGTGGGCAGGGTGGGGACAGGCTGGGGACAAGGCTGGGTGGCACACTCTGGGACATAGGGGTCTCAGGAGTGGGGGGCTCTGCAGTTTGGGGAGCCAGGGATTGATGTCCAGTGGAATGGGGGTCCTGAGGAACTGGGGTCAGCAGGGATGGGGTGCAATGGCAGTGGGGGTCCTCAGGGCTGGGAGGACTCAGGGATGGGAGTCCCAGGGGAACGTGGGCTCCAGAGACTGAGGGTCATTGCATCAGGGTGCATTGGGAATAGGGCTCCCTATGGGCTGGCAAACTCAGGGGTGAGAGTCCGAGAAGCAGTTGAGATCCAAAGATTTCGGGTCATGGGAATAGTGGTGCTGGGGGAATGGGGCAGGCCCCTGGGAATGGGAGGTCATGGGAGAATCTATGTCCTGGGGGAAGGGGGGTTGTAGGACATGCAATTTGGGGGACAGTGTTCCTTTGAATGTGGGTGATGGGAGAATGTGGGTGCCATGGAGATCCTGGAGAATGTAAGTACTGGAGTCCCAGGGAGAGGGAACATAAGAAATGAGGGTCCAATATTTGCGTTCACAGGGGAATGGGGGTGCCAGGGATGGCCAGGGCCTGGATGGGCCTGTGGGTCACAGCTGCTTCAAGGGATGTGCCTCAGATTTTGGGAAGACCCAAGGTCCAGCACTGCCCCCCTCATATGCTCCTGGTTTGGGGAGGCACCAGAAGGGGATTCCAAGAGGCTCTGGGTCTGCATCCTCTCAACTCCCCGAGGCCTTTTCCTCTCTTCCTTTCCATTTCCTTCCTTTTTTCCCTCAATTTTACAACCCCCCAGTTTGCGCCTTGATGATCCTGGGGAGCACCTGAGTAGGGAAGGGGTTGGGGGAACCCCAGGGTGGGGAAAGCAGGGGTGAGGGGTCTGCCAGGGTAGGTGGGAGGCTGTGGGGGCTGGGGGTGTCTGGCTGTGCCCCCGCAACACTTTCACTTTCTCTCTCCTGCAGCAGAAGGAAGAGGCCGTTTGTGCTGAGTGTCACACGGGGGGACAAGTTCTGTCCTGGGGGGATCCTGTCCAGGGCAGGGGTCACATGCCAAAGGGGTCCTGTCCTGGGAGATGGCAGCTCTGGGAGAATTACAGATTTCTCCATTCTAAATCGTGCCCTGCAGGATCTGAGCCAGGAAGAGCAGCTTGGGAATGGAGCCCCAGGCAGGAAGGAGCTCCCCAACTCCTCCTCCTTGAAGCCAGTGCCCATCCAAGTGTGGGGCCCAGCCATGGCCCAGCCCCAGTGCACAGGGATGGGCATTGGCCAGCCCTGCTCTGGCCAGCCCCAGCTGGCGGCCACGACCTGAGGGTCCCTCCTGCCGCCTTGACTTTCATTCTGGCAGCTTTAGAGCTGCTGCAAAGGTGAGAATTCTGTGGCAGGAAAAGGCGTGGCTGTGGTTTGCTCAGGCCTGTGCAAGAAGCACAAAAGCCAATGGGAGCCCAAGCAGTGGCTCTGTGAGGGCCTTTGATGGTTTTCAGAGCAGGGCTGGCTGGAAACAGCCCCTGCAGGGGCAGCTGTGAGGGAACCAGTCTGGAAATGCAGCAGTTGATCATTTTGTCCCTGTCACGACTGGGCTGAGAGAGCCCCAGAAGAAGATTCTGTGAATCCCGCACCCACTTGCTCAACAACCTGATGGGACACTCCCTCTTGAACAAAACGTGCAGCCCTTTGGAACCTCCCAGAAAGAAGGTTTTGGTTCAGGATGTGGACACCAGAAGAGAGGGAAAAGTGAGGAAATATTGAGCAGGGACTCCACCCATGGATCTGGGGAACAGGGGTGTCCCAGCAGGAGCAGGGAGTGGCCAGGCAGGGGAATTCAGGGCAGAGTGGAGTGCATTTCCCAGGGAAGCAGACCCTGAGGGACACATGGGCATTTCCACAGATTCTTGTGCACTGTTCCAAGGATGGACAGAGTTTCTCTCCTTTTGGGAGCAGAAGCCATGGGAAGTAAATCAAATTTCAGGATGGGAAGGGAAAAAATTGGGTGATTTCCTGAATATGGCCCAACCAAAGCCTTCCCTATGGGCTGGGTTGCTGCCAAACAGGCAGGGAACAATATCATGGATCTGTTGGACACTCAGGGAGATTCCACACTCTGTGTTACCCACAAGAAGCGGCTGCTGTGGGATGCACCAAGGGGTTCCTTAAGGGAACCAGGACATCTCATTTTTCTGCAATTTGTTTGTGTTTGTGACTATGATACTTGCATCCCCAGTTGTCTGTTCTGTGTGTGCTGTATGTTGTGTTCTCACCTTTAAGACTGGTTCTGAGAGGGAATCAGGGAAAGAAGAAGTGCACAGTTTGTTTTGAGAAATCAGTCTTCACTCCTACACATTTCTTCTCTGCACTCTGTGTTTTTTCAGAGGCACGGACAGCGGTGGGACAGAGATCTCCTGTGCTTTTAGTTAGTTTTAGCTAGCTGAGGCTGAGAAGTTCCCTGGACTGTTTTCCTTTGTTTGAGGACTGTTTAAATCTACTCTGGACTGAAGAAAACCCCAGAGGGGCACCCAGGGCTCACACCTGCAGCCCACCAGGGCCTGGACCTCCAGAGGGACTGGGACTGGTGGGAGACTGAGTGAGCTGAGCTACACTCACAGCAAGGACTTCCTCAGTTTTGCCATTTCTCTTCAGAGTGGCTTGAGGTTTTGTTGTTTCATATTGTTAATTCTTTATGCTTTTGCACATTTTTTTGTTAAATAAATAGATTTTTCCACTTTTCTCTGAGGAAGTTCTTTTCCCGGACCGGCTTGGGTGGGGGCATTTGGGTTTGTTTTCCAGAGGAACCCCATTCGGAAGTTTCCTCTCAAATTTGCTATTTTGTTTGGCTCAGTGATCATGATTTATAGGAAGTTTATAAAGGTACTGGAGTTTGTGCTGGGTATGTTTGGTTTATGGTCCATTTGTCCCACCCTGCATCCTAGTTCCAGCAGCATGTTTTGGGGATTGATGTATAATTGCACCCAGTTTGTCAGAGGAGGAATAGGGGAGGAAGCTTTTCAGCCTTTCCCTTCCTTCTTCTCTTCTGAGTCAGCTACATCACTTTTGGAGAATGTTCAGTGTCCCCTGGATGTTAAAGAGACCAACTTCCTGGTACTTCATCTGGTAACCTTCCTCTATACAGTCTGCAGCTTGTGGCGGTTTTACATTTGCTGAATTTTGTTTGCTAACTCGGAGATAGGATTTTGGGACAAAAAAGAAAGGCAAAACAGGCTCACATTAAAACTACAACAGAGAGATTTTATTAACATATACAAAGAGAAGAAAATAAGAAAAGAAAAAAACAGAAATGAATTTCTAAACTCACTCTTTCTACAACTCTAACTACAAACTGTTCATTTTTTACAAACAATGTAAAGAGGCAAAACTTAAAACTTCAGGTTAGTTCTACTCATTAAATAGTCATTCATTTACTTCTTGAGAGAGGGAAGTCTCTCTTGTTGCTTGGTAACTTTTTACAAGAGAAAGAGTTTGATTGTGGCTTCTTACTTACACAAAAGCAGCCTGGACAGGAAATTTTGCAATTGTGGAACTTCTTATATCTATGTAGCTTTTTCTGTCACTGCACACATGGGTTGTAGATTCACAGATTGGCGTGACACCTTTTAAAAATGAGCAGTTTCAAAGGCAAAGGATTTTTTTTTAACTCAGGGAACAGAGATGTCTTTTTACTTCTTTGCTGCCAGAGGGATTTTTTTTATTTGTTTCTGTTTAACTTCTCATGGGATCACAAGATCACAGTTACTAATTCAGTATTCACTCAGTCCATTACAGATACCTTTGCTCAAATCTATAAATCATTTCTTCAATTCATATTGTCTAGAATTTAAAGGATTATTGTAGCATATTACAGCCTGTTACTATAATCTATAGGAGAATTTCAGCTTAGACCGAAGGCAACTTGTCATTTTTATCACTTAGGAAGTCACTCTTCCTTTACTGACTTGGAGATATCTGTATTGTCTTTTTACATGTCTCCAATAGGGCCTTTTTTCTCATCTCTGAAGAGTTTAGGAAAGTTTTAATCGGTGTCAGGAAAGAGTTAAAGCTTGCCCAGGCCTGCGGTGGTTATGTGATCTCTGCCATGGCAGCCATGAAGGTTTCAAAGCCAAGCCGGAGGTGGGGGAAGCTGATGAATGCCTTCACTTTTACTCCAGATCTGATGGCGTGAGCCGCTTGCAGCTGCTCTTCGGGGCCCAGCGTAGAGTGGGGGAGAGATCCCATCTTTTTCTGGGGCCAGGGGTACCGGCAGCCAGGGGGCCGGGGCACAGCCCTGCTACGGCTGGCCCCGATCCCCGGCACGGCCCCAGACACGCGGCCAGCTCTGCCCAACTGCAGCACTGCCGCCGGCAGCCGGGGTGTGAAAAACGAGGTTCACTCTTTGGTAAATTTAAAAAAACTATGTTTAATAAAATAATTAAGACAATTAGGAGATAAGAAAAAGCCAATTATGGCCGGCCGGGTGACTTGGCATTCAGCCAAGTCCACACTTTGCTTTCTCAGAGACGCTCGTTAAATACTCTTTTCGTTACATTGATATATGAATATTCATAAAATTCCATAAACTAATTTCCATATTTCAGAAATTGTTTTGCATGGCCCCTCCTTGGGTCTGCCTTTTTAGAGCATGCGTGTTTCGTGGCTGTGTCCTTTTTATCGCGTCCAGTTTGGGCCTTGGTCCGTGCTTTCTTCAGGTGGTAGATGTTGATAGGTAGTGTATCAATAGGAGGGTCCTCTTTACATGTTTGCTGAATGTTATCCCAACCAAACAGACAGTTTAAGCATATTGCATCAGTTATTACCACTATACCTACTCTTCTAAAAGCAGAATTAAAAACTTATATTCTATATATATACATATTCTATATCCTTACCACAACATTATTTACTATATAGCACACATCTTGCGAAAAGCCAACTTTATATAAAATATATATAACAATTCCTCCCCTTTTCTCTTTATAATTCATTTGGCTTGAGCCATATTCCTTGTTTTCTAGCTTCCATTATTTGTTCATTTTTTTCATAGATCAATTTTGCTTCTTCAAAGGGGTCTATTACATCATTTTGCTTCTTTAACACCATAATCCTTTGAACCGTTCCGGATGTGGTCAATTTTGAGTCTGTAGGTACTGTTACCACTTGCATGCCTTGAACTACATTTGTAATCAGCCGAATAAAACAGGGAATTAAACAAGGAAGGAATATCAGGCCAGCAGTAGCACATAAGAGAAAAAATCCTAGTTTTTTCCACCACTCTATTCCCAGTAAATTATCCCACCAGCTGCTTTTTAGCATTGATTCCCACTTTTGGACTGGTACATGAGCTACTTTTCTGATATCATTGACTATATCCAGAACAGCATCTCCGTTGTCATCTATTTTCAAACAACAATCTGATGTATTAAATTTTCCACAAACACCCCCTTCTTCAGCTAGTAAATAATCTAAAGCTAACCTATTTTGATATACTGCGGCCCTTGTTTGGCGTTGTTGACTTGATATTAATTCCAATGCCTGCCCGGTTTTGTTTGTTATTATTTCTACAACAGCCTGGAGTCTTATGATGCGGTTTAGCATGTAAATTGGGGTCCGATATCCCCAACTCCCATCCTGTGCCCAGGTGGCTGGCCCATATGTTTCCAATATGCGTTCAGGGGGCCATTCATCATCTCCCCATTTCTGGAATCCTCCAATTACATCCCTTTTATTTCTTTTTAAGTCCTCATAAACTGGTATCCCTAATTGATCTCCCTTTGGTCCTGGTAAAAGAAAGAATCCTGGTTGTATAATTCCCAAAGTGCAGCTCCCTTTCCACCTAGAGGGGAGTCTTGGGTATGGCCTCTTTCCACATATCCAAAATAAGCCATCTGGTGCCTTCCAATAATCTTTTTCCTGTTGATTTATATTCTCCCAAAATTTGGATATTTCTGGGATCCCAAAATAGAGATTTTTTCCTGTGTCATTACATTGAAAAAGTTCATTTACTCTATTATATTTACAATTTTCCCTTTTTGTTTTCTTTTGAGTCCAATACCTAGTTGGTTTCTCTGGTATCCACCAAGTAAAAGTTCCATTGCTTATCTTATATCTTTTACAGGGAGTGTTTCCCACTTCATTAAGAAAATTTTTTCCAGTGCGCCAGAGACATTCTTCACCTATTACTGTTGAGCTTAGAATCCACCCTTCCGGTCGGTTTTCCCCTTTTGTATTTGTCTGGTTCCACTTAAGGAGTTCAACCGGGCCTAAGCTACTGCCTTTCCATGGCCATTCCTCTGACATCAAAGCTCCTCCACAGACCCAGCAGTTGGTTATGTTAAGTTCCTTGCTTATTCTTTCCCCTAGTTCCACAAACAGATTTTTCCCTTGTCTCAAGATATCCATTTCTTTTTCTAATTGCTGGTCCAGTTTTGTATACAAATTCTGGAGTGAGATTTGTACCGGTTTTGATTGCTGTACTGGCTTTGTCTTTTTGTTTACCAGTTGCTCTTTTACTAAATCTTGGACCTTACTCCCAACAGCATATGTAAAACAAATCCATCTTTCTCCTTTTGGACATTTATTTCCCAACCTGTCACCACTTGTTCCCAAGTTTTCCACAATCCAATATTTTTTCCCATTATGAGTACAACTATCTAATTTGGATGGGTTATAGCAGTGACTGTTGATATGAGAATGTGTAATAAGGAAGGAACCTCGGTGTCTTTCCATGTATAACCTTTGATAGCATCTGTGGCATGGCTTTGCCGATATCCCATAAGGGAAAAGATAAAGAATGAGTGACAGAAGAAGGAATGACAGAGGTCTGGTATGGCTTATACCTCCATCCTCCATGCCTATGGGGTTGCAGCCCACAGCAGGAGTATATGATCTTCTTGGTGGCAAGTACAGCGGCCAACCCAGTCTTGCCCTCTATTTCCTTGTCACTTCCTTTTTGCCAATTTCCGGGCAAATTGTCTTTGACCCACTGTTCCTCAGGTATTTTCCCACTCAGCAGTCACTAGTAATTCTCATACACAAAGTAAAGTTACTATTTCAGCTCTTAGTGGTTTAACCAGGATGGAGAATAAATTTGTCCCTCAACACTTTATACAATGGGTGTGTTATTTTGTGAATTTACAATACCAAATTTTATTTTTAACCCAGCTAGCATGTTCAGTATTGGGATGAATCCGGCAGGTTATAGAACTTTAGTTTTGATGAGAGTATTAACTCCTCTTCTTCTGTGTATAAGTCTTAAGGAGAGAATATGAGAATCTTCTGACCAAAACAGTCCTAATCTTTCTGTTTGACGTGGAAGTGTTTCCCCATGGAGAGAATAATGGAGATATTTCAGAGTTCTTCCAGGCAGGGCTTGAAACTACTGATATAAGTTTGCCCTTATTTCCCAATTAGGTATGATTCTTTATATATTTCCTGGGTTATTTAGGTTCTCCCCAGTTCATTATTACTCAGTCCTCTTTTAAGAGTCAGTTTAGTATCACCCGGTTCAGATGTTACAGTCCATTCCTTCGGTTCTTCCACGGGTCCTTTGATCCTGCTGGCGTGGATCCACCCTTGTTCCCTGGTCCGGACCGCAGCCTCAGTTGTCAGTAGTACCTGAAAAGGACCTTCCCATTGTGGAGTTAAAGATTGTTCTTTCCAAGTTTTAACTAGTACCCACTCCCCTTATTTCCTTCTTTGAAGAAGGGGGAGGGAGGGATAAAATTCCTGCAATCCTGTCAGGGTTTAGTTTTCGGCTACCTTTGCTTATTAAGTGTCCAAGATATTTCACTTCAGATTCTACAAATTGCAGTTTCCCTTTTGATACTCTTAATCCTTTTTCCCCAAGAAAATTCAAAAGTTTTATGGTAGCTTCCCTAACTTCAGCTTTAACTTCCCCTGATAATAAGAGATCATCTACATATTGTATAATTTGTATTCCAGGAGTAGGGAAAGTTTGTAATATTGTTTCTAAGGCCTGTCCAAATAAGTTGGGAGACTCAGAAAAACCTTGTGGCAATCTAGTCCATCTTAATTGCTGCTTCCTTCCAGTATGTGGATCTTCCCATTCAAAGGCAAAGATATTTCGGCTTCCCTCCGCTAGTGGACATGCCCAAAAAGCATCTTTTAGATCCACTACACTAAACCACTGATGCTGGGGTGGGACCTTACTTAGAAGAGTATAAGGATTGGGTACCAGGGGATAACGGGTCTGGGTTCTTTTGTTTACCTCCCGTAAGTCTTGTACTAATCTATAATTCCCATCAGGTTTCTTTACTGGTAGAATAGGGGTATTATGAGGAGACATACAAGGTTCTAATGTCCCATCCTTTATTAGTCCTTCTATTACCGGCTTCAAGCCTTCTCGCCCTTCCAAGGATATCGGGTACTGACGTACACGTATAGGACTTTCTTCTCTTTCAATTGTGACCCTTATGGGGTCTATGTTCAATCCTCCCCTATTTCCTTCTCCAGCCCAGACTTCTTTGTTAATTTTATCCTCATCCTTTTGGTCAAGTTTTAAAATTTTAGCTGTCATTTTCCCTTCTTGTGGTATGACCCCTATTCCCAATTCTACTTGTAAATCTCTCCCTAATAAATTGCTACCTGCCCCAGGGACTAATAAGACATCTCCCATCCAAATTCTAGTTTCACCTTCTATCACCACATCTTTAATAACAGGAACTGTAAAACTTTCTCCTTTTGCCCCTGACACCTTTACAGTGTCTTTACTTACACTATAACCTGTGGGAACATTTAGTAAGCATGTTCTCTCGGCACCTGTATCTACAACAAATTCTATTTCCTCCTCTTGGGGACCCACTTTTAAAGTTATCAAAGGCTCTTGATGGTATTTGTCCCCTAAAAAATAGAGCCTATGACTCCCCTATTCCTCTTCTTGGTTTATCTCTCTGAAAATTTTCAGATCCTTTTTTCGATGGGGACACTCACGTTTGTAATGTCCCTTCTCCCCACAAAAGAAACAGACATTCGTAGAGTGCTCCTGAGATTTTGTTTGTATACGGACTCTGTTTTTTTTCCTTTTCCCTGTCTTTACTACCTGAATACCTAGGAGTGGTACCTGGGGGCTTTGTTCTTTTTTGGAGATTATTTTCTCGCATCATGGCTACCATGATCTTAGCTTCTGCTTTGGCTTTTTCTTCATCTCTTTTAACATAAACCTTTTGGGCCTCCCTTAATAAATCATTTAATGATTTTTCATGCCAGTCTTCCATTTTTTCCAGCTTTCTTCTAATATCTGGCCAGGCATGAGTAACAAAATTAACTCTCAATAAAGCCTGTCCAGCAGGTGTTTCAGGATCTATTCCAGAATATTGTTTCATATTTTTCTTGAGTCTCTCAAGCCAATCAGTCGGTGTTTCCTCTTTTCCCTGCTGTCCTTCAAAGGCTTTCTTGGCATTCTGCCCTCGTGGTACAGCCTCTTTTATTCCTTTGATTATCAAGTTACGATAATCATTCATAGATCTCCGTCCCGCCTCATCATTATGATTCCAATTTGGGGTTTCTATTGGCATTTTTTGGTCTCCTGGTTCTCCCTGCGGGTTTTCCCTCTCCCAGATCCTTATGCCAGCAGCTCTAATCATCTGTCTTTCTTCCTGGGAAAAAATAATCTTCATAATTGATTGTAACTCTGCCCAAGTAAAAAATTTGGCCCTAAGAAGAGGTCTAGTTGCTCTGAAACACCTACAGGATCTTCCAATAAGCCTTTAATTTCCTTTTTAAAACTCCTGACTTCTGAAGAAGTCAAAGGGTCATTTACAAATCCTGTACTCCCGCCTCCCATGGGGACTTCTCGTAATGGGAATAAATTAATCTCTCTATCCCAGTTTTCCTGTTTTTTATCCTTATGTTGGTGTGGTGTTTCTCCTTTAAAAGGAGAAATGCCCTGGCCGGTAGCAGGTGTCGTTCCCATGGGGACGGTGGCAAAGGCAGGGGCGGCTGCGCCAGGCAGAGAGGGAGGAGTGGGGACAGGGGTCCGCCCCGGGGCTGAGTCCTCCCAAGAGGGGAGGGGGTTAGCGGGGGCTACTGCCGGAACCGCCGGCAGGGCAGGGTTTTCCGGCGGAAACCAAATCGGGGCATGGATCTTTTGCACGTGGTCTACGCTCGGCACCGCTGGAGTTATCGGGGGCAAAGCCGCTGGGGCCGGGACAGGCGGAGCAGCCCCGGGCGGGAGAAGGGTGGCTGAAGTGGCCGTGGCTGGGGCAGGCGGGGTTTCTGGCAGAGCTGCTGCAGCCCATGCCGCCGGAACCGAAGCTGGGACATGTCCCGACATGTCTATTGGAGCGACCCCCGGCCATGAGGGCTGGCCCGGAGCAAACACAGGTGCCGTGGACGGCTGGGCATCCAGCGGTGCGGGAACAGCGTACGGGGGGGCAGCCGCTGGGACAGGGGCCAAGGTGGGCGGGGGGCCCGAATACGGGGGGGGCGGCCGGCAGGGAAACGGGGTTGGCTGGCGGGGGCAGCAGGGCTGGGGGAGAAAGCGGCGCGGCAATAGGGGCTTGTGGGGCATCTGGCAGAGCTAGTGGGGGCAAAAATTTTAATACATCTAGGCCCTTTTCTCTTTTTTTCCCTTCTTTCTCTGTCTTTGGGGTTTCGGATAATTTAAAAATCCTTATCCCCATAGGGTCCATGTCTCCTTTCCAGCAGGCAGCATATTTTTTTTCTTCTGGATTAAGCGGTTCTTTTGAATTTATAAACATATTTAAAGCCTGACAAATCCATCCTTCAAAAGAACCATATCTGGGCCAATAAATATGGTCAGATCTTATTTCTCTTTTTGTCCATTCAATCATACAGTATTGAATCATTTTTACTTTGTCTTTTTTCTTTGTACTAGGATCCAGATCCCAATTTGCTAGCATAACTCCTAAAGGGCTATCTTGGGGTATTTCTGCTGGTAACTCTTTTTTTTCCTTTTTTCCAAAACTCCAATTCTTACTAAGTTTCTGTCCCATTTTTAGGATTTTGTCTAGTTATTGTTCGGTCTCTCTTTTCTTTATCTAACAGCCTGAACACCACCTTTTTCCCTTCCCCCTCCCCGAGGCACAGAAACTCTTTACTCTTTATCTCAGTAGTACAGTACCATGTGTTGCATGCACAGTTTTTTTCAACACAAAAATTCCCTTTTTTTTTTTTTACTTCAGCATTCTATATTACACATACATTCCCTCACCCCACTTACACAATTTTTATTTCTTTTATTATTATTATTATTATTATTTTATATATGCATATATATATATATCCCGTTTTCCCAGTGGACTGTATAGGAAAACTATCGGCTCCCTCCCTGAAGGGTCTAAACCCTCCCCGGACCGTCCCAGCCACCCGGGGTTTTTTACAACCCCCTTTTTCCTCTGGGATCCCGTCCCAAACACCCGGGGGTCTCTTTCACACTTTTTTCTTTCACTTCGCTTCCTTACTGGCCATTTCTCTCGCGAGATAATGGAAACGCAGCCTCAGAAGCTCCCACTCGCTTCACCAGTCTGGAGTAGCCAGCCAGTGTCTCATTCACACACCACGCAGACCCCCTTTAACCCGCTCCCCTGAAAGTTACTTACAGTCGTTTTCTTTTTCAGGTTCTTCGTGCACGAGGTTTTTACGGAGCAAAAAAATACTGCAGTTTTAGGGAGCCTTTTCCCTTTTCCTTACTTGCTTTTTCTTTCTCCTTGCTTGTCTCTTCGGATGTTTACCTGCAATCCCCAATTCTCACCAGGAAAAACAAAGTTTTGGGCTGCCAAAAACCCAGGCGGGGCGCCTCCCTCGCTCTGGAATTCCTGGGGTTTCAGGGTCGAGGTATATCCCGGCAAGAGCCCCCAAATTGTGAAAAACGAGGTTCACCTTTTAGTAAATTTTAAGAAATATGTTTAATAAAATAATTAAGACAATTAGGAGATAAGAAAAAAGCCAGTTACGGCCGGCCGGGTGACTTGGCATTCAGCCAAGTCCACATTTTGCTTTCTCAGAGTCGCTCGTTAAATACTCTTTCCGTTACATCGATATATGAATATTCATAAAATTCCATAAACTAGTTTCCATATTCCAGGAACTGTTTTACATGGCCCCTCCTTGGGTCCGCCTTTTTAGAGCATGCGTGTTTCGTGGCTGTGTCCTTGTTATCGTGTCCAGTTTGGGCCTTGGTCCGTGCTTTCTTCAGGTGGTAGATGTTGATAGGTAGTGCATCAATAGAAGGGTCCTCTTTACATTTTTTGCTGAATGTTATCCCAACCAAACAGACAGTTTAAGCATATTGCATCAGCTATTACCACTATACCTACTTTTCTAAAAGCAGAATTAAAAACTTATATTCTATATATTCTATATCCTTACCACAACATTATTTACTATATAACACATATCTTGCGAAAAGCCAACTTTATATAAAATATATATAACACTCCCCTCCCCTGCTGGGGAAAGGGCCCAGGCCACGGCCAGGCCTCGGGCCAGCTCCCCACCCCATAGGGGGGTCTGCAGGGTGTTTTACAGCTGATAAAAACTGATCGGGGCCGGGACAGGGGCACATCATCCCCTCCCCCGGGCTGGGAGTCACCGGGCCAGGCCTCCCGTGACAGCCCGGGCCCCTCCACAGGAGAGAGCCGGGACTGCCTTTCCTGCTGTGAGGGCGGAAGGGAGAGAGAGACCCCAGGCTTCCTTCTGGCTTTTAAGGCTGTGTGACCCAGAGGTGTATCCCTGCATGTAATTGGCTATTTTGGTTGTCAATCCAAAGGAAATCATAAATTGCACCTCACCATCTGTGCTAAACCCCCACAAGTTCCCAGGGGAATGGGGTTGCCAGGGATGGGCAGTGGCCAGGTGGGCGTGGGGGTCGCAGCTCCTTCCCTGGGCGCCTCAGAATTTGGGATGACCCGGGCTGAGCAAAGCCCCGGTGTGCTCGTGGTCTGCTGGGGTCACCCCAGGTGAATTCTGAGGGGCTCTGGGTCTGTGACCCACCCCCAAACCCGAGGGGCTTTTTCCTCTCTTCATTTCCATTTCCTTCCTTTTTCGGTAACTTTTGCATCCCCCTCCAGTTCCCTGCTCAGCGATCCTGGGGAGCTCCTGAGCAGGTACCGGGTTGAGGGGCCCCAGGGAGGGGAAAAAGGGTGCGGGGGCTGTAGGAGAGGTGGGGGCGTTTGGGGACTGGGGGTGTCCGGCCTTGTGCCCCCCACACTTTCACTTTCTCTCTCCTGCAGCAGAAGGAAGAGGCCGTTTGTGCTGAGTCAGACGGGAGGGGCGGGTTCTGTCCTGGGGGGCACATCCAGGGGGTCCTGTCCCTGTTCAGGGGTGTCCCTGTTCTGGGGGTGACACATCCTGGGGGTGGCACATCCAGGGGATCCTGTCCTGGGGACGAGCGTGGAAAGATCGAGCAGTGGCTCTGCCCCCCGGCCGTGCTGGGGCTGAAGTGGTGACCCCAAATGGGCGCCCCGTCAGTGCCCGGAGCTGTCGGTCCCGTTGCCACGGCAACAGCCGGTCCCGACACACGGCGACAGTGGCCTCGGACACACTGTCACAGCCGCTGGGGACACAGGGCCACCGTCGGTGCCCGCAGCCCGGGACAGTCCCGGCCCCGGCAGCGCGATGGCAGCCGCGACGTGCGACAGTGACCCGAGGGCAGGACTCGGCTCCCGCAGTGCCGGGGGCTCCTCCCCGGGCTCCCTGGTCCCCTCGGCCCTCCCGGCACCTCCCTCCCGGCGCCCCCCGCCCGCCCCAGGGCCGGGCCCGGCGGAGGCTCCGCAGCAGCTCCGGGGCTCAGACGCCGCTCGGGGAGCGCCGGGTGCGGGGCTTTGGCCACCGGGGGGCACCGGGCAGGGCTGGGCCGGGGATGGGCTGAGCTGGGCTCGGCCCGAGGGGCTCGGCAGCTGCGGGATCGGTGCCCGTGGCCACGGGGCGGCACCGCCGCAGGTCCCCGAGCCCTTGGCCGGTGTCACCCAGAGGGGACAAACAGGGAGCGGCAGCTCCTTCCCCTGTGCGGGGCAGCTGCGAGGGAACCAGTCCGGAAATGCCCCAATTGATCATTTTGTCCCTGTCCCCAAGGGAATGAGAGAGCCCCAAAACTCCTGCAAATCCCACACGGATCTGCTCAACAACCTGACCGGGACCCTCCTCCTTCACAATATGGACAGACAGAACTCAACAAAAGAAAGAAAACCCAAACATTTTTCCCAATTTAATCAGAAAGCAGCATTTTGGATTCAATAAGAGAGGCAGGGGTTGTGTGCCCCCCTGACACTGAGAGGGGGATTGAGGAGACCCGTGGGGTGTTGTGAAAGGCAAAAAGGAACCCCTGAGAGGAATCGATGCCCCCCAGTGCTGCCAGTGTCCCCCAGTGTCACAGCACACTCTCAAAGGTGTCACTGGGGTCCCTCTGTCCCTTATAAGGTCTTGGCAGCTCCGTGTTGGTCACTTGTGTATCCTGAGGTGGGGCAGGGCCAGAGGACACCTGTGGGGGCCCTGAGAGTGGCAGTGATTGTGGGGACCTGGGTGGGGGGTGACACCCGTGGGTGACGTGTCCCTGTCCCCCCTGTACTCACCCCCTGCCTGCTCGGTGCTCGCGATGTGGGGGTCCAGCACTGCCCCCTCCTCTGGGGGGGTCCTGTGGGGATAAGGGGGGTCTGAGGGGTTTCTGAGGGGGAGGAAAAGGGAGTCCTGGCAAGAGCCCCCCACTCACCTGTCCTGGGGTTTCCTGGCAACTGAAAGGAAAAGGGGAGGGGGTGAACTTGGGGAGCCCGGGACCCCTGAACCTTCCTGGGACCTCGGCAGCTCCAACCACCCACAGGACCCCCAAATCCCCATTGGAGCCCTGAAACCCACTGGGCCACTGATTCCCTCCTGGACACTCCAAGAACCCCTGAACCCCCCAAAACTTCTGCACCATCACAGGGCTCCCAAGTCCCCATTGTCCCCAACACTCTGATCCCCTGGAACTCTAAGCTCAGCAGGGAGGGGCACACCCCAGACTCCCCCAGGACCCCAGAAAGATCCCTCCACATTCCTGAACGGCCCTCCAAGAGCTCCCCAAACCCTCCAGGAGCACCCAGTGCCACCCCAATGCTTGTTCAAAGGCTACCCAGGGATGGACCTGGAGCCCAGCCAAGACTCTCCAAATTCCTCTCAAATCCCGCCCCTCCGAGGATCCCCTGTCGAGGTCACTGTGGGCTCAGTTTCCCCCAGCTCAGGGGCCCTGGGTGGTGCCCCATCTCTGCCCCCACTCTGGGGGCTTCCCCTTACCCCAGGACCCCCACCCCACATTGTCACCCACCCCGGCGGTGCCAGCAGTGACAGCCCCCGATGGCAGCCAGGAGCAGGACCAGGAACAGGAGGGTCCTGCCGACATTCACAGCCACTGCTGAGGACAGAGGGGGACACAGCAGGGTCACCCTGAACTCCAGGGCTCCTGAACACCCCATGTGACCCCTTGTGAGCCTACCTGTGACCCAGGGTGAGCCAGGGGTCACCTCCAGGGCCAGCTCAGGGCTGAGTGCCCGGAACACGCGGTGCCCGTCCTGTCCCAGCTGGTTGGTGGCCACACACTGGTAGGTGCCCGAATGTCCCACATGGATGTCCCCAGGCTCCAGGACGGGATCCCAGGCCACCGTCTTCCCGTCACGCATCCAGGTAAAGTTGACAGGGGCTGAGCCCACCTGCACTGAGCAGCGCAGGGTCACGGGGTCACCTGTGTGCACCTGGTGTGACAGGGGACCGGGGGTGATGGTGGCATTGGCCACGGGCACTGCGGGGACACAGACAGGGCTGGCACCTGGTGAGGTGGGCTGGGGGGGCCATGGGTGTGGTCACCCCCAGTCCGAGGGTCCTACTCAGCCAGGACAGTGACATTCAGGGGGACACTCTTGGCCACGCTGTCCCCATCGCTGACCCGGCAGTGATAGTGGCCGCTGTCATTGTCCCCAAAGTGCCGGAGCTCCAGTTGGGGGCCGGTGCCCAGCAGTGTCCCTGAGCCCCCCTGGTGCCAGGTGAAGGTCAGGGGATGTGTTCCTGCAGCCACCTCACAGCTCAGCACCAGTCGGTCTCCTGATGCCACCTGTTCCCTGGGGGGCTGTGCCCACATGGACACCCACGGGATCGGGATTTCTGTGGGAGGGGCAACAGCAGGGGACAGTGAGGGATACAGGGAGGGTGGGCATGGAGAGGGGCAGGAGGATCCCAGTGAGGAAGAGGGGTGGCAGAGCTGGGGGGAGGCCTGGAAAGGAATCCCAGGGAAGTTTTGGGGCCCTGGGAGGGGATGGTGGGACCTGGGGACCGTGGGGGGAGATTAGGGAGGGGTGGTGTTGACCCAGGGACGGGTGAAGCGACCCAGTGAGGGATGGGGAGATAAGGAGGGATACCCAAGCAGTGATGGGGAAACAGAGAAGAAGTTTACAGGAAAGATGGGGGTATCCATGTAGGGCTGGAGGATCAGGTGAGAGACCCAGATGGATGAGGGATGAGACCCGTGGCAGGGATGGGGGGTCTGGGCAGTAATGGGGGTCCTCAGACATGTCTGGGGGTCGCCAGATGGGGCTGAGTGTCCTCAAGCAGGGGATCTAGGGAGGCTGTGGGGGTGAGGCTCACCGTGCACTGTCACTGTCACCGGCGCCGAATTGTGCTGCTCCAATGACCTTGATTCCTCAGAGTACACCCAGCCCTGGCAGTGGTAGTCACCGCTGTGGTGCAGCTGCAGAGGGGACAGGGACAGCTCGGTCCCACTGGGGGACCTGCTCGCCTTCTTGTCCCCATGGTAGAATTGCACTAGGGTTACCGGATTGTTCTGCCAGCCCCGGCAGCGCAGTGTCCCTGTGTCCCCCTCCATCAGTGGCCACGCCGGCACCTGCAGCACCAGCCACTCTGGGGGACATGGGGTCCTGTCACACCGGGGGGGTCCCATTTTTGTGGGGACCACTCATTGAGTCACACCCAGAGCACCAGGGGTCCCGAATTCCACAAACAGGTTCCCCCTGCACTGGGATGCTCTGGGATGTCCCCGTGTGCAGGCGACGGGCTCTGGTCACACCAGGAGGTGACCCATGGAGTGGAGCCCACCCAGAGCACTCGGAGTGCCCCAGGTGCCACCCTGGGGGCACCCAAACCCTCCTCACCATTTGAGACTGTCACAGGGAGGCTGCGCCCAGTGCCAGGTCTGTCACACGTGTCGGTGCCACTCTTGGTGACAGTGATGTTGTCAGGTCCCTCCTGTCCCCATCGCTGCCCGTCCTTGTACCAGGTGGTGGCACCAGCAGTCCCCAAGGCCTGGCAGGTCAGTGTCACCCGGTCCCACAGCAGCGCCGGCCTCCAGGGGGGCTCCACCAGGAGCTGGGTGGTCTGGGCACCTGTGGGTGACAGGGGACATCAGCCTGCCAGGGCCAATGTGGGGCTGGGGACAGCAGAGTGGGGACATGGCATCCCCCGAGGACTCACCAGCGAGGCCGAGGGTCTGGGCTGGAAGGGAGAAGGCACAGGGCTGGGTGGGGGTGGCACTGTGGGGAGAGAGGTATGGGGGCATGGGGTGTGGGGGCTGTCCCTGAACTGTCACCAGGGGGACACTGGTGTGGCACAGAGGTTGAGGAACTGCAGCCACCCCATGGTCAGGCAGGACATGAGGACATTGTGGACACCCCAGGCATGGGGACCCTGTGCTGGCACAGGTCACGCCCACCAGCCCCATGGCCTCTGTCCCCATGGCCCTTCTGCATGGTGCTTGTCCCCTTGTCCCTGTCCCTGCATCCCTGTCACCCTGTCCCTGTCCTCACAGCTGCACCAGTCCCATAATTCCTCTCCCCACTTTCTGGTCCCTCTAGTCCTGTCCCCCTTCTCCTGTCCCCACAGCCACCTCATGACCCTGATCCCCTCATTGCACTGGCTCTGCTGGCTTTGGGGACCTCAGGGGACCCCGCAGCCCCCCTGTGGCCCCCTCCCTACCAGTCTCTCCCTCACCAGGGCCCATTCCCATGCCCAGGGCACTCACCCCACAGGAGCAGCACCACCTTCCCAGCCATCCCCGTGTCTCTGACCATCCAGGCTGGCTGTCACTCACTGTCAGGGGTGGCTGTCCCCTGGGTGGTGGCTTTTCCAAAGAACGGGGAAGGAAGTGAGGTCAGGCCGTGTCCCCAACGTGGCTCTGGCCCTTGTTGGGGGCAGGGTGGCCACAAGCTCGGGACGGGCTGTGGGCTGGGTGGGGACAAGGCTGGGTGGCACAAAGTGGGACATGGTGATATCAGGAGTGGGGGCTCAGGGGGTTTGGGGACCCTGGGATGGGGTACCTGGGGAATGGGGGTCATGAGAAGGAGGAGTCACTGGGAATGGGGGTCCCTGGGGCTGGGGGGACTCAGGGCTGGGAGTCCCATGGGAACGTGGGCTCCTGGGATTTGGGGTCGTGGGATGGGTGTTCAGGGATGGGGTGTGGGAGTAATGGAGGGTCCCATGGGAATGGGGTTTTCAGGGGAGAATCAAATCCTGTGGGAATGGGAATTTCGGGTAATGGACTGAATGGGAGAGGGTTCCTTGGGAATGGGGCTCCTGGGCCATGGAGATCCTGGGGAATGACAGACCTGGGCTTGGAGTCCAAGGGAGAGAGGGACATAAAGAATGGGGGTCCCATGGTTCAGGTCCCTGGGGAATGGGGGTGCCAGGGATGTGCAGTGGCTGGGTGGGCACAGGGGTCACAGCTCCTTTCCTGGGTGGCTCAGATTTTGGGGTGACCCAGGGCCCAGCACAGCCCTCTGAGATGGTCATGGCCTGAGGGTCACCCCAGCTGGATTCCAAAGGGCTCCAGGTCTGTGTTCGCCCACCCCCCAGGGGCTTTTTCCTCTCTTAATTTCCATTTCCTTCCTTTTTCCCTTCAATTTCAAAATCCCTCAGTCCATGCCTTGATGGTCCTGGGGAGCACCTGAGCAGGGAAGGAGTTGTGGGAACCCCAGGGTGGGGGAAGCAGCGGTGAGGGGTCTGCAGGGAGGGGTGGGAGGCTGTGGGGGATGGGGGTGTCCACCTGTGCCCCCCCAAAACTTTCACTTTCTCTCTCCTGCAGCAGAAGGAAGAGGCCGTTTGTGCTGAGTGTCCCACGGGAGGATGTGTCTGTGCTGGGGGGATCCTGTCCCGGGGGGGACACATGCTGGCCAAGGGGGTCCTGTCCTGGGGGATGGCAGCTCTGGGAGGGTTCCAGACTTCTCCATTCTTGCTGGTCCCCTGCAGGATCTGAGCCAGCAAGAGCAGCTTGGGAATGGAGCCCCAGGCAGGAAGGAGCTCCCCAACTCCTCCTCCTTGAAGCCAGTGCCCATCCAAGTGTGGGGCCCAGCCATGGCCCAGCCCCAGTGCACAGGGATGGGCATTGGCCAGCCCTGCTCTGGCCAGCCCCAGCTGGCAGCCAGGACCTGAGGGTCCCCCCTGCCCCCTTGGCTTTGATTCTGGCAGCTTTAGAGCTGCTGCAAAGGTGAGAATTCTGTGGCAGGAAAAGGCGTGGCTGTGGTTTGCTCAGGCCTGTGCAAGAAGCACAAAAGCCAATGGGAGCCCAAGCAGTGGCTCTGTGGGGGCCTTTGATGGTTTTCAGAGCAGGGCTGGCTGGAAACAGCCCCTGCAGGGGCAGCTGTGAGGGAACCAGTCCGGAAATGCAGCAATTGATCATTTTCTCCCTCTCAGCAAGGGGCTGAGGGAGCCCCAGAAGTTCTGCAAATCCCACAATTATCTGCTCAACAACCTGACTGGGAATCTCTACTTTCCTGTCTCAGATTTGCAGCCCTTTGGAACCTCCTGGAAAGAATATTTGTGTTCTGGCTGGGGCCAACAGGCACGGGAAAAAAAGTGTGGAAATATTTCCAGTAGCTCTGCCCCACAGTCATGGTGTGGCTGTGGTGAGTGACCCTGGCTGGATTCCAGGTGTCCCTAAAGCTGCTCCATCCCTGCCCTCCTCACCTGCACAGGGCACGGGGAATAGACAGGGCTCTGCCCCGCCCCTGCCCTACCCATTCCAGGGCACCCCCGAGTTGGGTCAGTGAAACTCTCTGCCAAACCAGCTACTGAGTTGCCAGGTGACCTGAACTCCCACCTGGGGAGAAGGCCCTTGGTGTCCCAAGGGCTTCAAAGGCAGAGCATGAGGTGGCCCTGTGCCTCACCCTGTCTTCTCTTGGAGTGTCTGTCCCATCCACGCTGGAACCCAGGAGCTGGCAACTGTCTTGGTTTAAAAGAGAAATGTCTGCCAGTGGGTGACCTCACACCCCTGGTGTGGTGAAAGTCTGTCTCCTGCACTCAGGGACATCCCAGTGCATCCCAGTGTGATGTGACCCCCGTGGAACACCTGTGTCATGGGGTTGCTCCTGTTGTCCTTGGGATCCTCCTGCACAACGGATACTCCACCCTGATGTCCCCAGTGCCATGGGCACCCACCTTGGACCTGTCTCTAGTACCTGAGTGCAATGGGACCCTCCTGTCCCACAGACCGGCTGCTGCTGCAGGTGCCAGCACAGACACTGCTGGAAGGGGACACGGTGACACTGCGCTGCCGGGCCATGCAGGACATGTCAGTGTCCTGGGCTGCAGTGTAGGACGTACACAAAGTATTTATTCTATCATCATCCTCATGAACTGTTAAACCAAGTAGGGCAGTGTTCTAGTGTTCCCAAGCCCCCCTGCCTTTGGGGTGTCTTCTGCTAATGGCCCATCAACACCTTGCCCATGACTCACAGGTAACTCCCTCCAGGATTTATCTCTGTTTAATGGGCCATCAAGGACCCACTTCACAACTCCTCATCCCATTGTGAGATGCTCCACCCAGGAAGAGGAGACAAGTATTCTCACCTGGATATAAACTGGGATTTGGAACAGTACAAGGAGCCCTTACCTACTGGATTCCCAGAGGACCAGAGCTACCAGACCTTTCTACAGGATCACTGCTTCAGGAAGACCACCTCACTTGGACTGCTTCCACCATCTTGCTCAGGTTGTATTCTGACTCTGTCAGTGGTCCTTTGTGTTATTGCATTTATTTTATTTTATTTTTACCTTTTTACCTTTCTTCTTATTAAATTGTATTTCTCACTTGAAGCTTCTCACTCGTTTTGCTTTCAAACCATGACAGTCAGTCAGCAGGGTGTGATTTTTCAAGGACAGGAAGGATCCATGTAGATTCCTCAGTGGGACTGGGCTCTTCCTCTCACCCCTGCAGCTGTACCACAGTGGCTGCTCCCAGTGCAAGGGCTGGGTGAGCTTTGGCCCATCACTGTCAGCACCAGTGACAGTGACAGTGCTCGGTGAGCACCCCTTGGCTGGAACTCCAAGATCCTGACACCCCCAAAGCCCCTTCCCAGTGGACTCAGAGTTACAGTCCTCATCTCCCCTCTCCTTCACAGTGCTCTTCACACTGCCAGTACTGATCCCACCAAGGGGTCCCCCCCTCAATCTCAGCTGCCTCAGCAGCCCCAGCCCCCTGCAGCCCCCAGCCCCCCTCCTGCACCTCTTCTACTGGGATGGGCAGTTGGTGGGGGGCCTGCTGGGACACCCCGGGGCTCCTGCTACAGCTGCAGAGTTTCTGTTCCTTTTTGTTTTGCCACTCTCGGGTCTGCTCACCTCTCCCACTCCAGCTGCTGCTTCCGAGGTTACCCAGGGAAAGTCAACTTCCATTAACTTGTTTCTCACAATATAGACTAGTACAGAACTATTATTCCTCTTCTCATATCTTTTCCTGAAAGCTCCTTGATTTCAAAGTTATAATCATTTGAAGGGAAGGGGATCATCTTTTCCATTCCAAGGGAGGTTCCCACTGTCCTTGGCAGACACCTGTCTTTCAAACCAAGTTGTATTGGTGGCTGAAAATAGAAGAATCCCGTTCCTAAAGCCTGACAGAGCTGAACAAAGAACAACATTTGTGTCAGTTTAAAAAAAAAGCTGCATTTTTGTCCCAGTAGCAGGAAACCAGGTCCTGTGCTGTAGCCCTGGTTTGTGCCTGAGATGTTTTTCGTTTTCTGAAATTCCTTTCCCAGGGAATTTTCTGTTAACAATAGACATGTTTTTGAAATGGCAAATTGTTGACATTTCTTTCCCTTGGAGGGACTTCTTCTTGATGTCTCTCTGGTCTGACCAATGTGATTGAAGAGGTTTGTCTTTGTTTCACCAATCACATTGGTCTGTATAGAATAGTATAAAAAGGGAGACACATCCCAAGAATAAAGGAGTCATTTTCATTCTTCTGAAGTCGGATTCTTTGTGTTGTTGTGGTGTACAACAGAGTCACTGTGCTCCCTTGGAACTGGGATGGGCAGTGGAGAGCCACGTAGTGTACTGGGAGCACTGGGGAGGGGATTGCAGGGCCATGGGGGGCATGGGGGTTGAGAGGAATCCATCTGATTTTCATTTATGGCTCAAGATACGCTATACATGAGCAAATAAAAGCAGTTAACTGTGACACAACAGGAGCCATTTTGCTTTGGGTTTCTTGGGGGGATCAGGGGCTTGCTTGGTGGATCAGCTTGGTCCTCCTTTTCACCTCACCTTTTCCTCCCAGTGGTCCTTCTCTGTCTGCACCCGTTCTCTCCTGCTTTGCTGCTTCTGTGGGGCAGCTCATTCCTGCAATGACCTGGTGCTCCACTGCTTCCCCAACCTGGTGCTCCACCACTTCCCCAGCGGACCAGAGGCTGCCTGCACACACCTGCTGCCTTTGCCATTTTGCCCGTGTTCCCACAGCAACGAGCCTGCTGCACCCCAGTCCCTGCCCATGGCAGCCATCCCATGGCCACCAGTGCCACAGCACCAGCCCACAGCCAGCCCACAGCCATCGCTCACCAATGCCAGAGACACGCAGGTGCCACCACTTGGAAATCACACCCAGCCACTCACAAAAGCCACAAGGGCTCATCACCCTCACACTCCATCTGCTGAGTGATGCCAACAGAGCACCCGGGGTTCCTGTGGTAACGCTGTGTCTGTCTTCTGTTTCTCTCCCTGTCTCTCTTTTTCCCTCTTTACCTTCTCTTCTAATCCCCCTTTTATAAGAACAGTTACCCTCCTTTATCAATAAACACTTCTCAGATATAATATTGCCATGTTTGTGCTTTATTTTCATCTGAGAAATCGATCAGAAAGAATCCTCCCCAACTGTCACTTTTACAGCAGGATGGGCCAGGGGAATGGGGAATGTGGGAAACCCCTGGGTGTGCTGTGAGCACTGTGGGGAGAGAATGGGGAAGCCACTGAGGGTACTTGGAGCACTCGGATGGGGATTGGGGAGCCCCTGCAGGTACTGGGAAGGGGATGGGGGAGCCCCTGGGGGTACTGGGATAGGAAATGGGGAGCACAGGGTGCCCTATGTAGCCTCCCCCTGACTCATGACCACCTCCCTCAAAAGGAAGGGCAACCACTGGAGCCATGGAGGGAGCACCCCCAGTGTCTCCCAGTGCCTCCCATTCCCCAGAGTGTCACAGCTTTTGTTGCAGATTGTCATAGATGTCACTGGGTTCCCATGGCTGCCCGTGTGGCCCCTGCAGCTCCATGTAGGTCGCCTGAGGATCCTCTGTGGGGGGTGCCAGAGGCTCCGGGGGGACCCTGTGGGAATAAAGAGGTGTATGAAAGGGGATGGGAGGTGCTGGGGGTTTGGGTAAAAGGTTTATCATGGCTGGAGCCTGCACTCACCTTTCCTGGTGCTTCCTGGCATCTGCAAAGGAAAACTGGAGGGGTGACTTTGGAGTCCCAGGGGCCTCCATCCACCCTCAGGAATCCTGAACCACCCCCAGGCCCTCAATTCCTTGCAGGCTCCCCCGCAATCCTGATCCCCTCAGAAACCCTGCACCACCCAGTTCCCCCAGTAGCCTGATCCCCTAGAACCCCAGACCTGGCAGGGAGGTGTACCCTCTGAATTCCCCCAAAATCTCTGATAGAACCCCCAACTACTCTGCACAACCCTGCAACACCTCCCCAGACACCTCAGGGCCCTGAGCTGAGGTCACTGGAGGCTCAGCCTCTCCTGAGTCAGGGGCTGTGGGTGCCCCCCATGGCCCCCGTATTCTGGGGGCCTTCCCACCACTCTCCAGGACCCCCATTCCCCATTGTCACCCACTCGTGCGGTGCCACCAGTGAAAGGCCATGATGATGCCCATGAGCAGGGCCAGGAACAACAGGGACCCAATGACCCCTGCAGCGACTGCAGGAAATAGAGGGTGACACACTGGGGTCACCAGGGTCACCCCAGAGGTTCTTCAGTCCCAGTGACCTCATAAGTCCCTCTGCTGTGCCAGCCAGTTTTTTGCTGACCCCACCTGTGCTTCCATGTCCCCACGATGTCACCTCCAGGGCCAGCTCAGGGCTGAGTGCCCGGAACACGCGGTGCCTGTCCTGTCCCAGCTGGTTGGTGGCCACGCACTGGTAGGTGCCCGAATGTCCCACACTGATGTCCCCAAGCTCCAGGACGGGACCCCAGGCCACCTCCTGGCCATTGTGCCGCCAGGTGAAGGTGACAGGGGCTGAGCCCACCTGCACTGAGCAGCGCAGGGTCACGTTGTCACTTGTGTGCACCTGGTGTGACAGGGGACCGGGGGTGATGGTGGCATTGGCCACGGGCACTGTGGGGAGACAGATGGGGCTGGCACCTGGTGAGGTGGAATTGGGGATGCCATGGGTGGGGCTACCTCCATATCAAAGCTCCTGCTTACCCAGGACAGTGACATTCAGGGGGACACTCTCCTCCACGCTGTCCCCATTGCTGACCCGGCAGTGATAGAGGCCACTGTCATTGTCCCCAACGTGCTGCAGCTCCAGGTGGGGGCTGGTGCCCAGCAGTGCCCCCAAGCCGCCCCGGTGCCAGGTGAAGGACAGGGGACGTGTCCCCGCAGCAACCTCACAGCTCAGCACCAGGTGGTCCCCCACTGCCACCTGTCCCCCAGGGGGCTGCGCTGACAGGGACACCCCTGAGAGCGGGACCCCTGCAGGAGGAGGGGAAGAGCAGGAGACAGTGAGGGACATGGGGGTGGTTGTCAAGGGGCAGGGGGACCCCACTGAGATGGAGGGTGCACAGAGCTGAGGGAGGGCTTGAAAAGGAACCCCATAGAATGATGGGGGTTTCTGGAAGGGGACAACTGGAGAGGGCTAAAGGGGATAACAGGGAGGGGACTGGGGGACCTGGAGAGTATGGGGGAAGACCAGAGAGAGGTAGGGTTGACCCAGGGATAGGTCAAGGGACCCAGTGAGGGATGAGGGGACCTGGGGGGGACCTGAGCATGATATGGAGATGTGGAAAAATTTGAGGGGAAAGATGGGAGTACCCAGGTAGGGCTGGGGGACCAGGCGAGGGACCTGGGAAAGGATGGGGGACGGGCCACAGGAATGGAGGGTCTGGGCAGTAATTGGTGACCCCAGGCAGGGACCCAGGGAGGGATGTGGGGGCTCCCTGTGCCCATCCCAATACTCACTGTGGACTGTGACGCGGAGCTGGGTGCTGCTCTTCTGCACAGCCCCACCTTGGGAATGCACCTGGCAGCTGTAATTCCCAGAGTGGGAGATCCCCACGGTGGGCACCAGGAGCTGCGGGGATACCTGTGGGCCCCCCACCAACTGCCCGTCCCGGTAGAAGAGGTGCTGGAGGGGGGCTGGGGGCCGCAGGGGGCTGGGGGTGCTGAGGCAGCTGAGATTGAGGGGGGACCCTTCAATGGGCTCAGGGGGACCCTCCAGCACTGGCACCGTGAAGAGCTCTGGGAAGGAGAGGGGAGGTGAGGACAGTGACCCTGAGTCCACTGGGAAGTGGCTTTGGGGGTGTCAGGATATTAGAGTTCCAGCCATGAGGTGCTCACCGTGCACTGTCACTGTCACTGGTGCTGACAGTGACAGCCCAAAGCTCATCAAGCCCTCACAGTGGTATTGGCCACTGTGGTGCAGCTGCAGGGGGGACAGGGACAGCTCGGTCCCCCTGAGGAACCCCCTCGAAACCTTCCCATCCTGGTAAAATTGCACCCTGGTGACCAACTGTCCTGGATTTGTGAGATAAGAATGTATTCTATTTGCCATCTGTTGGAGGTGGGGGGCAGTTATCTCTTCCAAGAACAATGTCTCCCTCCGGGGAGATGTCTCCTGCTAATGGGCCATTAAGTGACTCACTGCATGACTGATAAGGTACATCATCCCATTGTGAGATGCTCCACCCAGAAGGAGGAACCAAGCATTCCTACCTGCATAAAATAAGCTTGGTCTAAGCCATCGGCCCCAGTTTTCTTCACTGGATTCCCAGAGGAGCAGCCATCTTCGCTGGATTCCCAGAGAAGCAGCTTCTTCCCTGCTGGATTCCCAAAGGAGGACCAGGCCCATCTACTCTATCACCAGACCTTCACAGAGAACTATACCCTTCTACAGGATCTCTGCTTCAGCAGCATTTCATCTGCCACTGCAAGAGGCACAGCCACCATCCAACTGGACTTTTACCAACACCCTGACTCCTCAGGGTGTCAGGTTTTCTGACTGTATCAGTAGTTTTGTTTGCACTAATTACATTTGTTGTTTTTTTTCTATTTTAGTTTTTTCTAGTAAATAACTATTATTCCCATTCCCATACCTTTGCCTGAGAGCTGTTTTTTTTTTTATTTTGAAATTGTGGTAATTCAGAGAGAGGGAGGGGGTTTACCTTTCCCACTTCACAGGAGGCTTTTGCCTTCCTTTACAGACTCCTGTCTTTTCAAACTAAGACAGATCTTGGCGCCCAACGTGGGGCTCAAGAGCATTGAAAAGAAAAAGGGAATAATAGTTCTTAAGTAATCTAATTGTGTGTACTGATATAGAAACATCTTTGAGTGTCACCATGTGGTCTAGCTTACTTTAGTTTGGGTGGCACGTGATCGTGGCTGTATTTCTCCCATTTGCAGGCCCTTATCTAGATATGGGTCCTATAACTAAGGCTACTGTGGCTGTTATCCAGTTTGGCTTATGGGTTAATAAGGTGAGGAATTCATGGATCTTTAACTTCCTCTGGAAGGCAGGTACATGGATTCAGAGCTATCATACACTAACTGTGTGTTTTTGGGGTTACCTTAATAATGGTACCTATTGTGAAGAAATGACACCAGGAGAGATTTTCTCCCAACCTTTTAACCATCTTTTTGGGTCTGCTCCACCAGTTTTTGAAGGGTTAAGATCCACTCTGAATGCTAATGATGTCATACAATGGGTGGTGTTGTTGATATGCCTGTTATATTTAGCACTCAGAGATAAGGGAAGATTAACATGGAGAACTACCCTGACACCTGCCCCAGAGACTAGAGATGCTGCTGTTCCAGAGCCTGACCCTGCCCCACAGTCTGTCTCAGAAATGAACCACCCAGATTGGGGGGGGGTTCTGGTTAAGGAGATACGTGAGATGAGTCAGATGCTGAAGGAGTGCATTTCCCCAGCTATTGAGAAACCCTCACTTTGCCTTCAAGAGGGACAGCCAAATAGTACAGCAGTGGAACCCACAGGTGTTACAACTGTCCAGGGTCCAGCCGAACCACAAAGGCAGTCACAGCCAGCAGCAGTTGCCCCGGTAGAAACAAGGAGGTCTAAGATGAAAGCTGAGGACCCAGATAAGGATAGGAATGGAGGAACCTCACAACCCACAGGGGAGCCAGAGGTTGCAATCATCACCGAGTCCCTGAGGTACGAAAGTCTCCGTAACCTGCACAAAGACATTGTGCGACAGGGACGTGAGGCTTATACTACCTGGTTACTCCGGGTCTGAGATCTTATGAGTACAGGCGTGCAGCTGGATGGTGGTGAGGCAAGGAACTTGGGACCCTTGACCCAGGACTCAGGTATGAATCAGATTTTTGTAAGGGAGCCAGGGTCTCTTTCTCTCTAGGAGCGGCTTTTAATGAGTGTCAGAGAGAGGTTTGTCCACAGGGAAAGAATGCAGGAGCACCACCATAGGATGCGCTGGAAGACCCTTGAGGAAGGGATCCAACAGCTGAGGGAAGTAGCAATATTGGAGGTACTCTTCGGGAGGGATGGACAGCATGACAATGACCCCGACAAAGTCAGGTGCACAGGGCAAATGCTGTGGAGCCTAGCAAACCTTGGGCCATCTCAATACACCACTTTTATTGCAACAATTGATGCAGATACTAACCGAGAGACCGTGGGTTCTGTTGCCAACAAGCTGAGGAATTATGAGAGCATGATCAATGGCCCAATGCAGGCTCATATCTCAGCTGTGATTAAGGAGTTCAAAGAGGAGATGAGGGAGATGAGAGAGGAGATGAAGAAAGTTAATGCAGCCCCTGTGCGAGTTACAGGCCCCAAATTCAGTGCCCAACATTCCCCAGCTAGAGACAGAGGGTACACCCCAAGGGCCAATTTGTGGTTCTTCCTGCGTGACCATGGGGAAGACATGGGTAGGTGGGATGGGAAACCCACTTCTGTCCTGGCAGCACGGGTGCGTCAGCTCAAAGAGGGAAACTCTAACCGAGGAACTTCCACCAAGGTGAAGGTAGCCTCGACCTCCCATGACCGAGCTGCCGGGTATGATGTGTCAGATCCCCTTGAAGGAACCTCTAGTATGTATGCCCAGGAAGGGAATAATAACCAGTGTTAGAGGTGCCCTGTCTCTAGCCAGGGAGAGGCACGAAAAAACCAGATCTTCTGGACAGTGTGGATCCGATAGCCTGGCACATCAGAGCCACAAAAATATGATGCTTTAGTTGATACTGGTGCGCAGTGTACTTTAATACCATCAAGACAGGTGGGGGCAGAGGCTGTTTCCATTGCTGGTGTGACAGGGAGATCTCAGCAACTGACCCTGGTGGAGGCCGAGGTGAGCCTGACCGGGAAGGAGTGGAAGAAACATTCTATTGTGACCGGCCCAGACGCTCCATGTATTCTAGGCATAGACTTTCTCCGGAACGGCTATTACAAAGACCCAAAGAGACTCAGGTGGGCTTTTGGAATAGCTGCTGTAGAGGCAGAGAACATTAAGCAGTTGAACACCTTGCCTGGATTATCAGAGAACCCGTCTGCAGTAGGACTCCTGAGGGTGGAAGAGCAACGTGTGCCAATTGCAACCTCGACAGTGCACCGCCGGCAATATCGGACAGATCGAGATGCTGTGATCCCCATCCACCGGATGATTCGTGAGCTGGAGAGCCAAGGGGTGGTCAGCAAAACTCACTCACCCTTCAACAGCCCCATCTGGCCTGTGCGCAAATCCGACAAAGAATGGAGATTGACTGTGGACTACCGTGGCTTGAATGAAGTGACTCCACCGCTGAGCGCTGCCGTGCCGGACATGCTGGAACTCCAGTACGAGCTGGAGTCCAAAGCAGCAAAGTGGTATGCCACTATTGACATTGCTAACGCGTTTTTCTCCAATCCTCTGGCAGCAGAATGCAGGCCTCAGTTTGCTTTCACGTGAAGAGGTGTGCAGTACACCTGGAACCGACTGCCCCAGAAGTGGAAACACAGCCCCACCATCTGCCATGAACTGATCCAGACTGCACTGGAAAAGGGTGAGGCTCCAGAACACCTGCAATACATCGATGACATCATTGTGTAGGGGAGCACAGTGGCAGAGGTGTTTGAGAAAAGAGAAAAAATCATCCAGATTCTCCTGAAAGCCGGTTTCGCCATTAAGAAGAGCAAAGTCAAAGAACCTGCCCGAGAGATCCAGTTCCTTGGAGTGAAATGGCAAGATGGACGCCGCCAGATTCCCACTGAGGTCATCAACAAGATCACGGCGATGTCTCCACCGACCAGCAAAAAGGAAACACAAGCTTTCCTAGGTGCCATAGGATTTTGGAGAATGCACATTCCCGAGTATAGCCAGATTGTGAGCCCTCTCTACCTGGTTACCCGCAAGAAGAACGATTTCCACTGGGGCCCTGAACAGCAGCAAGCCTTCACCCAGATCAAGCAGGAGATTGCTCATGCAGTAGCCCTTGGCCCAGTCAGGACGGGACCAGAGGTGAAGAACGTGCTCTACTCTGCAGCCGGGAACAATGGCTTGTCCTGGAGCCTTTGGCAGAAAGTGCCTGGTGAGACTCGAGGCCGACCCTTGGGATTCTGGAGCCGAGGTTACAGAAGGTCCGAAGCCAACTACACCCCAACAGAGAAAGAAATCTTGGCTGCCTATGAAGGAGTTCAAACCGCCTCGGAGGTGATTGGCACAAAAGCACAACTCCTCCTGGCACCCCGACTCCCGGTGCTGGGCTGGATGTTCAAAGAAAAGGTTCCCACTACCCACCATGCCACTGATGCTACATGGAGCAAATGGATTGCCCTTATCACCCAGCGTGCCCGTATTGGAAATCCGAATCGCCCTGGGATTTTGGAGATAATTACGAACTGGCCGGAAGGTGAAAACTTCGGTCTCACTGATGATGAGGAACAGGAACAAGTGACAAGGGCTGAAGAAGCGCCACCATATAACCAACTACCAGCAGAGGAAACATGCTACGCTCTTTTCACTGACGGTTCTTGTCGCATCGTAGGGATAAACCGAAAGTGGAAAGCAGCCGTATGGAGCCCCACACGACAGGTTGCACAGGCTACCGAAGGAGAAGGTGGATCGAGCCAACTCGCTGAGCTCAAGGCTGTTCAGCTGGCCCTGGACATTGCTGAAAGGGAGAAGTGGCCAAGGCTCTACCTTTACACCGATTCATGGATGGTAGCCAATGCTCTGTGGGGGTGGCTGGGAAGGTGGAGAAAGGCCAACTGGCAGCGCAGAGGAAAACCCATCTGGGCTGCTGATATATGGAAAGACATTGCCTCTCGGGTGGAGAAACTAACAGTGAAAGTCCGTCATGTAGATGCCCATGTCCCCAAAAGTCGGGCTGATGAGGAGCACCGAAACAACGAGCAAGTAGATCAGGCAGCAAGAATAGAGGTGTCAAAGATAGACCTAGATTGGCACCATAAGGGGGAGTTGTTCCTGGCTCGATGGGCCCATGATGCGTCAGGTCATCAGGGCAGAGATGCCACCTACAAGTGGGCACGAGACCGAGGGGTGGACCTAACCATGGACAGCATTTCTCAGGTTATCCATGACTGTGAGACGTGTGCTGCCATCAAACAGGCCAAGCGGGTGAAGCCCCTATGGTATGGTGGACGGTGGTCCAAGTACAAGTATGGGGAGGCCTGGCAGATAGACTACATCACACTGCCCCAGACACGCCAAGGCAAGCGCTACGTGCTGACCATGGTGGAAGCCACCACTGGATGGCTGGAGACCTACCCTGTGCCTCATGCTACCGCCCGGAACACCATCTTAGGCCTGGAAAAGCAAGTCCTGTGGAGACATGGCACCCCTGAGAGAACAGAGTCGGACAACGGAACCCATTTCAAGAACGGCCTTATCAACACCTGGGCCAGAGAACATGGTATCGAATGGACATATCATATTCCCTATCATGCTACAGCTGCCGGCAAAGTTGAACGGTGCAACGGACTCCTTAAGACCACCCTGAAGGCACTTGGTGGTGGAACTTTTAGAAACTGGGAAATGAACCTGGCAAAAGCAACCTGGATGGCCAACACCCGAGGGTCCATCAATCGAGCTGGTCCTGCCCAGTCTGAACCCGTGCACACAGTAGATGGAGATAAAGTCCCTGTGGTACATATGAAAGGTATTTTAGGAAAAACTGTTTGGATTAATCCCACCTCAGGCAAAGACAAACCCATCTGTGGGATTGTTTTTGCTCAAGGACCTGGTTATACTTGGTGGGTAATGCAGAAAGATGGAGAAACCCGTTGTGTACCACAAGGAAACCTAGTCTTAAGTGAGAAATGGGTGTAAGATTTCATTGTGATGCAGATGGAAATAGAATAAGGGGTGGATAATGTCCTGGATTTGTGAGATAAGAATGTATTCTATTTGCCATCTGTTGGAGGTGGGGGGCAGTTATCTTATCTCTTCCAAGAACAATGTCTCCCTCCGGGGAGATGTCTCCTGCTAATGGGCCATTAAGTGACTCACTGCATGACTGATAAGGTACATCATCCCATTGTGAGATGCTCCACCCAGAAGGAGGAACCAAGCATTCCTACCTGCATAAAATAAGCTTGGTCTAAGCCATCGGCCCCAGTTTTCTTCACTGGATTCCCAGAGGAGCAGCCATCTTCGCTGGATTCCCAGAGAAGCAGCTTCTTCCCTGCTGGATTCCCAGAGGAGGACCAGGCCCATCTACTCTATCACCAGACCTTCACAGAGAACTATACCCTTCTACAGGATCTCTGCTTCAGCAGCATTTCATCTGCCACTGCAGGAGGCACAGCCACCATCCAACTGGACTTTTACCAACACCCTGACTCCTCAGGGTGTCAGGTTTTCTGACTGTATCAGTAGTTTTGTTTGTACTAATTACATTTGTTGTTCTTTTTTTTCTATTTTAGTTTTTTCTAGTAAATAACTATTATTCCCATTCCCATACCTTTGCCTGAGAGCTGTTTTTTTTTATTTTGAAATTGTGGTAATTCGGAGGGAGGGAGGGGGTTTACCTTTCCCACTTCACAGGAGGCTTTTGCCTTCCTTTACAGACTCCTGTCTTTTCAAACTAAGACAGTACCCGATGAGACAATTGAGACAGCACTTATCCCAGATGAAAAAAATTTCAATTAAAGGTAAGCCAGTATATAATATAAAGGGTAAGAAACTTATTAAAGCAGAAAAAGCAAATTATAATCAGGAAGGGTGGGCCATGACAGAGAAAGAGAAGCTTGTAGTACCATCCTATTTGTTATGGTCATTAGTGCAAAGAGAACATGGGAAAACACACTGGGGAATAGGCATCTTGTATAGTTATTTGAAGGAAAGAATTGTGGCCAGAAAGTTACAAGGTACAGTGATACAGGTAACTCGTCAGTGTAGTCTTTGCCTCCAAACTAATTCCAAAAATACACCAAAGCCTAAAATGGGACAAATTGGGAAAGGCTGTGGACCTGGGCAACAATAACAAATTGATTTTACAGAGCTGCCCAGGAAGGCAGGATATCGTTACCTATTGGTGTTAACTGATACCTTTTCAGGATGGCCAGAAGCCTTGCCTACTAGAATGGCTAAAGCCCGAGAAGTAACCAAAGCATGGTTGCAAAAAAAAGAGTACCGGGGGTAGAGTTCCAGCCACCATATCCCCAGGTAGAGAGCCACAAGTATATGGTGGCCCTAAATAGACAATTTAAGAAATATGTCACTGGAGCTCAAAACAAAAAATTAGACAACTTAGAAATTAAGTCTTTTGCAGAAAAGTTCTTGGAACCACAGTGAGAAGGAGCATTCCAGATGCTTCTTACTACTTTCACTACAATCAAGATCAAAGAACAGAAGGCCTGGATCCATCACTCCTGAGTGAAGAAGGCTCCAGAAGGAATCT
Organism: Zosterops lateralis; assembly: GCF_965231275.1. Taxonomy (NCBI): domain Eukaryota; kingdom Metazoa; phylum Chordata; class Aves; order Passeriformes; family Zosteropidae; genus Zosterops; species Zosterops lateralis. Next base: position 3,537,472 of record NC_139787.1, read on the forward strand.
GGAAGATCACACCAGGCGACGATGAACTAAAACTGAAACTCACTCAGAACCACAAATAGATGGACTAATAGTTATTATAGACACTGTGTGGAAAGTTGTAATTATTGCTGTAATAAGCTTAACCATAACAAGGGTCAACGCAATACTGCGTAGGTACAATGTGACTGAGATAAACAGGTGCCAAAGAAAAGCTTATGATGCTTACTCTCGTAAGGCTTTAAATAAGATGCTAAAGGTTATGGGAAGGAAATGTCCTCCATTTAGACTCAAAATAGAGGGGTGTGCAATAAAAGAGTATGACTCAAATACCTGTAATAGAAAGGCTGTGATCCCCAGGTGCCATCTAGAGATCTCTCACTGGGGTGCTAGGAACAGGGTTGGGAGTATTTCACCTATAACCCTGTGACTAGTACAGTGACAACCTTTGTTGTAACTATACATGCCAATAGTCCCCTAAAGATTAAATCATGAGGGAACTGTATTGTACCCTTCTGAACACCAAATGTGAGCACAAGAAATTGAAGGAAAATGGCAAACTGTTAATCTAGAGCCCTGTACTGCAAGAAGACAGTTAAGATCTGTCACTTTGAGACAAACAGAAAACTTCACTGGTGTATACAGGGCAAGGTTGTGTCTGTCCAAAGACAGCATGCCGCATTATAGAAATAGACAACCAAGTTGTAACCCAATTCAATTTGTGTGTTTGCAATTTTGTTAGAATTAAGGGATGTGATTTTTCCTATCGGGCTCCTGTAAGATAACCCATAGGAACATTGCAGATTGAAAGAAATCTTAAAGGAAATTAAGGAAGAAAGACATTAATTACAATTCACCATGACACAGAAACCATCAAAGGAGTATTTAAGAGGCTTGAGGAACATTTATCCCATCATTAGTGGGATGTGCTTTTTGGGTGGTCTCCAACAGCAACTGGTATACTAAATGCCTTAGTCCACCCTATAGTTGTGTTGCTTATTTTGGTTAGTATAAGTTTAGTTTTATCTGTTGAGATGCTTGTTTGGAACTGAAGGATGCTACGACGAATGGCAGCCTTAACCTCATTATCAAAAGTGTATGGCTTGGTCTTGAGAGACACTAGCTGTACAGATTGGATTGATGAGGAAGACTCTTTTGAGTAAAAGAATTTACTCAATTTAAAAAAGAGAAGTGGGGAAAATGAGGCATTGATTTAGAAGAATTAACGACTGTAGTCAAAATAGATAGTGCTGAGATAATGTAGTTAGGACTTCCCTTTTGCGAACAGAAGCCAGACTGAAGGAACTGATAAGGAACTGATAAATCATGGGAGCTGTCAAACTAGGCTTCTGCATCCTGAATAATCAATAGACCCCATGAACACAATACAATCATAAATCAAACAGTCCTGGGAAAAACAGGATTTAGCTGTCATGAACACTAAAGGTTAAAAAATCAAAGCTGAGGAAGACAATCTTACTTCATCATTTTGGGACCCCACCCTATAAAAAAAGACCACTGACCCATTTCAAAGAACAAACTACGCATGCTTGATGGCTCTTTGGGCTAATTACCATACTAAGCAGGGAATGGGAGGTATCAGAGCTATGAATATGCATTTGTAGTTTGTGTATTCAATACTCCTGTAGATAAAAGACCCTGTGATGATCTGTAAATTGCGCGTGTGTTTCTGGGCTGCCCGGCGTAATAATAAACATACACTTTCTAACTTTAAACTGTTAGAGAGTCTTTGTCCATCATAGCTGGATATTGGTATTAGATCAATGTCCATAGTTTTTTAATAAATCAGGGGTGCTCACCATTCACTGTCATTATCACCGGCACCGACTCCTGCCACCCTCGTGATGCCCAGTAGTCCACCCGGCCCCGGCAGTGGTATTGGCCACTGTGGTGCAGCTGCAGATGGGTCAGGAACATCTCGGTCCCATAGCTGAGCCACCTCAATTGCTCCTTCTCACAGTAGAATGACACCAAGGAGACCGACTTGTCCTTCCAGCTCCGGCAGCGCAGTGTCACCATGTCCCCCTCCAGCAGCGGCCGCGCCGGCACCTGCAGCACCAGCTGGTCTGGGGGACACGGGGGTCCTGTCACACCACGGGGGTCCCGTTTTCGTGGGGAGTCCCCACTGAGTCACATCCAGAGCACCAGGGGTCCCCAATTCCATAAACAGGGTCCCCCTGCACTGGGATGCTCTGGGATGTCCCCGTGTGCAGGGGATGGGCTCTGGTCACACCGGGAGGTGACCCATGGAGTGGAGCCCACTCAGAGCCCTCGGGGTGCCACAGGTGCCACCCTGGGACACCCAAACTCCCCTCACCATTTGAGACTGTCAGGGGGGGGCTGCGCCCACTGCCAGGTGTCTCACACGTGTAGGTGCCCCTCTCTTTGACAGTGAAGCGGTTGAGTCCCTCTTTTCCCCTGTGCTTCCTGTCCTTGTACCAGGTGGTGTCACCAGCAGTCCCCGAGCCCTGGCAGGTCAGTGTCATCTGGTCCCACTCCACTGCTGGGATCCAGGGGGGATCAACCAGGAGCTGGGTGGTCTGGGCACCTGTGGGTGACAGGGGACACCAGCCTGCCAGAGCCAGCACAGGGCTGGGGACAGTGGGGAGGGGACATGGCATCCCCTGAGGACTCACCAGCGAGGCCGAGGGTCTGGGCTGGAAGGGAGAAGGGACAGGGCTGGGTGGGGTGGCCCTGCAGGGACAGCGACACTCGAGGGGGGGCGTTGGGGTTTGGGGCTGTCCCCGAGCTGTCCCCGTGGGGACATCGCTTCTTGTGGGAAAGTGCTCGGGGACAGTCCCCGGCAGGTCTGGAGAGGCTCCCAGGGGACAGCTCGGTGTCACAGCTGCCCACGTGACACTTTCAGGTGGCACGGACGCCTTGGGGATGGGGACACTATGGGGACACTGTGGCCACCCTGGGGACAGGCAGGACATGGGAACACTGTGAATACCCCGGGCATAGGGACAGTGTGGCCACCCCGTGCTAGCACAGGTCATCCCCCCAGCCCCACGGCCACATCCCCATGGCCCTGTCCTCTCCCCATGGTTCCATTCTGATGGCACCTGTCCCCATGGCCACAACCTCATGGTTATTGTCCCCTTGTCCCTTCTCTGCATCCTTGTGTCCCTGTCCCCACAGCTGCCCCAGCCCCAAGGTGCCAAACCCCAAATCCCTGTCCCCAAATCCCTGACCCCATGGCCATCCAACAACCCCGGTGACACTGGGGGCCACTGTCTCTGTCCCCCACTGGCTCTGCTGGCATTGGGGACTTCAGGGGACCCCACAGCCCCCCTGTGCCCCCTCCCCACCAGTCTCTGCCTCACCAGGGCCCATCCCCAGGGTGTCAGGCCTGTGCCTGGGGCACTCACCCCACAGGAGCAGCGCCACCTTCCCGGCCATCCCCGTGTCCCCAGCCATGTGGACTGGCTGTCACTCGGTTCTGGGCCACCTGTCCCCAGTGTGGTGGCTCTTGAGATAAAAGAGGAAGGAAGAGAATTTACATCCCGTTCCCACGTGATGGGGGCACAGGCTGTGGGCAGGGTGGGGACAGGCTGGCGACAAGGCTGGGTGGCACAAGGTGGGACAGGGGATTCTCAGGAGTGGGGGCTCAGGGGGTTTGTGGAGCCAGGGATGGGTGTCCAGGGGAATGGGGGTCCTGAGGAAGGGGAGTCACTGGAGATGGGGGTGCAGTGGGCATGGGGGTCCCTGGGGCTGGGGGGACTCAGTTCTGGGAGTCCAAGGGGAAAATGAGTTCCAGGGATGTGGGGTCACAGGATGGGTGTGCCAGGGATGGGCTGCGGGGAGAATGGGGGGTCCTGTGGGAATGGGGTGTCCTGGGAGAATCAAGGTCCTGAGGGAAGGGGGATTGCAGGGAACAGAATTTGGGGGAGAGGGTTCCTTGGGAATGGAGCTCCTGGGCTATGAGATCCTGGGGAATGGCAGTCCCAGGATCTGAGTGTGAGGGAGGGGGGGGCATAAAGAATGGGGGTCCCGTGGTTGGGTTCCCTGGGGAATGGGGGTCCCAGGGATGTGCAGTGGCTGGGTGGGCCCGTGGGTCACAGCTCCTTCCCTGGGTGCTTTAGATTTTGGGGTGACCCAGGGCCCAGCACAGCCCCTGTGGTGTGTTCGTGGTAAGGGGGGGATCACTCCAGGTGGATTCCGAGGTTCTCTCCCCTCCCCCACAGAGGCTTTTCCTCTCTTCATTTCTGTTTCCTTCCTTTTTTTTCTGTCACATTTGCACCCCCCGGTTCCCTGCTCAGCGATCCTGGGGAGCTCCTGAGCAGGTACCGGGCTGAGGGGACCCCGGGGAGGAGAAATGGGGTACAGGGGGTGCAGGGAGAGGTGGGGGCCCCGTGGGGGCTGAGGATATCCGGTTGTGCCTCCCACACTTTCACTTTCTCTCTTCTGCAGCAGAAGGAAGAGGCCGTTTGTGCTGAGTCAGACGGGAGGGGCGGGTTCTGTCCTGGGGGGCACATCCAGGGGGTCCTGTCCCTGCTCCAGGATGTCCCTGTTCTGGGGGTGACACATCCTGGGGGTGGCACATCCAGGGGATCCTGTCCTGGGGACGAGCGTGGAAAGATCGAGCAGTGGCTCTGCCCCCCGGCCGTGCTGGGGCTGAAGTGGTGACCCCAAATGGGCGCCCCGTCAGTGCCCGGAGCTGTCGGTCCCGTTGCCACGGCAACAGCCGGTCCCGACACACGGTGACAGTGGCCTCGGACACGCTGTCACAGCCGCTGGGGACACAGGGCCACCGTCGGTGCCCGCAGCCCGGGACAGTCCCGGCCCCGGCAGCGCGATGGCAGCCGCGACGTGCGACAGTGACCCGAGGGCAGGACTCGGCTCCCGCAGTGCCGGGGGCTCCTCCCCGGGCTCCCTGGTCCCCTCGGCCCTCCCGGCACCTCCCTCCCGGCGCCCCCCGCCCGCCCCAGGGCCGGGCCCGGCGGAGGCTCCGCAGCAGCTCCGGGGCTCAGACGCCGCTCGGGGAGCGCCGGGTGCGGGGCTTTGGGCACCGGGGGGCACCGGGCAGGGCTGGGCCGGGGATGGGCTGAGCTGGGCTCGGCCCGAGGGGCTCGGCAGCTGCGGCATCGGTGCCCGTGGCCACGGGGCGGCACCGCCGCAGGTCCCCGAGCCCTTGGCCGGTGTCACCCAGAGGGGACAAACAGGGAGCGGCAGCTCCTTCCCCTGTGCGGGGCAGCTGCGAGGGAACCAGTCCGGAAATGCCCCAATTGATCATTTTGTCCCTGTCCCCAAGGGACTGAGAGAGCCCCAAAACTCCTGCAAATCCCACACGGATCTGCTCAACAACCTGACCGGGACCCTCCTCCGTCCGAGCTGACCTGGCACAGCTGAACAAACAAAAACCATTTCTCCCAGTTTAATCAAAAAGCTGCGTTTTGGGTGCCATGGGAGGGACAAGGGTCCTGTGCCCCCTGGCACTGGGGGAGGGAATGGGGAGCCCCTGGGGGTACTGGGAGCACTGGGAGCTCTGGAACGGGGAGCTCTGGGCAGCCCCACATGGGACCCCCCACTCGTGACCACCCCCGGGCACAGTGGGCACCCACAGGAGCTGGGGGGGGACACACACGGGGGGTGGCCTTGGGCAGGAACCTCCGGTGCCCCCAGTGTCCCCAGTGTCACAGCAAGTTCCCGTAGATGTCACTGGGGTCCCGCTGTTGCCTGTGGGGTCCCTGCAGCTCTGCGTAGGTCACCTGGGGGGATGTGGCACGGGGGGGCCCTGCGAGAGACACTGGTTGTGGGGACGGGTGGGCAGTGACACCCATGGGTGACGTGTCCCTGTGTCCCCACCCTGTACTCACCCCCTGCCCGCTTGGTGCCCACGACGTGGGTGTACAGCACCTCCCCCTCCTCTGGGGGGGCCGGGGGATCCGGGGGGGCCCTGCGGGGATAAGGGGGAGTCTTTGGGGTGGGGGAGGTTTGCAGTAAGGGTAAAATGGGGGGTCAGACCTGGAGCCCCCCACTCACCTTTCCTGCTGCTTCCTGAGGGCTGCAAAGGGAAGGGGGGAGGGGTGACTGTGGGGTCCTCAGGGCCCCTGAACACCCTCAGGACCCCTGACTGCCCCCAGGACCCTTGAGCATCTCTGAAGCCCCCAAAAAGCCTTGAACCACTCCTTGAACCCCCTGAGCCCCTAGAGCCCCCATATTCCCCCCAACCCCCTGACAGAACCCCCAACATCCCTGTACGACCCTCCAGGTCCTCCCCAAATTCCCCAGGACCCCCAGCTGAGGTCTCTGGGGGCTCAGCTTCGCCCAAGTCAGGAGCTGTTTGTGACACTCTATCACCCCCCTACTCTGGGGGCACTTCACCCCAATCCCTGGGACCCCCATCCCCCCTCATTGTCACCCACCCAGGCGGTGCCTCCGGTGCCAGCCCACGATGACAGCCACGAACAGGACCAGGAACAGGAGGGACCCACCGACCCCTGTGGCCACTGCTGGGGACAGAGGGGACACGGTGGGGTGATGCTGAAGCCCAAGAGTCCTGCACCCCCCGTGTGACCCCGTGTGAGCCCACCTGTGACCCAGGGTGAGCCAGGGGTCACCACCAGGGCCAGCTCAGGGCTGAGTGCCCGGAACACACGGTGCCCGTCCTGTCCCAGCTGGTTGGTGGCCACGCACTGGTAGGTGCCTGAATGTCCCACATTGACGTCTCCAAGATCCAGGACAGGACCCTGGGCCACCTCCTGGCCATTGTGCAGCCAGGTGAAGTTGACAGGGGCTGAGCCCACCTGCACTGAGCAGTGCAGGGTCACGTTGTCTCCTGCTCGCACCTGATGTGACAGGGGACTGGGGGTGATGGTGGCATTGGCCATGGGCACTGTGGGGACAGAGACAGGGCTGGCAACTGGTGAGGTAAGATGGGGATGCCTTGGGTGGGGTCACCCCCTGCTCAAGGGTCCCCTTACCCAGGACAGTGACATTCAGGGGGACACTCTCCCCCACACTGTCCCCATCGCTGACCCAGCAGTGATAGTGGCCGCTGTCATTGTCCCCAGTGTGCCGGAGCTCCAGGTGGGGGCTGGTGCCCAGAGGTGCCTCTGAGCCCCCCCGGTGCCAGGTGAAGGACAGGGGACGTGTCCCTGCAGCCACTGCACAGCTCAGCACCAGGCGGTTGCCTGGTGCCACCTGTCCTCTGGGGGGCTGTGCCCACACAGACACCCACGGGATTGGAATTTCTGTGGGAGGGGACAACAGCAGAGGACAGTGAGGGACATCGTGGGGTATGGGGGAGGGTGTGGAGAGAGGTGGGGGGACTCCAGTGAGGAAGAGGGGTCACAGAGCTGAGGGGAGGCCTGGAAAGGAACCCCAAGGAAGGATGGGGAGTTCAGGGAGGGGACACCTGGAGAGGGATGGGGGGGGACCCCAGGGAGGGTGTGGGGACTCAGGGGCGGGATGATGGGACCTGGGAACCGTGGGGGGAGATCAGAGAGGGGTGGGGTTGACTCAGGTATGAGCAAAGTGACCCAGTGAGGGATGGGGGGATAAGGAGAGGGACTCAAGCAGTGATGGGGGGGATATAGAAAAAGTTTACAGGAAAGATGGGGGTACCCACGTAGGGCTGGGGGACCCAGTGAGAGACCCAGAAATGGATGAGGGATCCATGGCAGGGATGGGGGGTCTGGGCAGTAATGGGGGTCTGCAGGCAGGGCTGGGGGTCGCCAGACAAGGCGGAGTGTCCCCAACCAGGGGACCCAGGGAGGCTGTAGGGGTGAGGCTCACCGTGCACTGTCACTGTAACCGGCGCCGAATTGTGCTGCACCCATTTACTTGATCCCTCAGAGTACACCTGGCCCCGGCAGCGGTATTGGCCACTGTGGTGCAGCTGCAGAGGGGACAGGGACAGCTCGGTCCCACTGTGAGACCTGCTCATCTCCTCGTCCCCATGGGAGAATTGCACCTGGTTGACCGAATTGTTCTGCCAGCCCCGGCAGCGCAGTGTCACCGTGTCCCCCTCCAGCAGCAGCCGCGCCGGCACCTGCAGCACCACCCAGTCTGGGGGACACGGGGGTCCTGTCACACCGCGGGGGTCTCGTTTTCGTGGGGAGCCCCGACTGAGTCACACCCAGAGCACCAGGGGTCCCCAATTCCACAAACAGGGTCCCCCTGCACTGGGATGCTCTGGGATGTCCCTGTGTGCAGGGGACGGGCTCTGGTCACACCAGGAGGTGACCCATGGAGCAGAGCCCACCCGGAGCCTTTGGGGTGCCCCAGGTGCCAGGCTGGGGACACTCAAACCACCCTCACCATTTGAGACTGTCACGGTGGGGCTGAACCCACTGCCAGGTCTGTCACACTGGTAGGTGCCAATCTCAGTGACAGTGAAGTGGTCCGATCTGCTTGGCCCCCAGTGCTGCCCATTCTTGTACCAGATGGTGGCACCGGCGGTCCCCGAGCCCTGGCAGGTCAGTGTCACCCGGTCCCACAGCACCGCCGGCCTCCAGGGGGGCTCCACCAGGAGCTGGGTGGTCTGGGCACCTGCAGGTGGCAGGGGACACCAGCCTGCCAGGGCCAGTACAGGGCTGGGGACAGCGGGGTGGGGACATGGCATTTCCTGAGGACTCACCAGCGAGGCGGAGGGTCTGGGCTGGAAGGGAGAAGGGACAGGGCTGGATGGGGGTGGCACCATGGAGAGAGAGGTATGGGGGCATGGGGTGTGGGGGCTGTCCCTGAACTGTCACCGGAGGGACACTGGTGTGGCACAGATGTCTTGGAATTTGGGGAACTGCAGCCACCCCATGCTCAGGCAGGACATGGGGACATTGTGGACACCCCAGGCATGGGGACCCCGTGCTGGCACAGGTCACCCCCACCAGCCCCATGGCCTCTGTCCTCATGGCCCATCTGCATGGTGCTTGTCCCTGCATCCCTGTCCCTGCATCCCTGTCACCCTGTCCCTGTCCTCACAGATGCACCAGTCCCATAACTCCTCTCCCCACATTCCTGTCACTACAATCCTGTCTCCCCTCTCCTGTCCCCACAGCCACCCCACAACCCTGATCGCCTCATTGCACTGGCTCTGCTGGCCTTGGGGACCTCAGGGGACCCCACAGCCCCCCTGTGCCCCCTCCCCATCGGTCTCTGCCTCACCAGGGCCCATTCCCATGCCCGGGGCACTCACCCCACAGGAGCAGCACCACCTTCCCGGCCATCCCCGTGTCTCTGACCATCCAGACTGGCTGTCACTCGCTGTCAGGGGTGGCTGTCCCCTGCGTGGTGGCTCTTCCGAAGAACAGGGAAGGAAGTGAGGTCAGGCTGTGTCCCCAACGTGGCTGTGGCCTTTGTTGGGGGCAGGGTGGCCACAAGCTCGGGACGGGCTGTGGGCAGGGTGGGGACAAGGCTGGGTGGCACAGAGTGGGACATGGTGATATCAGGAGTGGGGGGTCAGAGGGTTTGGGGACCCCAGGATTGGGTACCTGGGGAATGGGGGTCATGAATAGGGGGAGTCACTGGGAATGGGGGTCCCTGGGGCTGGGGGGACTCAGGGCTGGGAGTCCCATGGGAATGTGGGCTCCTGGGATTTGGGATCATGGGATGTGTTTTCCAGGGATGGGGTGCGGGGGGAATGGAGGGTCCCATGGGAATGGTGTTTTCAGGGGAGAATCAAGGTCCTGTGGGAATGGGAATTTCAGGGAATGGAATGAATGGGAGAGGGTTTCTTGGGAATGGGGCTCCTGGGCCATGGAGATCCTGGGGATTGAGGGATACCAGTTTTAGGGGTACTCAAAAGCACCTGGGGACGTCAGGTTGTGGGTGACTGGATTTAAGGAGACTCAAGAGCACCTGGAGACACCAGGTTGAAGGTCCCCATTTTTAAGGGGACTCAAGAGCTCCTGAGGGTGTCAGGTTCAGAGTTACCGGATTTAGGGGGTGTCAGATCAGTGGTTGCCGTGCTTGTATCAGGAGGTTCCGAGCACACGGCGCCGGCAGTGGAGGCAGCCAAGCGGCGCAGACCGCGCTTGTCCGGGGCGAGGGGCCTCTGGCGGCAGGGGCGGCCAGGCGGTGCAGAGGAGCCGTGGGGGCCCACGTGGGGAGCGGCGAGCGGGGACCCGGCACAGGAACTCCCGGCACTCACCGAGCCAGCGGAACTGACCCAGTGGGATGGGAGTCAGCAGATCACAGGAGAGTTGTTTATTTGCTTTTGTTTTCCAGGGAGAAGGTAAGGTTTGTTTTCCTCTTTCTTTTCTTTCTTTTCCTTTCTTTCCTTTTTTCTTCTTTCATTTTCCTTCCAGCTGATTGGGAAGGTGGGCCTTGTTAGGCGGGCCTGTGGTTGGCTGGTTGGGAAAGCAGGCCTTATCAAGAGGGCCTGTGATTGGCTGGTTGGGAAGACGGGTCTGGTGGAGAAGGTCTGCGATTGGCTGGTTGGGGGGGGCTGTGGTTGGCTAGTTGGGAAGGCGTGTTTTGTCAGAGACCTGTGATTGGCTGTCGAGATAGGATTGGGAGCAAGTAGAGAATCCCTAAGGAGAAAAGAAGGAAGTGAAGTTATAGCAACAACATCTCCACTGGGTTCATCTACTGCCCAGGGGGCTGCCAAAGAGCCTCCTGGGCAATAGACGAACCCACTGGAGAGGCAACCTGAACACCAAGAGTGAAAATAAGGTGTTGGGGGTTGGTTTCTTTTTCATTCATTTTCTTTCCTTGTTACCTGTGGGATTTTTTTCCCATTGAGTTGCTAAGAAGCACTGATGGCTGCGTGCTTGAGATGGCGGGAGGGGAAAACTCTCGGCAGGGACGGGAAACTCTTGTTCACTCAATCTGAGCCTTCGAATGGTTACAGTGGAGTGACTGCTTGGGGAAAGGAATTCACTGCTGCTGCAGAAGTCCAGCTCAGTCCTGTTTCTTTTGATGTGGGGGGAGCCTCTGCTCCCAGGAACAGCCAGTGAACTGGGACCTGGTTATCTCCTGCCACACTAAAAGCGGGGCCTGTTGCTGAGCTGGGAGCTCTTGGGTTGGTTTTCTCACCCGAGATTCAGGTTGGTTAAAGTCCTTGCCCTCTAAAAGCCCCGAGTCGCGTTGGTATAAAGAAGCGGAGTCTTCAAGGCCTTGCTTTCTGGTTTCTCAAGTTGTTTATTATTTGATATCACAGAGTTTTTCTCCGCTCCCAGCCGAGGTCCGGACAGCGGCTGGGACACGAGGCGACTGCCCACCGATGGGATGTCACCTCACATTAATACAGATAGTTACATGTAGGTTATTTACTATTTTGTACCAATGCCTAGTGCTTACACTAAAAGGGTCATTTCTGCTTTGACCCAATCCACTCTCACTACCTTATATCATCACCACCCCAGGAGATGGAGGACGAGGAAGAAGAAGAGGGACATGAGGTACCACCCAAATTCCATCATCTTGTCCCCCATTTACCTCTATTCAAAGAATCCTAAAACTACTGAATTTTGCATGTTCTACTGTGCTAAACTACTATTTTCACTTCCTGGTGATTTGCAATTCCTCTCCATGTGTGGGAAATGTCTCCCATGGGCTAAGATCAAACTCAGTGTCTTCCTGGGCTCTGTGCCAAGGTCTCTAACCCCCCTGGACCGGCTCCACACCCCCCTGTCCAAGGCTCAAATTCCCTTTCCCGGGTCCCAGGTCATCCAAAGGGATGTCCTGGACTCCAAAAGGGAGCAAGGTCGCTGTTGTCCTGCCCCCAGTGCTTCTTCAGCACTACCCCTGTCTGCTGAGACCTTCTGCGTCTTTAGCCTCAGCTCTGGAGTTTCTGATCCATCCCTTCCATCCCTTCCCATCTGGGCCCAGCTGCCATCACCACGTGCTCCCCCAGCCTGCCCCACAGCGCCCCCTGCAGCCACGGGGGGATCATCACACCTGCCCCGCCCACCGGGAGCCACCAGCGCCCCTGCTGGCTGTGCCCGGAACTGCACCAAAGGGGAAAGTGCCGCGCTCAGGGAAGCTGTTACGGGGTTCTGGGTTCTGTTTATTATTAATGCTGTGGTGGTTGTTGGTTGTTTGCCTTGTTACACATACTAGTAAAGAACTGTTATCCCTATCCCCATATCTTTGCCTGAGAGCCCCTTAATTTTTCAAAATTATAACAATTTGGACGGATGGGGTTTGCAGTCTCCATTCCAAGGGAGGCCCTGCTCTCCCTAGCAGACACCTGTCTTTCCAAACCAAGACATAAGGTTATGCAATATTGTGTAATAACGTGGACTGAAAGGAAGATTGAGTCCAACCATGTGTACTGGCTGTGCTGTAAGTCAGAGAATGAATGGACGTATCAAGTTTTAAACATCCATATACAACCCCAGTAGAGATCAGAGAAAAGGGACTTCTCACTGAACAACCCTTTTCTCTAGTCTCTCTGTCCTAATCCCTACAGAGAGGCCTAGAGTTTTCCTTACTGTGTGTGACTGATCCCCAAAAACCTCTGATCTACCCTTCGTAAAAATAGGAACCACATGTACCCTTCCCTCAGGTAAGGGGTAAGAGGTGCCCCTTGACAAAACACAACAATTTACCTACACTGCCCTTTCTCCTCCTGTCCTAATGTGCAATGTTCCCACCCCAAAGGCACTGAGAGTGGTATATTGCCTACAGGGTAGCAAGCAGGAAATGTCCAACTACTCTCTTTTCCAGAAGGGCTCTAGAAAGTGCTGTGCACGCATGTGCCAATGTGTGTGACTCTGTGCCAGGGTGTGAGTCTGCACATGCTGTGCCTGTGTGTGCCAGTATGTGTGGCTCTGTGTGCACACACAGGTGCTGGGGTGTACCCGTGTGTCAGTGTGTGAAGCTGCATGTGTGTTTTCTAGTGTGCTCAAATGTAAGTGTACACGTCCCACTTTGCACAGCTACTGATGTGCTCGTGTGCCCAGCACTGTGCACATGGACACCTCTGTAGTCCAGCTCTGACCAAGGAGTGCTGTTTCTTTTTCTCTGCTGGAGGTGGCTGCAGATCCTCTGTGGGATTATGTGTAAGCAAAGCCCTGTGTAAGGTATGTATGTATGTAACACTGCACATATTAGTGTGCATAACTCTGTGTGTGTGTGTGCAAGTGTGTCTGTCATGGGTTAAACACAGCTTGGTTTTAGTTAAAGAGGAAACAGTTCCCTGTAAGGACCTTGGAATTTCCTTTGGAAAGGACAGGGACTTATCAGGGGCCAATTTTTAGATATTGACATATTGTACAGCCACTGAGGAAGATGGATGTGCCTTTGTGAATACACATATAAGTTAAGTAATGATGAGAAACTTCTCTTTTTCCTTCCTGCCTTGGAACAGGTAACAGGGCTGGTCCTGCTCTACCGTGGGTCCTCCCCGGGCCTGGCACAGCCTGGCTGGGCTCTGCCGCTGCTGCAGCCCCCGGCGGGGCCAAGCTGGCCCTGGGCCCCATCAGCTGCCGGCAGGGGAAGGGGAGGCCCCAGTACTGACATCTAGCTGACTTTAAGACCTACCCCGCCACAGGCCAGGCTGAGAGAGATGTCCCCTGTGCTCCCCGGGAGCAGCTCTGAGCCCGGGCTGGGCCGGGCCCACCCCATGAGAGCGAGGGGTGGAGGGGGGAGGCATCCACCAGCCTGGCTCCTGAGATCCTGGCCACCGTTCCTGAGCCTTCCCCCATCGGCGCGGCTTTGAAATCCACCATGAAATCCAACATGAAATCCAACAGCCCTGCAGCTACAACAGCCACCCCCCAGCAGAGATTACATGACCATCTACAGGCCCGGGTGAGGTGTTAACTCTTTCCTTACACAGATGAAATTTACGAAGCACTAACCCTTCTGTGAGTGAGCGAAAAGTTAGAGTGGGAGACATGTAAAGGGACAGTATGAAGATACCAGGGTGAGTGAAAGAGGAGTTATATCCCAAGTGATGAGGAGATGGAAAGGATTCCTTGGTATTTGGGCTAAAAGTCTTTTGTGTGCCGTGGTAACAGAGTGTAATATGCTAGAATATTCCTTTAAACTGTGGAACAAATATGCATTTTGTGGAGATGACGAGAGTGTTTAAATTGTAGAGATAAACAAAGGCATTTGTGATGGGCTAAGTGCATATTGATCTTATGAGATGCTGTGATCCTATGTGTCTTGGGTTTGGAAGTTGGGTATCTGCCAGGAAAAGCTTGAGTTTCCCTTGTAATGGAGAATGTAAACCTTCTCCCTGAAACGAGTGAAAATTGGAAAGCTTCTAAATATATGTTGGAGATTTGAAGAGTTGAAACCCTTGATTGTTATGTAATAAGTGTATTAATATTTTTGAATTGTATTGTAACAGTAAGGAGCCACCTCCGTGGTCCCCCTGGGGGGGGGCAGTGGGGGGGGCTGCTTGGTGGCCGCCCGCAGCCCCTCCCCGATGCTGGAGCAGGCTGCCCGCCGTCAGAAGAGCCTGTACCCCCCACAGACACTGGAGTGGGCTGCCCCGGCCCCGGCCCCCGTTTACCGCCACTGCAAGCTCCCGGCTCCTGCCACCGTTCCAGCGTGGCACAGCCGATGGGGTGGCCCGCAGGTGCTCCAGGCTCCCGCGCTGCGGCACGGCCAGAACATCCCGCCCCCGTGCTCCCACCACCACCGCTTCACCCAGCCTGTGCAGAGAGTCCGCGTGGCTCCAGTGACGCCGCCAAACCCGTGCTCCTACCACCCCCGACTCCCAGCCTGGCCCGCTCCAAAAAAGAACCCGCTCCCAAAGCCATGGCAAATCGCTGCCGAGGTGCCACTGCCAGCATGCCCTCCTGGCATGAATCTGCCCCGCTCTCCCGCGAAACCCCCGAACTGCCAAGCCAGCCCAACCTGCGTGGCCGTCCCTCTCCCACACTGCTCCCGCTGCGGAGCGGCCAGAAGCATACACACATCCCCCCATTGAAACCGCGAGACCCTCAAGACGCCCGCTCCCCGTGTAGCACGGCCATCTCACTGCTGCCAAACCCTGACCCACTCCCCCCATGAGTTGCAGCACCAATTGCGAAATAACCGCCCCCCGGGGCGACCCCATAGTACATGTAAATTAAGAATCCCAGTGCACTCTGGGACTCTTTTTAACACCAAAAAAACCCTATAAAAATAAATCCATGTAAGATTTAGACCCACAAAAGACAGTACTAAACCGTGTATACCCTAGACTATTAATAGACAATTTTTTGTAACTTGCTGTAACCTAAAGATACCCAAGAAAAGGCAAGACCCCAAGCCAACCCAATGGAAATCAGAACTCCTTGGAGACCCCCGGCTAGGAAAGAGTTCTCCAGCTGTGCAGGAACTTCTGGCTGCAAAGCTGACCAAGACCCTCCTCCTCAAGGGTGAACTTGGCTACAGGTCCCTCGAGCCATCCTTGTAAGAGCTGATTAATAAAGGCATTTTAAGGAGAAAAATATTATCTCCACCCATTTTTAACATCCCCTTTTCCAATTATAACTTTGCAGTTAGAGGCTTTTAGGCAAAGATTTGGGGATAGAAATAGCAGGTTTTTGCCAGTCTGTATAACAAAGCAAAAAATATCAACTACAGCATTAATAACAAAACTAGTACCAAGAACCTTGAGGGCTTTGCTTCACAAAAACCCAGGGCAGTTTGGTCTCAGTGCCCCTGTAGGATCCTCAGAGCACCAAGCTGGAACAGTGGAAAGTCCCAGGCTGGTGGCTGGGAGGGCAGGATGTCCCTGGCAGGGCAGGGGTGGGATGTCCCGGCAGGGCAGGGGGGTGCAGGGTCACACTGTAGCAAGAGGAGCAGCGCTGAAGAAGCCGCGATGGCGGGGCAGGGCTGGCCCGGCAGCCCCGTGTCCTCGGACCCCCGTCCCCCCACCGCCGATATCACCGCCACCAGTGCGATCCCGCGCCCCCGACAGTGCGGGTCTGCCCCAGGCCACCGCCGCCACGAGCCCTGCTGCTGTGGCCAGTTCTCAATCACTGCTGGCCACCACGAGCACCCCGTCTGCATTTCTGCCCACGTGCGCTCCGTCAGCATTTCCTGCTGGCATGGAAATTAGTAGAACACCCATGAAACCCTGCTGCAAACTAGAACATAATCGGCACCGAAAATCCTCAGCCAAGACAAACCGATGCCAAATCCAGACCCACAAGAGACAGTGCTGAACTGGCTATGCCCTAAAGTGTTAGTAAACAGTTTTTTGTATCTCGCTGTAACTTAAAAAGTGCCTGAGAAGGGGGGAATACCCCTGGAGCGGGCCAGCCTGAGTGAGCTCCAGGAACACCTGCGAGGATGGGCTCCCGGCCCTGCAGTGACCAAAGCTGCAAAGCCAAATGGTAACTCCTCCTCAAAAGTGAACTAAGAAGAGCAGCAAAGGCTCAAACCATCCCTTGAGCTACCCCTTTGAGAGCTGATCAATAAAGGCATTTTAAGGAGAAAACATTGTCTCCTGCCCATTTTTAACACCAGGGATGGGGTGCAGGAGGAATGGTGGGGTACCATGGGAATGGAGGGTCCTGTGGGAATGGGGATCCTGGTAGAATCAAGATCCTGAGGGAAGGGGGTTTTCAGGGGATGGATTGAATGGGAGAGGGTTCCTTGGGAATGGGGCTCCTGGGCCATGGAGATCCTGGGGAATGACAGTCCTGGGATGGGGGTCCCAGGGAGGGGGAACATAAGGAATGGGGGCCCCATGGTAAAGGTCCCAGGGGAATGGGTGTCCCAGGGATGTGCAGTGGCTGAGTGGGCCCGTGGGTCACAGCTCCTTCCTTGGGTGCCTGAGAATTTGGGCTGACCCAGGGCCCAGCACAGCCCTCTGAGGTGGTCGTGGCCTGAGGGTCACCCCAGGTGGATTCCAAAGGGCTCCGGGTCTGTGTTCCCCCATCCCCCAGGGGCTTTTTCCTCTCTTCACTTTCATTTCCTTATATTATCTCCTCAATTTCAGTCTCCCAGTCCATGCCTTAGGGAGCATCTGAGCAGGGAATGGGTTGTGGGAACCCCAGGGTGGGGGAAGCAGGGCTGAGGGGTCTGCAGGGAGAGGTGGGAGGCTGTGGGGGCTGGGGGTGTCCAGCTGTGCCCCCAAAACACTTTCACTTTCTCTCTCCTGCAGCAGAAGGAAGAGGCCATTTGTGCTGAGTCTCACACAGGGGGATGTGTCTGTCCTGGGGGGATCCTGTCCTGGGGGGGACACATGCTGGCCAAGGGGGTCCTGTCCTGGGGGATGGTGGCAGCTCTAGGAGGGTTCCAGACTTCTCCATTCTTGCTGGTCCCCTGCAAGATCTGAGAGGGCAAGAACAGCTTGGGAATGGAGCCCCAGGCAGGAAGGAGCTCCCCAACTCCTCCTCCTTGAAGCCAGTGCCCATCCAAGTGTGGGACCCAGCCATGGCCCAGCCCCAGTGCACAGGGATGGGCATTGACCAGCCCTGCTCTGGCCAGCCCCAGCTGGCAGCCAGGACCTGAGGGTCCCCCTGCCCCCTTGGCTTTGATTCTGGCAGCTTCAGAGCTGCTGCAAAGGCGAGAATTCTGTGGCAGGAAAAGGCTTGGCTGTGATTTGCTCAGCCCTGCAAGAGGCACAGAAGCCAATGGGAGCCCAAGCAGTGGCTCTGTGAGGGCCTTTGATGGTTTTCAGAGCAGGGCTGGCTGGAAACAGCCCCTGCAGGGGCAGCTGTGAGGGAACCAGTCCAGAAATGCAGCAATTGATCATTTCTTCCCTGTCAGCAAGGGACTAAGACAGCCTCAGAAGTACTGCAAAAACAGCAACAATCTGCTCAAGCAGACCTGGACACTCCTCCTTCCTGTGTCCAACCTGCACCCTTTGGAACCTCCCAGAAAGAATGTTTGGGTTGTGGATGTGGACACCAGAAGAGAGAGAAAAGTGTGGAAATATTGAGCAGGGGCTCTGCCCTGTCGTTATGGTGTGGCTGTGGGGAGTGACCCTGTGTGGATTTCAGGTGTTTGAAATGTATTATATGATTGGCTTTTCACAAATACTGAAATAAATACTGTATGTGTTATATTAGAAAGTTATGTTGTATTAATCTAGTATGCCTGAACTATGTGTTTGGCCAGGATAACATCCAGTGAACATGTAGAGAAGACCCTGCTATTGATATACGCACTATCAGCATCTACCATCTGAAGAAAGTATAGACCACGGCCCAAGCTGGAGGTGATAGTGAAGACACAGCAAAGAAACACACTTGCTCTAAAAAGGCAGACCCGAGGAGGGACCATGGTAAACACTTCCTGGAATATCGAAACTACTTTGTGGAAAAGTTTGAATATTCAACTAGACTGATGCAATAGAAAGGGTATTTATACAAGGCCTCTGAAATAGCAGGTTGTGGACTTGGCTGAGTGCCAAGTCACTCGGCTGGCAGTGCTTTGCTTTTCTGTTTCCTAATTGTCTTATATTTTTATTATTATTAAACCTATTTCTTAAAATTTACCAGGAAAATGAAATCTGTTTTTCACACAGGTGTCCCCAAAGCTGCTCCATCCCTGCCCTCCTCACCTGCACAGGGCACAGGGAATAGACAGGGCTCTGCCCCACCCCTGCCCCGCCCATTCCAGGGCACCCCCTGAGTGCCCAAAGCTGTGGGGGCGTTACCCTGGCAACGGTCAGTCCAAACACATCACAACAGTGGCTTGGGACACGCTGTCACAGTCGGTTCAGACACCCCGTGACAGTCCCGGCACTCACAGCGCGATGGCAGCTGGGCCCTTCCCAGTGCTCTGGGACCACCGTGCCAGTCCCTCCTTCCCGCAGAGCCCAGCCCAGGGTCTCTGCTCCCCCGCCGGGCCGGGGTCTCCCCTCGGCCATTTCGGCCCCTCCACCCTCGGGGCTCCCCACTGGGGTCCCGGTCCCTCCATCCCGGCCCCTCCCACCCGCTGCCCCCCGGCCCCTCCGGCCGCGCCCCCCGACAGCCGCAGGGCCGGCACCGGCAGAGGCTCCCGAGCTCCTGCAGGATGAGACGTTCCTCGGGCAGCGCCGCCTGAGCGGGGCCCGGCTCCCTCCCGCCGTCCTTGCCCGCAGCACTCGGGCTCCAGCAGCCCCGGGCTGATCCTTCGGGATGTGCCCACCGCTCCCACAGCGCTGCCCTTTGTCGGGAACAAGCCCAGGAGGGCCCGAATCGTCCCCAAGGCCTGGTCTGGTTCCTCCTGTGAGGCTGTGCCCGAGCCCTGAGGGGGTTTTAGAGGCCAATGGGTGTCACTGCTCTGTCCCAAAATCTCAGGGCAGCAGGAATGGCAAGTGGTGCCCCACCATGCCCTGGCCCCGTGGGCCTCACCTGAGCACCCTGTGCAATTCCCGGTGCTCCTGCTCCACCTGCATGGCCAGGTGCTGTTCCCGTGGCCACCTGCTCCAGCTGCTCCCGCCTCAGCCGCTGCTCCAGCTCGGCCTTCTTGGCCACATGGCACAGGCACTGAATCATCCCCAGCACCAGCAAAAACCACCAGAAAACCTTCCTGGCAGCCAAAATAGCTCCTTGTGGGTAGATCTGGGGGCACCTGTCCCACAAAATGTGTCCAGGGCTGCCTGGTGTGGCCCAAATTTCTTGGCAGAGGAAATGATGCTGTGTGTTTGTGCACAGGGATGGTTTAGGAGCACAGCTGAACTTTAGGAACCCCAGCCCTAATTCCAAAACGTTGTTAAGGCACTGCAGCACCCAGAGCAGAACAGAGGCATGGCCCAAGCAGCTCTAATTTCACCCCATTTTGCCCTCCCAAGCCACTGTTCCTGGCCCGATTTGTCCCTGTCCTCCAGCTGCAGCTGCAGAGCCCTCAGGACTGTGGCTCTGCTCTCCTCCTCCTCCTCTCCCTATGGCTGCTGTATTGGGACCAGAACTCCAAACGTGGGCTGGAGCCCTCTGACAAGCCCTGGCAGTAGCACCACCGAACACCTGCTTTCCTCACCATCCCAAAGGAATTCAACATTCCCAAAGCTGCTGTGCCAGGACTGAAAGAGGAAAAGGGAGAGAAAGGATGAAGGTTTTCAGGAATAGTGGCATCAATGCACAAGAGGTGCTGTTGTGACCCTGAGACTTGGCTGGGCAGTCAGTGACAACCTGACCAGGACCCTCCTCCATCCAAACTGACCAGGGCAGAGCTGGACAAACAAAAACCATTTCTCGTGGTTTAATCAAAAAGCTGCGTTTTGGGTGCAATGGGAGGGACAAGGGTCCTGTGCCCCCCTGGCACTGTGGGGGGAAGGGAATGGGGGGCCTCTGGGGATACGGAGAGGACTGGGAGGACTGGAACGGGGAGCTGTGGGTAACCCCCTCACTCGTGGCCACCCCACGGCACGGTGGGCACCCACGATGCCCCAGAGTGGAGGGGTGGGACACACACAGGGGGTGCCCTCGGGCAGGAACCTCCAATGCTCCCAGTATCCCCAGTGTCACAGCACATTCCTGTAGATGTCACTGGGGTCTTGCTGTTGCCTGTGGGGTCCCAGCAGCTCCGCGTAGGTCACCTGGGGGGATGTGGCATGGGAGGGCCCTGCAAAAGACACCAGTTGTGGGGCCCTAGGTGGGGGGTGACACCCGTGGGTGACATGTCCCTGTGTCCCATCCTGTACTCACCTCCTGCCTGCCTGGTGCCCACGACGTGGGTGTACAGCACCTCCCCCTCCTCTGGGGGGGCCGGGGGATCCGGGGGGCCCCTGCGGGGATAAGGGGCTGTCAGTGGGGGTGGGGGGAGTTTGGGGTGAAGGTAAAATTGAGGGTCATACCTGGAGCCCCTCACTCACCTTTTTTGCTGATTCCTGAGGGCTGCAAAGGGAAGGACGGAGGGGTGACTGTGGGGTCCTCAGGGCCCCTGAATACCCTCGGGACCCCTGACTGCCCCTGGGACCCTCTAGCATCCCTGAAGCCTCCAAAAATCCTTGAGCTACTCCTTGAACCCCCTGAGCCCCTAGAGCTCCCAAGTTTCCCCAAAATCCCTCACAGGACCCCCAACATCCCTGCATGACCTTTTTCGACATCCCCAGATTCTCCAGGGCCCCCAGCCAAGGCCTTAGGGTGCTCAGCTTCACCCAGGTCAGAAGCTGTTGGTGACACCATATGGCCCTGTACCCTGGGGGAGCTTCATACCAATCTCTGGGACCCCAATCTCCCTCATTGTCACCCACCCCAGCGGTGCCACTGGTGCCAGCCCACGATGACAGCCACAATCAGGACCAGGAACAGGAGGCACCCGCTGACCCCGGTGGCCACTGGAGACAGAGAGGGACACATAAGTGGCACCCTGAATCTCGAGGGTCCTGAATACCCCAAGTGACCCCATGTGACCTCACCTGTGACCCAGGGTGAGCCAGGGGTCACCTCCAGGGCCAGCTCAGGGCTGAGTGCCCGGAACACGCGGTGCCCGTCCTGTCCCAGCTGGTTGGTGGCCACGCACTGGTAGGTGCCCGAATGTCCCACATTGATGTCCCCAAGCTCCAGGACAGGACCCCAGGCCACCTCCTGGCCATTGTGAAGCCAGGTGAAGGTGACAGGGGCTGAGCCCACCTGCACTGAGCAGCGCAGGGTCACGTTGTCACTTGTGTGCACCTGGTGTGACAGGGGACCGGGGGTGATGGTGGCATTGGCCACGGGCGCTGTGGGGACACAGATGGGGCTGGCACCTGGTGAGGTGGAATTGGGGATGCCATGGGTGGGGCTACCTCCATATCAAAGCTCCTGCTTACCCAGGACAGTGACATTCAGGGGGACACTCTCCTCCACGCTGTCCCCATTGCTGACCCGGCAGTGATAGAGGCCACTGTCATTGTCCCCAACGTGCTGCAGCTCCAGGTGGGGGCCACTGCCCAGCAGTGCCCCCAAGCCGCCCTGGTGCCAGGTGAAGGACAGGGGACCTGTCCCCGCAGCAACCTCACAGCTCAGCACCAGGTGGTCCCCCACTGCCACCTGTCCCCCAGGGGGCTGCGCTGACAGGGACACCCCTGAGAGCGGGACCCCTGCAGGAGGAAGGGAAGAGCATGAGACAGTGAGGAACATGGGGGTGGTTGTCAAGGGGCAGGGGGACCCCACTGAGATGGAGGGTGCACAGAGCTGAGGGAGGGCTTGAAAAGGAACCCCATAGAATGATGGGGGTTTCTGGAAGGGGACAACTGGAGAGGGCTAAAGGGGATAACAGGGAGGGGACTGGGGGACCTGGAGAGTATGGGGGAAGACCAGAGAGAGGTAGGGTTGACCCAGGGATAGGTCAAGGGACCCAGTGAGGGATGAGGGGACCTGGGGGGGACCTGAGCATGATATGGAGATGTGGAAAAATTTGAGGGGAAAGATGGGAGTACCCAGGTAGGGCTGGGGGACCAGGCGAGGGACCTGGGAAAGGATGGGGGACGGGCCACAGGAATGGAGGGTCTGGGCAGTAATTGGTGACCCCAGGCAGGAACCCAGGGAGGGATGTGGGGGCTCCCTGTGCCCATCCCAATACTCACTGTGGACTGTGACGCGGAGCTGGGTGCTGCTCTTCTGCACAGCCCCACCTTGGGAATGCACCTGGCAGCTGTAATTCCCCGAGTGGGAGATCCCCACGGTGGGCACCAGGAGCTGCGGGGATACCTGTGGGCCCCCCACCAACTGCCCATCCCGGTAGAAGAGGTGCAGGAGGGGGGCTGGGGGCCGCAGGGGGCTGGGGGTGCTGAGGCAGCTGAGATTGAGGGGGGACCCTTCAATGGGCTCAGGGGGACCCTCCAGCACTGGCACCGTGAAGAGCTCTGGGAAGGAGAGGGGAGGTGAGGACTGTGACCCTGAGTCCACTGGGAAGTGGCTTTGGGGGTGTCAGGATATTAGAGTTCCAGCCATGGGGTACTCACTGTGCACTGTCACTGTCACTGGTGCTGACAGTGATGGCCCAAAGCTCATCAAGCCCTCACAGTGGTATTGGCCACTGTGGTGCAGCTGCAGGGGGGACAGGGACAGCTCGGTCCCCCTGAGGAACCCCCTCAAAACCTTCCCATCCTGGTAAAATTGCACCCTGGTGACCGACATGTACTTCCTGGCCCGGCAGCGCAGTGTCACCGTGTCCCCCTCCTGCAGTGTCCGTGCTGGCACCTGCAGCACCAGCTGGTCTGTGAAACAAAAAGGTCCCATTGCACTATGGGGCTTGTGACAGGTCCAAGGTGGGTACCCAAGGCACTGGAGACATCTGGGTGGAGTCTCCATTTTGCCAGAGGATCCCAGGGAAAGCACGAAAAAACCCAGGATACAGGTGTTGCCATGGGGGTCCCATCACACTGGGATGCACTGGGATGCATGAGGGGTGTAAGGCCACTAATGGAGTGGAGCCAACCCACACCTATCAGGGGGCTACCCTGATCATATAAGATTCCCCCTCACCATCTAAGACCGTCACAGGGGGACTGAGCCCACTGCTGGCTCTGTCACACGTGTAGGTGCCACTCTCGGTGACAGTGAAGTGGTCGTGTCTGTTCTGCCCCCAGCTCTGTCCATCCTTGTACCAGGTGGTGGCACTGGCAGTCCCCAAGCCCTGGCAGGTCAGTGTCACCCGGTCCCACAGCACTGCCGGCACCCAGGGGGGCTCCACCAGGAGCTGGGTGGTCTGGGAATCTGCAGATGACAGGGGACACCAGCCTGCCAGGGCCACCACGGGGCTGAGGACAGCAGGGTGGGGACATGTCATTCCCTCAGGACTCACCAGCAAGGCTGAGGGTCTGGGCTGGAAGAGAGAAGGGACAGGGGCTGGGTAGGGGTGGCCTGGAGGGACAGGAGCACCTAGGGGACATGGTGTGGTATCTGTTCCCAAACTGTCCCCATTGGGAACACTGATATAGCACAGAGGTCTTGAGGACAGGAACACCTCTGTCACCCTGGGCTAAAGCAGGACATGGGGACACTGTAGACACCCCATGTTTGCACAGGTCACCGCCACCACCCTCACAGCACCTGTCCCCACAGTCACATCCCCATGGCCCCATGGGCATGATCTCATTCCAATGACACCAGTCCCCATCGCCCATCTGCATGGTACAGGGCCGTTGTCCCTGTCCCTGTATCCCTGTTCCACTTTCTCTGCCTTCAGGACCTCAGGGGACCCCACAGCCCCCCTGTGCCCCCTGCCCACCGGTCTCTGCCTCACCAGGGCCCATCCCCGGGGTGTCAGGCCCGTGCCCGGGGCACTCACCCCACAGGAGCAGCACCACCTTCCCGGCCATCCCCGTGTCCCCAGCCATGAGGACTGGCTGTCACTCACTGCTGTGGCCACCGGTCCCCTGGGTGGCGGCTCTTCGGATGCAGAGGAAGGAAGCGAGGTCACGTCTTGTCCCCACGTGTAGGTGGCCCTTGGTGGGGGCAGGGTGGGGGATGGGTGGAGAAACAGTAGGGGACAGGCTGGTGACACTATGGGACAGTCTGGGGGCTTAGTGGGGAGTGGTGTTCCCAGGAGTGGGGGGCTCAGGGGTTTTGGGGAACCAAGGATGGGTGTCCAGGAGAATGGGGGTCCAGGGGAATTGGCCTGAGAGCATTCAGGAATGGGGGTTCTGGGGAATATGATCCCAAGAGATGTGGGCCCCAGGAGTGATGGTGCAGGGGGAAAAAAAGGGGACCCTCAGGAAGAGGGGTTCTGGGGGAAGAAGCAGTCCATGGGATGAGAACAAGGCAATGGTGGTTCTGGGCAATGGGAGTCCTGTGATGGGGGCCCCAGGGAGGAGAGACCAAGGGAATGGGGGTCCCATGGTTGGGTTCCCAGGGGAATGGGGGTCCCAGGGATGGGCAGTGGCTGTGGCTGGGTGGGCACAGTGGTCGCAACTCCTTCCCTGGGTGCCTCAAATTTTTGGGTGACTCAGAGCCCAGCACAGTCCCCGCAGTGTGCTCATGGCCGGGGGGAGCCCCAGGGTTGAGTCTCTGGGTCTGTGCCCCACATACCCCTGGGCTTTTTCCCATCCCCCCCATTTTCTGATTCAGCCATCCCCAGTGCCCTTTAGGAGCCCATTGGTGCATCCCACAGCAACATTTGCTTCTGGATAACACAGAGTGTAGAATCTCCTAGAGTGTCCAATAGGTCCATGGGGTTGTTTCCTGCCTGCTGGGCAGCAACTCAGCCCATAAGAAAGGCTTTGCTTAGGTCATATTTAGGGAGTCTTCCCATTTTTCTTCTTCCCATTCTGAAACTTGATTGACTTCCCATGGCTTCTGCTTCCAAAAGGGGACAAACTCTGTCCATCCTTGGGAAGGGGCACAGGAATCCCTGGAAATGCCTGTGTGTCCCTCTGGGTCTGCTTCCCTGGGAAATGCACTCCACCCTGCCCTGAATTCCCCTGCCTGGCCACTCCCTGCTCCTGCTGGGACACCCCTGTTCCCCAGATCCACTTGTAGAGCCCCTGCTCAATATTTCCACACTTTTCCCTCTCTGCTGGTGTCCACATCCTGAACCCAAACATTCGTTCTGGGAGGTTCCAAAGGTTTGCATGTTTTGTTCAAGAAGGAGGGTCCCAGTCAGGTTGTTGAGCAGAGGGGTGTGGGATTTATAGAATTTCTGGGGCTCTCTCAACCCCTTGCTGAGAGGAGCAAAATGATCAATTGCTGCATTTCCAGACTGGTTCCCTCACAGCTGCCCCTGCAGGGGCTGTTTCCAGCCAGCCCTGCTCTGAAAACCATCAAAGGCCCTCACAGAGCCACTGCTTGGGCTCCCATTGGCTTTTGTGCTTCTTGCACAGGGCTGAGCAAACCACAGCCAGGCCTTTTCCTGCCACAGAAGTCTCACCTTTGCAGCAGCTCTGAAGCTGCCAGAATCAAAGCCAAGGGGCCAGGGGGGACCCTCAGGTCGTGGCTGCCAGCTGGGGCTGGCCAGAGCAGGGCTGGCCAATGCCCATCCCTGTGCACTGGGGCTGGGCCATGGCTGGGCCCCACACTTGGATGGGCACTGGCTTCAAGGAGGAGGAGTTGGGGAGCTCCTTCCTGCCTGGGGTTCCATTCCCAAGCTGCTCTTGCTGGCTCAGATCCTGCAGGGGACCAGCAAGAATGGAGAAGTCTGGAACCCTCCCAGAGCTGCCATCCCCCAGGACAGGACCCCTTGGCCAGCATGTGTCCCCCCCAGGACAGGATCCCCCCCAGGGCAGGATCCCTCCGGATGTGCCCTTGTAGTGGTTTTGGTTTGCTTATTTGAGTTACAGCACTATTTATGTGGTGGTTTCATGTTTGCTGAATTTTGTTCACTAATTTGGAGACGCGATTTTGGGAGAAAAAGGCAAAACAGGCTTATCTTAAAAGTAAACAGACAGTTTATTAATACACAGTAAGCGAAAAAGAGAGAGAGAAAAAACATGAAACTTACAAAACCCTTCTCGGCCCCCCACAAGTGTTCACTTTCCTACAAACAACATAGAGACAGAACCTGTGACTTTCAGTCAATTTCACCTTTAAATATAGTCTTTCATCAATTCTTTAGGAGGGGAGTCTCTTGTTTACTATGGAATTTTCCCCTCTGACAGCCTAGAACAGTTCTCTTGTGGGTCAGAACTCTCACAGAAACAGCTGCCTGAAAAAACCTGCTTCCATGTGGTCTCCTCCCATTAGCAGTTTCCCAAGCTGCTCATGGGGAATGGAACTCAGGCATCTAGGGTGTCACTTTTTAAAGACAAACAACTTCAAAGGCAAAGGATTCTTCATCTCAAGGAACAGAGATGTTTTCTCACTTCTTTCACTGGTGTAGAAGCTTCTCATTTTTCTTTCTCTGTTCAAGCATCTCATGGGATCACAAGAATCACAGATTCTAATGCAATATTAGTCAGTCCATCACAAACACTTTTGCTCAAAAATCCACAAATCATCTCTCTAAATGCATATTTTTCTATGATTTAATGGACAGTCTACCTATAAAGTTAATTTCCATAGCTCAAACAAGAAAGTCCAGACAGCAGGCAACTCCTTCATCCTTCCTGTAATTAATCCCTTTCTCACTCTCTCCATCTGACTGTTATGCCAAGTCTTCTCTGTGCTCAATCACTTGGTCTGTTCTCACTCTGGGAAGAGCTGGTGCTCTGAAGTTCCATCTGCTGGCAGGAAAGAGTTAAAGCTTGCCCAGGCCTGTGAGGGTTACATGATCTCTGTCCGGGGGCAGCCAGGATTTTCAACAGCCTGGAGAATAGAAAAAGAACCTCAGTCGGGCAGATCTCAGAGCAGCCCGGCTGATCAAAGGCTCTTTGCCCCCCAGCCCTCGGTCTCATTGCGGGCGGGCCCAGCTCGGAGCGGCTGCAGGCTGCAGGCTCCCCTCCCCTGCTGGGGAAAGGGCCCAGGCCACGGCCAGGCCTCGGGCCAGCTCCCCACCCCATAGGGGGGTCTGCAGGGTGTTTTACAGCTGATAAAAACTGATCGGGGCCGGGACAGGGGCACATCATCCCCTCCCCGGGCTGGGAGTCACCGGGCCAGGCCTCCCGTGACAGCCCGGGCCCCGCCACAGGAGAGAGCCGGGACTGCCTTTCCTGCTGTGAGGGCGGAAGGGAGAGAGAGACCCCAGGCTTCCTTCTGGCTTTTAGGGCTGTGTGACCCAGAGGTGTATCCCTGCATGCAATTGGCTATTTTGGTTGTCAATTCAAAGGAAATCATAAATTGCACCTCACCATCTGTGCGAAACCCCCACAAGTTCCCAGGGGAATGGGGATGCCAGGGATGGGCAGTGGCCAGGTGGGCGTGGGGGTCGCAGCTCCTTCCCTGGGCGCCTCAGAATTTGGGATGACCCGGGCTAAGCAAAGCCCCGGTGTGCTCGTGGTCTGCTGGGGTCACCCCAGGTGAATTCTGAGGGGCTCTGGGTCTGTGACCCACCCCCCAAAACCCGAGGAGCTTTTCCTCTCTTCATTTCCATTTCCTTCCTTTTCCTGTAACTTTTGCATCCCCCCCCAGTTCCCTGCTCAGCGATCCTGGGGAGCTCCTGAGCAGGTACCGGGTTGAGGGGCCCCAGGGAGGGGAAAAAGGGTGCGGGGGCTGTAGGAGAGGTGGGGGGGTTTGGGGACTGGGGGTGTCCGGTTGTGCCCCCCACACTTTCCCTTTCTCTCTCCTGCAGCAGAAGGAAGAGGCCGTTTGTGCTGAGTCAGACGGGAGGGGCGGGTTCTGTCCTGGGGGGCACATCCAGGGGGTCCTGTCCCTGTTCAGGGCTGTCCCTGTTCTGGGGGTGACACATCCTGGGGGTGGCACATCCAGGGGATCCTGTCCTGGGGACGAGCGTGGAAAGATCGAGCAGTGGCTCTGCCCCCCGGCCGTGCTGGGGCTGAAGTGGTGACCCCAAATGGGCGCCCCGTCAGTGCCCGGAGCTGTCGGTCCCGTTGCCACGGCAACAGCCGGTCCCGACACACGGCGACAGTGGCCTCGGACACGCTGTCACAGCCGCTGGGGACACAGGGCCACCGTCGGTGGCCGCAGCCCGGGACAGTCCCGGCCCCGGCAGCGCGATGGCAGCCGCGACGTGCGACAGTGACCCGAGGGCAGGACTCGGCTCCCGCAGTGCCGGGGGCTCCTCCCCGGGCTCCCTGGTCCCCTCGGCCCTCCCGGCACCTCCCTCCCGGCGCCCCCCGCCCGCCCCAGGGCCGGGCCCGGCGGAGGCTCCGCAGCAGCTCCGGGGCTCAGACGCCGCTCGGGGAGCGCCGGGTGCGGGGCTTTGGGCACCGGGGGGCACCGGGCAGGGCTGGGCCGGGGATGGGCTGAGCTGGGCTCGGCCCGAGGGGCTCGGCAGCTGCGGGATCGGTGCCCGTGGCCACGGGGCGGCACCGCCGCAGGTCCCCGAGCCCTTGGCCGGTGTCACCCAGAGGGGACAAACAGGGAGCGGCAGCTCCTTCCCCTGTGCAGGGCAGCTGCGAGGGAACCGGTCCGGAAATGCCCCAATTGATCATTTTGTCCCTGTCCCCAAGGGACTGAGAGAGCCCCAAAAATCCTGCAAATCCCACACGGATCTGCTCAACAACCTGACCGGGACCCTCCTCCGTCCGAGCTGACCTGGCACAGCTGAACAAACAAAAACCATTTCTCCCGGTTTAATCAAAAAGCTGTGTTTTGGGTGCCATGGGAGGGACAAGGGTCCTGTGCCCCCTGGCACTGGGGGAGGGAATGGGGAGCCCCTGGGGGTACTGGGAGCACTGGGAGCTCTGGAACGGGGAGCTCTGGGCAGCCCCACATGGGACCCCCCACTCGTGGCCATCCCCGGGCACGGTGGGCACCCACAGGAGCTGGGGGGGACACACACATGGGGGGTGGCCTTGGGCAGGAACCTCCAGTGTCCCCCGGTGTCCCCAGTGTCACAGCACGTTCCCGTAGATGTCACTGGGGTCCCGCTGTCGCCTGTGGGGTCCCGGCAGCTCCGCGTTGGTCACCTGGGGGGATGTGGCTCGGGGGGGCCCTGCGAGAGACACCGGTTGTGGGGACATGGGTGGGGGGTGACACCCATGGGTGACGTGTCCCTGTGTCCCCACCCTGTACTCACCCCCTGCCCGCTCGGTGCTCACGACGTGGGTGTACAGCACCTCCCCCTCCTCTGGGGGGGCCGGGGGATCCGGGGGGGCCCTGTGGGGATAAGGGGGTGTCTGTGGGGGTGGGGGGGTTTGGGGTGAGGGTAAAATGGGGGGTCAGACCTGGAGCCCCCCACTCACCTTTCCTGCTGCTTCCTGAGGGCTGCAAAGGGAAGGGGGGAGGGGTGACTGTGGGGTCCTCAGGGCCCCTGAACACCCTCAGGACCCCTGACTGCCCCCAGGACCCTCGAGCATCTCTGAAGCCCCCAAAAACCCTTGAACCACTCCTTGAACCCCCTGAGCCCCCAGAGCTCCCAAACTCCCCCCAACCCCCTGACAGAACCCCCAATATCCCTGCATGACCCTCCAGGACCTCCCCAAATCCCCCAGGACCCCCATCGGAGGTCTCTGGGGGCTCAGCTTCACCCGAGTCAGGAGCTGTTGGTGACACCCTATTGCCCCCCTACTCTGGGGGCACTTCACCCCAATCCCTGGGACCCCCATCCCCCCTCATTGTCACCCACCCATGTTGTTCCACCGGTGCCAGCCCACGATGACAGCCACGAGCAGGACCAGGAACAGGAGGGACCCACCGACCCCTGCGGCCACTGCTGGGGACAGAGGGGACACAGCGGGGTCACCCTGAACCCCGAGGGTCCGTCACAACCCAAGTGACCCCGTGTGAGCCCACCTGTGACCCAGGGTGAGCCAGGGGTCACCACCAGGGCCAGCTCAGGGCTGAGTGCCCGGAACACACGGTGCCCGTCCTGTCCCAGCTGGTTGGTGGCCACGCACTGGTAGGTGCCCGAATGTCCCACATCGACGTCCCCAAGCTCCAGGACAGGACCCGGGGCCACCTCTCGCCCATCATGCAGCCAGGTGAAGTTGACAGGGGCTGAGCCCACCTGCACTGAGCAGTGCAGGGTCACGTTGTCACCGGCGTGCACCTGGTGTGACAGGGGACCGGGGGTGATGGTGGCATTGGCCACGGGCACTGTGGGGACACAGACGGGGCTGGCACCTGGAAAGGTGGGATGGGTGTACTGTGGGTGGGGTCACCTCCAGCCCGAGGGTGCTGCTCACCCAGGACAGTGACATTCAGGGGGACACTCTCGGCCACACTGTCCCCATTGCTGACCCGGCAGTGATAGATGCCGCTGTCATTGTCCCCAATGTGCCGGAGCTCCAGGCGGGGGCCAGTGCCCAGTGGTGTCTCCGCCCCCGCTGGTGCCAGGTGAAGAACAGGGGACGTGTCCCAGAAGCCACTGCACAACTCAGCACCAGGCGGTCCCCCGGTGCCACCTGTTCCCCGGGGGGCTGTGCCCACACGGACACCCAGGGAAGCAGGACCCCTGCAAGAGAGGGGACACCAGGGGGCAGTGAGGGACATGGGCGGGGGTTGCATAGAGAGACAGGGAGACCCCAGTGAGGAAGAGGGGTGGCAGAGCTGGGGGGAGGCCTGGAAAGGAATTCCAGGGAAGTTTTCAGGCCCCGCGAGGGGATGGTGGGACCTGGGAACTGTGGGGGGAGATCAGGGAGGGGTGGGATTGACCCATGGACGGGTGAAGCGACCCAGTGAGGGATGGGGAGATAAGGAAGGGGACCCAAGCAGTGATGGGGAAACAGAGAAGAAGTTTACAGGAAAGATGGGGGTAGGGCTGGGGGATCCGGTGAGAGACCCAGAAATGGATGAGGGATGAGACCCGCGGCAGGGATGGGGGGTCTGGGCAGTAATGGGGGTCCTCAGACAGGGCTGGGGGTCACCAGATGGGGCTGAGTGTCCCCAAGCAGGGGACCCAGGGAGGCTGTGGGGGTGAGGCTCACCGTGCACTGTCACTGTCACCGGCGCCAAATGGTGCTGCCCCCATGACCTTGATTCCTCAGAGTACACCAGGCCCCGGCAGTGGTATTGGCCACTGTGGTGCAGCTGCAGAGGGGACAGGGACAGCTCGGTCCCATTGGGGGACCTGCTCACCTCCTCGTTCCCACGGTAGAATGACACCAGGTGGACAGACCTGTTCCGCCAGCCCCGGCAGCGCAGTGTCACCGTGTCCCCCTCCAGCAGCGGCCACGCCGGCACCTGCAGCACCAGCCAGTCTGTGGGACACGGGGGTCTTGTCACAACACGGGGGTCCCGTTTTCTTGGGGAGCCCCCATTGAGTCACATCCAGAGCACCAGGGGTCCCCAGTTCCACAAACAGGGTCCCCCTGCACTGGGATGCTCTGGGATGTCCCCGTGTGCAGGTGACGGGCTCTGGTCACACCAGGAGGTGACCCATGGAGTGGAGCCCCCCAGAGCCCTCGGGGTGCCACAGGTGCCACCCTGGGGACACCCAAACCCTCCTCACCATATGAGACTGTCACGGGGGGGCTGAGCCCACTGCCAGGTCTGTCACACTGGTAGGTGCCAATCTCAGTGACAGTGAAGTTGTCGGATCTGTTTGGCCCCCATTGCTGCCCGTTCTTGTACCAGGTGGTGGCACCAGCGGTCCCCGAGCCCTGGCAGGTCAGTGTCACCCGGTCCCACGGCACCGCCGGCCTCCAGGGGGGCTCCACCAGGAGCTGGGTGGTCTGGGCACCTGCGGGTGACAGGGGACACCAGCCTGCCAGGGCCAGCATGGGGCTGGGGACAGCGAGGTGGGGACATGGCATCCCCCGAGGACTCACCAGCGAGGCGGAGGGTCTGGGCTGGAAGGGAGAAGGGACAGGGCTGGGTGGGGGTGGCACCGTGGGGAGAGAGGTATGAGGGCATGGGGTGTGGGGTCTGTCCCTGAACTGTCACCAGAGGGACACTGGTGTGGCACAGATGTCTCAGGGATTGAGGAACTGCAGGCATCCCATGGTCAGGCAGGACAAGGGGACATTGTGGACACCCCAGGCATGGGGACCCCGTGCTGGCACAGGTCACCCCCACCAGCCCCATGGCCTCTGTCCCCATGGCCCACCTGCATGGTGCTTGTCCCCTTGTCCCTGTGCCTGCATTCCTGTCACCCTGTCCCTGTCCTCACAGCTGCATCAGTCCCATAATTTCTTTCCCCAAATTCCGATCCCTCCAGTCCTGTTCCCCTTCTCCTGTCCCCACTGCCACCCCACAACCCTGATCCCCTCATTGCACTGGCCCTGCTGACATTGGGGACCTCTGGGGACCCCCACAGCCCCACTGTGCCCCTCCTCACCGGTCTCTGCCTCACCAGGGCCCATTCCCATGTCTGGGGCACTCACCCCACAGGAGCAGCACCACCTTCCCGGCCATCCCCGTGTCCCTGGCAATCCAGACTGGCTGTCACTCACTGTCAGTGGTGGCTGTCCCCTGGGTGGCGGCTGTTCCGAAGAACGGGAAGGAAGTGAGGTCAGGCCGTGTCTCCAACGTGGCTGTGGCCTTTGTTGGGGGCAGGGTGGCCACAAGCTCGGGACGGGCTTTGGGCTGGGTGGGGACAAGGCTGGGTGGCACAAAGTGGGACATGGTGATATCAGGAGTGGGGGCTCAGGGGGTTTGGGAACCCTGGGATGGGGTACCTGGGGAATGGGGGTCATGAGAAGGGTGGGTCACTGGGAATGGGGGTCCCTGGGGCTGGGGGGACTCAGGGCTGGGAGTCCCATGGGAACGCGGGCTCCTGTGATTTGGGGTCATTGAATGGGTGTGCCAGGGATGGGGTGTGGGGGGAATGGAGGGTCCCATGGGAATGGGGTTTTCAGGGGAGAATCAAGGTCTTGTGGGAATGGGAATTTCAGGGAATGGAATGAATGGGAGAGGGTTCCTTGGGAATCAGGACCCTGGGCCATGGAGATCCTGGAGAATGGCAGTCCTGGGAAAGGAGTCCAAGGGAGAGTGGGTCATAAGGAATGGGTGTCCCATGGTTCAGGTCCCTGGGAATGGGGGTCCCAGGGATGTGCAGTGTCTGGGTGGGCCCATGGGTCACAGCTCCTTCCCTGGGTGCCTGAGAATTTGGGCTGACCCAAGGCCCAGCACAGCCCTCTGAGGTGGTCATGGCCTGAGGGTCACCCCAGGTGGATTCCAAAGGGCTCCGGGTCTGTGTTCGCCCACCCCCCAGGGGCTTTTTCCTCTCTCTAATTTCCATTTCCTTCCTTTTCCCCCTCAATTTCAAAATCCCCCAGTCAATGCCTTGATGGTCCTGGGGAGCACCTGAGCAGGGAAGGAGTTGTGGGAACCCCAGGGTGAGGGAAGCAGGGGTGAGGGGTCTGCAGGGAGGGGTGGGAGGCTGTGGGGGCTGGAGGTGTCCAGCTGTGCCCCCCAAAACTTTCACTTTCTCTCTGCTGCAGCAGAAGGAAGAGGCCGTTTGTGCTGAGTGTCCCACGGGGGGAGGTGTTTGTGCTGGGGGAATCCTGTCCCGGGGGGGACACATGCTGGCCAAGGGGGTCCTGTCCTGGGGGATGGCAGCTCCAGGAGGGTTCCAGACTTCTCCATTCTTGCTGGTCCCCTGCAGGATCTGAGCCAGCAAGAGCAGCTTGGGAATGGAGCCCCAGGCAGGAAGGAGCTCCCCAACTCCTCCTCCTTGAAGCCAGTGCCCATCCAAGTGTGGGGCCCAGCCATGGCCCAGCCCCAGTGCACAGGGATGGGCATTGGCCAGCCTTGCTCTGGCCAGCCCCAGCTGGCAGCCACGACCTGAGGGTCCCCCGTGCCCCCTTGGCTTTGATTCTGGCAGCTTTAGAGCTGCTGCAAAGGTGAGAATTCTGGGGGGCAGGAAAAGGCCTGGCTGTGGTTTGCTCAGGCCTGCAAGAAGCACAAAAGCCAATGGGAGCCCAAGCAGTGGCTCTGTGAGGGCCTTTGATGGTTTTCAGAGCAGGGCTGGCTGGAAACCCCCCTGCAGGGGCAGCTGTGAGGGAACCAGTCTGGAAATGCAGCAATTGATCATTTTGTCCCTCTCAGCAAGGGGCTGAGAGAGCCCCAGAAGTTCTGCAAATCCCACACTCATGTGCTCAACATCCTTACTGGGAATCTCTACCTTCCTGTCTCAGATTTGCAGCCCTTTGGAACCTCCTGGAAAGAATATTTGTGTTCTGGCTGGGGCCGACAGGCAAGGGGGAAATGTGTGGAAATATTTCCAGTGGCTCTGCCCCACAGTCATGGTGTGGCTG
This sequence comes from Zosterops lateralis, assembly GCF_965231275.1. NCBI lineage: Eukaryota > Metazoa > Chordata > Aves > Passeriformes > Zosteropidae > Zosterops > Zosterops lateralis. The sequence continues at coordinate 3,571,916 of NC_139787.1, forward strand.
TGGTGAGTGACCCTGGCTGGATTCCAGGTGTCCCCAAAGCTGCTCCATCCCTGCCCTCCTCACCTGCACAGGGCACGGGGAATAGACAGGGCTCTGCCCCGCCCCTGCCCCGCCCATTCCAGGGCACCCCCCGAGTTGGGTCAGTGAAACTCTCTGCCAAACCAGCTACTGAGTTGCCAGGTGACCTGAACTCCACCTGGGGAGAGGGCCCTTGGTGTCCCAAGGGCTTCAAAGGCAGAGCATGAGGTGGCCCTGTGTCTGACCCTGTCTTCTCTTGGAGTGTCTGTCCCATCCACACTGGAACCCAGGAGCTGGCAACTGTCTTGGTTTAAAAGAGAAATGTCTGCCAATGGGTGGCCTCACACCCCTGGTGTGGTGAAAGTCTGTCCCCTGCATTCAGGGACATCCCAGTGCACCCCAGTGTGATGTGACCCCTGTGGAACACCTGTGCCATGGGGTTGCTCTGGGTGCCCTTCCAAGGGAGGTTCCCACTGTCCTTGGCAGACACCTGTCTTTCAAACCAAGATGTATTGGCGGCTGAAAATGGAAGAATCCCGTTCCTAAAGACTGACAGAGCTGAACAAACAACAACATTTGCGTGAGTTGAACCAAAAATTTGCATTTTTGTGCCAGGAGCAGGAAACCAGGTCCTGTACTGTAGCCCTGATTCCTGCCTGAGATGTTTTTCGTTTTCTGAAATTCCTTTCCCAGGGAATTTTCTGTAAACAAGAGACATGTTTTTGAAATGGCAAATTGTTGACATTTCTTTCCCTAGGAGGGACTTCTTGATGTCCCTCTGGTCTGACCAATGTGATTGAAGAGGTTTGTCTTTGTTTTACCAATCAAATTGGTCTGTGTAGAACAGTATAAAAAGGGAGACACATCCCAAGAACAAAGGAGTCATTTTCATTCTTCTGAAGTCGGATTCTTTGTGTCGTTGTGGTGTACAACAGCATCACTGTGCTCCCTTGGAACTGGGATGGGCAGTGGAGAGCCACGTAGTGTACTGGGAGCACTGGGAAGGGGATTGCAGGGCCACAGTGGGATGGGGGTTGAGAGGAATCAATCTGATTTTTATTTATGTCTCAACATACGCTATACATGAGCAAATAAAAGCAGTTAACTGTGACACAACAGGAGCCATTTTGCTTTGGGTTTCTTGGGGCGATCAGGGGCTTGCTCAGAGGATCAGCTTGGTCCTTTTCCCCACCTCGACTTTTCCTCCTGGTGGTCCTTCTCTGTCTGCACCCGTTCTCCCCTGCTTTGCTGCTTCTGTGAGGCAGCTCATTCCTGTCATGACCTGGTGCTCCACTGCTTCCCCAACCTGGTGCTCCACCACTTCCCCAGCGGAGCAGAGGCTGCCTGCACACACCTGCTGCCTTTGCCATTTTGCCCATGTTGCCCACAACAACGAGCCTGCTGCACCCCAGTCCCTGCCCATGGCAGCCATGCCATGGCCACCAGTGCCACAGCACCAGCCCACAGCCAGCCCACAGCCATCGCTCACCGATGCCAGAGACACACAGGTGCCACCACTTGGAAATCACACCCAGCCACTCACAAAAGCCACGAGGGCTCACCACACACACACTCCATCTGCTGAGTGATGCCAACAGAGCGCCCGGGGTTCCTGTGGTAACGCTTTGTCTGTCTTCTGTTTCTCTCTCTGTCTCTCTTTTTCCCTCACTATTCTCTTATAATCCCCTGCTATAAGAACACTTCGCCTCCTTTATCAATAAACAGTTCTCAGATATAATATTGCCATGTTTGTGCTTCATTTTCATCTGAGAAATCGATCAGAAAGAATCCTCCCCAACTGCCCCTTTTACAGCAGGACGGGCCAGGGGAATGGGGAATGTGGGAAACCCCTGGGTGTGCTCTGAGCACTGTGGGGAGAGAATGGGGAAGCCACTGAGGATACTTGGAGCACTTGGATGGGGATTGGGGAGCCCCTGCAGGTACTGGGAAGGGGATGGGAGAGCCCCTGGGGGTACTGGGATAGGAAATGGGGAGCACAGGGTGCCCTGTGTAACCTCCCCCTGACTCATGACCACCTCCCTTGGAAGGATGGGCAACCACAGGAGGCATGGAGGGAGCACCCCCTGTGTCCCCCAGTGCCTCCCGTTCCCCAGAGTGTCACAACTTTTGTTGCAGATTGTCATAGATGTCACTGGATTCCCATGGCTGCCCGTGTGGCCCCTGCAGCTGCATGTAGGTCGCCTGAGGATCCTCCGTGGGGGGTGCCAGGGGTTCTGAGGGGGCCCTGAGGGAATAAAGAGGTGTATGAAAGGGGATGGGAGGTGCTGGGGGTTTGGGTAAAAGGTTTATCATGGCTGGAGCCTGCACTCACCTTTCCTGGTGCTTCCTGGCATCTGCAAAGGAAAACTGGAGGGGTGACTTTGGAGTCCCAGGGGCCTCCATCCACCCAGGGGAATCTCGAACCACCCCCAGGCCCTCAATTCCTTGCAGGCTCCCCCAGTACCCTGACGACCCTCAGAAACCCTGAACCACCCCAGTTCCCCCAATATCCTGACCCCCTAGAACCCCAGACCTGGCTGGGAGGGGTACCCTCTGAATTCCTCAAAAATCTCTGATAGACTCCCCAACTATTCTGTACAACCCTGCAACACCTTCCCAGACACCTCAGGGCCCTGAGCTGAGGTCACTGGGGGCTCAGCCCCTCCCAAGTCAGGGGCTGTGGGTGCCCCCCCATGGCCCCTGTATTCTGGGGGCCTTCCCACCACTCTCCAGGACCCCCATCCCCCATTGTCACCCACCCATGCGGTGCCACCAGTGAAAGGCCATGATGATACCCATGAGCAGGACCAGGAACAACAGGGACCCAACAACCCCTGCAACGACTGCAGGAAATAGAGGGAGACACACTGGGGTCACAAGGGTCACTCCAGAGGTTCTCCAGTCCCAGTGACCTTGTGAGTCCCTTTCCTGTGCCAGCCAGTTCCCTTTGCTGACCCCACCTGTGCCTCCATGTCCCCACGATGTCACCTCCAGGGCCAGCTCAGGGCTGAGTGCCCGGAACACGCGGTGCCCGTCCTGTCCCAGCTGGTTGGTGGCCACGCACTGGTAGGTGCCTGAATGTCCCACATCGACGTCCCCAAGCTCCAGGATCAGACCCCGGGCCACCTCCTGCCCATTGTGCAGCCAGGTGAAGGTGACAGGGGCTGAGCCCACCTGCACTGAGCAGTGCAGGGTCACGGAGTCACCTGTGTGCACCTGGTGTGACAGGGGACCGGGGGTGATGGTGGCATTGACCACGGGCACTGTGGGGACACAGACAAGGCTGGCACCTGGCGAGGTGATACCAGGGGTGGCGTGTGTGGGGTCAACCCAAGCCCGAGGGTCCTGCTCACCCAGGACAGTGACATTCAGGGGGACAGTCTTGGCCACGCTGTCCCCATCGCTGACCCAGCAGTGATAGATGCCGCTGTCATTGTTCCCAACGTGTCGCAGCTCCAGGTGGGAGCTGGTGCCCAGAGGTGCCCCTGAGCCCTCCTGGTGCCAGGTGAAGGACAGGGGACGTGTCCCCATGGCCACTGTGCAGTTCAGCACCAGTTGGTCCCCTGGTGCCACCTGTCCCCTGGGGCGCTGTGCCCACACGGACACCCACGGGATTGGAATTTCTGTGGGAGGGGACAACAGCAGGGGACAGTGAGGGACACAGGGGGGGTCAGAGAGAGACAAGAGCACCCCAGTGAGGAAGAGGGGTTGCAGAGCTGGGGGGAGGCCTGGAAAGGAACCCCAAGGCAGGATGGGGAATTCAGGGAGGGGACAGCTGGAGAGGGATGGGGGGCACCCCAGGGAGGGTGTGGGGACCCAGGGAGGGGATGGTGGGACCTGGGGACTGTGGGGGGAGATCAGAGAGGGGTGGAGTTGACTCAGGTATGGGCAAAGTGACCCAGTGAGGGATGGAGGGATAAGGAGGGGGACTCGAGCAGTGATGGGGGGACATAGAAAAAGTTAACAGGAAAGATGGGGGTACCCACATAGGGATCCGGTGAGAGACCCAGAAATTGGTGAGAAACCCATGGCAGGGATGGTGGGTCTGGGCAGTAATGGCTGTCCCCAGATGGGGCTGAGTGTCCTGAAGCAGGGGACACACAGGGAGGCTGTGGGGGTGAGGCTCACTGTGCACTGTCACTGTCACCGGCGCCGACTGCTGCCACTTCTGTGATTCCCCGGTTTTCACCAAGAACCAGCAGTGGTAGTGGCCGCTGTGGTTCAGCTGCAGAGGGGACAGGAACAGCTCGGTCCCAGGGAGGGACCCCCTCACCACCTTGTCCCCATGGTAGAATCGCACCACAGTGACCGACATGCCCTGTCGCCATCGGCAGCGCAGTGTCACCGTGTCCCCCTCCAGCATCGGCCGCGCCGGCACCTGCAGCACCAGCCGGTCTGTGGGACACGGGAGTCCTGTCACACCCGAGGAGCCCCCACTGAGTCACACCCAGAGCACCAGGGGTCTCCAATTCCACAAACAGGTTCCCCCTGCACTGGGATGCTCTGGGATGTCCCTGTGTGCAGGGGATGGGCTCTGGTCACCCCAGGGCGTGACCCATGGAGTGGAGCCCACCCAGAGCCCTCGGGGTCCCAGAGGTGTCATCCTGGGGACACCCAAACTCCTCTCACCATCTGAGACTGTCACGGTGGAGCTGAGTCCACTCTCAGGTCTGTAACACTGGTAGGTGCCATTCGCGGTGACAGTGAAGTTGTCGGGTCCCTCCTGCCCCCAGTGCTGCCCATCCTTGTACCAGGTGGTGGCACCGGCAGTCCCCAAGCCCTGGCAGGTCAGTGTCACCTGGTCCCACAGCACTGCCGGCCTCCAGGGGGGCTCCACCAGGAGCTGGGTGGTCTGGGCACCTACAGGTGACAGGGGACACCAGCCTGCCAGGGCCAATCCGGGGCTGGGGACAGCGGGGTGGGGACATGGCATCCCCCGAGGACTCACCAGCGAGGCCGAGGGTCTGGGCTGGAAGGGAGAAGGGACAGGGCTGGGTGGGGGTGGCACCATGGGGAGAGAGGTATGGGGTCACAGGGTGTGGGGGCTGTCCCTGAACTGTCACCAGGGGGACACAGGTGGGGCACAGATGTCTCAGAGATTGAGGAACTGCAGCCACCCCATGCTCAGGCAGGACAAGGGGACATTGTGGACACCCCAGGCACGGGGACCCTGTGCTGGCACAGGTCACCCCCACCAGCTCCACGGTCTCTGTCCCCATGGCCCATCTGCATGGTGCTTGTCCCCTTGTCCCTGTCCCTGCATCCCTGTCACCCTGTCCCTGTCCTCACAGCTGCACCAGCCCCATAATTCCTCTCCCTACTTTCTGGTCCCTCCAGTCCTGCCCCCCTTCTCCTGTCCCCACAGCCACCCCAAAACCCTGATCCCCTCATTGCACTGGCTCTGCTGGCCTTGGGGATCTCAGGGGACCCGCACCCCCCTGTGCCCCCTCCCCACCGGTCTCTCCCTCACCAGGGCCCATTCCCATGCCCAGGGCACTCACCCCACAGGAGCAGCACCACCTTCCCGGCCATCCCCATGTCTCTGACCATCCAGACTGGCTGTCACTCGCTGTCAGGGGTGGCTGTCCCCTGCGTGGTGGCTCTTCTGAAGAAGAGGGAAGGAAGTGAGGTCAGGTTGTGTCCGCATTGTGGCTGTGGCCTTATGTGGGGGCAGGGTGGCCACAAGCTCGGGACAGGCTCTGGGCTGGGTGGGGACAAGGCTGGGTGGCACAAAGTGGGACATGGTGATATCAGGAGTGGGGGGTCAGGGGGTTTGGGGACCCCGGGATGGGGTACCTGGGCAATGGGGGTCATGAGAAGGAGGAGTCACTGGGAATGGGGGTCCCTGGGGCTGGGGGGACTCAGGGCTGGAGTCCCATGGGAACGTGGGCTCCTGGGATTTGGGATCATGGGATGGGTGTGCCAGGGATGGGGTGCGGGAGGAATGGAGGATCCCATGGGAATGGGGTTTTCATTTCGAGAATCAAGGTCCTGTGGGAATGGGAATTTCAGGGAATGGAATGAATGGGAGAGGACTCCTTGGGAATGGGGCTCCTGGGCCATGGAGATCCTTGGGAATGGCAGTCCTGGGATGGGAGTAAAAGGGAGAGGGGGACATAAGGAATGGGGGTCCCATGGTTCAGGTCCCTGGGGAATGGGTGTCCCAGGGATGTGCAGTGACTGGGTGGGCCCGTGGGTCACAGCTCCTTCCCTGGGTGCCTCAAATGTTGGGGTGACTCAGGGCCCAGCAGAGCCCCCATGTTGTAGATGAGCAATGCGATGTTTGGCTCTCACAATCAAGGGATGAATATTATGTGTATGTTAAGAGATGTTTTATTGATGTATAGTTATGTTATTGTGGTAAGTCCTCCCATAGTCCTCTTTCCCCTGCCCTTGTATTCTTGTCATGGGATTGGTAGTTGGGGCATTGGGGGAGGGGCTGGCTTGTCACTAGGAGGCGTGGCAGGGAAACACCTGACCTCCAATCGAATTGCAAGATAGTAGTCTCCACCTGTTGCCCCTGATTTTCTTGCTTTCAAGTGTTTGAATCTTAGCAGCCTGATTCTCACAGTGCTTTAATATAAACTATATGTATTTTAGAAATTATCTATGTGTTTTGCATAGTTGTTCTCTTAGAGGAGAACTTGACTGATGGTCACAGTTACCAGTGGAGTCAGGAGGTTGTAACCTTCTTGGGCCAATCCTGGCCCTCTGTAAAAAGTGTATATAAGTAATGCAGTCAGAAAAATAAAGAATCTTTCCATGCTTTATCCTGCTGCTGCCTGCTTGTTCTCTGTGAGGGTCCACACGCACGTCGCAATGTGTGACCCCTCTAAGTGAGGGGTGACATCCACCGATTAATGGCAAAGAGGAGTTGACTGACAGGCTTTGGGAGGGGCCAAAGTTGGCTGATGTAACACCAGGAGTACAAAAGGCAGGGCAGCTACCTTGTACACAAGCACGTGGTGGTTCAGGTTCACGCTCCCAGTGCTGCTTTTCCTCTTTATTCAGTATTTTGTTGTATTTTGTTAAGTTTTAGTTAACCTTTGAAATTTTAAAAGTGAGTGTTGTTTCTCACAAATGGGGAGTCAGTCTGGGATATACACCTTGTCACCGTGGCCCTAGGGGTTTTTGAAAGAGAAGAGTGCGCCGCCGTGAGTTCAGTGACTCAGTCAGTTCCTCCTGGGACCATTGGTGATCGCAGGTTGAAAACCTTGAGGTCATTGGAATAATGAACAATGAAAAATTAAAGGGGTAAGAGAAAAAGCCCCCTGGGGAGAAAACTGCAGATGATCTGGAAGACTGTGAGTATTTGAACATGAGTGTGTGGCTGGGAGTGTGCTTAGAGTGTGTGTGAGACTTGAAAGAATTGATGGATTGAGAGAGACTAAAGAGCACCTGGGGATGTCAGGTTGAAGGTCACCAGTTTTAAGGGGACTCAAGAGCTCCTGAGGACGTCAGGTTCAGAGTTACCAGATTTAGGGGGTGTCAGATCAGTGGTGGCCGTGCTTGTATCGGGAGGTTCCGAGCACACGGCGCCGGCAGTGGAGGCAGCCAAGCGGCGCAGACCGCGCTTGTCCGGGGCGAGGGGCCTCTGGCGGCAGGGGCGGCCAGGCGGTGCAGAGGAGCCGTGGGGGCCCACGTGGGGAGCGGCGAGCGGGGACCCGGCACAGGAACTCCCGGCACTCACCGACCCAGCGGAACTGACCCAGTGGGATGGGAGTCACCAGATCACAGGAGAGTTGTTTATTTGCTTTTGTTTTCCAGGGAGAAGATAAGGTTTGGTTTTCCTCTTTCTTTTCTCTTCTTTCCTTTCTTTTCTTTTTTTTCCCTTTCCTTTTCCTTCTAGCTGATTGGGAAGGCTGGCCTTGTTAGGTGGGTTGTCGTTGGCTGCTTGGGAAGGCAGCTCTTGTCAAGAGGGCCTGTGATTGGCTGTTTGGGAAGGTGGGTCTTATGGGGAAGGTCTGTGATTGGCTCTTTTGGAGGGCCTGTGATTGGCTAGTTGGGAAGGCGTGTTTTGTCCGTAGACCTGTGATTGGCTGTCAGGATAGGACTGTGAGCAAGTAGAGAATCCCCAAGGAGAAAAGAAGGAAGTGAAGAGAGCAGCAAGTGTACCCTTAAACAGTGCCCTGGGCAGCAGATGAACACAGTGGAGATGTAGCCTGAACACCAAGAGTGAAAATAAGGTGTTGGGAGTTGGTTGCTTTTTCTTTCCTTTTCTTTCCTTTTTACCTGTGGGAATTTTTTTCCCACTGAGTTGCTAAGAAGCACTGATGGCTGCGTGCTTGAGATGGCGGGGAAGGGAAAACCCTTGCCAGGGATGGGAAACTCTTGCTCACTTGATCTGAGCTTTTGGAGATGGTGATGGTAGAGTGGCTTCTTGGGGAAAGGAACTCGCTGCTGCTGCAGAAGTCCAGCTCAGTCCTGTTTCTTCTGGTGTGGGGGGAGCCTCTACTCCTGGGAGCAGCCACTGAACTGGCACCTGGTTATCTCCTGCCTCACTAAAAGCAGGGCCTGTTGCTGTGCTGGGAGCAAGGTCGCTGTTGTCCTGCCCACAATGCTTCTTCAGCACTACCCCTGTCTTCTGAGACCTTCTGCATCTCAAGCCTCAGCTCTGGAGTTTCTGATCCATCCCTTCCATCCCTTCCCTTCTGGGACAGAGCCGCCATCACCACGTGCTCCCCCAGCCCGCCCCACAGCGCCCCCTGCAGCCACGGGGGGATCATCACACCTGCCCCGCCCACCGGGAGCCACCAGCGCCCCTGCTGGCCGTGCCCGGAACTGCACCAAAGGGGAAAGTGCCGCGCTCAGGGAAGCTGTTACGGGATTCCAGGTTCTGTTTATTATTAATGCTGTGGTTGTTGTTGGTTGTTTGCCTTGTTATACATACTAGTAAAGAACTGTTTTCCCTATCCCCATATCTTTGCCTGAGAGCTGCTTGGTTTTTCAAAATTATAACAGTTTGGAAGGAGAGGGTTTGCATTTCCCATTCCAAGGGAGGCGCTGCTCTCCATAGCAGACACCTGTCTTTCCAAACCAAGACATGAGGTTATGCAGTATTGTGTAATAATGTGGACTGAAAGGAAGATTGAGTCCAACCAAGTGTACTGGCTTTGGTGTGAGCCAGAGGAAGAATGGATGCATCAAGTTTTAAACATCTATATACAACCCCAGTAGAGATCAGAGAGAAGGGACTTCTCACTGAACTACCCTTTTTGCTCTAGTCTCTCCATCCTGACCCCTACAGAGAGGCCTAGAGTTTTCCTTACTGTGTGTGACTGATCCCCAAAAACCTCTGAGCTACCTTTCATAAAAATAGGAACCACATGTACCTCCCACTCAGGTAAGGGGCAAGAGGTGCCGTTTGACAAACCACAACAATTTACCTACACTGCCCTTTCTCCTCCTGTCCTAATGTGCACTGTTCCCACCCCAAAGGCACAGAGAGTGGAATATTGCCTACAGGGTAGCAAGCAGGAAATGTCCAACTACTCTCTTTTCCAGAAGGGCTCTAGGAAGTGCTGTGCATACATGTGCCAATGTGTGTGACTCTGTGCCAGGGTGTGTGACTCTGTGCCAGCGTGTGTGAGTCTGTACCAGGGTGTGTGAGTCTACACCTGCTGTGCCTGTGTGTCCCAGTATGTGTGGCTCTGTGTGCACACACAGGTGCTGGGGTGTACCCGTGTGTCAGTGTGTGAAGCTGCATGTGTGTTTTCTAGTGTGCCCAAATGTAAGTGTACACGTCCCACTTTGCACGGCTACCGATGTGCTCGTGTGCCCAGCACTGTGCACATGGACACCTCTGTAGTCCAGCTCTGACCAAGGAGTGCTGTTTCTTTTTCTCTGCTGGAGGTGGCTGCAGATCCTCTGTGGGGTTATGTGTAAGCAAAGCCCTGTGTAAGGTACGTATGTATATAACACTGCACATATTAGTGTGCACGACTCAGTGTCTGTGTACAAGTGTGTGTGTCATGGGTTAAACACAGCTTGGTTTTAGTTAAATAGGAAACAGTTCCTTGTAAGGACCTCGGAATTTCCTTTGGAAAGGACAGGGACCTATCAGAGGCCAATTTTTAGATATTGACATATTGTATAGCCACTGAGGAAGATGGATGTGCCTTTGTGAATACACATATAAGTTAAGTAATGGTGAGAAACTTCTCTTTTTCCTTCCTGCCTTGTAACAGGGCTGGTCCTGCTCTGCCATGGGTCCTCCCCGGGCCTGGCACAGCCTGGCTGGGCTCTGCTGCTGCTGCAGCCCTGGCGGGGCTGAGCTGGCCCTGGGCCCCATCAGCTGCCGGCAGGGGAAAGGGAGGCCCCAGTACTGACATCTAGCTGACTTTAAAACCTACCCTGCCACAGGCCAGGCTGAGAGAGATGTCCCCAGTGCCCCCCAGGAGCAGCTCTGAGCGCAGGCTGGGCTGGGCCCACCCCATGAGAGCGAGGGTTGGAGGGGGGAGGCATCCACCAGCCTGGCTCCTGAGATCCTGGCCGCCGTTCCTGAGCCTTCCCCCATCGGCGCGGCTTTGAAATCCAACATGAAATCCAACATGAAATCCAACATGAAATCCAACAGCCCTGCAGCTACAGCAGCCACTGCCCAGCAGAGATTACATGACCATCTACAGACCCGGGCAAGGTGTTAACTCTTTCCTTACACAGATGAAATTTACGAAGCACTAACCCTTCTGTGAGTGAGCGAAAAGTTAGAGTGGGAGACATGTAAAGAGACAGTATGAAGATACCAGGGTGAGTGAACGAGGAGTTATATCCCAAGTGATGAGGAGATGGAAAGGATTTCTTGGTATTTGGGCTAAAAGTCTTTTGTGTGCCGTGGTAACAGAGTGTAATATGCTAGAATATTCCTTTAAACTGTGGAACAAATATGCATTTTGGGGAGATGACGAGAGTGTTTAAATTGTAGAGATAAACAAAGGCATTTGTGATGGGCTAAGTGCATATTGATCTTATGAGATGCTGTGATCCTATGTGTCTTGGGTTTGGAAGTTGGGTATCTGCCAGGGAAAGCTGGAGTTTGCCTTGGAATGGAGAATGTAAGCCTTGTCCCTGAAAGGAGTGAAAATTGGAAAGCTCCTAAATATATGTTGGAGATTTGAAGAGTTGAAACCCTTGATTGTTATGTAATAAGTGTATTAATATTTTTGAATTGTATTGTAACAGTAAGGAGCCACCTCCGTGGTCCCCCTGGGGGGCGGCAGTGGGGGGGGGGCTGCTTGGTCGCTGGAGGCCGCCTGCAGCCCCTCCCCGATGCTGGAGCAGGCTGCCCGCCGTCGGAAGAGCCTGCACTCCCCACAGACACCGGAGTGGGCCGCCCCGGCCCCGACCCCCGTTTACTGCCACTGCAAGCTCCCGGCTCCCGCCACCGTTCCGGCGTGGCACGGCCGATGGGGGTGGCCCGCAGCTGCTCCAGGCTCCCGCGCTGCGGCACGGCCAGAACATCCCGCCCCCGTGCTCCCACCACCACCGCTGCACCCAGCCCGTGCAGACAGTCCGCGTGGCTCCAGTGTTGCTGCCAAACCTGTGCTCCTACCACCCCCGACTCCCGGCCCGGCCCGCTCCAAAAAAGAACCCGCTCGCAAAGCCATGGCAAATCGCCGCCGAGGTGCCGCTGCCAGCGCGCCCTCCCGGCATGAATCTGCCCCGCTCTCCCGTGAAACCCCCGAACTGCTGAGCCAGCCCAACCCGCGTGGCCGTCCCGCTCCCACACTGCTCCTGCTGCGGAGCGGCCAGAAGCATACACACACCCCCCCATTGAAACCGCGAGACCCCCAAGGCGCCCGCTCCCCGTGTAGCGCGGCCATCTCACTGCTGCCAAACCCCAACCTGCTCCTGCCATGAGCTGCAGCGCCGATTGTGAAATAACCGCCCCCCGGGGCGACCCCATAGTACATGTAAATTAAGAATCCCAGTGCACTCTGGGACTCTTTTTAACACCAAAAAACCCCTATAAAAATAAATCCATGTAAGATTTAGACCTACAAAAGACAGTACTAAACCGTGTATACCCTAGACTATTAATAGACAATTTTTTGTAACTCGCTGTAACCTAAAGATACCCAAGAAAAGGCAAGACCCCAAGCCAACCCAATGGAAATCAGAACTCCTTGGAGACCCCCGGCTAGGAAAGAGTTCTCCAGCTCTGCAGGAACTTCTGGCTGCAAAGCTGACCAAGACCGTCCTCCTCAAGGGTGAACTTGGCTACAGGTCCCTCGAGCCATCCTTGTAACAGCTGATTAATAAAGGCATTTTAAAGGGGAAAAATATTATCTCCACCCATTTTTAACATTACCTTTTCCAATTATAAATTTGCAGTTAGAGGCTTTTAGGCAAAGATTTGGGGATAGAAATAACAGGTTTTTGCCAGTCTGTATAACAAAGCAAAAAACATCAACTACAGCATTAATAACAAAACCAGTACCAAGGACCTTGAGGGCTTTGCTTCACAGAAACCCAGGGCAGTTTGGTCTCGGTGCCCCTGCAGGATCCTCAGAGCACCAAGCTGGAACAGTGGAAAGTCCTGGGCTGGTGGCTGGGAGGGCGGGATGTCCCTGGCAGGGCAGGGGCGGGATGTCCCGGCAGGGCAGGGGGGTGCAGGGTCACACTGTAGCAAGAGGAGCAGCGCTGAAGAAGCCGCGATGGCGGGGCAGGGCTGGCCCAGCTCCAGCAGGGCAGGTGGAGGAGCTCAGAATTCCAGGGCAGGAGAGCAGATGATGGTAGATTTCCCAGGACTGGACCCCTCCAGAGACAGTGAACTCCTCCCGCAGCAAGCAGCAGCCTGGCTGTTCTCTCTCCCTGAATGCCAAAAGCCAGAGAGACCAAGCTGCCTCCAGCTCTGTCCTTTACCAGCCCAAAACCCGGGTAATCTTCCCCTTCCAAGCTTTGGCCACCTCTTTGTTTTGGTCGAGCACCCTTAAGCAGCCAGTACTTTGTCTCCTTGGTAACTTATGGGGAAAAAATTCTTTAGAGTAAAAAAGGAACAAACCCAACCTCCAACACTGGGGTGGGGCTCCCATGGGAATGGGGTCCCCAGGGCTTGGGGGACTCAGAGATTGGAGTCCCAGGGGAATGTGGGCTCCGGGGATTTGGGATCATGGGATGGGTGTGCCAGAGATGGGGTGCAGGGGGAATGGGGCAGGGTACCATGGGAATGGGGGGGTCCTGTGGGAATGGGGGATCCTGGGAAAATCAATGTCCTTGGGGAAGAGGAGTCATAGGAGATGGAATGAATGGGAGAGGATTCCTTGGGAATGGGGCTCCTGGGCCATGGAGATCCTGGAGAATGACAGTCCTGGGAAGAGGGTCCCAGGGAGGCGGAACATAAGGAATGGGGGTCCCATGGTTCAGGTCCCTGGGGAATGAGGGTCCCAGGGTTGTGGACTGGCTGGGTGGGCCCGTGGGTCTCAGGTCCTTCCCTGGGTGCCTGAGAATTTGGGGTGACCCAGGGCCCAGCACAGCCCTCTGAGGTGGTCGTGGCCTGAAGGTCACCCCACGTGGATTCCAAAGGGGTCCAGGTCTGTGTTTCCCCATCCCCCAGGGACTTTTTCCTCTTCACTTTCATTTCCTTTCTTTTTCCCCTCAATTTCACAATCCCCCAGTTTGTGCCTTGATGATCCTGGGTAGCACCTGAGCAGGAACTGGTTTGGGAAACACAAGGGTGGGGAAAGCAGGGGTGAGGGGTCTGCAGGGAGGGGTGGCAGGCTGCAGAGGGAGGGAGTGTCCAGCTGTGCCCCCCCCAAATACTTTCACTTTCTCTCTCCTGCAGCAGAAGGAAGAGGCCATTTCTGCTGAGTGTCACACGGGGGGATGTGCCTGCCCTGGGGGGATCCTGTCCCGGGGGGGGACACATGCTGGCCAAGGGGGTCCTGTCCTGGGGGATGGCAGATCCAGGAGGGTTCCAGACTTCTCCATTCTTGCTGATCCCCTGCAGGATCTGAGCCGGCAAGAGTAGCTTGGGAATGGAGCCCCAGGCAGGAAGGAGCTCCCCAACTCCTCCTCCTTGAAGCCAGTGCCCATCCAAGTGTGGGGCTCAGCCATGGCCCAGCCCCAGTGCACAGGGATGGGCATTGGCCAGCCCTGCTCTGGCCAGCCCCAGCTGGCAGCCAGGACCTGAGGGTCCCCCCTGGCTTTGATTCTGGCAGCTTTAGAGCTGCTGCAAAGGTGAGAATTCTGGGGGGCAGGAAAAGGCCTGGCTGTGGTTTGCTCAGCCCTGCAAGAAGCACAAAAGCCAATGGGAGCCCAAGCAGTGGCTCTGTGAGGGGCTTTGATGGTTTTCAGAGCAGGGCTGGCTGGAAACCCCCCTGCAGGGGCAGCTGTGAGGGAACCAGTCTGGAAATGCAGCAATTGATCATTTTGTCCCTGACAAAAGCAAGGGGCTGAGAGAGCCCCGGGAGTTCTGCAAATCCCACACCCATCTGCTCAACATCCTTAGTGGGAATCTCTACCTTCCTGTCTCAGATTTGCAGCCCTTTGGAACCTCCTGGAAAGAATATTTGTGTTCTGGCTGGGGCCGACAGGCAAGGGGGAAATGTGTGGAAATATTTCCAGTGGCTCTGCCCATGGCCATGGTGAGGCTGTGGTGACTGACTCTGTCTGGATTCCAGGTGTCCCCAAAGCTGCTCCATCCCTGCCCTCCTCACCTGCACAGGGCACGGGGAATAGACAGGGCTCTGCCCCGCCCCTGCCCCGCCCATTCCAGGGCACCCCCCGAGTTGGGTCAGTGAAACTCTCTGCCAAACCAGGTACTGAGTTGCCAGGTGACCTGAACTCCCACCTGGAGAGAGGGCCCTTGGTGTCCCAAGGGCTTCAAAGGCAGAGCATGAGGTGGCCCTGTGTCTGACCCTGTCTTCTCTTGGAGTGTCTGTCCCATCCACGCTGGAACCCAGGAGCTGGCAACTGTCTTGGTTTAAAAGAGAAATGTCTGCCAGTGGGTGGCCTCACACCCCTGATGTGGTGAAAGTCTGTCCCCTGCACTCAGGGACATCCCAGTGCATCCCAGTATGATGTGACCCCTGTGGAACACCTGTGCCATGGGGTTGCTCCTGGTCCCCTTCCAAGGGAGGTTCCCACTGTCCTTGGCAGACACCTGTCTTTCAAACCAAGATGTATTGGCACCTGAAAATGAAAGAATCCCGTTCCTAAAGACTGACAGAGCTGAACAAAGAACAACATTTGTGTCAGTTTAACCAAAAATCTGCATTTTTGCGCAAGGAGCAGGAAACCAGGTCCTGTACTGTAGCCCTAGTTCGTGCCATGAGATGTTTTTAGTTTTCTAAAATTCCTTTCTCAGGATATTTTCTGTAAACAAGACACATGTTTTTGAAATGGCAAATTGTTGACATTTCTTTCCCTTGGAGGGACTTCTTCATGATGTCCCTCTGGTCTGAGCAATGTGATTGAAGAGGTTTGTCTTTATTTCACCAATCAAATTGGTCTGTGTAGAATAGTATAAAAAGGCAGACACATCCCAAGAATAAAGGAGTCATTTTCATTCTTCTGAAGTCTGATTCTTTGTGTCGTTGTGGTGTACAACAGCATCACTGTGCTCCCTTGGAACTGGGATGGGCAGTGGAGAGCCACGTAGTGTACTGGGAGCACTGGGAAGGGGATTGCAGGGCCACAGTGGGATGGGGGTTGAGAGGAATCAATCTGATTTTCATTAATGTCTCAACATACGCTATACATGAGCAAATAAAAGCAGTTAACTGTGACACAACAGGAGCCATTTTGCTTTGGGTTTCTTGGGGCGATCAGGGGCTTGCTCAGAGGATCAGCTTGGTCCTTTTCCCCACCTCGACTTTTCCTCCCGGTGGTCCTTCTCTGTCTGCACCCGTTCTCCCCTGCTTTGCTGCTTCTGTGAGGCAGCTCATTCCTGTGATGACCTGGTGCTCCACTGCTTCCCCAACCTGGTGCTCCACCACTTCCCCAGCGGAGCAGAGGCTGCCTGCACACACCTGCTGCCTTTGCCATTTTGCCCCTGTTCCCACAGCAACGAGCCTGCTGCACCCCAGTCCCGGCCCATGGCAGCCATCCCATGGCCACCAGTGCCACAGCACCAGCCCACAGCCAGCCCACAGCCATCGCTCACCGATGCCAGAGACACACAGGTGCCACCACTTGGAAATCACACCCAGCCACTCACAAAAGCCACGAGGGCTCACCACACACACACTTCATCTGCTGAGTGATGCCAACAGAGCGCCTGGGGTTCCTGTGGTAACGCTGTGTCTGTCTTCTGTTTCTGTCTCTCTTTTTCCCTCTCTATTCTCTTATAATCCCCTCCCATAAGAACAGTTAGCCTCCTTTATCAATAAACAGTTCTCAGATATAATATGGCCATGTTTGTGCTTCATTTTCATCTGAGAAATCTATCAGAAAGAATCCTCCCTGACTGCCCCTTTTACAGCAGGACGGGCCAGGGAAATGGGGAATGTGGGAAACCCCTGGGTGTGCTGTGAGCACTGTGGGGAGAGAATGGGGAAGCCACTGAGGGTACTTGGAGCACTCGGATGGGGATTGGGGAGCCCCTGCAGGTACTGGGAAGGGGATGGGGGAGCCCCTGGAGGTACTGGGATAGGAAATGGGGAGCACAGGGTGCCCTGTGTAACCTCCCCCTGACTCATGACCACCTCCCTTGGAAGGATGGGCAACCACAGGAGCCATGGAGGGAGCACCCCCAGTGTCCCCCAGTGCCTCCCGTTCCCCAGAGTGTCACAGCTTTTGTTGCAGAGTGTCATAGATGTCACTGGGTGCACATGGTTGCCCGTGTGGCCCCTGCAGCTGCATGTAGGTCGCCTGAGGATCCTCCATGGGGGGTGCCAGGGGCTCTGGAAGAACCCTGTAGGGATAAAGAGGTGTATGAAAGGGGATGGGAGGTGCTGGGGGTTTGGGTAAAAGGTTTACCATGGCTGGAGCCTGCACTCACCTTTCCTGGTGCTTCCTGGCATCTGCAAAGGAAAACTGAAGTGGTGACTTTGGAGTCTCAGGGGCCCCCATCCACCCACAGGAATCCTGAACCACCCCCAGGGGCTCAATTCCCTCCAGGTCTCCCCAGTACCCTGATGCCCCTCAGAAACCCTGAACCACCCCTGTTGCCTCTGGTGTGAGGCTGGCGACCTGGCAAATCGGGGGCCACAGCGAACTTACAAACTGGCCAGACAGACCACGCGTGACAACAATATGATGAATGGTGGAATGCGATTTATTTCCCACGGGCACCTGCTTAAGTTACCTCGGTGTGCCCACGTGACTCTTGGAAGGGGATAGACAGCAGGGTTACGGGGCAGCAGCATGGAAAGGAGGAGGACCCTATTCTCCTCGTACATCGCGTGATCTTCTATGCGATTTTGCTAACTACATTTCCCCCCTCTCTATGAGTAATAAAACTTTCAACTTATACAAACTGCATAAACATAACAACAACAAAGAACTGGAACAACTTGTTAGTAGAATGTGCGAGCAAGTTAAGCTTATTAGCCAATAAATGCTGACGTTGTTGTCTTTTCAAGCTAGCTGTCTTTGCTCTAAAAGCATGATGTCAATTCTGCTTAAGCGAGCTTTAACAAATTGGGTTTTTTTGTTAAGCAAACAAGGGCCGAACACGAGGGCAAGCAATATGGTAACCACTGGTCCGATAAAGGTGGAGACAACGGGGGCAATCCAAGGGTCTTGGCTGAACAGGGAATCGAACCAGTTTCGCTGCTGGAACTCTTGGCCACGGCGTATAAGTCTTTCTTTAAGTTCTGCCATGGATTGCCTGATCGGACCTGAATGGTTAACATATGTGCAGCATTCCTCGTTCAATGCAGCGCAAAGTCCTCCCTGTTGCATCAGCAACAGGTCCAAACCTCGTCGGTTCTGCAGCACCATCTCCGACAAGGAGAACAGATATTCTTCCAGTTTTAAAATGTTTTTGTGAATCTCAAGGAGGTCCTCATCAATTGCTCGCTGGAGCTGCAACAAATTCTGTTTCTGTGTGACCAGCTAAGAGGTGCCTGTAGCTGCCCCTGTTCCACCTAGAGTTAGAAGTACTGCCAAACTGACAGCTGTTAACAGTTCTCTCTTTTCATGATGGCGTGCTTCGAAGTGGAGCATTACCTCGTCATCGGTGTGGTACAGGATCCTAGGGATGACAACGACTTGAACACAGAAATCGTTAGTTGCATCAAACTGTCTGATGGGGACACATGGGGTGATACCTGTGGTATGACAAGCCCACACGTTCCCTGGTGCTGGAATGGCTCATGACTGTTGTTGGTCTAGGGTGATCGAGGTGTTACAGTGCTGTTTGTTTTGAGTGGCTAGGGATCTGCTGCCAATGCACAGTCTGTACCCTGAGATCATTCCCAGAGTAATTCCTTTGCGGGAAGTGTCCCACTTACATTGTTTGGGATTGGCTCTTTTAGAATATTCAAACATTGTGCTGACACCTATTCCTTTCGTAAAAGGGTGGTTTGGCATCATAGCACAACCAACATGACTTGGTCAGGTTAGGTTGTGAGTAGTTTAGTGACGCAAACGCAGCGTATAGCATTCGATCGAACAGACCCTGCGAGGCTACTTCGGGTCTGGGACTGGCTGGTACTGAACTGGGCTCTGCCGTTGCAACGAGCGTTTTCTCTTTTTGCGAGGTTATCAGCTCGTTGGGCCCTACTGCAATGTATCGTGTGGGTGGATGAGTTCTGATGATCTGTATAACTGTGCCACGGTCAGGGGCCAGGCGTATTGGGTTGTCTTCACGCCTGTACACTGACCACAATCTGCCTATCGCCCATGTTGGGTCTTGGGGTCGCAGTACTGTGACTGTGAGGTGAGAGCAATTTCCTGGGGATTTACCTTGGTATGTACTTTTTGATATACAGCCGTGAGGCCAACTTGTTACTTTTAGGAACTCATCCTCCCTTGGAGGTTTCCACCGGTTACCTGTTACTATGGTTTCACAACCCCAATACCTACAAAACCAGTAACCTGATTTAGTGCAATAACTCTTTCCGGGGTTGTGGCTTGGACACCAGTATGTCTCTTCTTCAATAACTCTTGCCTTACCGGATCAGTCTCTTGTAAAGATGTCTGTCAGACGCACCGTCCACGCGGGTGAGTTGGTTTCGGACCGACCTATCACATCGCCGGTGATAAAGTTCCTAAAGGTCCAGATGCTGGGCTGGTAGGGATGTTTACCTGCGCCGAGATGAACTGATGGCAGAGCGAAACTGATGTACAAGAACAAAGTCTGAAGTTTGACTGGCAACCTATAGCGGACGACCTGTGGAAAGACACTTGGAGACAAATTGTTATCTGGTCTTTTCACTGGGAATATTCGTGCTGCAGCCTCTGGTAGGTCTGCAGGTGCTGCTTGCACCTTTCCCCAGTCTGTCAGGGGCATGGACTTAGTCTTTTTTCTATGTGCATGCCTCATGGGCAAGTCTGTGTGCTTAAAGAAAATTGCTGGTGTGTCCTCTGTGTCTGTACTAGAATCTGTATCATCACTAGACTCTTCACTGGTGTGGCTGTGTCCCTTATATTCAAATCCCTGTCCCTTGTATTCACGTGCCTGTTCCTTGCATTCACGTCCGTGTTCCCTGCACTCACGTCCCTGTTCCCTGCATTCACGTCCTCGTTCCCTGCACTCACGTCCCTGTTCCCTGCATTCACGTCCTTTGCACCACCCCTCTCGGACCGGCTTTGAGACCTGCTCGACCTCCTCCTCCTCCGAGTGAGAGGAAGTGGACTGGTCAGAGACTTTCTGTCTCCTGTGCTTTTTGCTCTGACTCCGCCCTCTGGGTTTCTGGTGGGTGGGTGTGCCACTCCTCCTGCTCTGCCTCCTTTCCAGGGGCATTTCTGCCTTAAAAGGAATGGCTGGGGAACCCGTTTTCCGATTGGGCTCCGACTTGTCCTCCCCTCCGAGGACCGCACCTCCCCCTTTTTGGTCCCAATCGCGTGTGTCTGTGGCGCGAAATTTCACGGAGCTCCGCCCTTCTTCTTCAGCCTCAGCGCCATGTTGTGGTGCATATGGAGGTGGCCTCACGTCTATTTGCCTTAAATCTGCACTCACAACACTTTCCCTTGGGCTCGGGGGGTTCTCCGATGGGTTAAACCCGACCGCAGAAAGGGACTTTAGGACCGGGGTTGAGGATCGCGATTGCGTGTTAGTTTCAAGCACCCGCTCGCTCTCCGTGCCAGGACTCCAGAGCACGGACCGTGAAAGGTTATCAGTTTCAAGGCCCTGTTCTTTCTCAGCCCGATCATTTTCAAACAGTCTGTGTGGCTGCTCCGATGCCCAGCTTGGGAGTTAACCTCAGGCATTTTTGAGCCGCAGCCCACATCTCCTGTTCCTCCAGCGCTTTCTGCAGAGCTTTCATCACTTTTCCCCAGCTTTTAAGATTTTTGCTGCTGGCAGAGACTATAACGTCTCTCACTAGCACATTAGTACACCTCACCCAGCATTCTGAATACAGAATATTAATTCCCCACTGTACATAAATCTCTGAAATTACCTTGCTAAGCATTTCCATGCCGGCGGTACTGAGGAGCGTCCTCCTCCACCAGGGTCGGTCGTAGCGCCCTGGTTGCCTCCCGTTACCAGCGTGTCACCCGTTGCCCGGAGTGCACACAACCCGCGTGTCGGGGGGGGCGCGTTCCCGGGTTTCGGCACCACTTGTTGCCTCTGGTGTGAGGCTGGCGACCTAGTAAATCGGGGGCCACGGCGAACTTACAAACTGGCCGGACAAACCATGCGTGACACCAATATGATGAACGGTGGAATGCGATTTATTTCCCACGGGCACCTGCTTAAGTGACCTCGGTGCGCCCACGTGACTCTTGGAAGGGGATAGACAGCAGGGTTACGGGGCAGCAGCATGGAAAGGAGGAGGACCCTATTCTCCTCGTACATCACGTTATCTTCCATGCGATTTTGCTAACTACATATATGTATACAGGTGTGTGTGTCATGAGTTAACAGAGCTTGGTTTATAGTTAAAGAGGAAACAGTTCCCTGTAAGGATCTTGGAATTTCTTTTGGAAAGGACAGGGACCTAGGAGAGGCCAATTTTTAGATAGTGACATATTGTATAGCCACTAAGGAGGATGGATTTGCCTTTGTGAATACACATATGAGTTGAGCAATCCTAGGAAAGTTCTCTTTTTCCTTCCTGCCTTGAAACAGGTAACAGGGCTGGTCCTGCTCTGCCGTGGGTCCTCCCCGGGCCTGGCACAGCCTGGCTGGGCTCTGCTGCTGCTGCAGCCCCGGCGGGGCCGAGCTGGCCCTGGGCCCCATCAGCTGCCGACAGGGGAAGGGGAGGCCCCAGTACTGACATCTAGCTGACTTTAACACCTACCCTGCCACAGGCCAGGCTGAGAGAGATGTCCCCTGTGCCCCTCGGG